>NC_092139.1:103325053-104066648 GCF_043159975.1 Macaca nemestrina | reverse complement strand
TCTTGTCTCAAAAAAAAAAAAGAAAGAAAGAAAGAAATGAAAAGCCCGTAGAGTGACCAGGCGTCATGGCTCATGCCTGTAGTCACAGCACTTTGGGAGGCCGAGGTGGGTGGATCACCTGAGGTCAGGAGTTTGAGACAGCCTGGCCAACATAGTGAAACCCTGTCTCTACTAAAAATACAAAATTAGCTGGGCGTGGTGGCACGTGCCTGTAATCCTAGCTAGTCAGGAGGATGGGCCAGGAGAGTCGCTTGAACTCAGGAGGTAGAGGTTGCAGTGAGCCAAGATCGAGCCACTGCACTCCAGCCTGGGTGATATAGCAGGACTCTGTCTTGGAAAAAAAAATCAGGCAGGGCACGGTGGCTCACGCCTGTAATCCCAGCACTTTGGGAGGCTGAGGTGGGTGGATCACTTAAGGTCAGGAGTTCGAGACCAGCCTGGCCAACATGGTGAAACCTCATCTCTACTAAAACGATAAATAAATAAATAAACACAAAAATTAGCCGGGCGTGGTGGTGCACACCTGTAGTACCAGCTACTCGTGAAGCTGAGGCAGAAGAATCATTTGAACCCAGGAGGCAGAGGTTGCGGTGAGTCAAGATTGTGCCACTACACTCTAGCCTGGGCAACAGAGCGAGACTCCATCTCAAAAAAAAGATCAGGCCTATCCTCCTGAGCTGGACACTGAGACGCAGAAGGGTAAAAATTTTGTTTGCCGAGATCCCCCAACCAGGAAGTGGTAGTGCTGGAATTTTAACCCAGATATATTTGACGCTAAGGCTCAAACTCTCTCCACTGGGATTATTAACCCTTATCAGTTTATCTGTGCTATGTTTTCAGGTAAGAAAACTGAGTACTGTGATAAGTCCTCTGCCTGTGACCACTTTAGTTTGTTTGTTTGTTTGTTTGTTTGTTTGAGACGGAGTTTCGCTCTTGTTGCCCAGGCTGGAGTGCAATGGCATGATCTTGGTTCATCACAACCTCTGCCTCCTGGGTTCAAGCAATTCTCCTGCCTCAGCCTCCCGAGTAGCTGGAATTACAGGCATGCATCACCACGCCCGGCTAATTTTGTATTTTTAGTAGAGATGGGGTTTCTCCATGTTGGTCAGGCTGGTCTCGAACTCCCAACCTCAGGTGATCTGCCCACCTCGGTCTCCCAGAGTGCTGGGATTATAGGCGTGAGCCACCGTGCCCGGCCTCTACGTTAGTTTCACAAGGGCCCAAAGCAGGAACAAACCTCCAGTCCTGTAGCATATAGGACGAAAGCCTAAGCCTTCCTGTCCCCCACTTGATCTTCAATGCCCATAGGGAACCTGCCCCGGCCCATTTCTCATCTGTTGTTCTGGTCATCTCCCCAAAAGGCCACACCTTTCCTTGCATCCACACTTCTACGCTTTGACACTTTGGGTGAAGTGGAAAAAGTCTGGTGGAAGAACTAGTTCTAAATATCAGCTTAGTCACTTCTGTGCTTTGTGACCATGGGCAAGCCACTTGACGTCTCTGAGTCTCACTTTACTCAGCTGGAAAATGAGAAAAGATATGCCTAAGTCTTAGCTTAGCACCTGTCTGCTGATTCATATGCATTAGCTGAAGGAAGGGGGACATTTATTGTGCCCCTGCCACGTGACAGACCCGGTGAGAGACACTGGCGACGCTGTGGTGAACCCGGTAGTCACAGTGGCTGCTTTTCTAGGGACTGTTCTTGCAGTGGAGGGTGTGGTCTATTGCAGCAGGAGATTGAGTAACTGGGCCTTTGTAACTGTGGGCAGGATTCCTCCTGAGCTGAAGATGAGTGCCTTAAGCCAGGTGTGAGGGTGGGGAAATACCCTAATTTGACAGAAAAGGAAAGGAAACTTACCCCACTCGGCTTTAAGCGGTGAGGCCAGAATTCAAACCCAGGCGCTGCTTTGATAGGCCACCCTGGTTTCCTCTTGCATCCGCACTGCTGAGCAGAGAGCCCGGCACCTAGTGGGATACCAAAGACACAGAGGCGGCCAGCAGTGAAAGCTGTATTGAAAAGAAGCTAGAGGAAGCTGGTGAAAGCCAGAGGTTGGGGGATGGGGACAGGGAAGGCTGTGAATGGAGGGGACTTTTATTGACCAGCCAGCCCTTGGCCAGGTCCCTTCCTCAGATGTGTGTTGGCAGGAAGAACCTGGCTGGGCATCTCTGTGCACTGTCTGTGGATCAATGAAGGAGGACTTGAATCTTTCTTTTTTTTTTTGAGATGGAGTTGTACTGTTGTCGCCCAGGCTGGAGTGCAGCGGTGCGACCCCAGCTCACTGCAACCTCCACCTCCCGGGTTCAAGCAATTCTCCACCTCAGCCTCCTGAGTAGCTGGGATTACAGGCATGCGCCACCACGCCTGGCTAATTTTGTATTTTTAATAGAAACAGGGTTTCTCTATGTTGGTCAGCCTGGTGTCGAACTCCTGACCTCAGGCCTGCCTCGGCCTCCCAAAGTGCTGGGATTACAGGTGTGAGCCACTACGCCCGGTGCGCCTGAGTCTTTCTAGTCCAGGCTGAGCTCTGGGCCGTTCAGCGCTTCTCAAACCCACAGCAGTGCCTCATTGCAAGAGGAGCTAGTGGGATACAGGAGGAGAAAGCGGGGAGGGAAAAGGCAGGTCAAGGAACTGAACTACAGGCCCACTCGACAGTTCCTCCAGGTCTTTATTGTTTACTGAAGGAACCCTGTGAATGTGGCCTTCCACTCCCTGCTCTCTGTGTTTGTTTTAACATAACCCATTCCCTCCCTTCTTACCAACAAAGGGTTGGAGTAAAACTGACTGCACAGAGCCTGCCTAACTGTGCATTGTCGCTCGCTGTGGACTCTGTACCCCGAGCACAGCAGGGTCCCAGGGCTCCAGGGGAGAGGCCCCACAGGCACCCCTTCCCTCCAACAGCCGGTCTTTCCCTCCTCCATTCTCAGACCTCACCCTCCCCACATGTCATAAAGGTCCTGTGCCCTGACCTCCCTGTGTCACCTGTTTCTCTGTATCTCTATCTGTTTCTGTGGCTGCCTCTGCCACTAGACAGTGGCCTCCAATAATTATGGTGGGCAGGGCCATGGTCTGCCTCCCTCGGTGTCCTCAGCCAGCATGTCTAACCTGGGTAGGTGGACCCTGGGAAAAGAGATAAGTGAATGAGGCCGGGCGTGGTGGCTCACACTTGTAATCCCAGCACTTTGGGAGGTCAAAGTGGGCAGATCCCTTGAGGCCAGGAGTTCGAGACCAGCCTGGCCAACATGGTGAAATCCCATCTCTACTAAAAATACAAGAACCAGCTGGGCGTGGTGACTCATGTTTGTAATTTCAGCAGCTCGGGAGGTTGAGGGAGGAGAATCGCTTGAAGCCGAGAGGCGGAGGTTGCAGTGAGCCAAGACTGTGCCACTGTACTCCAGCCTGGGCAACAGAGCAAGACTCCATTTCAAAAAAAAAAAGAAAGAAAGAAAGACATGAGTGAATGAACACATGGAAGGGCAGTAGGCCCTTGGGGGTTGTGGTGAGCCAGATAATGACCCCGAAGATGTCCACGTCCTGATCCCCCAAACCTGCAAATGTGGATTTACATGGCAAAAGGTACTTTGCAGAGGTGATGGAGTTAGGAATCTGGAGATGGGAAGAAATTCCACCTGCGGCCAGTGGCTTCAGTCCCTGCCTGAGCCCCAGCCCACCCCTGCCACCGGCCTGCCTGCACCTGTCAGCCTTTCCCAGTCAGCCTCACAATCACGTGTGCCAATTCCTTGCAATCCATCTGTCCATCTTTATCTCTGCCTCTATATTTCCTCCAGGTTCTGTTTCTCTGGTCAAGGCCTGACTGATACAGGAGCCCAGGAAATTGGCCTCTTGGGTCTGAATTTGGGAGACCACTCAGAATGTGGCCGAGGTGGGTAGCGGAGAGCCGGCCTAGGAATAGTCCGGGAGGTCTGGTGCCCCTCAGTTGGAGCCTGTGTTGCACCCACATCTCCAGGGCCAGGAGGCTGGCCCTGTTGACCTTGGCTGTGGGCCCAGTGGAGGTGGAGTGCAGGCCCCCACAGGCAGCTGAGCAAACAGGGCAGTGGGGGCTAGGGGAGCAGAGCTGGGGAAGGGATGGGGAGAGAAAGGAGCCGTGGGATGCAGGCGAGGACGAAGAGTGGGCTTGGAGGTGCTGGGAAAGCTGGGCCAGCCCTGCCAAAACCTGCTCCAGCGTCTAGCCTGTGGCCAGGCTGAGCCAGGCACTGGGGACACCATGGAAGACGACATAGCCCCTGCCCACATGGAGCACACTGTCCCCCTCCCTGAGCTGCCTGGACCCCCAGTAAGTGCAGCTCCTGGTACATAGTAAATAGCTCTGGAATGAATGATCTGAGACTAGACTCCAGCCAACAGAGGCCCTAGAAAGAGGCGTTTGACAAATAAGGCCTGGGAAGAGAGAAAAGGATGACCTGGTGGAGACTCGGAGTAGGGAGTGGGATGAGAAGGGACTTGGGCTGGGAGGACAGGCTGCCCACGCACGTCCAGGGCAGCCCCGCAGCCCTGCAGCCCCACGGGGGAAGAGTTCTTTTCCTGTCTCCCCTCCATCCATCCACCCCCAGGCATGGCTAATTTTCCTTTTTAGGGACAGCTGCTCTTCCCACTCCCCACAGAGTAACAGAGCCAGAATCTCGGCCTGGTTCCTGAGACCCCCATCTGCCCAGACCTCGCCTGGACTGTGGTTTTAGCAAATAATTTGGATCCTTCTAGAGCTTGGGGGAGGAAGCCTCCACCCCTTCCTCCTTAGTGGTGTTAAGAAATGCTCAGCATTCCAGGGTTAAGAGGGCCAGGGGCCATTCTTCTCAGCACAGGCACAGACTCCGAGGAACAAAATGAAGGAGGAACCCAGCACCCGTCCCAGGCTCTCAGCTCCCTCCCGGGGTCACCTGGGGACTGGCGGGTGAGGCCAATTCATTCAGCTCCCAGGGAAGGAGGCCTTGGGGAGCCCGAGAATGTTCAAGAGCAAGTTCCTGGGGCTTCCCGCACAGGGTTCGGGGCTCCTGTCTCAGAGCTCCCAGAAGAGACCTTGCCTGGTTCCTACTAGTCTCCCCGTCATGCCCAGCCCAGCCTGGCACCAGAGAGCACTCCATGAGTGTTTATGGAATGGATGCAGGTGGGGGAGTAGGATGTAGGGTATCAGAAATGGCCTCCGGGAGGGCCCACATCAATGCTGTGTGAAGTAAACAGTGAGACTGTGGGGTGTGCGCTGGGAGTCAGGCGCTGCTGCAGGCCGGATGTGAGGACTCCCATTTATTCCTCACACAGCGCTGTGATTGTGCTACCGCGATATCCCCATATCACAGATGAAGGGGCCAGAGCTCAGAAAGAGTAAGTAACTTGTCCAAGGACACACAGCAGATAAGTGCAGGGACCAGTATTTGGACTCCAGAGTTCCTGCTTTTTTGTTTTGTAGAGATGAGTCTCACTAGGTTGCCCAGGCTGGTTTCCAACTCCTGGCCTAAATCAGTCCTCCCGCTTCAGCCTCCTGAGTTGCTGGGACTAGATGCATGGCCTCTGCACCCAGCCGGGAGTCCCTGCTTTTAATTGCACATTGCCTCTGGAGAGGGAGGAGGAGAAGTAAAGGCCTGGGAGAGAGGCAGTAAACATGAGATACTTGAGAAAAATAAGAAGGCCCGAGGGGCCAGGTATCGATGATGACTCAACGTCTGTAATCCCAGCACTTTGGGAGGCTGAGGCAGGAGGATCACTTGAGCCCAGAAGTTTGGGACCAGCCAGGGCAACATAGTGAGACCCCCATCTCTACCAAAAAATAGAAAAAATTAGCGGGGTGTGGTGGTACATGCCTAGGGTCCAGCTACTCAGGAGGCTGAGGCAGGAGGATCACTTGAGCCCGGGAGGTTGAGGCTGCAGTGAGCCATGATCATGCCACTGCACTCCAGCCTAGGTGACAGAGTGAGACCCCGTCTCAAAAACAAACAGACAAAAACGCCAAGGCTGCGGAGCTGGTGCGGTGGGTAACCGTGGGACCCAGGACTCTAGTTTCTCTGTCCTGCCCATGGGAGTTCCAGGTAGGATGTCCAAGGGAGACATGGTTTGCTACATATAGCTACATGGAAAGACCCCAGGACTAGCCAACTTGCAAAGCCCTTAGGGCAGTAAGATTTTAGGGTGACACTTGCATCTGGCCTGGGGTCAGCAGGCGCTCAGGCCTGCTCTGAAATGGAGGACCACTGGCTCAGTTTACCTTTGATTGGAATAGGCAGGGTGGGGGAGCAGCAAGGACACAGGGAGTTGGGGAATCCTGGCCCTATCCCTAAGCCCCCTCTGTAACAGTGAGACCCTGGGCACGTCACCTAAGCACTCTGGGCCTCCAATGATAATCCTCCGTCCACCTGGCGTTTTAGTGGGTCAATTTGACAGCGGCTGTTTATTTGGCACTGCTAGTGTGTTACCTTGGTGACTCATCCCAGTGACCTACTGGTCACCCCATTTAGCAGATGCTTCCTGGGAAGATGGTGAAGACAAACTGAGCCTTTATATCCGAATGGCTCTTTACAACCTGCAAAAGGCACTTAGCGACCTAATTCAATACAAGCTCATGCCTGTAATCCCAGCACTTTGGGAGGCCGAGATGAGAGGATCACCTGAGGTCAGAAGTTCGAGACCAGCCTGACCAACATGAAGAAACCCCGTCTCCACTAAAAATACAAAATTAGCGGGGTGTGCTGGTGCATGCCTGTAATCCCACCTACTCGGGAGGCTGAGGCAGGAGAATCGCTTGAACCCAGGAGGCAGAGGTTGCAGTGAGCCAAGATCGTGCCATTGCACTCCAGCCTGGGCAACAAGAGTGAAATTCTGTCTCAAAAAATAAAATAAACTATAATAAATAAATACATAAAAATAATTTTTTTTTTTCTTTTTTGAGACAGAGTCTCGCTCTGCCGCCCAGGCTGGAGTGCAGTGGCCGGATCTCAGCTCACTGCAAGCTCCGCCTCCCGGGTTCCCGCCATTCTCCTGCCTCAGCCTCCCGAGTAGCTGGGACTACAGGCGCCCGCCATGTCGCCCGGCTAGTTTTTTGTATTTTTTAGTAGAGACGGTGTTTCACCGTGTTAGCCAGGATGGTCTTGATCTCCTGACCTCGTGATCCGCCCGTCTCGGCCTCCCAAAGTGCTGGGATTGAAGAAGCCAAGGCAAGTAAAGGAGTGGGTTGCTCAAGATTCATTGATCTTTAGGGAACAACAAAGACCTTCAATTTGGGTTTTTGACACCCTGTTCAGTACTTTTATTACACCCCCCTGCAAAAGAATACATTTATAAGCATCCAACACCATTCATCTTGCTGTCTTATCCCAGAATCCTGATCAGAATTCAAATAGTTTGCCAGCCGGGTGCGGTGGTTCACACCTATAATCCCAGCACTTTGGGAAGCTGAGGTGGGTGGATCACCTGAGGTCAGGAGTTTGAGACCAGCCTGGCCAACACCGCAAAAACCCATCTCTACTAAAAATACAAAAATTAGCCGGGTGTGGTGGTGCGCACCTGTGATCCCAGCTACTTGGGAGGCTGAAGCAGGAGGATTGCTTGAACCAGGAGACAGAGGTTGCAGTGAACCAAGATTGCACCACTGCACTCCAGCCTGGGCAACAGACCAAGACTCCATCTTAAAAAAATAATAATAATAATAATTCAAGTAGTTTGCCATGAATGGAGGATTTTTAAAAATGGGGAAAATTTTTTTTAAAAGAATTAAAATAGTAGTAATGACAATAGCTACCTTCACTGAGCTGTTTTGTTTGTTGTTTAGTAAAGACAGGGTTTCACCATGTTGGCCAGGCTGGTTTCGAACTCCTGACCTCAAATAATCTCCCACCTCAGCCTCCCAAAGTGCTAGGATTACAGGCGTGAGCTACTGCACTCGACCTAAGAGCCCACATTTTCAGTATCCCTCCACACTCAGCATTTTGCTTTACGAATAGTATGAGGGCTCCACAAATTTATTTCTTTATTATTTTTATTTATTTATTTTTGAGACGGAGGTTTGCTCTTCTTGCCCAGGCTGGAGTGCAATGGCGCCATCGCGGCTCACCACAACCTCTGCCTCCCAGGTTCAAGCGATTCTCCTGCCTCAGTCTCCCAAGTAGCTGGGATTACAGGCATATGCCACCACGCCTGGCTAATTTTGTATTTTTAGTGGAGATGGGGTTTCTCCATGTTGGTCAGGCTGGTCTCAAACTCCTGACCTCAGGTGGTCCGCCCACCTTGGCCTCCCAAAGTGCTGGGATTACAGGCATAAGCCACTGCACCTGGCTCACAAATTTATTGAGTTAATTAAATAATGTTTCGCTTTTCTACAGTCCTTAAGTTTCAAAGAAAATCTGCAGGTGGGAAGAGCATGGAATGCGAGGTCAGACCGGGATTCGAATTTCAGCTCCAACACTTAATGACGGTGTGATCTTAACCTTAATCTCCTCATCTGTAAAATGGGTTAACAGCACTAAACACCACATTCCCCCGCCCCCACACACACCTCTGCTTGTTGGGAAGATTAAACTGAGTCAGGCCTATAAAACCTTCCACCTTTGAAAGGCATGGTAGGCAGAAAATTGTCCAGATTCTGGTCCCTGGAAACTGTGATTAGGTTGCAGAGCAGAGGGAAATTAGGGCTGTAGGTGAAATCAAGGTTGCTGACATTAAATAGGAAAATTTTCCTAGATTACCTGGGTTGGCCCAGTGTCATCATAGCGTCATTAAATGTGGAAGAGGGAGGAAAAGAGAGGGAGAGGGGGTGTGGCATCTGGCTTTGAAGCCGGGAGGAAGGAGATCAGAGCCAAGGAAGGTGAATGGCCCTAGAAGCTAGAAATGGCCAGGAAGTGGATTCTCTCCAGAGCCTCCAGGAGGATCAAGGCCCTGCTGACTTGACTCGGGCCTGGGGAGGCTCTTGATGGACTTTCCACCTCCAGAACCATAAGAGGATGCATTTGTGTTGTTTGATGCCACCCAGTTTATGGCGTTGTTTTTTGTTTTTTGTTTTGAGACGGAGTTTCACTCTTGTTACCCAGGCTGGAGTGCAGTGGAGTGATATGGGCTCACTGCAACCTTCGCCTCCCAGGCTCAAGCAATTCTCTTACCTCAGCCTCCCAAGTAGCTGGGATTACAGGCGCACGTCACCACACCCGGCTAATTTTTTTTTTTTTTTTTTTTTTTTTGAGACGGAGTCTCACTCTGTCGCCCAGGCTGGAGTGCAGTGGCCGGATCTCAGCTCACTGCAAGCTCCGCCTCCCGGGTTTACGCCATTCTCCTGCCTCAGCCTCTGGAGTAGCTGGGACTACAGGCGCCCGCCACCTCGCCCGGCTAGTTTTTTGTATTTTTTTAGTAGAGACGGGTTTTCACCGTGTTAGCCAGGATGCTCTCGATCTCCTGACCTCGTGATCCGCCCGTCTCGGCCTCCCAAAGTGCTGGGATTACAGGCTTGAGCCACCGCGCCTGGCCTAATTTTGTATTTTTAATAGAGACGGAGTTTCTCCATGTTGGCCAGGCTGGTCTCAAACTCCCGACCTCAGGTGATCCACCCGTTATGGCAGTTTTTATAGCCACTGCAGGTCAGTCAGCTTGGGTTCCCTCTGCTACCTCTGGCTCCTTTAATGCCTCCCTCCCTGGACTCTGTACCACTTTATAATAAGCAGGTCACTTACACCTATTTTATACATGAAGAAATGTTACCAGAAAGGGGTCCTGATCCAGACCCAACAGAGGGTTCTTGGATCTCAGGCAAGAAATAATTCAGGGCGAATCCATAGAGTAAAGTGAAAGCAAGTTTATTAGGAAAGTAAAGAAATATAAGAATGGCTACTCCATAGACAGAGCAGCCCTGAGGGTCGCTGGTTGCCCATTTTTATGGTTATTTCTTGATTATATGCTAAACAAGGAGTAGATTATTCATACCTCCCCTTTTTAGACCATATAGGGTGACTTGCTGATATTGCCATGGCATTTGTAAACTGTCATAGTGCTGATGGGAGTGTAGCAGTGAGGATGGCCAGAGGTCACTGTTGTTGCCATTTTGGTGGGTTTGAGCCAGTTTATTTTTGTTTGTTTGTTTGTTTGTTTGAGACAGAGTTTCGCTCTTGTTGCCCAGGCTGGAGCGCAATGGCGCAATCTCGGCTCACTGCAACCTCCGCCTCCCAGGTTCAAGTGATTCTCCTGCCTCAGCCTCCTGAGTAGCTGGGATTACAAGCATGCGCCACCATGCCCAGCTAATTATGTATTTTTAGTAGAGACGGGGTTTCTCCACATTGGTCAGGCTGGTCTCAAACTCCCGACCTCAGGTGATTTGCCCGCCTCAACCTCCCAAAGTGCTGGGATTACAGGAGTGAGCCCCCGTGCTCGGCCTTGGGCCAGCTTCTTTATTGCAACCTGTTTGATCAGCAGAGTCTTTATGACCTGTGTCTTGTGCTGACCTCCTAGCTCATCCTGTGACTTAGAATGTTTTAACCATCTGGGAATGCAGCCCAGTAGGTCTCAGCCTCATTTTACCCAGCTCCTATTCAAGATGGAGTTGCTGTGTTTCCAATGCCTCTGACACAAACGGGCAGGGAGAGGTTACCCAGATGGCCAAGGTTGCACACAGCACGGTGGATATGCACTCGGAAGCCGGACCTCTGACTCCGACTCCTGGACGCTTTCTGACACCACACCGCCCCTCCTAAGGGTCATCAGTCCCTGTAAAAATATCTTAGGAGCCCTGCAATGTGTGGGGGTGGTTCTTTTCACCCAGGCTGGCCCGGAAGCCCCACCTCCACAGAGACCTCTCTTGCCCCCCATCCCCCAGCTCTTTCCCTTTTGTATCTTTCTGCCTCCCAGAAAGGGACTGTGGCCTTTGACAATCTCTCTCCCCAGGACCTGGTGGGGAGCCAGCACCCAGGAGGTGCCCCGTGAAAATGGGGTTCTCCTCCCCTGGAGCCCAGTCCCCTTCTCTCCCACTCCGGCTAAAGCCTGTCTTCAGAGCCCCTCAAATGCGAGATTCAAAACTCTATCCCGAGCTCCAGGGAGCCTGCACGGGCTGCCTGGGTGGACAGTAGTGGGAGGGAAGCTGTGTTCCCAGTGGCCAACTGACAGGTCAAAGGGGAAACTGCACTTCCTGCTGGGCCCCCAGGGAGCCTCTTCTCTCTGAGAGGCCAGCTGGGTCCCTGTGCGGGAGCTCCAGGGGGTAGACAGGGCAGGGAAAGAGGTGGGAGGAGAAAGGAGGAGGAGGAGGAGGAAGGGAAAGGGGCAGAACGAGTTGGAAGAGCCTGGGAGAGAGAAAAAAAAATACAATGAGAGAGAGGAGAGAACCAGAGACAGAAGGTAACAGAAAATGAGCGGTCAGAGGCATAGAGGCAGAGGCAGGAGAAAAGGAAACAGAGGGGGAAAGTAAGTTACTACACAGAGAAAGGTGGCAAGAGTATGGGAGAAAGAGAGAGACACAGACAGGGAGAGTCAGAGAGAGGCAGAAACGCAGAGAGAAGCAGAAATGCACAGAAGCCCAGAAAACACCTGAGGCCGGTGCGGTACCTCTCCTGTAATCCCAGCACTTTGAGAGGCTGAGGCAGGAGGATTGCTTAAGGCCAGGAGTTCAAGACCAGCCTGGGCAACAGTGTGAGATGCTGTCTCTGGGGAAAAAGAAGAAGAAATTGAAAAAAACACCTGAGCTTTCTTTTTTTGTTGTTTGTTTTGTTTTGTTGAGACAGAGTCTCGTTCTGTCACCCAGGCTGGAGCACAGTGGTATGATCTTGGCTCACTGAAACCTCTGCCCCCTGGGTTTAAGCGATTCTCCTGCCTCAGCCTCCTGAGTAGCTGGGACTACAGGCTCGTGCCACCACGCCCAGCTAATTTTTTGTATTTTTAGTAGAGACGGGGTTTCACTATATTGACTGGACTGCTCTTGGACTCCTGACCTTGTGGTCTGCCCACCTCTGCCTCCCAAAGTGCTGGGATTACAGGCGTGAGCCCCAACACCTGGCCCCACACCTGAGCTTTCTTTAACCACCTTTCTTTCTCTGTTTTTCTCTTTCTTTTTCTTTCTCTCACTTTCTTTCTCTTTTTGTCTCTTTCTCCCTGTTTTTCTTTCTTCTTCTTCTTCTTTTTTTTTTTTTTTTGTTATGGTAGAGTCTTCTCTTTTTTTTCTTTTTTTTTTTTTTTTTGAGATGGTGTCTTGCTCTGTTGCCCAGGCTGGAGTGCAGTGACGCAATCTCAGCTTACTGCAACCTCTGCCTCCTGGGTTCACGCCATTCTCCTGCCTCGGCCTCCCAAGTAGCTGGGACTATAGGTGCTCCCCACTACGCCCGGTTAATTTTTTGTATTCTTTAGTAGAGATGGGGTTTCACTGTGTTAGCCAGGTTGGTCTCGATCTCCTGACCTCGTCATCCACCTGCCTCGGCCTCCTAAAGTGTTGGGATTACAGGCGTGAGCCACCGCGCCCGGCCTTAGAGTCTTCTGAAATCTTTATTTCTCTCTTTCTTTCTCTTTCTTCCTCTTTTTCCCTCTCTCTCCCTTTCCTTCCTTCCTTCCTTCCTTCCTTCCTTCCTTCCTTCCTTCCTTCCTTCCTTCCTTCCTTCCTTTCTTTTTCTTTTCTTTGCCTTGTGAATCAATCTCTCTCTCTCTCTCCCTCCCTCCCTCCCTCCTTTCTTCCTTTTTTCTTTCTTTTTTGGATAGAGTCTTGCTCTGTCGCCCAGGCTGGAGTGCAGTGGTGTGATCATAGCTCACTGTAGCCTTGCCTCAACCTCCTGGGCTGAAGCAATTCTCCCATCTTAACTTCCTGAATAGCTGGGACCACAGGCATGCTCCACCACACCCAGCTAATTTTTTTTTTTTTTTTTTGTAGAGACAGGGTCTCGCCATGTTGCCCAGGCTGGTATCAAACTCCTGGGTTGAAGGGATCCTGCTGCTTTGGCCTCCCAATGCGCTGAGTTTACAGGCATGAGCCACTGCACATGGCCAAAAAAAATTTTTTTAAACAGTGCCTCAAATGTCAATGGAGTGGCACAATTCACACGCAAGATGCTAAGGAACAAGGAGAGGATGAAACCAAATGGTCGGAGGACAGCGTGCTGGAACAGGGAGGAGCCACGTGGTGTTCAGGGCAGGCATCCCTGAGAAGGGGTATTATTGAATTACATCTGTAAACTTAAGTGTATTAATCAGGACTTTATCTTTTGCAGATGACAGAGACTTGACTCATTTGGCTTAAAGAAACTGGAATTTAAGCCGGGCACGATGGTTCACGCCTGTAATCCCAGCACTTTGGGAGTCTGAGGCGGGTGGATCACCTGAGGTCAGGAGTTCGAGACCAGCCTGGCCAACATGTCGAAACCTCGTCTCTACTGAAAATACAAAAATTAGCCAGGCATGGTGGCGGGAGCCTGTAATCCCAGCTACTGGGAAGGCTGAGGCAGGAAAATCACTTGAACCCGGGAGGTGTAGGTTGCTGTGAGCTGAGATTGCACCACTGCACTCCAGCCTGGGCGACAAGAGCGAAACTCCGTCTCAAAACAAAACAAAACAAAACAAAACAAAACCCATCTGTTTTTTGTGATTTTCCTCAGTGCTCAGCCCAGCTCCTGCACATAGTAGGCCCCCAGCGATAGTTGGTTGAATTGAATTGTCAAACTGGATGACATATCCACTCTCTCATTCATTCCCTCATTCATTCATTCAACAAGCAATGACTGAGCTCCTGCCATTCATCAGGCCCTGTGCCAGGCTCTGGGACACAATGTGGAATAAGGACAGGGCTTTGCCCCCCAGAAGCCACTGGAATCATAACTTGCAGCTGAACTGCACGATTGTTGATGGTTTGTGGTTCGTGAAGCCCTTTCACATATCCTGTCCCATGATCTTGGTGTGTGGATGTTGTTGAAGAAACTCAGGAGGAAATTCTGAAGAAGTTCAGGATAAAGACTCTTGGGTGAGACCATGCCGTAAGTCAGCAGCTGGACTCCCTTCCCAGTGCTCACTCCCTAGGAACACGCTGCCCACCGTGCTTCGGGCCTGAATCGCAGGACACTGCATGGAGCTCCTTCCCTCCTCTGGCTCAGTTTGGAAGGTGTCCTGCAGTGGCCCTGGCGTAGCTGGGATGTCATCCTTGGAGGAGTTGCTTGGGGCCATGGGCCTGAGAAGGGCCTGACGTGTATCCTCTGCCTCCACCACAGGCATGATAAGAAAGCGACCACAATCCCTTTTGGGTTACTTTCTTGGTCAAAAGAGGAACATGGTCTTGGGTGAAAAGGGAAGATACGGAGAGAACTGCCACTGAGCAACTTGGTCACCATGGAGGATGGGACAGAGCACTGTCACGTCAGGGTCCCAACACCTGGTGTCTCAGTTCATGAGCTTCCCTCCCTAGTTGGGCTTTTCTATTTACTCCCTTCCTTCCCCACCCCACTCAGCCAACCTAACCACGTTTTGATCAATCCCGTCCTTGTTAAAGTATCCTATTGAGGCCAGGTGCCGTGGCTCACTTTGGGAGGCCGAGGCGGGTGGATCACCTGAGGTCAGGAGTTCGAGACCAGCCATGACCAACATGGTGAAACCTTGTCTCTACTAAAAACACAAAATTAGCTGGGTGTGGTGGCACATGCCTATAATTCCAGCTACTTGGGAGACTGAGGCAGGAGAATTGCCTGACTCCGGGAGGCAGAAGTTGCAGTGAGCCGAGATCGCAGCATTGAATTCAGCTTGGGTAATAAGAGCGAAACTCTGTCTCAAAAAATAAATAAATAAATAAGTAAATAAAGTAATCTATTGCTCAAGGCCCATGTGCAGGCCCAGCCCTGGGGAAGGCCCCTGCACAGCTCAGCCCTCACTGACCCGCCTGCCTCCTGGGACCATAGCTGGTACTTGTTTTGCATTTGGGGATCTTAACTTGGTTTGAAGCAGAAGCAAATCGGAGACAAAAATTTGAGTACACGTGGTTGATTTGGATGGTGATCCCAGGCAACTTAGGTAGGGCAGTGGGAGAGAGACAGAGAAGGGAAGCAGATGTTTTTTTTTTGTTGTTGTTGTTGAGACAGAGTCTCCCTGTGTCGCCCAGACTGGAGTGCAGTGGCCGGATCTCAGCTCACTGCAAGCTCCGCCTCCAGGGTTCACGCCATTCTCCTGCCTCAGCCTCCCGAGTAGCTGGGACTACAGGCGTCCGCCACCTCGCCCGGCTAGTTTTTGTATTTTTTAGTAGAGACGGGGTTTCACTGTGTTAGCCAGGATGGTCTCGATCTCCTGACCTTGTGATCCGCCCGTCTCGGCCTCCCAAAGTGCTGGGATTACAGGCTTGAGCCACCGCGCCCGGCCGGGAAGCAGATGTTTTCTAGCAAGTGAACAGGACCTCCCAGTTATTTGCCCAAGCGTTGAGGAAGCACAGGCGAACTTGAGAGCTGCTCCCAAAGAGCATTAAGTTCTCAGCACCTGCAGCCTTCTGAGCTCGGGTCGAGCCCTTCAGCAGAGTGTCACAGGTGCTGGCAGATGTAAGTCCCACCGGGGTTCACAACACTGGAGTCCTAACAGTGCCGGCTTCTAGCGTAAGATTTTTTTTTGCACAAAGGGTTTCACTGTGAAATATACAGATTTGAAAACCTATGTCATAAGGCAACAACCCCCATTTCGCAGATGTGCTGATAGAATCCTAGAGATGACAAGGGATTTGCCTCAGGCTTGCCAGTTAAGAAAAGAATTAAGAGTAGAAGCCAGAAACCAGATCTGCAGTCTGGGTGTCCGGCACATTTTTATTACTTATTATTTTTATTTATTTATTTATTTATTTATTTATTTATTTATTTATTTATTGAGACAGAGTTTCACTCTTGTTGCCCAGACTGAAGTACAGTGGCGCAATCTTGGCTCACGGCAATCCCCGCCTCCAAGGTTCAAGCGATTCTCCTGCCTCAGGCTCCCGAGTAACTGGGATTACAGGCATGCACCACCATGCCTGGCTAATTTTTTGCATTTTTAGTAGAGACAGGGTTTCTCCATGCTGACCAGGCTGGTCTCGAACTCCCGAACTCAGGTGATCCACCCACCCTGGCCTCCCAAAGTGCTGGGATTACAGGTGTGAGCCACTGTACCCGGCCAACTGCAACTTTTGAATGGTGACCTGTGTTAGTTGTTACTGTCTAACAGATTTCCCCAAATATCTACGGTTGTTTCAAGCTGCTAAGATTTGAAATGCTTAGCAACTTGAAACAACCATAGATATTTATTATCTTGCACAGTTCCAGTGGGTCAAGAATTTAGGAGTGGTTTAGCTGGGTGGTTCTGACTCAGCATCTCTTATGAAGTTGCTGTCAAGATGTTGGCTGGAGGCTGGGCATGGTGGCTCACACATGTCCAGCACTTTGGGAGGCTGAGGTGGGAGGATTGCTTGAGCCCAGGAGTTTGGGATCAGCCTGGGCAACACAGTGAGACCCCATCTTTAAAAAAAAAAAAGGGGGGGGGCCGGGCGCAGTGGCTCACACCTGTAATTCCAGCACATTGGGAGGCCGAGGCGGGCAGATCACAAGGTCAGGAGATCGAGACCATCCTGGCTAATATGGTGAAACCCCATCTCTACTAAAAATACAAAAAAAAATTAGCCGGGCGTGGTGGCAGGTGCCTATAGTCCCAGCTACTCGGGAGGCTGAGGCGGGAGAATGGCGTGAACCCGGGAGGCGGAGCTTGCAGTGAGCTGAGATCGTGCCACTGCACTCCAGCCAAGGTGACAGAGCAAGACTCCGTCTCAAAAACAAAAACAAAAACAAAAAACAATAATTGGCTGGGTGTGGGTGTAGTGGTACATGCCTGTGATCCCAGCTCCTTGAGAGGCTGAGGTGAGAGGATCACTTTAGCCTGGGAGGTCGAGGCTGCAGTGATCATGCCATTGCACTCCAGCCGGGGCAATAGAGCTAGACCTTCCCTGTCTCAAAAAAAAAAAAAAAAAAAAAGATGTCAGCTGGGTCTGCAGTTATCTGCAGGTTGACTCAGGCTGGAGGATCTGCTTCCAAGATACCTCACTTACATGGCCGGTAACTTGATGCTGGCTGTGGGCAGGAGGCCTCAGTTCCCTGCCATTGGACCTCTCCACAGGGCTGCTTGAGTGTCCTCATGATATGGCAGCTGGCTTCCCCCACAGTGGGTGGCCCAAGAGAGAGCCTCTTGCACTGGGGGATCCTAACTTGGTTTGAAGCAGAAGCAGATCAGAGACAAAAATTTGAGTACACGTGGTTGATTTGGATTGTGATCCCAGGCAACTTCCAACCTAGCCTCAGAAGTCACACTCTATTTTCCTGAAATACCCTGTTGGTTACCCAGCTCATCCCTATTCAACATGGGAGGGGTCTACAGAAGGGCGCACATGCCAGGATTCGAGGCTCACTGGGAATAATCTTGTAGGCTGGCTATCACACACCCTTAATAGCAAAGGAACGTGCCAGCCCCTTCTCTGTCTCCTCTCCCCTTCCCCCAGCATGACAGGTGGATTGCCATTTTGTGGCTTGAGAGCATGTGAAGAAGGGCAACCCTCTAGGGATGGCAATAAAATAGAAGGAGTGTGGGTTTCTGGCACTGCTGAGCTGCCGTGCCAGCCCTCGAGCACCTACGACTGTTACATGGGGAAGAAATACATCTCTGTCTTATGGAAGCAGTGACACTGTCCACACTTGTTACAGCAGCCTAGCCCGTCCTCTAACTGATGCAGTCCCTTTGCTGATGCCGTGAGCTTGGGCTCCCCAGCCCCTCAGCTCCTTGACCTCTAGGTCTGTGCTCTGGGTGAGAACAAGGTGGTAACTGGGCTCCATCAGCTTCTGCTCCTGACCCTCCCATCGCTCAGCCAGGCCCTGATATTCTAGACAACAGGGTAAGCAACCAAATTTCAGCTCCCTCCCTCATCTCCCAAATGCCCCTATCCTTTTTCCTGCCCAGAGAGGATGGGCCATTAAGAGGATCATCCCTTTACTTTAAAGCTTCTTAATACCGAGTGGTTGTAACTGCCCTGGGAGAGAGCCCGCTAACCACTAGCGTCCCTCCGTCAGTCAGTTTCCGCTTTTTCCTCATGTAGTCCTGGTCATCTGCCTACGTGTACACGGAGGTCTAGAAAGTTCTTTCCCACCAGTCCAGCTTTTTGTTTGAACCCTGAAAACAACCCTGAGAATTTCATTTTCCAGAAGAAGAAATCAGAACAAGCAGAGCCGATAGGTGAGAGGCAGCAGGGAGGATGTGTGGGGCCAATGGTCACCTCTGCTCCCTGGGTGGCTCACGATTTCCCCCATCACAGCCTCATCACTCTACCCAGTGTCTGCATCCCTCAGGGGCTTGTGAGCAGGGGCTTCGTCTGGTTTGTCACTGTGTCCTCAGAGCTTGTTATAAAAGTGTTTTGACTGAATGAATGAGGGCATGTTGGTAACTAAATCACAAGAGGGTCCTATGGAAGCCAGAAAAGTGAGGCCATGGGAAGAATGAGGCACCTTTCTCACCCAAGGAAGGCCAGGTTCCCTGCCCCCACCAGGCTCCTGGCCCTCACTGGTGCCAAACTGAGCCTTAGAGAAGCCTCTCGATGCCAGTGTTCACTGAGTGCTTATGACATACTTAGGTGACATCCTAAGCCTTTTTCTTTTTTTTTTTTTTTTTTTTTTGTGAGACAGAGTCTCGCTCTGCCGCCCAGGCTGGAGTGCAGTGGCGTGATCTTGGCTCACTGCAAGCTCCGCCTCCCGGATTCACGCCATTCTCCTGCCTCAGCCTCCCGAGTAGCTGGGACTACAGGCGCCCGCCACCTCGCCCGGCTAGTTTTTTTTTTGTATTTTTTAGTAGAGACGGGGTTTCACTGTGTCAGCCAGGATGGTCTCGATCTCCTGACCTCGTGATCCGCCCGTCTCGGCCTCCCAAAGTGCTGGGATTACAGGCTTGAGCCACCGCGCCCGGCCAAGCCTTTTTCTTTTCTCTCTCTCTCTTTTTTTTTTTTTTTTTTTTTTTTTTTTTTTTTTTTTACAGACAGGGCCTCGATGTGTCACCCAGGCTAAAGTGCAGTGGTGCAATCACAGCTCACTGTAGACCCAAACCCCAGGCCCAAGCGATCCTCCTGTCTCTGCCTCCCAAGTAGCTGGGACTACAGGTGCACACCACTATGCCTGGCTAATTTAAAATGATTTTTTTTTTTTTGCCAGGCACAATGGCTCACTCCTGTAATCCCAGCACTTTGAGAGGCCAAGGTGGGCAGATCCCCTGAGGTCGGGAGTTTGAGACCAGCCTGACCAACATGGAGAAACCCCATCTCTACTAAAAACACAAAAATTAGCTGAATGTGGTGTCGTATGCCTGTAATCCCAGCTACTTGGGAGGCTGAGGCAGGAGAATCGCTTGAACTCGGGAGGCAGAGGTTGCAGTGAGCCAAGATCGTACCATTGCACTCCAGCCTGGGCAACAAGAGTGAAACTCTGTCTTAAAACAAATTTGTGGTCCTCTTTCCACCATCTTTCCATGCCGCCACAATGGTGCCATGAATGTCCTGGCTGATGCTCTCTCTCTTTTTTTTTTGAGACAGTCTCACTCTGTCACCCAGGGTAGAGTGCAGTGGCGTGATCTTGGCTCACTGCAACCTCTGCCTCCCGAGTTCAAGGGACTCTCATGCCTCAACCTCCCAAGTAGCTAAGATTACAGGCGGCTGCCATGACGCCCGGCTAATTTTTGTATTTTTTTTAGTAGAGACGGGGTTTCACCACGTTGGCCATCTCCTGACCTCAGGTGATCCACCCGCCTCGGTCTCCCAAAGTGCTGGGATTACAGGCGTGAGCCACCGCACCCGGCCCCTAGCTGATGCTCTCAAGAGCATCAACAATGCCGAAAAGAGAGGCAAACGCCAGGTGCTTATTAGGCTGTGCTCCAAAGTCATCGTCCGGTTTCTCTCTGTGATGATGAAGCATGGTTACATTGGCGAATTTGAAATCATTGATGATCACAGAGCTGGGAAAATTGTTGTGAACCTCACAGGCAGGCTAAACAAGTGTGGAGTGATCAATACCAGATTTGATGTACAACCCAAAGATCTAGAAAAATGGTGGAATAATCTGTTCCCATCCTGCCAGTTTGGTTTCATTGTACTCACAACCTCAGCTGGCATCATGGACCATGAAGAAGCAAGACAAAAACACACAGGAAGCCGGGCGCGGTGGCTCACACCTGTAATCCCAGCACTTTGGGAGGCTGAGGTGGGCGGATCATGAGGTCAGGAGCTCGAGATGAGCCTGGCCAGCACGGTGAAACCCTGTGTCTACTAAAAATACAAAAAATTAGCCAGGCATAGTGGTGTGCACCTGTAGTCCCAGCTACTCGGGAGGCTGAGGCAGGAGAATTGCTGGAATCCAGCAGGCGGAGGCCACAGTGAGCTGAGGTCATACCACTGCACTCCAGTCTGGGTGCCAGAGTGAGACTCCATCTCAAAAAAAAAAAAAGAAAAGAAAAGAAAACAGGAGGCCGGGCATGGTGGCTCAAGCCTGTAATCCCAGCACTTTGGGAGTCCGAGACGGGCGGATCACGAGGTCAGGAGATTGAGACCATCCTGGCTAACACAGTGAAATCCCGTCTCTACTAAAAAATACAAAAAACTAGCCGGGCGAGGTGGCGGGCGCCTGTAGTCCCAGCTACTCAGGAGGCTGAGGCAGGAGAATGGTGTAAACCCAGGAGGCGGAGCTTGCAGTGAGCTGAGATCCGGCCACTGCACTCCAGCCTGGGCGACAGAGTGAGACTCCGTCTCAAAAAAAAAAAAGAAAACACACAGGAGGGAAAATCCTGTGATTTTTTTTTTTTCTAGGGATGTAATACATATATTTACAAATAAAATGCCTCATAGAAAAAAAAATTTGTAGAGATAGGGTCTCATTATGTTTCTCAGGCTGGTCTCAAAATCCTGGCCTCAAGCAATCCTCCCACCTTGGCCTCCCAAAGCCCTGGGATTAGAGGCATGAGCCACCATGCCCAGCACTGAGCATTTCTCATAGATAACTTTAAGTCCTAGGAGGCAGGTACTATTATTTTCCCCACTTTACACATGAGGAAGCTGAGGCTTGCAGCAGAAAAACATCTTCAGACCGTTGACAGTTAGTGGTTCTGTGTAAGCCCCAACAGGAGACTTTTGGTTAGAATAATTCAAAAGTACATGGCTTCTGTTTTATCTCAAATTAAAAATAATAATAATAACAGGCTGGGTGTGGTGGTTCATGCCTATAATTCCAGCACTGTGGGAGGCTGAGGTGGGTGGATCCCTTGAGGCCAGAAGCTTGAGACCTGCCTGGCCAACATGCTGAAACCCCGTCTCTGCTGAAAATACAAAAATTAGCCAGATATGGTAGCTCACTCCTGTAATCCCAGCTACGCAGGAAGCTGAAGCAGGAGAATAGCTTGAACTCAGGAGGTGGAGGTTTCGGTGAACCAAGTTCTCACCACTGCACTATAGCCTGGGCAACAGAGCAAGACTCTCTCCAAATAAATAAATAAAAATAAAAATAATAACAACACGTGAGAAAGGTCTGTTCAGTCCAACCACCCAGTGACAGCTGTTCTGTGCTCCTTTGCACTCATTCTAGTCTGTCTGGAGGATTCTGCCCGGTGGCTCCTGTCAGAGTCTTCCCTGATTTCCGCAGAGCCCATGTTTTCTAGAAGAATACAGACACCGGTCTCTGTAACCAAACGACTTTTCTTTGGCTTGTGGGAATGTCCACCCCGTCATGTTTCCTCAGCTGCTCCCGGGAGTTCCTAGAGAAATTCCTCCAGCCAGGGCCTTTGTGAGACTTTAGTGGAACAGCTATTCCTGTTTGCTCAGTCACAGTGGCATCTCGTCTCCCAGGAGTCAAACTCCAGCTCCAGAGGGCTGCTCACAAGAGTAACTCATTCATGTTTTGTTTTTTTTTTTTCTTTTTTTTTTTCTTTTTTTTTTGAGACGGAGTCTCGCTCTGTCGCCCAGGCTGGAGTACAGTGGTGCGATCTCGGCTCACTGCAAGCTCTGCCTCCCAGGTTTACGCCATTCTCCTGCCTCAGCCTCCCGTGTAGCTGGGACTACAGGCGCCCGCCACCGCGCCCGCTAATTTTTTGTATTTTTAGTAGAGGCGGGGTTTCACTGTGTTAGCCAGGATGATCTCGATCTCCTGACCTCATGATCCTCCTGTCTCGGCCTCCCAAAGTGCTGGGATTACAGGCATGAGCCACCGCGCCTGGTCTTTTTTTTTTTTTTTTTTTTTTGAGATGGAGTATTGCCTGTTGCCCAGGCTGGAGTGCAATGGCACGATCTCGGCTCACTGCAACCTCCAACTCCCGGGTTCAAGCAATTCTCTGCCCCCAGACTCTGGAGTAGCTGAGATTACAGGCGTCCGCCACTACACCTGGCTAATTTTTTTGTTTTTTGTTTTTTGTTTTGAGGCAGAGTCTCACTCTGTTGCCCAGGCTGGAGTGCAGTGGCGCTGTCTCGGCTTACTGCGACCTCTGCCTCCCGGGCTCAAGCCATTCTCCTGCCTCAGCCTCCCGAGTAGCTGGGATTACATGTACCTGCCACCACGCCCAGCTAATTTTTTGTATTTTTGGTAGAGACGGGGTTTCAACATCTTGGCCAGGCTGGTGTGGAACTCCTGACCTCAGGTGATCCACCTGCCTCAACCTCCCAAACTGCTGGGATTACAGGCATGAATCACAGCACCTGGCCTGCTGGCCTCTGTTTAAAAAATGAAAGAAAAGAAAAGAAATTAGGCTGGGCATGGTGGCTCACGTGGCTGGGTGGGCTGCTCAGGCTGAGGTCTGGTTTGAAAGATCACAGACCCTAGGGGGTGACAGAGCCAGGACACCAGAGGGGGCTCCCACGGAGCGGTGTCCTGGTCCTGCCTGCTGCCTTTTCTTGCCATTGCAGTTTGTGACATTCCAGAACAGCCCCAGACATGTGGTTTTTGTATACAAGTCCTTGCGGTTAGCGTTTAGCAATGCACTTTCATCTCAGAGTAAACACATTTTCAGTTTTATTTTTGCTCCTGCCTTATCTCCCTGACCCCCAGCTGAGGCCCTGAAAGGAGGGCAAAGGCTCTTCCCCAAACATTGGCCTTTTGTTAATGACTTTCATCCTGGTCACGTGGACTGAAGCGGCAGTCCTGGAGACATTTCTCTGGTCCTTTGAAAACCAGCAAGAGCCTGGGAAGGGAGGAGCACACACACCCAGCCCCAGCCCCTGGCTCCGGTTTAATGGAGGAAGAGAGGAATGGATATGTGTGGGGTGCTCTTTTCTTCTGTTCTTCCTTTTCTTTTCCTTTTTTTTTTTTTGAGACAGAGACTCGCTCTGTCGCCCAGGCTGAAGTGCAGTGGTATCATCTCGGCTCACTGCAACCTCCGCCTCCCGGGTTCAAGCTATTCTCCTGCCTCAGCCTGGGCAGCATGGTGAAACTCCGCCTCTACTAAAAATACAAAAATTAGCCGGGCATGGTGGTGGGTGCCTATAATTCCAGCTACTGGGGAGGCTGAGACAGGAGAACTGCTTGAATCCGGGAGGCAGAGGTTGCAGTGAGCCGAGATCGTGCCATTGTACTCCAGCCTGGGCAACAGAGTGAGACTCTGTCTCAAAAAAACAAAATGAACAAACAAAAAACATGTAAGTGCTTACAGTAGTTCCCGGCACATGGCGGGCACTCAGCAGACATTGGCTGTGATTCCAGGCAGAACCCAGCCCCATAGGGAGTGGCCAAAGGAACACCAAGCATCCTGGCTGAGACTTGAAAACACCTGGGCTAAACCTCAGCTCTGCCACTTCCTGTGCGGCCTTGGGCAAGTGACCTCATCTCTCTGAGCCATGGATTCCTCATCATTCCGAGATGATTATGCTTCCTCTGCTTATTTTTGGGGGAGGAGATCAAATGAGAGCCCGGATGTCTACGATGCTGCTCTAGAACATTGTCCTAGGCACCCCTTGCTGCCTGTGTCCCTGGCTTGTGAAAGGCGGAATCAGCATTTTGCACTCAATTTTTCCCCGCAGCCCCTCAATGGACACCTGGTGTC
This sequence comes from Macaca nemestrina, assembly GCF_043159975.1. NCBI lineage: Eukaryota > Metazoa > Chordata > Mammalia > Primates > Cercopithecidae > Macaca > Macaca nemestrina. Next base: position 104,042,662 of record NC_092139.1, on the reverse strand, counting down.
TGACCGGTGCTGCTCTGAACCCCAGCACTCTGTCCCCAGCTGTTTGATGTTGCAAGGGCAAAACCCCAACATGGGGGAACTGAAAGGGAATGTATTGGTTGGCAATAAATAATAATCACAAATAAAATCCAGGTGGAGCTGGGTGCAGGAGTCCAGATGATGCTGTCAGGACTCTGTCCCTCAGCCCTGTTCTCCTCTGTGCAGGGTTTATTTTCAGGCAGACTCTCCCAACATGACGGCAAAGACCACCACCTGCTCTGTCCAGGCTCACATCGGGCCAATTAGCAACCTTAAGGGAAAGAGAGCTTCTGGCCAGGTGAGGTGGCTCACTCCTGTAATCCCAGTACTTTGGAAGGCCGAGGAGGGCGGATCACCTGAGGTCAGGAGTTCAAGACCAGCCTGGCCAACGTGGTGAAACCCCATCTCTACAAAAATACAAAAATTAACCGGGCTTGATGGTGGGTACCTGTAATCCCAGCTACTCGGGAGCCTGAGATGAAAGAATTGCTTGAACCCAGGAGGCAGAGGTTGCAGTGAGGCTGAGATCGTGCCATTGCACTCCCGCCTAGGTGACAGAGCAAGGCTCCATCTCAAAAAGAAAAAGAAGAAATCTTGGCCAGGCACGGTGGCTCATGTCTGTAATCCCAGCACTTTGGGAGGCCGAGGTGAGCGAATCACGAGGTCAGGAGTTCAAGATCAGCCTGGCCAACATAGCAAAACCCCATCTATACTAAAAATACAGAAAAATTAGCTGGGCATGCTGACAGGCACCTGTAATCCCAGCTACTCGGGAGGCTGAGGCAGGAGAATCACTTGAACCCGAGAGGCAGAGGTTGCAGAGAGCCGAGATCACGCCACTGCACTCCAGCCCAGGCAACAGTGCAAGACTCCGTCTCAAAAACAAAAAGAAAAAGAAAAAGAACAAAAAGAAAAAGGACTGGGCACAGTGGCTCACACCTATAATCCTAGCACTTTGGGAGGCCGAGGAGGGTGGATCACCTGAGGTCGGGAGTTTGAGACAAACCTGACCAACATGGAGAAACCCTGTCTCTACTAAAAATACAAAATTAGCCGGGCGTGGTGGTGCATGCCTGTAATCCCGGCTACTCGGGAAGCTGAGGCAAGAGAATCGCTTGAACTCGGGAGGCAGAGGTTGCGGTGAGCAGAGGTCGCACCATTGCACTCCAGCCTGGGCAACAAGAGTGAAACTCTGTCTCAAAAAAAAAAAGAAAAAAAAAGAAAGAGCTTCTTTAACTTGTTCCAGCAAACAGCCTGCGGCTACTTCTATCTCTGGATTTGATCTCAAGACCATCCTGGAACATATTCCCAGGATCATGATTGGTTAGGTCGAAGTCATGTGCCCACTCCAGACTTGAGAAAAAGGATCAGGCCAACTTGACTCACGGGGGTTGAGAATGGGAGGCTGGTGACTTCCCGAAGGGAAAGCGGACATGCTGTTGTCAGGAGACGGGTATGACACTGGGTAGGCAGAGGCAACAGGTGACAGCTACAGGTGTTATAAGCCCAGGCCAGGACAGGAAGCTGGGATTGTGATCCAAGCTCCATCATTTACTCTCTTCGTGGTCTTGAGGAAGTCACTGACCCTTTCTGAGCTTTGGTTTTCTCATCTATAAAAGAGGGTTTGACTCTATCAGTGGATCCCAAACCAAGCTGTTGCTAAAATCGCCTGGTGAGCTTTTAAAAATGTAAATTCAGCCAGGTGTGGTGGCTCACATCTGTAATCCTAGCACTCTGGGAGGCCCATGCAGGAGGATCCCTCAAGTCTGGGAGTTCAAGACCAGCCTCGGCAACATAGTGAGATCTCTCTTCTACAAAAAAAAAAAAAAGTTAATTCCCTGGTCCCATCCTAGACATTTTGATTCAGGTGGTCTGAGGTAGGACCAAGGACTCTGTATTTTTGACAACAACCCCAGAGGATTCTGATGTGTTTGTTTGTTGCTGTGTTTTTTTTTCTTTTTTTCTTTTTTCTTTTTTTTTTTTTAAGATGATCACTCTGTCGCCCAAGCTGGAGTGCAGTGGCGTGATCTCGGCTCAGTGGCGTGACCTCTGCTTCCCAGACTCAAGCGATTCTCCTGCCTCAGCCTCCTGAGTAACTGGGATTACAGGCGCCTGCCACCATGCCCAGCTAATTTTTTATATTTTTAGTAGAGACGGGCTTTCACCATGTTGGCCAGGCTGGTTTCAAACTCCCGACCTCCGGTGATCTGCCCACTTCGGCCTCCCAAAGTGCTGGCATTACAGGCATTAGCCACCGTGCCCAGCCTGATGTGATTTTAATTTTGGAGTTCACTGGCTGAGATGGTTCCCAAGGTCCCTCCCACTCTAATGGCCTCTAATTCTGGAGTAAATTAATGTTGGCTGAAAGGCTGAGCAGAAAGATCCTGACTATTGGCCGAGTGCGGTGGTTCACACCTGTAATCCTGACACTTCGGGAGGCCAAGGTGGGTGGATCACTTGAGGTCAGAAGTTTGAGATGTTCAACCATGGCTATCATGGCAAAACCCTGTCTCCACTAAAAATAAAAAAAATTCACCGGGTGTGGTGATACATGCCTGTAATCCCAGCTACTTAGGAGGCTGAGACAAGAGGATCACTTAACTAAGGAGGTGGAGCTTGCAGTGAGCTGAGATCTTGTCACTGCACTCCAGCCTGGGCGACAGAGCGAGACTCCATCTTGAAAAAAAAAAAAAAAGATCTCAACTGAGACAACCAGACAACAGTGCTCACGAAATGCCCAGCCCTGCCCTGTATCCTTGCTTTTTTTCTCTTTTTTTTCTTTTTTTCTTTTTTTTTTTTAAAATGGAGTCTCACTCTGTTGTCCAGGCTGGAGTGCCGTGGCGTGATCTTGGCTCACTGCAAGCTCCGCCTCCCGGGTTCACGCCATTCTCCTGCCTCAGCCTCCCGAATAGTAGCTGGGACTACAGGGGCCCGCCACCACGCCCGGCTAATTTTCTGTATTTTTAGTAGAGACAGGGTTTCACTGTGTTAGCCAGAATGGTCTCGATTTGCTGATCTCGTGATCTGCCCGTCTCGGCCTCGCAAAGTGCTGGGATTACAGGCATGAGCCATTGCGCCTAGCTTTTTTTTTTTTTTTTTTGAAACAGAGTCTCACTCTGTCACCAGGCTAGAGTGCAATGGCATGATCTCGGCTCACTGCAACCTTCCCTTCCCAGGTTCAAGTGATTCTCCTGCCTCAGCCTCCCAGGTAGCTGGGAATACAGGCACATGCCACCACGCCCAGCTAATTTTTGTATTTTTAGTAGAGGTGGGGTTTCACCATGTTGGCCAGGATGGTCTCGATCTCTTGACCTTGTAATCTGCCTGCCTTGGACTCCCAAAGTGCTGGGATTACAGGCATAAGCCACCGGGCCTGGCCTTTTTTTTTTTTTTTTTTTTTCTCTCTTTTTTTGAGATGGAGTCTCGCTTTTGTTGCCTGGGCTGGAGTGCAATGGTGCAATCTCAACTCACTGCAACCTCCACCTGCTGGGTTGAAGTGATTCTCCTGCCTCAGCCTCCCAAGTGGCTGGGATTACAGGCGCCTGCCACCACCCTGGTTGATTTTTGTATATTTAGTAGAGATGGGTTTTTGCCATGTTGGTCATGCTGGTTTCAAACTCCCGACCTCGGGTGATCCGCCAGCCTCTGCCTCCGAAAATGCTGGGATTATAGGCATGAGGCACTTCGCCTGGCCCCTGTATCCTTGCCTTCGGGTGGGCCTGTGGTTAGGGCTGGCCAATGATATGGCAGTGAAAGTGACAAATGTCACTTCCAGAATGAGGTAGTTAAAAGCCTATACCCCAGATGTCAGTCTCTCTCTCTCTCCTGCCTTGATGAACGATTTGTACAGCAGGCCCTGTACTGCAGGGGCACTTACCACACACAGAGAAGATGTGACAGTGGGCACAGCAGAGAAAGTGGGCTTGGGCCTTGGCATTCTCCCACCCCTCCTTTCTCCAGCTGGATGAGAGTCTGCACTGAAGAATGCTGGGAGTCCAATAAGCCACACTCATCAAGACTGTGGGCCCCAGAGGAGGAAGAACAGGAAGGCTGTCCAAGGCCAGAGGCATCCTAGGACAGCTGGAGAAGCCTCACAATGGATTGGCAGGATGACCCTGGGCTACTCCATCCCCATGTAAGGCATTAAGGTGAGGGGAGAGCTATTGTTCCTTAATGAGGTGTTCATCCTCATCAAGGTTGAAGGGCATGTCCATTAGGGAGGAGTGATTCACCCAGAGTCCCTGGACACCTCTGATGCTGAGGGAACTCCAGCCCAAGGGCTTCCAAACCGAGGTCATTTCCCTCCATAGACTATGACTTCAGAGCGGCTTTGAGAATGCTGACAGCAATGAGTGGCCACTCCATTCAGAGGTGACCCTTGTTAGGGTTTGGACATTTCCCCATTGATCTTAGGAAAAACCATGACTCTGGTTTTCCATGGTAAATTCTAGCATGTAGACAACAGGGTAAACTTTGCATCTGGACTTCTCCTTACCCCAGGGGAGGAGGCCTCGACCTATGAAGTTGAAAAATAATTTCAGATAATATATTTTTATTACTTTTTTTTTTTGAGATGGAGTCTTCCACTGTCACCAGGCTGGAGTGTGGTGGCACGATCTCAGCTCACTGCAACCTCCGCCCCCTGGGTTCAAGCGATTCCCCTGTCTCAGCCTCCCGAGTAGTTGGGACTATAGGCACGCACCACCATGCCTGGCTAATTTTTGTATTTTTAGTAGAGACAGGGTTTCACCCTGTTGGCCAGGATGGTCTTGATCTCCTGACCTTGTGATCCGCCCACCTCAGCCTCCCAAAGTGCTGGGATTACAGGTGTGAGCAACTGTGCCCAGCCTTTTATTACTTATTATGTTTTAAATAATGTATTATATTTAAATTTAATATCTCTAAAAAGAATATATATGTATATATGTATGTATATATGTGATGTGTGTATGTGTGTGTATATATATATGTATTTTGAGACCAAGGTCTCACTCTCACTCAGACTGGTGTGCAGGGGTGTGATTATAGCTCACTGCAGCTTCCAACTCCCGGGCTCAAGTGATCCTCCCACCTCAGCCTCCCGAGTACCTGGGACTACAGGTGCATGCCACCATGCCCAGCTAATTTTTAAAAAATTTTTTGGTATAGGCCGGGCGCAGTGGCTCAAGCCTGTAATCCCAGCACTTTGGGAGGCCGAGACGGGCGGATCACGAGGTCAGGAGATCGAGACCATCCTGGCTAACACGGTGAAACCCCGTCTCTACTAAAAAAAAATACAAAAAACTAGCCGGGCGAGGTGGCGGGCGCCTGTAGTCCCAGCTACACAGGAGGCTGAGGCAGGAGAATGGCGTGAACCCGGGAGGCGGAGCTTGCAGTGAGCTGAGATCCGGCCACTGCGCTCCAGCCCCAGCGACAGAGCGAGACTCCGTCTCAAAAAAAAAAAAAAAAAAAAAATTTTTGGTATAGGCCGGGCGCAGTGGCTCAAGCCTGTAATCCCAGCACTTTGGGAGGCCGAGACGGGCGGATCACGAGGTCAGGAGATCGAGACCATCCTGGTTAATACGGTGAAACCCCGTCTCTACTAAAAAGTACAAAAAACTAGCTGGGCGAGGTGGCGGGCGCCTGTAGTCCCAGCTACTTGGGAGGCTGAGGCAGGAGAATGGCGTGAACCCGGGAGGCGGAGCTTGCAGTGAGCTGAGATCTGGCCACTGCACTCCAGCCTGGGCGGCAGAGCGAGACTCCGTCTCAAAAAAAAAAAAAAAAAAAAAAAAAATTTTGGTAGAGACAAAGTCTTGCTTTGCTGCTCAGGCTAGGTAAAAAAGAATATATTCTCATGATAAAAATTCAGCAGGTGAAATCATCTGTCCAAGGTCACACAGTAAATAAAAGGCCCAGCCAGGGCCGAGCTCATGCTTTTTCAGTGCGTTGGCTGCCTCACCATACCACTAACTAACATTGGTATAATATTTTACTGTTTATAAACGTGTCATAAGTCATTTACGACTCATGACGATCCTATGTGGCAGGCAGGGCAAACATTATCGTATCCAGAAGACAGCTGATGAGATTAAACCAGGCTCCAGGAGGTGCCACAGTTCTGAAACCACACGTGGCCTGGCTCTGTGCCAAGTGCCTTGAAAACCTTAACTCGGGCTGGGCACAGTGACTCACACTTGTAATCCCAGTACTTTGTGGGGCTCAGGTGGGAGGATTGCTTCAACCCAGGAGTTGAAGACCAGTCTGGGCAACACAGTAAGACCCCATTTCTACAAAAATAAGAAAAAAATTAACCAGGTGTGGTGGTGCATGCCTGTAGTTCCAGCTTCTTGGGAGGTTGAGGCAGGAGGATCGCTTGAGCTTGGGAGGTTGAGGCTGCAGTGAACTGTGTTTGTGCCACTGCACTCCAGCCTAGGTGACAGAGATCCTATCTCAATCAATAAACCTTAACTCATTTAATCCTAACAACAGCCCATGGAATTCTTTACAGTTGAAGAAAGTGAGAATCAGAGGATAAAGTCAGTGATTTGCCTAAGGTTGGAACACAAGTAACTGGGAAAAGCAGGATTTGAATTCAAATCTGTCTAACCCAAGTGATACTCTTAACCACCAAGCACAACGGCTGGCAAAGACCCTCTTGCTTTCCATTTGACTAGCCATTGGTCCTCATATCGTAGCTGGGAGGCAGTGTTATTATTCCCATTTTCCAGATAAGGAAAATGAGGCTTAGAAAGGTGACGAGGATTGCCCAAAGTCGCATAGCTAACAAGTGGTGGAGGCAGAACTTGAATTTGCCTGTTGTTTTCTGAGAGGCTCTGAACCCCAGCAGCGAGGCCTTGGCTCTCCTGCGGACGCCGTGTCCTTAACTCAGAGTAGCGTGGCTACATCTGCAGTGATTTCTGTGTTCACCGAGACTACGTGGGCACCGGGCACCTGGCGCTTGGCAGGAATTACGCGGAGGGAGGGAAGGGGTCAGCCCGGGGATCAGGCGACATGGCCTCCAGTTTCCGTGAAGCTTGAGCTTGTGTGATTACAGGGCCGCAGGCCTCGCTTCAGCAGTCTTGATAGCTGCTTGTTTCTCGGGCTCTTGCAATTTCGGTTCTTCCTGCCGCATTAGAAACGTGGCAGACCTCCCCGAGCATCTTGAGAACTGGAACCTGGGCGACCTGCGGCGCCTCCGCAACCATTGGTTGTCGTGAGGCGCGGGGACGTGTGTCAATTTGCATAACATATTCGATAGGCTAATGAGACGGAAGTGGGCGTGCCCTGGCGAACCCACCTGTCCTTGGGTGGAGCGAGCAGGACTTCCGGGCAGGAAGGGTGGAGGGGCTACCTGGCTGCGGCGAGTGGGGCTGGGCGGGGGCCTGAAACTTCTTCGCCGCTGCGCCTGTGTAACCTGAAACGGCGGATGTGAGGGACTCGCTGTAAACATGAATCGGCTGGAGCAGGACACAAAACATAACGACGTTGGTTACTTGTCTGGGTGGGCAAATTTCCCTGGCGGGGGCCGTGGGAATACAAGTGAAAAGGAGATTTTCATTGTAAAACTTTTTATGCCCAAACTGAGTCTTGGGAGCCTATTAAAAGGGTATTATCCATTAAAAGGCCGGGCGCAGGCCGGGCGCGGTGGCTCAAGCCTGTAATCCCAGCACTTTGGGAGGCCGAGACGGGCGGATCACGAGGTCAGAAGATCGAGACCATCCTGGCTAACACGGTGAAACCCCGTCTCTACTAAAAAATAAAAAAAAAATTAAAAAAAAAAATAAAAAAAAACCTAGCCGGGCGAGGTAGCAGGGAGTAGCCTCCCAGCTACTGGGGAGGCTGAGGCAGGAGAATGGCGTAAACCCGGGAGGCAGAGCTTGCAGTGAGCCGAAATCCGGCCACTGCACTCCAGCCTGGGCGACAGCATGAGACTCCGTCTCAAAAAAAAAAAAAAAAGTAAATAAATAAAATAAATAAATAAAAAAGGCCGGGCGCGGTGGCTCACGCCTGTAATCCCAGCACTCTGGGAGGCCGAGGCTGGCGGATCACTTGAGACCAGGAGTTCGAGACCAGCCTGGCCAACATAGCGAACCCCCGTCTCTACTAAAAAAAATTAGCCGAGTGTGGTGGCGCGCGCCTCTAATCCCAGCTGCTTGGGCGGCTGAGGCTAGAATCGCTTGAACTTGGGAGGCGGAGGTTGCAGTGAGCTGAGATTGCACCACTGCACTCCAGCCTGGGCAACAGAGTGAGACCCTATCTCAAATAAATAAATAAATAAATAAATAAACACACGTGTGCATATATTCATATGTGTATATGGATAGATAGATATATTGATGCTATAGATACAGATTGCTCTTCTTAGGACACCATCAGAGACCTGTAAACTCCCAACAGCCTGGCATTCGAAGCCCTCTGCAACCTGCCCTAGCCTCCTTCTCACCTGCTCATCAACCCTAAACCCAAAGCCACATGGATTTGTCTCCCTAACCGTTTCCTGCCCCTGGAAACAGCTTTGCCCTTGACTGCCCTTGCCATTCCTTCCACATGAGATTCTCTCTCTCATTACAGTGCCACCTTTGAAGTTTCACCCAGCCTAAAGGGATCACTCAGAGGCCTCCTCTTCCCTGCCTGCAGGTCAGAACTGATCTCTGCCTTCCCTGTACTTCCAGGACAATTAATTTGTACTTGTGTAAGAGTACTTCTTAGAATGTCACCAACATAGTCCCCTATGGTCCCAGATGGTTCATCAGCACAACTTCATAGCCTTGGCTCAGTATCATTTATTGATTCAACAAACATTTTTAAAGTTTTTTTAATTTTTTTTTTTTTTTAATTTTTAGTAGAGATGGGGTTTCACTATGTTAGCCAGGATGGTCTCGATCTCCTGACTTCGTGATCCACCGGCCTCGGCCTCCCAAAGTGCTGGGATTACAGGCATGAACCGCCGCGCCCAGCCCATCAACAAGCATTTATTAAATGCAGGGCTGTTCCAGGCACTGGAGATAGGGCAGGGGACTAACCCTAAAAGTTCCTGCCCTCCTGGAGTTTATGTTTTAGTGAAGACAAAGAGTAAATGGATAAAACAACACAGTGTGCAATTTGTCAGGCCGTGGCAAGGACATGAAGAAAACTAAAGCAGGGGAAGGGGCCGGGTGCATTGGCTCACACATGTAATCCCAGCACTTTGGGACACTGAGGAGGCAGATCACCTGACGTCCGGAATTTGAGACCAGCCTGGCCAACATGGTGAAACTTTGTCTTTACTAAAAATACAAAAATTAGCCAGGCCTGGTGGCAGGCGCCTGTAATCCCAGCTACTTAGGGGGCTGAGGCAGGAGAATTGCCTGGACCAGGGAGGCAGAGGTTGCAGTGAGCCAAGATCTCGCCACTACACTCTAGCCTGGGCAACAAGAGTGAGACTCCAACTGAAAAAAACAAAACAAAACAAACAACAACAAAGAAGAAGAAGAAGAAGAAGAAAACAGGGGAAGGGGGCAGCTCTAGAGAGTGAAATTGGTTTTCTTTTGGAATAGAGCTTTAGCGATGGCGTCTTTGTGGAGGTGACATTTTAAGAGTGTCCTCAGTGAAATAAGGGAGGGTGCCATGTAGTATCTGGAACAACTGTGCTCCCGCTTGAGGGAGAGCAGGAAGAATAGCCATGTGCCTACTCAGTGTCCAGAAAATGGACATGAAATTAAATTGGACGGTGGAGGAGGGGAGAGGAGATGGTCACTGGTCCAGACGTCTTAGATTCTCTAGGAGTGGCCAGCCTGGCCTCTACCCAGGTGACTGCGCTGTAACCAGTTAGCAAAAGGTTTACAAGCCACATCCAATGAGCTAGAGTTCTCTAGGGAGGCAGTGGGGGATTGCAGGGAAGAGAACCTGGCTGTGGGTTCTGGTCCCAGTTTTGGTCCCTGTCATTGTGACTTTAGGAACCACTTCATTTCTGTGAATCTCAGTTTCTACCCTTTTAGTAGGGTTATAAAGCCCAGCTTGCTGGTGTGTTGTAGGGACAATGATATTAAGAGCCACCCTTTCGGCCGGGCGCGGTGGCTCAAGCCTGTAATCCTAGCACTTTGGGAGGCCGAGACGGGTGGATCACGAGGTCAGGAGATCGAGACCATCCTGGCTAAAACGGTGAAACCCCGTCTCTACTAAAAAATACAAAAAACTAGCCGGGTGAGGCGGCGGGCGCCTGTAGTCCCAGCTACTCGGGAGGCTGAGGCAGGAGAATGGCCTGAACCCGGGAGGCGGAGCTTGCAGTGAGCTGAGATCGGGCCACTGCACTCCAGCCTGGGCAACAGAGCAAGACTCCGTCTCAAAAAAAAAAAAAAAAAAAAAAAAAGAGCCACCCTTTCTTTCTCTCTCTTTCTTTGAGATGGGGATGACTGGCCTGACAGCCAAGTAGCAAAGGAATTAGGGCTCGGTGTGGTTTTTAGGACCTTAATAATAATAATAATAGTCATAGACATAAGAACTATTAATCCAGCTGTCCTTGTTGATAGCATCAGTCCAGCATGGGCACTGGAGGTCTGAGGGCTCAGGGCCACCCAGCGATTCCCTGCGTGCAGCCTAATTAGTTACATTCCAATAGCAACCCTCAGGGCAAACCACTCGTGCCAGACTCTGTAGTGGGTGCTTTACCCATAGCAGTGTCAAAAACAGCATTTTGGCCGGGCATGGTGGCTCATGCCTGTGATCCCAGCACTTTAGGAGGCTGAGGCTGGCAGATCACTTGAGGTCAGGAGTTCAAGACCAGCCTGGCAAATGTAGTAAAACCCATCTCTACTAAAAGTACAAAAATTAGCCGGGCATGGTGGTACACACCTGTAATCCCAACACTTTGCTACTTGGCTGTCAGGCCAGTCATCCCCATCTCAAGGCTAAAAAGCAGAGGAGTTGCTAAGAAAGTGGGTCCTGGGAACTGGGTGCGGTGGCTCAGGCCTGTAATCCCAGCACTTTGGGAGGCCGAGGTGGGTGGATTACCAGAGGTCAGGAGTTCGGGACCAGCCTGGCCAACGTAGTGAAACCTCGTCTCTACTAAAAAAAACAAAAATTAGCCAGGTGTGGCAGTGGGCGCTTGTAATCTCAGCTACTTGGGAGGCTGAGGTGGGAGAATCGCTGGAGCCCAGGAGGTGGAGTTGCAGTGAGCTGAGATCATGCACTGCAGCCTTGGCAACAGAATGAGATTTCATCTCAAAAAATGAAAAAGTGGGTCCTGGAGCCAGATGGCCTTGGCTTGAAGCCTGGCTCTACCACTTACAAGCTCTGTGATCTTGTGCAAGTCACTCAGCCTCTCTGTGTGTCAGTGACCTCATTTGTAACATGGAGAATCTAAGTCCTACCTCATCGGGTTGTTGCAAGGATTACAGGAGTGAATAGATGGAAGTGTTTTCAGAAAGTGCCTGGGACATCTTAGGTGCTATATAAATGTTAGCTGCTATTGTCCTTCTTGAAGACCATGGGAAGCCACTGAAGGAGGAAGGTAAGCACAGTAGGAATCCCTAGCCCCCTGGGAGCCACCTTAAACCTGGGCATCAGCAGTGACAGTAGGGCTACCTCTATCCCCTGCATCTTACCTCCAGCAGCATGACCCCTTTGCAGCCTGTTTACCAGGAGGCACTCAGCTGTGAGCCTCTTGCCCCACTTGCTGGCACCTCCCTGTCTTGCCCAACGGTGCTTTGCGGTTTTGTCTCCATTTCCTTTGGTTGAATGACTTTGAGGTGGAGGGGTTTCTCTTGGGCAACAGCAGTGCTTCCTCAATTCTCTGCCCCTGGGGTCTTTGCCCCTCTGTCGGGCACCTCAGCATTGCTCAGAGCCTTCTCTCATCTCCAGAATCTTGCAAGTCACTCTCTTTCCACGTTGCCCAACATAACCGTGTAGGCCTCTCGGGTTTCTCTAGTGTTTTCCCCACACATTTTGCCAGATAAGCCTCATCAAACCAACCTTGTTAGTTAGACGGGGCCTATCACATTATTGTCTTTTGACTGATAAGGAAACAGGCCCGGAGATGAGAAATGACTAGTTTAAGATCACACAGCAAGGAAACAGCAAAGCTGGGACCCCAGTCCAGCCCTCTTTTCTACCCAACAATAAAACACCATCCCAGCCTGAGCGACACAGGGAGACCCTGTCACTATAACAATAAAATAAAGTAAGCTGGGCGTGGTGACATGCACCTATAGTCTCAGCTACTCAGGAAGCTGAGGTGGGAAGATTGGTTGAGCCCAGGAGGTTGAGGCTGCAGGGAGCTGTGACCACACCACCGCACTCCAGCCTGGGCGACAGAGTGAGACGCCATTGCAAAACCAAAATAACCAACCAAACAACGCCCCCCCACCCTGCCCCAATAATATCTGTATGTATAGCCCTGATTTTGTGCTAGGGGTTTTGTTTTGTTTTGTTTTTTTGAGATGGAGTTTTGCCTTTGTAGCCCAGGCTAGAGTGCAGTGGCGCAATCTTGGCTCACTGCAACCTCCGCCTCCCAGGTTCACGCCATTCTCCTGCCTCAACCTCCCGAGTAGCTGGGACTACAGGTGCATGCCACCACACCCGGCTAATTTTTGTATTTTTAGTACAGATGAGGTTTCATCATGTTGGCCAAGATGTTCTCGATCTCCTGACCTTATGATCCGCCCACCTCAGCCTCCCAAAGTGCTGGGATTACAGGTGTGAGCCACCGTGCCCGGCCACTGTGCTAGGTTTTAAAAGATGTAATCTTTCGTTTTCACTCAGCTAGTAGGTAGTGGAACTAAGATTCAAACCCAGGTGTTTGGGTACCAGACCCAGGATGCATACCCTTCTATCCCAACTGCTTTGTACTGGGGAGTCAAATTGCATTTGCTCTAAATTGCTGAAATCCTGTGATGTCACCCTGATTCCATTAGTACCCAGCTGGGCTGGGCTGCTGAAACAGCTTTGGATATTGGCTTCCCTATCTCAGAATGAATTTAACACCACATGGCCTGACCTCCCAGCAAGGGCTATATTATGATCATAAAATCCTTTGCCACACAGAAGTAATATGAGGCCAAATGTTAAAAACACCACCTTGAAGAAAAGAGTCTGAGAGACACTCCCACACCAAGTCAAACATGCCAAGCTTGGCTGTGGGTGCCGTGCTGGGCCACACTGAGATGAGGCTGTGTTCAGGCCGGGCACAGTGGCTCACGCCTGTAATCCCAGCGCTTTGGGAGGCTGAGGCAGATGGATCACCTGAAGTCAGGAGTTTGAGACTAGCCTGGCCAACATGGTGAAACCCTGTCTCTACTAAAATTACAAAAATTAGCTGGACATGGTGATGAGTGCCTGTAATCCCAGCTACTCATGAGGCTGAAGCAGGAGAATGGCTTGGACCCGGGAGGTGGAGGTTGCAGTGAGCTGAGATTGCACCATTGCACTCCAGCCTGGGCAACAGAGGGAGACTTCTCCATCTCATAAATAAATAAATAAATAAATAAATAAATAGAATTATACAATACGTGGCGTTTTGCGGCTGACTTCTTCCACTTTTTTTTTTTTTTTTTTTGAGACAGTGTCTCACTGTGTTGCCCAGGCTGGAGTGCAGTGGTACAATCTCAGCTCACTGCAATCTCTACCTCCCCAGTTCAAGCACTGCTCATACCTCAGCCTCCCGAGTAGTTGGAACTACAGGCACGCACCACCATGCCTGGCTAATTTTTGTATTTATAGTAGAGATGGGATTTCACCGTGTTGGCCAGGGTGGTCTTGAACTCCTGACCTCAGGTGATCTGCCCACCTCAGCCTCCCAAAGTGCTAGAATTACAGGCCTGAGCCACCACACCCAGCCTGACTTCTTCCACTTAGTATGATGTTTTCAAGGTTCATGTATGTATTACCATGTATAATCACTTCATTCTTTTCTTTTTTTTTTTTTTTTTTTTTTTTTGAGACGGAGTCTCGCTCTGTCGCCCAGACTGGAGTGCAGTGGTGCGATCTCGGCTCACTGCAAGCTCCGCCTCCCGGGTTCCCGCCATTCTCCTGCCTCAGCCTCCTGAGTAGCTGGGACTACAGGCGCCCGCCACCACGCCCGGCTAATTTTTTTTCGTGTTTTTAGTAGAGACGGGGTTTCACCGTGTTAGCCAGGATGGTCTTGATCTCCTGACCTCGTGATCCACCCGCCTCGGCCTCCCAAAGTGCTGGGATTACAGGCATGAGCCACTGCGCCCGGCCCACTTCATTCTTTTTTATTGTCAAATAATACTCCATTGTATGGATATGACACATTTTGTTTATCCATTCTTCACTTCATGGACATTGTTTTCCTTGTTTTCACTATTACGAAGAACACTGCTGTGAACATTCATTCATATACATTTATATATAAGTTTTTTGTGGGCATATGGTTCCATCTCTCTTTGGCAGATTCTTCTACCTAGGAGTAGGAATTTCTAGGTGATAAGGCCAAGTGCGATGGTTCACACCTGTAATCCCAGCACTTTGGGAGGGCAAAGAGTTTGAGACCAGCCTGGCTAACATGGAGAAACCTCGTCTCTATGAAAAACTCAGAAAAAGTTAGCTAGGCACTGCCGGGTGTGGTGGCTCACGCCTGTAATCCCACCACTTTGGGAGGCCAAGGCGGGAGGATCACAAGGTCAGGAGTTTGAGACCAGCCTGGCCCATATGGGGAAACCCCATCTCTATCAAAAATACAAAACTTAGCCAGGCAAGAACAGGCGTGGTAGCAGGCACCTGTAGTCTCAGCTACTCCGGAGGCTGAGGCAGGAGAATGGCGTGAACCTTGGAGGCGGAGGTTGCAGTGAACCAAGATTGCACCACTGCACTCTAGCCTGAGCGACAGAGCCCACTCTGTCTCAAAAAAAGAAGTCAGCGGGGCATGGTGGCTCACGCCTGTGATCCCAGCCTTTTGAGGCCAAGGTGGGTGGATCACCTGAGATTAGTAGTTCGAGACCAGTCTGGACAACATAGTGAAACCTTATCTCCACTAAAAATACAAAAAATTAGCTGGGCATGATGGCGGGCACCTGTAATCCCAGCTACTCGGGAGGCTGAGGCAAGAGAATCGCTTGAACTCAGGAGGCAGCGGTTGCAGTGAGCTGAGATCAGGCCATTGCACTGCAGCCTGGGTAACAAGAGCGAGACTCCGTCTCGAAAAAATAAAAAAAGAAAAGAATTTCTAGGTGATAAGGTAACTCTATGTTTAAATTTTTGTTGTTGTTGTTGTTTTTGTTTTTGTTTTTTCTAGAGAGAGTCTCGCTTTGTCGCCCAGGCTGGAGTGAAGCAGCAGGATCACAGCTCACTGCAACCTCCACATCTGGTGTTCAGGTAATCCTCCCACCTCAGCCTCTCGAGTAACTGAGGTTGCACCACCAAGCCTGGCTAATTTTTCTATTTTTAGTAGAGACAGCGTTTCACAATGTTGACCAGGCTAGTCTTGAACTCCTGACCTCAAGTGATCCACCCACCTCGGCCTCCCAAAGTGCTGGGATTACAGGCATGAGCCACCACGCCCAACTGGCCTCTATGTTTAATATTTTCAGGAACTGCCACAGTGTTTTCCAAAGTGGCTGCACTTTTTTACAATCCCACCAGCAATATATGAGTGTTCCAATATCTCCACCGTTTTGATTTACCCATTTCCTGTTAAAGCTTCCCAGTGGAAACTGAAACTCCCACTTGAGCAATGCAAGGTGAACAAAATATCCAATGATTGGCCAGGCGTGGTGGCTTACGCCTGTAATCCCAGCACTTTGGGAGGCCAAGGCGGGAGGATCATGAGGTCAGGAGTTCGAGACCAGCCTGACCAACATGGTGAAACCCCGTCTCTACTAAAAATATAAAAATTGGCTGGGCGCGGTGGCTCACGCCTATAATCCCAGCACTTTGGGAGGCTGAGGTGGACCAATCACGAGGTTGGGAGATTGAGACCATCCTGGTTAACACGGTGAAACCCCATCTCTACTAAAAATACAAAAAATTAGCCAGGCGTGGTGGCGGGCACCTGTAGTCCCAGCTACTCAGGAGGCTGAGGCAGAAGAATGGCGTGAACCCAGGAGGTGGAGCTTGCAGTGAGCCGAGATGGTGCCACTGCACTCCAACCTGGGCTACAGAGCCAGACTCCAACCCCCCCAAAAAAAAAAAAAAATTAGCCGGGTGTGGTGGCATGAGTCTGTAATCGCAGCTACTCAGGAGGCTAAGGCAGGAGAATCACTTGAACCCAGCAGGCAGAGGTTGCAGTGAGCCAAGAATATGCCATTGCACTCCAGCCTGGGCAACAGAGCAAGACTCCATCTCAAAAAAAAAAAAAATGCAGTGATGGTGATGTGTTCAAGCAAGTCTCTCCTTGGACCCTTGGAAACAGAGGCTGGCCCATCCCAAGGGTCCTTGGGAATCACTTAACCTCTCTGAGCCAGTTTTCTCTCGAGACCTAAAGTGAGATCTAATAATAGAGATCACAGGACAGTAAAGTTTGAAAAGTTTTGGGCTCTTGGCCTCCTTTTCCGTTTTCTTCTTTTTTTCACTTCTAATGATACTTTGGGCGTTTCCTTTTTTTTTTTTTTTTTTGAGACGGAGTCTCACTCTGTTGCCCAGGCTGGAGTGCAGTGGCGTGATCTTGGTTCACTGCAACCTCCGCCTCCCGGGTTCAAGTGATTCTCCTGCCTCAGCCTCCTCAGTAGCTGGGATTACAGGTGTGCATCACCACGCCCAGCTAATTTTTGTATTTTTTGTAGAGATGAGGTTTCACCATGTTGGCCAGGCTGGTCTCAAACTCCTGACTTCAGGTGATCCACCCGCCTCAGCCTCCCAACTTTCTGGGATCACAGGTGTGAGCCACAGCACCCGGCTTTATTTATTTATTTTTTTAAGTCATCTACTCCATCTCTTATTGTCTGAGATGGCTTAGGCTTGTAAACTTTGCCTTTCTGTGTCTTTGATTCTTCTTCTATATGAAGGAGATTAGACATCACATCACGGAGTTATTGTCGCCATGAGATGGCGAACATGCAATAAATGGTAGATGTTATTATTATTTATTTGTTTATTTATTTTTGAGGCAGAGTCTCGCTCTGTCGCCCAGGCTGGAATGCAGTGGTGCGATCTCAGCTCACTGCAAGCTCTGCCTCCCGAGTTCACGCCATTCTCCTGCCTCAGCCTCCCATGTAGCTGGGACTACAGGTGCCCGCCACCATGCCCAGCTAATTTTTTGTATTTTTTTTTAGTAGAGACGGGGTTTCACGGTGTTAGCCAGGATGGTCTCAATCTCCTGACCTCGTGATCTGCCCGCTTCGGCCTCTCAAAGTGCTGGGATTACAGGCGTGAGCCACTGCGCCGGGCCTATTTTTTTTTTTTTTTTTTTTTGAGACGGAGTCTCGCTCTGTTGCCCAGGCTGGAGTTCAGTGACATGATTCAGCTCACTGCAACCTCCACCTCCCAGGCTCAAGCAATTCTCTTCATCAGCCTCCCGAGTAGCTGGGATTACAGGCACCTGCCAGCACGCCTGGCTAATTTTTGTATTTTTAGTAGAGACGGGGTTCCACCATCTTGGCCAGGCTGCTCCTGAACTCCTGACCTTGTAATCTACCTGCCTTGGCCTACCAAAGTGCTAGTATTACAGGCGTGAGTCACCGCGCCTGGCCGTTATTATTATTATTATTTTATTTATTTATTTATTTTGAGATGGAGTCTCACTCTGTCACCCAGACTGGAGTGCAATGGCGTGATCTGGGCTCACTGCAACCTCCTTCTGGGTTCAAGTGATTCTCTTGCCTCAGCCTCCCGAGTAGCTGGGATTACAGGCACCTGCCACTACCCCCAGCTAATTTTTGTATTTTTGATAGAGATGGGCTTTCACCAGGTTGACCGGGCTGGTCTCGAACTCCTGACCTCAGGTGATCCACCAGCCTCAGCCTCCCGAAGTGCTGGGATTACAGGTGTGAGCCACTGTGCCTGGCCAGTAGATGTTATTATTAAAATACAGGAAGATCTATTCATTCCACCACTACTGACCAAGTTCCTATTAAGTGCCAGTTCCTGTGATACAAAGATGGTTGGGACTCCTGAGGTTTGCAGCTCACAGGTTGGGGGATCAGATATATAAAAACATAACTGTGCCCCAGTATGGCAAGTGCCATAAAAGAAGTGTGTTTAAAGTTCTCTGTGGTTGGAGAGGAAAGGGCGTGGCAAGAAGGGTTAAGCAGAAGGAAGTGGCGATGGGAAGAGGCGGGTGGCGCTCGGGCAGGTGGGAGAGGTCCCTTTTCTGCAGAGTGGATGGTGAGGTCTGATGGATTCATGAGCTGTGGGGTTCCTCTTGGCTATACCCCACCTACCCACATCTGGGACCCAGAAGTGGCCTGCATGCACTCAGGCTGGAAGGAAGGCTGACCTTTGGCCTAGAAATCCAGATCCGATAAGGGATTGGCACCCTCCCAGAGCACACACCCAAACCTCTGTGTGTCCAAGTCTAGGTGGCCAGAGGGCACTGTGGACACCGTGAAGAGTGGGTGTATGAGGGGGATAGGGACATGTGGCATGAGTTGGATTGGGGAGGGAAGCAGAATGGCACAGAGAAAAGGGCTCTGAGTTATGACTCTGCCATTTAATAGCCTGTGATCTCTGTGGCAAGTCACAACGGCTCACTCTGGCCTCGGTTCACTCATCTGCAAAATGGGGCTAAACACAAGCCTCCTCAAACAGTGAACATCAAGATGAAGCAAGGTGGCGTGAAAATGCTATTGCAAAAGCCAAATGCTGTCCACCTGTGGGAAGGTTCGTTATTATCTGATGAATGAATCAATGAAATGTGGCGCATTCATACAATGAAGTAGCATTCGGCAATAGAAAGGAATGAAATACTGATAGATGCCACGACACGATGAACCCTGAAATCATCATGCTAGGTCAAAGAAGCCAGACACAAAAGACAACATATTGTATGATTCCATTTATATGGAATGTCCACAATAGGCAAATCTATAGAGTCAGAAGGTAGATTAGTGGTTGCCTAGGGCTGGGGGAGGAGGTTGGGGGAAAACAGGAAGTGACTGTTCATGGATATGGAGTTTCTTTAGGGTGATGAAAATGTTCAGGAATTACTGGTCATGGTTGCACAGCTCTGTGAATATACTAAAAACAACTGAGTTGCAAGGTATGTGAATTTTATCCTGACAACGCTGTTTAAAAAACAGAAGCATGGGCCGGGCGTGGTGGCTCCCGCCTGTAATCCTGGCACTTTGGGAGGCCAAGGCGAGCGGATCATGAGGTCAGGAGATCGAGACCATCCTGGCTAACACGGTGAAAGCCCGTCTCTACTAAAAAATACAAAAAACTAGCCGGGCGTGGTGGCGGACGCCTGTAGTCCCAGCTACTCGGGAGCAAATGATCCGCCTGCCTTGGCCTCCCAAAGTGCTGGGATTACAGGCATGAGCCACTGCTCCTGGGCCACATATATTCTTATTTCAATTTGTTAGCTTATTTGTTTATTCACGCCATGGACATTTATTGAGGGTCTTGCAGAGTGCTAGGTTCCGTGCCATGTACTTGGGATATAAGCATAAAGCACTCGTCTGTCTTTAGGAAGGTCATGACCTCCTTGTCCAGAGGTAGGCAAGCTGACAGCACGAGAATGCTATAACAGAAGCAACCTAAGGCCAGGTGGGGTGGTTCTTGACTCTAATCCAGGCACTTTTGGAGGCTGAGGTGGGAAGATTGTTTGAGGCTAAGAGTTTGAGATCAGCCTGGGCAATATAGAAAGACCCCATCTCTATGAAAAATAAATTAGCTGGGTCATAAGACCCCATCTGAGGCAAGAGGATCACTTGAACCTGGGAGGTTAAGGCTGCAGTGAGCCAAGATCACGTGACTACACTCCAGCCTGGGCAAGAGAGTGAGACCCTGTCTCAAAAAAAAAACCATAAAACAGAAGCAACCCCAAGTACAACGGGAGCACAGAGGAGAACATCCATGCCAGGCAGGAGGATCCAGAGAGGCCTCTGGAAGGAGTTACCACACTCAGAGACTCGAGGGGCAGTGGGGAAGTGTTAATGGTATGCAGACCAGGGTGAGCCCTAGATGGACAGTGTTGGGAATCAGTCACAGGAACCATTGCATCAGATTCCCGGAATGTTTGTTGAGTGCACACTAGAGAGGGGCCCTGAGCACGGATCCAGGGAAGGAGGAGGTGTGGTCCTTCAGATGGAGGTCCCAGAGCTGGTGCTCAGTGATCATTTGCTGAATGAATGGTATAAAATGTGGGTGTTCAGGACTCACCACCTGAGATACTGGTTTAATTAAAATCTCTCTAGGTGGTTGGGCACGGTGGCTCGTGTGTAATCCCAGCAATTTAGGAGGCTGAGGGAGAGGGATTGCTTGAGCCCAGGAGTTTGAGACCAGACCAGGCCACAAAGCAAGACTCATTCTCTACAAAAAAAATAAAACAATGAGCTGGGTATGATGGCATGTGCCTGTAGTCCTAGCTTCCTAGGAGGCTGAGGTGGGAGGACTCCTTGAGCTCAGGAATTTAAACTTGCAGTGCACTATGATTGCGTCACTGCACTCCAACCTGGGCGACGGAGTGGGACCCTGTCTCTTAAAATAAAACCAAAACCAAAAAAACAAAAAACAAAAAACTCCCTAGAGATTCTGATGTCTGACGGATTAAAAACTCCCCAGCACAACCACAAGACACTTCCTGATTAAGCCAGTGCTTTGCGCACTTTAATACGATGCCAGCCCCTTGGGGGCTTGTTAACATGCAGATTCAGATTCAGTGGGTCTGGGCTGGATCCTCAGACTCTGCATTTGCCTTCTGTTCTTTTACTCTCTCTCTCTCTCTCTCTTCTTCTTCTTTTTTTCTTTTTTTGACAGTGCAATGGCCTGATCTGGCTTACTGCAGCCTCAATCTCTCAGGCTCAGGTGGTCCTTCCACCTTAGCTTTCTGAGTAGCTGGGACTATAGGCATGTGCCACCACCATGCCTGGATAATTTTTTTTTTTTTTGAGACAGAGTCTCACTCTGTCGCCCAGGCTGGAGTGCAGTGGTCTGATCTCGGCTCACTGCAAGCTCCGCCTCCCAGGTTCACGCCATTCTCCTGCCTCAGCCTCCCGAGTAGCTGGGACTACAGGCGCCCACCACCACACCCTTCTTTTTTTTTTTTTTTTGTATTTTTAGTAGAGACGGGGTTTCACCATGTTAGCCAGGATGGTCTTGATTTCCTGACATGGTGATCCGCCCGCCTCGGCCTCCCAAAGAGCTGGGATTACAGTCGTGAGCCACTGCGCCCGGCCTTTTTTTTTTTCTTTTTTTTTTGAGACAGAGTTTTGCTCTTGTTGCCCAGGCTGGAGTGCAATGGCGCAATCTCGGCTCACCGCAACCTCCACCTCCCGGGTTCAAGCGATTCTCCTGCCTCAGCCTCCCGAGTAGCTGGGATTACAGGCATGCACCACCACGCTTGGCTAATTTTGTATTTTTAGTAGAGACAGGTTTTCTCCAAGTTGGTCAGGCTGGTCTCAAACTCCTGACCTCAGGTGATCTGCCCACCTCAGCCTCCCAAAGTGCTGGGATTACAGGTGTCAGCCACTGTGCCCGGCAGATAATTTTTGCAGTTTTCATAGAGATAGGGTTTTGCCATGTTGCCCAGGCTAGTCTTGAATTCCTGGGCTCAAACGATCCTCCCTCCTGAGCCTCCCAAAGTGCTGTGACTACAGGTGTGAACCATTGTTCCTGGCCTAAAACTCTGCATTTCTTTTTTTTCTTTTTTTTCTCCTTTCCTTTCCTTCCCTCCTTCCCTCCTTCCTTCCTTCCTTCCTTCCTTCCTTCCTTCCTTCCTTCCTTCCTTCCTTCCTTCCTTCCTTCCTTCCTTCCTTCTTTTGAGATGGAGTCTCCCTCTAACACCTAGGCTGGGGTGCAGTGGCACAATCTCGGCTCACTGCAACCTCTGCCTCCTGGGTTCAAGCAATTTGCCTGCCTCAGCCTCCCGAGTAGCTGGGACTACAAGTGCACGCCACCACACCCAGCTAATTCTTTTGTATTTTTAGTAGAGACAGGGTTTCACCATATTGGCCAGGCTGGTCTCGAACTCCTGACCTCGTGATCCGCCCGCCTTGGCCTCCCAAAGTGCTGGAATTACAGGCATGAGCCACCACACCCAGTTGAGACTGCATTTCTAAAGGCTCCAGGTGAGGTTGATGCTGTTATGCTGAGGTTCCCAGGACCCCATATCTGCTGCAGGGCCTTGCCCCTTCCAAACCCTGCTGCCTTCTTGACATTCCCTCCCTTTACACTGAGCTTGTGCACAGACTGTCTTCTCCCCTCTGGGCTACACTAGAATGAGCTGCTATTTCCCTTTACCCTACACACCCCACCTCCTCTTTCCCCAACAGCACCCTGTGCTGAAGCCTTTGCAGGACTTACCAGGCTGACCTGTTACTAATAGGTACCCGCATGGATGTCTTGAGAGCAGAGACTGTGGATTGTCTAATACCGAGTTCCAGCACCTGGTACAGGATCTGGCAAATCACAAGCCCTCAGGAAATATTTGGAGAATGAAAAATGAACCTCTGAGAGGAGATAAGATATGAAGATGCATAATCATCATGACATCATCATCATAGCAAATACCACTTGGCACTTACTCTGTGCTGGCCCTGTTGTTGGTGCTTGACATTAGTTAAGTCATTTAATTTTCACAACAACCCAGTTTTGTGGGGATTATCATCAACCTTATTTTATTGTAATTAATTAAT
This sequence comes from Macaca nemestrina, assembly GCF_043159975.1. Classification (NCBI taxonomy): domain Eukaryota; kingdom Metazoa; phylum Chordata; class Mammalia; order Primates; family Cercopithecidae; genus Macaca; species Macaca nemestrina. The sequence continues at coordinate 104,019,941 of NC_092139.1, read as the reverse complement.
TAATTGTTTGAGATGGAGTCTCACTCTGTTGCCCAGGCTGGATCTTGGCTCATTGCAACCCCCGACTCCTGAGGTCAGGAGTTCAAGACCAGCCTGGCTAACATGGCAAAACTCTGTCTGTACTAAAAATACAAAAATTAGCCAGGTGTGGTGGCACGGGCTTGTAATCCCAGCTGCTAGGTAGGAGAATCCCAGCTGAGGTAGAAGAATCGCTTGAACCCGGGAGGCAGAGGTTGCAGTGAGTTGAGATTGTGTCACTGCACTCCAGCCTGGGCCACAGATCAAGACTCCCTCTCAAATAATAATAATAATAATACAAATGAAAAAACCTCTGATTGTGGTTTAAAAAATGTCAAAACATTTTAATAACTACCTAGCATTTACATTCTACAGTGTATTAGGGATTATAAGTAATCTAGACATGATTTAAAGTATATGGAAGGATGGTTACATAGGTTATTTAGCAAATACTGTCATTTTATACAAGGTACTTGATTGAGCATCTGTGAATTTTGGTATCCTCGGTAGGGGGCAGGGGCATCATGAAACCAACACCCTGTGGATACTGAGGAAGGGCTTTAATAAACTAATATATATGCCAAACGCTTAGCACCATGCCTGGGATATAAGAACTCCGTGGCAGGGTGCGGTGGCTCACGCCTGTAATCCCAGCACTTTGGGAGGCCGAGGTGGGTGGATCACCTGAGGGCGGGAGTTGGAGACCAGCGTCACCAACATGGAGAAACCCCATCTCTACTAAATATACAAAAATTAGCCGGGCGTGGTGGCTCATGCCCGTAATCCCAGCTACTTGGGAGGCTGAGACAGGAGAATTGCTTGAATCCAGGAAGCAGACGTTGCAGTGAGCCGAGATCACACCACTGGACTCCAGCCTGGGAGACAAAAGCGAAACTCTGTCTCAAAAAATAAAAATAGGCCGGGCGCGGTGGCTCATGCCTGTAATCCCAGCACTTTGGGAGGCCGAGGCGGGTGGATCACAAGGTCAGGAGATCGAGACCATCCTGGCTAACACAGTGAAACCCCGTCTCTATTAAAAATACAAAAAATTAGCCGGGCGTGGTGGTGGGCCCCTGTAGTCCCAGCTACTCAGGAGACTGAGGCAGGAGAATGGTGTGAAGCCAGGAGGCGGAGGTTGCAGTGAGCCGAGATCGTGCCACTGCACTCCAGCCTGGGCGACAGAGCCAGACTTTGTCTCAAAATAAATAAATAAATAAATAAATAAATAATAAATAAATAAAAATAAAAAAAGAAAAGAAAAGAACTCCATAAGTCTGTGCCGAGCTGATGCTTATAGCTGGGCTTCAGGACCATTAACTGAGGATGCAGAAGATACAGATGGCAGTTGGAAGAGACAATGGGGGAGGGCCATGTTGGGAAGCTAAGGTCATGGTGTGGAGGGGAGGAAAGGAGGGCCATTATCAGAGTGGGACAAGAGTGCTGGGGAGGAGAGGACGGCTGGGTAAGATGGTCAGGAGGAGTGATGGGTCTTGGGAGTCAGGGAAGAGGAAGGAGAAGGACTGCGCATGAGTGTGGTTGACAGACAGAGGCTGGAAACCTGAGCAGAGCAGGAAGTCAGGCATGCGGACAGGTTTGGCAAGAACCAGGATGGTGGGAGCCGGGTTAGACACTGTGTGCTGGATTTAAGGAGAAAGCAGTTAAACAATAGGGAAACACGCCAAGAATCTTGGACTTGAAAGTAGAACTACAGTTAACGAAGGTGTTTTCTTATTCTTTTTTATGTTTTCTAACTTTTAAAATGAGCCTGTATTCTTTTGTACCTATATTTGAATTTATAGCATAGTTTATCACATTAAAAATGGATTTACTTTAATAGGCAATCCAGCCGGGTGTAGTGGCTTATGCCTGTAATCCCCAGCACTTTGGAGGGCCGAGGTGGATGGATGACTTAAGCCCAGGAGTTCAAGACCAGCCTGGGCAAAAAAGTGAGACCTCCCATCTCTACAATAAAATACAAAAATTGGCCAGGTGCTACTCTGGGCACACTGCCTATAGAGTAGCCCTGCTCTGCAAGGCCAGTAGTGGGGGGGGGGGGGGGGGGGCGGGGAAAGAAAAAGAAAACAAAAGAACAAACAAAATAAGAAAAAAAAATTAGTGGGGCATGGTGGTGAGTGCCTGTAGTCCCAGCTACTTGAGATGCTGAGGTGGGAGATTGCTTGAGTCCAGGAGGTCGAGGCTGTAGTAAGAGTGAGCCGTGATCAGGCCACTGCAACTCCAGCCTGGACAACACAGAGCTCACTGCAGCCTTGACCTCCTGGGTTCAAGCGATCCTTCCACCTCAGCCTCCGGAGTAGCTGGAACTACCGTTGTGCACCACTCTGCCTGGATAATTTTTGTATTTTTTTGTAGAGACAGGATTTTGCCATGTTGCCTGGGCTGGTCTCCTGGACTCAAGTGATACCCCCACCCCTGGCCTCCCAAAATGCTGGGATTACAGGCATGAGCCACTGCACCCTGCCCTTTCTTTTCTTTTTTTTTTTTTTTTTGAGATGGAGTCTCACTGTGTGGCCCCGGCTGGAGTGCAGTGGTGAGATCGTGGCTCACAGCAGCCTCTGTCTCCTGGGTTTAAGCGATTTTCCTGCCTCAGCCTCCTGAGTAGCTGGGATTACAGGTGCCTGCCGCCACCCCGGCTAATTTTTTGTATTGTAGTAGAGACGGGGTTTCACCATGTTGCTCAGACTGGTCTCGAACTCCTGAGCTCAGGCAATCTGCCCACCTCGGCCTCCCAAAGTGCTGGGATTACAGGCGTGAGCCACCGAGCCCAGCCCCTTTTTTCTTAACGTAGATGTTCTTCGTAACTTCTGGGTACATATTCTTTGTTAGATATACGTATTATAAATATTTTCTACCAGTCTATGATTTGATATTTCACTCTTTTAAATGTGTCTTTTGATGAACAGAAGATATTAATAATAATGAGGTTCAATTTAATAATCATCCATTTCTTATGGCTTATACTTTTTTGTGTGTCTTAAGAAAGTTTGGTCTACTTGAAGGTCATGAAGATATTCTCCTATGCTTTTTTTTTTGAGATGGAATTTTGCTCTTGTTGCCAGGCTGGAGTGCAATGGCGTGATCTTGGCTCACTGCAAGCTCTGCCTCCCGGGTTGAAGCAATTCTCCTGCCTCAGCCTCCAGAGTAGCTGGGATTACAGGTGCCTGCCACCATACCCGGCTAATTTTTGTGTTTTGGTAGAGACGGGGTTTCATCATATTGGTCAGGCTGGTTTCGAACTCCTGACCTCAGGTGATCTGCCCGCCTCTGCCTCTCAAAGTGCTGGGATTACAGGCGTGAGCCACTGCGTCTGGCCTAGGAAACTTGTTAATAGTAGTTGTGTTGAGGTTTTAAGGTTATGGGTGATTTTTCTTTTCTTTTTTTTTTTTTGTATTTTCCACACCAAAGGTAATATTAATACTCAGACAAAATGAAGAAATATTTTTCAAAATCTACAGGAGTAGAAACTATTAAGGGTGCAGGTCTTTACAGGATGGAAAAGAGGTTAGGCTTTATGCAAGTGAGAGAGCTACTTTAGCTATAAGGACCCATGTAGCCTAGCGGATGGGGAGGAAAGAATTCAGGGCCTGCCTGATGGAGGCCTTTTGTCTTCTTAGTGACCTTAAGTTTTCCCTGGAGAGGGTGATGCTAGGAGGCCGGGGCATGAGGAAAGTGGAAATAATCATTACCAATAATGCTCTTTTGTAAGTGCGCATTGCTTAGTGGTTTATAAAACACTTTCAGGTCCATAGTCTCCTGTGTTCCTCCCAACAGTCCTGTGGGCTGGGCCAGGCACAGTGATCACACTCATTTTGCAGATAAGGAAACAGGCTGAGTCCTGCTTAAGCATTCACTAAAGGTCATTTTATGTCAGGCCTTGTGCTAGTTCTGGGCCCAGAGAGACAAATAGGGCTCAGTCCCTGACTGTCCACAGGCAGCTTCCAGCCTGGGCAGGAAAAGCAGAAAGTAAATGAACAATTAAAACTCAGTGTGTAAGTACAACGAGAGAATGGATACAAGAGAATGGAGCACAGAGGAGGAGCTCCTAACAGGTCTTGACATTTAGGAAAGATGTTTTAGAAGTGGTGACATTGAAATGAGTCTTTTTATTTTTATTTTTATTTTTTTTTTTGAGACGGAGTCTCGCTCTGTCACCCAGGCTGGAGTGTGGTGGCCGGATCTCAGCTCACTGCAAGCTCCGCCTCCCGGGTTTACGCCATTCTCCTGCCTCAGCCTCCCGAGTAGCTGGGACTACAGGCGCCCGCCACCTCGCCCGGCTAGTTTTTGTATTTTTTAGTAGAGATGGGGTTTCACCGTGTTAGCCAGGATGGTCTCGATCTCCTGACCTCGTGATCCACCCGTCTCGGCCTCCCAAAGTGCTGGGATTACAGGCTTGAGCCACCGCGCCCGGCCTACGGCTAGTTTTTTGTATTTTTTAGTAGAGATGGGGTTTCACCGTGTTAGCCAGGATGGTCTCGATCTCCTGACCTCGTGATCCGCCCGTCTCGGCCTCCCAAAGTGCTGGGATTACAGGCTTGAGCCACCGCGCCCGGCCTGAGTCTTTTTATTTTTTAATTTTTTTTTTTTTTTTTTTTTTTTTTGAGACGGAGTCTCACGCTGTTGCCCAGGCTGGAGTGCAGTGGTGCGATCTCGGCTCACTGCAAGCTCCGCCTCCTGGGTTCACGCCATTCTCCTGCCTCAGCCTCCTGAGTAGCTGGGACTACAGGTGCCCACCACCGCGCCCGGCTAATTTTTTGTATTTTTAGTAGAGACGGGGTTTCACTGTGGTCTCGATCTCCTGACCTTGTGATCCGCCCACCTCGGCCTCCCAAAGTGCTGGGATTACAGGCTTGAGCCACCGCGCCCGGCCTATTTTTTAATTTTTTTAGAAGAAGTCTCGCTCTGTTGCCTAGGCTGGAATACAGAGGCGCAATCTCAGCTCACGGCAACCTCCGCTTCCTGGGTTCAAGCGATTCTCCTGCCTCAGCCTCCTGAGTAACTGGGATAACTGCTGCACATCACCACATCCAGCTAACTTTTGTATTTTTAGTAAAGATGGGGTTTCACCATGTTGGCCAACTCCTGACGTCAGGTGATTCGCCCGCCTCAGCCTCCCAAAGTGCTGGGATAATAGGCGTGAGCTACCGTGCCCGGCATGAAATGAATCTTTTAATTTTTGTATTTTTTCTTTCTTCTTCTTTTTTATTTTTATTTTTTCCAGAAACAGGGTCTTGCTCTGTTGCCCAGGCTGGAGTGCAGTGGCATGCTCACAGCTCATTGCAGCCTCAAACTCCTGGGCTCAAGCAATCCTCCCACCTCAGCCTCCTGAGTAGCTAGGACTGCGGGCAAGTACTACCATGCCCAACTAAGTTTTCTTTTTTTTGTTTGTTTGTTTTTAGTAGAGATGAGGTCTTGCTATGTTGCCTAGGCTGGTCTCCGACTCCTGAGTTCAAGCAATCCAGCTGCCTGGCATCCCAAAGTGCTGGGATTACAGGTGTGAACGACCGCACTAGGACAAAATCATGTTGTAACAGTATTCTATAAATTTGCTCTTCCTCACTTAGTAGGTTTTCTTTTTCTTTCTTTCTTTTTTTTTTTTTTTTTTTTGACAGAGTCCCTGTCTTGTCACCCAGGCTGGAGTATGGTGGCACGATCTCGGCTCATTGCAACCCCCACCTCCCAGGTTCACACCATTCTCCTGCCTCAGCCTCCCGAGTAGCTGGGACTACAGGCACCCGCCACCACACCTGGCTAATTTTTTTGTATTTTTAGTAGAAGCAGGGTTTCACTGTTTAGCCAGGATGGACTCGATCTCCTGACCTCGTGATCCGCCTGTCTCGGCCTCCCAAAGTGCTAGGATTATAGGCGTGAGCCACCGCACCCGGCCAGATTTTCTTTTTCTTTTCTGTTTTGAGACAGGGTCTTACTCTGTTGCCCAGGCTGGAGTGCAGTGGACGATCAAGGCTCACTGCAGTCTTAACCTCCCAGGCTCAAGCAATCCTCCCACCTAAGCCTCCTGGGTAGCTGGGAATGCAGATGTGCGCCACCATGCCCGTCTAGTTTTTTTTTTTTTTTTTTTTTTTTTTTTTTTTTTTTGAGACGGAGTCTCACGCTGTTGCCCAGGCTGGAGTGCAGTGGCGCGATCTCGGCTCACTGCAAGCTCCGCCTCCTGGGTTCACGCCATTCTCCTGCCTCAGCCTCCTGAGTAGCTGGGACTACAGGCGCCTGCCACCGCGCCCGGCTAATTTTTTGTATTTTTAGTAGAGACGGGGTTTCACTGTGGTCTCGATCTCCTGACCTTGTGATCCGCCCGCCTCGGCCTCCCAAAGTGCTGGGATTACAGGCTTGAGCCACCGCGCCCGGCCAACCCGTCTAGTTTTTGTATTTTTTTGTAGAGATGGGATTTTGCCATGTTACCCAGGCTGGTCTTGAACTCCTGGGCTCAAGCAATCCTTCCACCTTGACCTCCCAAAGTGCTGGGACTACAGGCATAAGACACTGCATCTGGCCACTTAGTATATTTTCAGTCGGCAAATACAAATCTACATAAAAATTTTAATGACTTTTTTGTACTTTTTGACATATGAATATATCACAATGTATTCAATCTTGTAATATATTGTACATTTATTTCTAACATTGTGTGACTATAAACAATGTTGCAAAGAACTTTAAAGTTCATAGGCCGGGCGCAGTGGCTCAAGCCTGTAGTCCCAGCACTTTGGGAGGCTGAGACGGGCGGATCACGAGGTCAGGAGACCAAGACCATCCTGGCTAACACGGTGAAACCCTGTCTCTACTAAAATACAAAAAAAATTAGCCGGGCGAGGTGGCGGGCGCCTGTAGTCCCAGCTACTCGGGAGGCTGAGGCAGGAGAATGGCGTGAACCCGGGATGCCGTGAACCCGGGATGCGGGGCTTGCAGTGAGCTGAGATCCGGCCACTGCACTCCAGCCTGGGCGACAGAGCGAGACTCCGTCTCAAAAAAAAAAAAAAAAAAAAAAAAAAAGTTCATATCTGTGTACTTTTCTTTCTTTCTTTTTTTTTTTTTGAGACGGAGTTTTGCTCTTGTTGCCCAGGCTGGAGTGCAATGGCACGATCTCGGCTCACCGCAACCTCTGCCTCCTGGGTTCAAGCGATTCTCCTGCCTCAGCCTCCTGAGAAGCCGGATTACAGGCATGCGCCACCATCCACGCTAATTTTGTATTTTCAGTAGAGATGGGGTTTCTCCATGTTGGTCAGGCTGGTTTTGAACTCCCGACTTCAGGTGATCTGCACACCTCGGCCTCCTAAAGTGCTGGGATTACAGGACTGAGCCACCACACCCGGCCTCTGTGTACTTTTCTAATGCCTTTAAGGATGAATTCTCAGATATAATTGATCAATTTACTTTCTCATCTGTATCTATAAACCTGACCAATATTGAGCATTTTTATTTTTATTTTTTTGAATTAGGTGAAAATGGCATGCTATGTTGTTTTGTTTGCATTTCTGATGACTTTTTTTTTTTTTTTTTTGAGATGGAGTCTCACTCTGTCGCCCAGGCTCTGTATGTCTGGAGACAGTCTCACTCTGTCTTGGCTCACTGCAAGCTCCGCCTCCCGGGTTCACACCATTCTCCTGCCTCAGCCTCCTGAATAGCTGGGACTACAGGCGTGTGCCACCATGCCCAGCTAATTTTTTGTATTTTTAGTAGAGACGGGGTTTCACCATGTTAGCCAGGATGGTCTTGATCTGCTGACCTCGTGATCCGCCCACCTCAGCCTCCCAAAGTGCTGGGATTACAGGTGTGAGCCACTGTGCCCGGCCTCTGATGACTTTTAAAAAATTATTATTGGCCATTTATAATTCTTCTTTAAAATCACCTGTTCCTGTTTTTGGCCATTTTTATTTTGGAGTCTTTGAGGTTTTTCTTTTTCTTACTTTCTTTTTTCGTGTTTTTTGAGACGCAGTTTCGCTCTTGTTGTCCAGGCTGGAGTGCAATGGCATGATCTCTTTTCACTGCAACCTCCGCCTCCTGGGTTCAAGCGATTCTCCTGCCTCAGCTTCCTGAGTAGCTGGGATTACAAGCATGGGCCACCATGCCTGGCTAATTTTTTTGCATTTTTAGTAGAGACGGGGTTTCTCCATGTTGGTCAGGCTGGTCTTGAACTCCCAACCTCAGGTGATCCGCCTGCCTCGGCCTCCCAAAGTGTTGTGATTACAGGCGTGAGCCACCGTGCCCCGCTGAGGTTTTTCTTATCAACTGGGAAGAGATCTTTATATACTGCTGATAGTAATTCTTTGTCACAGAGTTGCAAAATCTTTTTTTTCCCAGCTTTTTTTTGCCTTTAGAACATAGTTTTTTTTCTGAAGTTAATTTGGAAGAACAGTTTAGTCATGATAGGAAGAACATTCCAGTAAGAAAGAGTAAGGATGAGAAACTTACCCTCATAGATATAGAATGTATTATAAAGGTATCATCATTAAAGCATTGAAGGATTGGCACAGGTGCACACAGAAAGATCAATGTATACAAGTCAGAAACAGCTTAAAGTATAAAATAGTTGAATAGGCGATGAAGGTGCCAACTAAAATCAGTGGAGAAAATAGTGTCTGGACAAGTGGCTTTTACAAAAATTATGTCAGGTTTCTTCCTCACCCCAAAAATAAATTCCAGATGGATCAAAAGATTTTTCATTTAAAAATGAAAACATTTTTTATCCTCTTGTAGTGGACAGTAACAACAAAAAAAAGTGCAATTTGTAACAAGCATCTGAAAGGATGTATGCGAGTTAATGACATGGAGGTGAAGAGAGGCTCCGAAGGGTATTCCAGGCTGAAAGAACGGCCAGAGCAAAGGTTTGGAGGCTGAAAGGCAGCAACGTGCGGTCTCTAAAGAGGCAGGGTCAGGAATCGAACTCAAGACGCCCACAATGGAATCCAGGGTTGAGTCCATGCCCGCCCCCACAGGGATCATAATTATGTAAAATAGCATTTTTCCCATATATGGTACTTAATATCTGTCCTTCTGGTGGGATGACAGGAGACTGAGAGCACAGCTCGCGGGGCGGGGTATCCAGACCTTCCCAGTCGGCTTGCGGGGCGGGGAGTTCCAGACCTTCCCTGTCGGCTCCCGGCGGGCCTCGCCCCGGCCCAGGCAAGGCACCAAAATCCCGGCCCGGAGCCCTCCGCGCCCCGAGTTGCCGCCTCCTGATTGGATTCCCTCTGTGTCAATCCTATCCTAGAACCTGGCTGTCCGTTGGACCCGCCCTAGAGGGCGGGGCTCCCGCCTAGGAAGCGGAGGAAGGTGGAGCGGGTGGTGAGGTGGGGGCGAAAGAGGAGGATGAATCCCCACCCATCTGGCCGCAGAGGCTCCGCCCACTCCCCTTTCCAGAGGCCAACACGTCTGCCCATCAAAGCCAGGCGCGGCCTGCAGTGGGTGAAGCAGGAAGGGGGGCGGGATTGTGCCTCCAGGCTCCGCCCAGGAGCCGGCTCCGGGCTGGGAATGGGCCCGCGACTCCGAGGGCGGGGCGGGAAGGCGGCGAGGAGCCGAGCTGGGTGCGGTGAGGCGCGCAGATCACCGCGGTTCCTGGGCAGGGCACTGAAGGCTGAGCAAGGCTGACCTGCTGCAGCTCCCGCCTCGTGCGCTCGCCCCACCCGGCCGCCGCCCGAGCGCTCGAGAAAGTCCTCTCGGGAGACCAGCTCCTGTTCCCGGGGCAGATCCAGGTTCAGGTGAGCGAGCCCCACCGCGGTCCCGCCCCGGGCAGGCGGCGGCGGGCGGGCGGGGGCGAGACGCGCGGCCGCCGGGCCGACTTGTGGTTCTTGGGCTCGGTGCGGCCCGCCACCCGCGCGGGCAGGCGCGGACGCCGGCGGCCCGGTGCCCGGCACCGCATCCTTCCCAGGGGGACCGGGACCCCCGCGCGGGAACTCGGGGAGGGGGCCGGCGGCAGCGAGGCCTCGGGGTGCAGGGGCGGCCTCGGGACCCGCGCTCCCCTGCGCCCCTCGTGTTCCCCGGTGCGGTCGCAGGACTGGGCACCGGAGCCGACCTCCCCCTGCCGCTGGGGCACGCGCCCCGCCCTCGCCTCGCCTCGCCCAGGCCCGACTCTGGCAAACTTTTTAACCCCTTCCGGGAGCCGCGGCCCCTGGGACCCAGCCTCACGGGTTGGGAGCCCGGGGCAGCCGCTCCGGTGGAAGTTCCTGGCGTCTGAGGCACGGAGGTAACGGGCAGCGGGCACCGTTTGGCAGCTGTCAGGGCGTCCTCCTGAGTCAGAGTCGGACCGTCCCGCTGCAGACCTTGCACCCGGCCCGGTTTCCGCCTCCGCGGCCGACTTCCTCATTCGCCCGCTGCCGTCAGGCTGGCCGAGGAGGGCCCGGGGGAGGTGCGGCGGCTGCCCGGACAAGGAGGACCCGGCGGGGACCTGGGCGCGAGGCAGGAAGGGCCACCCCCAGCCCCTGCTTCAGCCCTCGACCTCCGACTTCTGTTCCCCGGGGGAGGGAGGCCCGGAATGCAGCAGCCGTCGGGGCCGCCCAGGCGTGCACCTGATTCCACCGCACCCAGGGGCCATCCTGCCCGGGCGGGGCGCGGCGGCAGCTGGCTCTGCCGTTACGATCAGGCCTGGGCGATTGCATCTTTCCTGTTTGAGCCAGATCGGAGTTTTCTATTCTCCACTCCCCGCACCCGCTTCCCTGTGCTGGAGTCCCCACCCCATCCTGTTCTGGGGCCACGCGCAGGAGATAGGACGGCGGCATCCTCATTCCTCCAGGAAAGCCCCGCTGTTTCAAACAGAGGCAGCACCCCCAGCACTAGCTTGCCGGCTGTCCTGAGGTGGGGGGCAGGGTGAACGTTCGGCCCCACCCAGCCGGTGTGGAGAGCAGACTCCTTGGGAAGTCCCAGGTCGTGGAGGCAGGCGCTCTCTCCACCGGGCAGTTGAGAGGCCCAGCCACTTTTCGGTTCACTGCGCCCTTTTCTGGGTTTAACAGGATTTCAAAGTAACTGTTGAGTAACTGTGGAAAGGGAAGAGAACCTTGGCTCCTTCTCCATGCGGCGCAACACTGTGGCCATTCTAACTCCACTGTCTGGGCCAGTGTTTGGCTCACCTGATGGCTTAGGAGTTCCTTTTTGGTAAGGAGGGAGGCCTTTTGAGACAATCACTCAATTAATAATAGTCAGTTTGTATACAAGGCTGCTATGTGGGGGGAAGGGGACACAGATGTGTAATTGAGCAAATATTTAACTGCCCTCTCTGTGCCAGGGACTCTGGCAGGTGGTGGGGGATGGGAGTTGAGTAAGACCTGGCCCGTGCCCATGGGCACTTAGGGGAGAACTGAGACAAATCCGTAGATGAGTCTAACGTGAGGTGGAGATGACAGGGACCCCGGAAAGGTACTGTGAGTCATGGAGATTGGGAGAAGGGAGCCAGACTGCCCTGTGAAATCCCGGGCCCTGCCTCTGCCCTTGGGGAGTTTACAGTCCTCAAGGGGAAAGTGGCAGAACGAGTGAAATACAAAGGCAGCCTGTGATGTGTGTCCCAAGTATGCCATAGACAAAGGACTCGAGGAATTTCAAGGCTGAGAGGGGCCACTTCTCTGGGACAAGGAGGGAGCTGCTACGAGGGAGAAGCACATTGCAGGTTTGGCAAACTGAGGCAAGCACGCGGTGCTGGAAAGTGAGGAGCCTCTTTGTGGGTAATTGGAGGGTAATTAAAAACATGGAGAGATTGCTTAGTGTAATTTGAGAGCCACTGCGCCCTAGATGACTGTGGGGTGACACCAAAGAACTTCAGTCTTCATACTCAGCAAGCCCTGGCAGCGCAGGTGGGCAGATCCAGGTGTCTGGAGAGCCGGCATTGGCAGGCTCCGTTTGGGGAGCTCTCCGGTCCGGGAGAAAAGAGCAGCATTCTGTGAGGCTGCTCATCTGAAAGGTTCAGCAGGGTAGAGGAAAGAGAAGATCAGGGCCCTGGCTTTCTTGCTTTTATTTTTAAACTTTTTAACCGAAGGGGTTGGAGATGGGACAACTTCTCTCTTGTAGGATGAAGGACGCATGTTAATCACAGCCTGCCTTTTGCCCGCTCTTGCTCCAGAAAAAACAAAACAAGGATCTGTTAGCGCTTTAAAAGAAGAAAAACACACTCAAAAAATGCAGCATTGTTATGTAGCCTGGTAGGGTATTGCTAGAAATCAGCTTGGCTGTTCTTCCTTTACTTCCTCTTCTAGCTAATTCTTCAATAAAGTACTTAAGACAGCCCTTACCAGCTTGACATCTTTATTTCAAAAGGAGAGGAGGGGTTGGCTGTCGTTTTCCTCCGAGCCGTACCCTTCTTCTCTTGGAGGGGGAGAAAGAGAAACCCAAAGCAAAGGAAGAAGAGAGAAAAAAAAAAAAAAAAAAAACAAACCGAAAAAACCCGTGCCTTGACAGCTTCCTCCCAAGCATTATGTTCCAAAAATATTTAGAATAACAAAATCTGTGTGTCGTCTTAATTAAACAAACGTCCTAATTTACTGAGCATAAAACAGCATCTCTGCCTGCTGGGGCAGGAAGTGCATTTCCCTTTGTGCAGCCCCAGAGAGTCACTGCCTCTCAGCCTTAACCCTTGGTGTGCTGAGACCCTGGGCTGGAGTCCTCTGCTGACAAAAGAATGGAGCCCTGGCAGTGCTGCTCCTGTGGCTTACTGAATCCCACTTTTAGAGCTGAGAAGAGTGCGATAGTGGAAAGCACGTGAGCTTTGGAAACAGGCCGAGTTCAAATCCTGACCCTGCCGCCTACTAGCTTTGTGACCTTAGGCAAGTCACTTAGCCTCACAGCCTGGATGTGCTCATATGTAATACGGGAATCAAGATCCTACCCTGTGGGGTAAGATGCGTGAACTGAAAGAAATAAAGTATGTACGTGGCCTATTATGTAGTGGCTGTGTGTGTGTGTGTATTTTTTTTTTTTGAGACGGAGTCTTGCTCTGTCGCCCAGGCTGGGGTGCAGTGGCCGGATCTCAGCTCACTGCAAGCTCCACCTCCCGGGTTCCCGCCATTCTCCTGCCTCAGCCTCCTGAGTAGCTGGGACTACAGGCGCCCGCCACCTCGCCCGGCTAGTTTTTTGTATTTTTTAGTAGAGATGGGGTTTCACCGTGTTAGCCAGGATGGTCTCGATCTCCTGACCTCGTGATCCACCCGTCTCGGCCTCCCAAAGTGCTGGGATTACAGGCTTGAGCCACCGCGCCCGGCCAATATTTTTTTTTTTTTTTTGAGACAGAGTCTTGCTCTGTCGCCCAGGCTAGAGTGCAATGGCGCGACCTTGGCTCACTGCAACCTCCTTCTCCTGGGTTCAAGCAATTATCCTGCCTCAGCCTCCTGAGTAGCTGGGATTACAGGTGCCTACCACCACACCCCGCTAGTTTTTGTATTTGTAGTTGAGACGAGGTTTCACCATGTTGGCCAGGCTGGTCTCGAACTCCTGACTTCAGGTGATCTGCCCATCTTGGCCTCTGCCACAGTGCTGGGATTACAGGTGTGAGCCACCGTGCTCGGCTTGTATGTGATTTTTAATTTATTTTTTTGAGATGAGTCTCACTCTCGCCCAGGCTAGAGCGCAGTGGCATAATCTCCGCTCACTGCAACCTCTGCCCACAGGTTTAAGCGATTCTTCTGCCTCAGCCTCCCAAGTAGCTGGGATTACAGGTGCCTGCCACCACACCTGGCTAATTTTTGTATTTTTAGTAGAGATGGGATTTTGCCATTTTGACTAGGCTGGTCTGGAACTTCTGACCTCAAGTGATCCACCTGCCTCAGCCTCCCAGAGTGCTAGGATTATAGGCGTGAGCCACTATGCCCAGCACCCCCTCCCCCACTTTTTTTTTTTTTTTTTTTTGAGACAAGGTCTCTGTCACCCAGGCTGGAGTGCAGTGGCACGATCTTGGCTCACTGCAACCTCCACCTCCTGGGTTCAAGCAATTCTCATGCCTCAACCTCCCGAATAGCTGGGATTACAGGTGCCCGCCACCACACCTGGCTAATTTTTTTGTATTTTTAGTAGAGACAGGGTTTCACCATGTTGGCCAGGCTGGTCTTGAGCTTTTGACCTCAGGTGATCTACCCGCCTCGGCCTCCCGAAGTGTTAGGATTACAGACGTGAGCTACTGCACCCGGCCCCCCGCCCACATTTTTTTTTTTTTAGTATAAATGATCAGTCTTAACTCCCTGGGTTATCAGGTTGAGGGGGCGGGGATGAGGGTGGAGGATAGATTGTTTTCCTGGCTTCTAGCTCCATGTTCTTTCTGCCTCTATGCACAATAAGGTATGCGTGTATTGTGGCTGTGGACTGTGATGCCCGAATGGTGAATAGGCAAGTGGCTATGAGGCCCATCTGCTGATGCTTTTGAATGCACTTGGTGATGAGTTTGTGCTGAGTAATCTCTTCACAGGGTCCTGGCTGGGACAGAAGGTGTGCAGACTGTGGTTTTAATTCAAACACGTGGTTTCCCGTGGTCTGGGAGACAGCCAAAGGGTGATATAGGAAGAGCACTGGACTTGGGTGACTGGAGACCTTGCTTCCAACCCTGGCTCTGGGCAAGGGGAGGTTTGATTTCCTTTGTGTTTTTTTGATTTTGTTTTGAAGCAGGGTCTTGCTCTGCTGCCCAGGCTGTAGTGCAGTAGCATGATCATAGCTCATTGCAGCCTCAAATTCCTGGGCTCAAGCAATTCTTTGCCTCGGCCTCCTGACTAGCCAGGATTACAAGTGCATACCGCTACACCCGGCTAATTTTTGTGTTTTTTGTAGGGATGGGATCTTGCTGTGTTGCCCAGGCTAGTCTCAAACTCCTGGGCTCAAGCAACCCTCCTGCCTCAGCCTCCCAGAGTGCTGGGGTTACAGGTGTGAAATATTGTGCCTGGCCAGGTTTGATTTCCTAGGAGGTGCCATATCTCCCTACAAAGACATCATACCAGTTTATGTGCCCACAAATTATGCATGGGAGTGCCTGAGAAACTGAAAAATTAAGTAATTTTATTTATTTATTTATTTATTTATTTGAGATGGGTTCTTACTCTGTTGCCCAGGCTGGAGTGCAATGGCGCGATCTCGGCTCACTGCAGTCTCCACCTCCTGGGTTCAAGCAATTTTCTCACCTCAGCCTCCCGAGTAGCTGGGATTACAGGGGTGCACCACCACACCCAGCTAGTTTTTGCATTTTTAGTAGAGATGGGGTTTTACCATGTTGGCCAGGCTGGTCTCGAACTCCTGACCTCAGGTGATCCACCCGCCTTGGCCTCCCAAAGTGCTAGGATTATAGGTATGAGCCACCACGCCCAGCAAAATCAAGTAATTTTAATTTCCTAGGCACTCTTTTATTTTTTGTTTTTTGAGATGGAGTCTTCCTCTGTTGCCCAGGCTGGAGTGCAGTGGCATGATCTCAGCTCACTGCAACTTCCGCCTCCCGGGTTCACGCCATTCTCCTGCCTCAG
The DNA here is from genome assembly GCF_043159975.1 of Macaca nemestrina. Taxonomy (NCBI): domain Eukaryota; kingdom Metazoa; phylum Chordata; class Mammalia; order Primates; family Cercopithecidae; genus Macaca; species Macaca nemestrina. The sequence goes on along the minus strand of NC_092139.1, from coordinate 104,004,477 downwards.
CTTCCCGAGTAGCTGGGATTATAGGCGCCTGCCACCGCGCCCAGCTAATTTTTGGATTTTTAATAGAGACAGGGTTTCACCAAGTTGGCCAGGCTGGTCTCGAACTCCTGACCTCAGGTGATCCATCCGCCTTGGCCTCACAGAGTGCTGGGATTACAGACGTGAGCCACTGCACCTGGCCAGCACTCTGGTACCTTATTGATGAGAGTGTATATTGTACAATCCTCTTTTTAGAAGGTCGTTTGGGGCTGGGCATGTTGGCTCACATCTGTAATCCCAGCACTTTGGGAGGCCAAGAGGGGAGGATTCCTTGAGCCCAGGAGTTCTAGACCAGCCTGGGCAACATAGGGAGACTCTGTCTCTATTACATTAAAGAACAACAATAAAAAAAGAAAGTTGTTCGGCAGTATCTGTCAAAGCATACTCCTTCTGAGTGCATTCTAGGAATTTATCTCACAGATAAACTCAGATGTGCTAAAGGGAGTATCTGAGAATCTTCATCTCCACATTGACATAGAAAATAACAGGAAACAAGCTGTCTATTAAAAAGGTCAACTAAATCATGGTACAGCTGTACAGTGGAAATCCTTGCAGCCCTTTGAAAAATGAGGTCAATCCATATATACTGATAGGGCGTGCTCTGCAAGCTATGTTGCAAGTGAAAAACACCAGACGCAACGTAGTGTAAATGGTGCTTCGTTTTGTGTAAAACATGGTATGTAAACTCCGCTCTGTGCATGCAGTATTTCTGGAAAGATATTGAGACCCTGGTAATGGTGGTTGCATAGGCAACAGGGAGTGAGCAGTACATTTCACTGAATACTTTTTTTTTTGAGATGGAGTCTCGCTCTATTGCCCAGGCTGGAGTGGCATGATCGATCTCTGCTCACTGCAACCTCCACCTCCCGGGTTCATGCGATTCTCCTGCCTCAGCCTTCTGAGTAGCTGGGATTAGAGGCGTGCGCCACTACGCCCAGCTAATTTTTTGGTATTTTTATTAGAGATGGGGTTTCACCATGTTGCCCAGGTTAGTCCCAAACTCCTGACTTCAGGTGATCCATCCGCTTCTTCTCCCCAAAGTGCTGGGATTACAGGCATGAGCCACTGCGCCCGGCCATATTGTCCTTAAAGAATCCAAAATTCAGCTATTTCTCATTTTTCTTAACTATAAAAATAAGAGGTCCAGCTGGCCAAGCTGTAGGTCTCAACTTTAAAGTGCATTGCTTTAGGTTCCATGGTGCAAACGGAATGCCTACCTTGTACAAGGAAGGAGGGAAGGGTCTTTGTGCTTGAAACCTTAGGGTCCTGTTTTCTTCCCATGATGTCACATCACTAGAGTAACCCCTTAAACAGAAGTCCCTTCTGATCCACTTCTTCATATTCTGGGAAATGGTAGATGATTGATTTTTCTTTGCTGTATGAGAAGAGAAAGCCTGCATGTGTGTGGAGAGCGTTTTGGGATCCCTCTTGCAAGGTTTCCATAATTCGCTTGGCTCCAAATCATAAGCTGTCCTGCCCTAGGGAACCCACCCCAACCTGAAGCCCAACCCAGGCCCTCACATACCTGGCTTGCTTTTTTTTTTTTTTTTTTTTTTGAGACGGAGTGTCACTCTGTTGCCCAGGCTGGAGTGCAATGGTGTGATCTCTGCTCACTGCAACCTCCGCCTCCCAGGTTGAAGCGATTCTACTGCCTCAGCCTCCCAAGTAGCTGGGATTACAGTCACCTGTCACCACGCCCGGCTAATTTTTGTATTTTTAGTAGAGACAGGGTTTCACTATGTTGGCCAGGCTGGTCTCGAACTCCTGACCTCAGGTGATCCACCCCGCTGGGCCTCCCAAAGTGCTGGGATTACAGGTGTGAGCCACTGCAGCCGGCCACCCGGCCTTCTTTTTTAACTTGGGGTCGTTGCATCCACTATTATGTCCCTTCCCACTCTGTCCCCAGTTTCCCCTGAGACATCTGGCCTGTGGTTTTTATGTATAACAACACTGGAAAAGCCCAAATTCTTGAGAAGATGTGATCAGAGGGGTGTTTTGAATCGGAGGGCACTGCCCCTCTTCTCAAGGACGGCTGTCTTTCACCTTGGATGGTGTGGGCCCTGGGAGGAGCTGCCGGTGCTGCTGTTGTGCCTGGTTGACTCCTTTCCTGATCAAGGTCTGGAAGACCCCGTCAGGGTCCTGAGGTCCTGCAAGGCAGCCTCCGGGCCTCCTGGGAGAATGGTGTGAGTCACACGTGAGTACACACTATGAGCCTGGCTCTAAAATGGGACTGCCACTGCACGGGCAGGTGGCCTGTATCTGTACCCAGCCCCCGTCCCTTGTGCTTAGATGGCACCAAATATTTGGGAGGCAGGAGGGGAGCTGCCTACTCGGTCTGATGCATGTCTCTTTAAAAAGTAACCTAGGCAGGCTTCTGTTGGAATTACTCAGGTTCCCATTCCCACGATTAGCTTCTTGAGCCTGAGATGATTCAGCAACCGGGCAGGTGTCCCCAGAGAAAGCCCTTGGCTGGACTTCTGCCGAGCACCGGAGCAGCTGGGAGTCCCTCAGTGGCTGTCTGCATCTCTAGCCCGGGACCCTCCTGCTGTGGCTGGAGGGAGCCTTGCATGGCCTTCCCGAAAGGTGTGGCTTCCTGCCACGCAGGTTGGGCTGAGGCCTGTAGTGGGGTTACAGGTAGCTGATCTCCCCCACCCTCGAGTCACTTCCTTGGTACCACTCAGAGGCCCTTATCATCCTTATGGCATGTCCCAGAGGAGAAAGGGGGCTTCTCAGGGAGGTCCCTCTCTCCCCTTCTTGGACCAAGCATGATGTCTGTCTGTACAATTTTTTTTTTTTTTTCTAAGACAGAGTCTTGCTCTGTTGCCCAGTCTGGAGTGCAGTGGTGCTATCTTGGCTTACTGTAAGCTCCGTCTCCCGGGTTCACGCCATTCTCCTGCCTCAGCCTCCTGAGTAGCTGGGACTACAGGCACCTGCCACCACACCCAGCTAATTTTTTTTGTATTTTTAGTAGAGACAGGGTTTCACCACGTTAGCCAGGATGGTCTCCATCTCCTGACCTTGTGATCCGCCCCCCTCGGCCTCCCAAAGTGCTGGGATTACAGGCGTGAGCCACCGCGCCTGGCCTCTCTGTACAATTTTTAATGTGTTGGGGAGCTCGAAGCTAATCTCCTTGAGTAGGTTGCCACTCATCAGAAGGACGTTTACATCATTTTGGGAACGTGGGCCTTAGAAAGAAGAGCCTTTCTTCTTTCATTTTATCTCTAATTTGAAATGATCCCCTGCTTAAAAGAAAAATCAGCAACAACAAAGAAAGCCCTCCCTACTGAGTTTAGAATTATAGAATGCCTGGCTGGAAGAGATGTTGGGAATAATTAAAATAACATTTCTTTTTTTTTCCTAATTAGAGAAAAAGTGATTTGCCCAAGCTCATTCTGTGAGTCAGTAGAAAACCTCGGCCCCTGGTTTCACTCATCCCAGTGCCTTTCCAAATCAGGAGGCTTCATTTAAACGTGTTTTCTAAATGGTGACTCTCCCTTTTTTTTTTTTTTTTTTAATGTTTATTCCCTGTTTAGCCAAGCAATACATACTTAGCTCCTTTAATCTTTCCTTAAGAGTCTATTCTTCTACTCCCTTCGTCTTTTTTGTTGTTTTTTGGCGGGGGGCACTAGGGTTAAGGAATGGGGTGGGAAGTGTTTTGGGTTTCTCTGAACTTCTTCCAGCTGGACGTGGCCACTTGAACTGAAAGTTCCCACAGCTCGAAAAATCAATATTTCACATGGGGTGGTGCCAGGCAGCAGGGTGGGCCATTCAGAAAGCCACACCGCTGCCCACTGTCCTCAGCCAGCCCTGATTTCTAGTAACTTTAGGTCACTTAATGTCTTGGGTGATAATTTGTTGTGTTTTCAACACAAAATGCATGGGAGAAGGAACAAAACAAAGTTGTGGGATCAGGCAGAGCTAGGACCAGACCCCCCGCCTTTTCTCCTGCTGCTTGCCTTAGTTTTCCCATCTGCACCATGGAGAAGCCTCTTTCTTAGCATTATAAATGGATGTGAAGTGGTCTGGTCCTCCTCTTCCTCCTCTTCATCTCTTTCCTTTTTTTTTTTGAGACAGCATGTTTCTCTGTTGCCCACACTGGAATGTGGTGGTGCAATAAAAACTCACTACAGCCTCAGCCTCCGTCTCAAGCATTCCTCCCACCTCAGCCTCCTAAGTAGCTGAGACCACAGGCGTACACCACCACGCCTGGTTAATTTTTTTTTTTGTAGAGATGAGGTTTTGCCATGTTGCCCAAATTCATCTCAAACTCCTGAGCTCAAGCAATCTACCTGCCTTGGCCTCCCAAAGTGCTGGAATTACAGGCGTGAGCCACCGTGCCCGGCCAGGTTCAAGTTTTAAAGATTTCATATTTATCCAACAAGCCTGTCCCTTGATAACAAGGTGTGATGATTAAGATGACTAAGGAAACTGCTGGAACCCACCCCCGGCATTGATGCTGGGGTTTCTGATGCCTGCAACTTTTGCATCCTTTTCGCATACAGTACAGTTCATCTCGTTACACTGATCTGAGCTGGGTTAAGTATTTTTTTTTTTTTTTTTTTAGAAAGCCTGTTACAAAGCAATAGAGGCACCTTTATTTAGAGTTGTCTATGTTCAAAAGCCACTGCGTTTCCTGTGTTTCACATTAAGTCACTGAGCTAGAGGAGGCAGCTTCCTGTCTGATAAACATAAAGAACGAGACATTTGGGACAGTTTGGGTGACTTAATCTAACTGGGCCAGAATGGGGGAGAAGATTTGAGAACTCACTGTCCTATGCGGACGAGGAGGTCAAAGGCGGGGTCTTCTTTCATTTCTGTCCCCAGGCTGTAACTCCATGTTTGGGACAGTTAGAATCAGCTCCTAGTCCTTGTTGCACAAATGGGGTTCAGGTCTCATTGGTATCTTCACTTTTTTTTTTTTTTTTTGAGGTAGAGTCTCGCTCTTTCGCCTAGACTGGAGCGTGGTGGCACAATCTTGGCTCACTGCAACCTCCACTTCCCGGGTTCAGGCGATTCTCCTGCCTCAGCCTCCCGAGTAGCTGGGATTACAGGAGTGCACCACCATGCCCAGCTAATTTTTATATTTTTAGTAGAGACGGGTTTCACCATGCTGCCTAGGCTGGTCTCAAACTCTAGACCTCAGGTGATCCACCTGCCTCGGCCTCCCAAAATGCCAGGATTACAGGCGTGAGCCACTGTGCCTGGCTGGTGTCTTCACTTCTAAGCCTGTGACAGGGAGGCCTAGACAGCCAAAAGCTTTTGAATGCCATTTAGTGACCTCTTCATTTTACAGAACGCTGATGGGGGAATCCCTAGGAGGAGAAAGGTGGTAGAGAGGCATTTTCGAGTTTTTATTTTTTATATTTAAGAACCAAGTATTGGGTATAAGGGAGTTGCCCTTTGCCAAATCAGTCCGCAGAGACTCCCTAAGCTCCAGTTATGTGGTCTGCACTGTGCTGTCTTGGTGGGGCTCAGCAGGGATGGAGGACTGACAGACTGTCCCTGTCACCAAGCAGCCTTATCCTCCAACAGGGAGTTGGGATACTGAGGGAAGCCCATGCTACCCTGAGTCACTAGAGACATCTGACCATCTTGAGCCAAGTTTCTGGAGGCTAGGATTGCCTGAGAGGAGGAGGGAGAATGGGAAGGTGGGCATGGAAGGGAGGAAGAGCTGCTGTCGGGGTCACATCACAGCCTTGCTATTAATTATAATTATTAAACTTTATTGGCCGGGTGTGGTGGCTCATGCCTGTAATCCCAGCACTTTGGGAGGCCGAGGTGGGTGGATTACCTGAGGTCAGGAGTTCGAGACCAGCCTGGCCAACATGGTGAATCCCCATCTCTACTAAAATTACAACATTAGCCAGGTGTGGTGGTGCATGCCTGTAATCCCTGCTACTGGAGTGGCTGAGGCAGGAGAATTGCTTGAACTTGGGAGGCAGAGGTTGCAGTGAGCTGAGATTTCATCATTGCACTGTAGCCTGGGCAACAAGAACAAAACTCTGTCTCAAAAAAAAGAAATTATTGAGCACTTGTATGTACTAGGTACCATGCTGATGCTTTAAAAAATTTATTATCTTTTATTTAAAAAATTTTAACTTATATTTTAAAAAATGGAAATGGGGTCTCACCGTGTCGTCCAGGTTGGTCTCAAGTTTCTGGCCTCAAGTGATCCTCCTGCCTTGGCCTCTCAATGTGCTGGGATTATAGGCATGAGCCTCCACCGCACCTACACCTGGCCATTGCTAGGGCTTTTACATGGATTATCTCATTTAATTCTTCCCTTGTTTCCATAAGGTAGGGACTTATCCTCATTTTGCAGATGGGGATACTGTGCAGGGATTCAAACTTGGGTGCTCCAGCTCCTGACTCTCTGTGGCCTTGGAGACGCCCTGCACTCCTGGACTTGTGTTTCCTCATTTGGCGGTGAGCGGCTGGGCTGGTCCTTGAGGCCTCCACCCTCGCCAGTGGCTGAGCATTCATTCAATGTGCAGAGAGAATGTTGGGCTGCGGCAGAATGGGATCTCTCATACAGCAGATGGCAACCCACAGCGGGGTTGCCAGGTCAGCAGTGATGCCTTGGCTACTGACTTCACCTTTAACCCCACTGGCCATTTTTCAAATGAATGTGGTTGGACCTAAGGGAGAGCAGGTGGGAAGACCCTGGTCCTAGCGTGAATCCAGGCACTGCTGTGCCTGTCTGAGTAGTGCCCTCTGGGGAACCAGCTAGCCAGACGACCTGCCATCATATTGCGTCGTGGGCTCTTGACATCAGCCCACTTGAAACCATTGGGTTCTTTTCGTCCCTCATCTATCCACCCGTCAGATCCATAGTCATTCAGTAGTAACTCCTTGGAACTGATTCTGGGTACAAGGCACTGGTTGGGTGCTGGGAATACTGAGGGAAAGGAAACATGGGCCCTTCTTTCTGGTTGCTGATGGCCTCCCACCAGATACAGATGCTGGGAACCCAGGGAGAAGGCATGGGGGAGTCTGAGAAGGCTTCCTGAAGGAGGCAGGCTTTGAGATTGTAAAGTAGAGACATGGTGTGGCAAGTCCAGGGAGCAGGGGTGGGACCTCGTTCAGTTGCCCAGACTCAGGCAGATCTTTGTTCAGAGGTGATTCAGGTTGGCGAAGGCCCTGTGAGTCACCTGGAGCTGGTGAAACGCTTCCTCTCCTCCTTCGGCCAAGACCCAGCCTCTTCATAAGCCAAGGCGGCCCGTGAAGGCTTGCTTCCTTGCCCCATTTCCCAGGAAATGTGGGAGGGCAGGATTCCACCCCCAGGTCACTCACCTCGGGGTGGATGCTGGGAACGCCGCCTGCGTCCTCTGGTTGTGTGGCCAGCATGTTTTTCCAGCCAAAAAGGTCTTGGCATGAGATTTTTCATGGAATATTGAGGGAGACTTAATTGTTATTAGAATCAGTTCTTCTGTTTTTATTTAGTATTATTTTTTGAAACAGAGTCTCAGTCTGTCGCCCAGGTTGGAGTGTACTGGCGCAATCTTGGCTCACTGCAACCTCCGCCTCCCGGGTTCAAGCAATCCTCCTGCTTCAGCCTCCCGAGTAGCTGGGATTACAAGCACGTGCCACCATACCTGGCTAATTTTTGTATTTTTAGTAGAGATGGGGTTTTGTCATGTTGGCTGGGCTGGTCTCAAAAACTCCTGACCTCAGGTGGTCCGCCTATCTTGGCCTCCCAAAGTGCTGGGGTTACAGGTATGAACTACCCACACCTGGCTACTTTTTGTATTTTTAGTAGAGATAGGGTTTTGCCATGTTGACCGGGCTGGTCTTGAACTCCTGACTTCAGGTGATCCACTTGCCTCGGCCTCCCAAAGCGCTAGGATTACAGGTGTGAGCCACCACACCCAGCCAGTTCTTCTCTTGTTAAAGTAAAAAAGAAATAAGGGGGTGTGTGTGTGGTGTTTATTTCACAAGCATTATTGCAACAAAGCTGGCAACGAGCAGATTTGCCCCGCACCTCATCCACTGTTTTGCATTTTTCTGGGTTTCCTGTCCATAGACACATGTATTTTACAAAATTGTAAGCAGAACAGAGACTGTGTGTGTTCTGAGTTACTTAGTACTATAATGTGAAGTTCCTATGTTGCATTGGTCTCCACAATTCATAATTTAATGACCCACTTATGTCCACTGAGGGGAGAGGCCGTGTTTCATGTTGCCAGAAAGTTCCATGGGTTTTATTGACTCTTGGAAATTCATTCAGCAAACGTATCCAGTACATCTGTTCTAGATCTAGGCCAGAAACGGCCCGCTGGTCAGGATGCAGATGAATGTGAGGTTCCAGGCCCTGTCCTGGAGGGGCTCGCAGTGTAGACCTAGGAAGCATGCCACTTCACTCTGGTGTGGCTGTGATTGAGGGGACTGAGGAGGTGGCGGCTGCTTGGATGCCCAATTCCGGTCGATTCCAGCCGATGGAAAACAGGTAAAACCACTTTGTCATTAGTGGTGAGAAAGCTTAGGAACAAGGGAGCTGGGAGATCTTTCTGGGCTTTTGGAGGAAGCTCTTCAACCTCTTCACCCCGCCTCCACTGTGCCTGTCACTTCCAAGGCCCCTGGCCAGAAAACCCACTGGGAGGAAGTGAGGGAGAGAAAAAGTCTCCAAGAGACCTTGACAACAGGGAGGCTTGGGAAATAGCCCCTGGCCCTACTGAGAGAGACCCTACCGAGGGTGGCAGTGGAGCAGGGGCAGCTGAGGGCAGGGGCAGGGGCAGGGGAGGATAGTGGGGTGGAGTGGTCTTCCAAAGTCGGAAGGCCATTGGCAGGCGTCTTGGGCCCTGCTGAGGCCCCGCGTTTTCCAGGATGGTGTGAGAATGGTGGCAACAAGTTGCAACAGTTTAGTTTTGTTGTAAAGAGGAAGTTTCAGAATCCTAGTGGCTACTTTTGAGCAGACAGATGCTTATAGAAAGAGAGTATTTGGAGGTGGGCCTAAGGGGAGAAGATGGGTGGTCAAGGGGCTAGAAATTGGAATGCAAGAGTTGCCTTTGCTCTGGTATTTCCTTTCATTCCAGAGAAAGGCTTCCTCTGCCAGGTGTTGTGGCTGCCTCTTTCGGTGTCCAAGACCCACGTTTCCTAACCCCGGTTCCCCCACTCAAATCCAGCTGACCTGAATTCTGCTGTCTTCCTAGACAGCGGGAGAGAAGTCGTTTGCTCATGGGAAAGGTTCCAAAGTCTTGTTGCTCCCCACCCCACTAAGGGCACAAACAGGGCTGGGGGCCCAGGTGGTCACGGTGGTCATGGTGGCCACCGCTGCCCTTGTGTGTTTGCAGATTTTCTGAGCTCCTTTCATCCCCTCTCCAGCCTGCTCTTGGGACCTGGATCAGCACTAGGCCTGAGGTTTCACTGGGACAGCTCTGTCAGTCCTTAATACCCTCCCATGGTTAAATACGAACTCAAAAACACAACCTAAATCTTAACCTAACTTTTTTTTTTTATTACCTGTCAATTTTTTTTTTTTTTTTTAAGAGACAGGGTCTCACTCTTTTGCCCAGGCTGGAGTGCAGTGGCACAGTCATAGCTTATTGCAGCCTCAACCTCCTGGGCTCAAGTGATCCTCCCACCTCAGCCTCCCAAGTAACTGGGACTATAGGTGCACGCCACCACACCTGGCTGATTTTAAAACTTTTTGGTAGAGATGGGGTCTTGCTATGTTACCCAGGCTGGTCTCGAACACCTGGGTTCAAGTGATCTTCCTACCCCGACCTCCCAAAGTGCTAGGATTACAGACACGAGCCACTGCGCGCAGTCTGAATTTATACTATTTAAAATTATTTAGTAGCTGTTATATTGGAGGAAGTAGAGGTGGATGCAAGGAATAGAGAAAGCAGCAGGAAGTGGGGTGTGGGACAGGGAGTGGGTGACTTCAGAAGCAGCAGGTGGGTTTACATCCCATTTTCATTCAATTTATTTATTCATTAAATACGTGTCAATTGCTAGAGACTGTTCTAGGTTCCGGGGACATGTCATTGAATAAGGCAACTGAAGTCCCTGCAGTTTCCTCTCTAGTGGCGGAAACAGACAATAATCAAACACGCAGGCCGGGCGCGGTGGCTCAAGCCTGTAATCCCAGCACTTTGGGAGGCCGAGACGGGCGGATCATGAGGTCAGGAGATCGAGACCATCCTGGCTAACATGGTGAAACCCCGTCTCTACTAAAAAATACAAAAAATTAGCCGGGCGAGGCAGCGGGCGCCTGTAGTCCCAGCTACTCGGGAGGCTGAGGCAGGAGAATGGCATGAACCCGGGAGGCGGAGCTTGCAGTGAGCTGAGATCCGGCCACTGCACTCCAGCCTGGGCGACAGAGTGAGACTCCGTCTCAAAAAAAAAAAAAAAAAAAAAAAAAAAAAAAAAAAAAAAATCAAACACGCTTACTAGGTAGGTCAAGACAGTAAGAGCTGTAGAGAGCCCAAGTCAGGTGAGGGGTATGGTGAGAGGTAATAAATTGCCCAGGCAGCCGGGCATGGTGGCTCACGCCTGTAATCCCAGCACTTTGGGAGGCCAAGGCGGGCGGATCACCTGAGGTCAGGAGTTCGAGACCAGCCTGGCCAACATGGTGAAACCCTGTCTCTACTAAAAATACAAAAATTAGCCAGGCGTGGTGGCGGGCACCCGTAATCCCAGCTACTCAGGAGGCTGAGGCCGCAAGAATTGCGCAAACCTGGGAGGCGGAGGCTGTGGTGAGCCGAGATGGCACCATTGCACTCCAGCCTGGGCAACAAGAGTGAAACCCTGTCTCAAAATAAAAATATAAATAAAAAAAAATAAATTGCTCAGGCTGCTCTGATGAAGTGCCAGACTGTGTGGTTAAGCAGCAGACATTTATTCTCTCAGTTCTGGAGACTGGAAGTCCACGATGGTGTGGACAGGCTTGGTTTCCTTTGAGCCCTCTCTCCTTGGCTTGTAGGTGGCCGTCCTCTCATTGTGTCCTCACATGGTCTTCCCTCTGTGCACGCACACGCCTGTCTCTTCCTTGTATTATAAGGACACCAGCCATGGGATTAGGGCCTACCCGAAGGACCTCATTTTAATTTAATTACCTCTTCCAAGGCCCTGTCCTCAAATACCACAGTCACATTCTGCGGTACTGGGAGTTAGGGCTCCAACATGATGGATATTTTTGGTAGGGACACAATTCAATCCATCACAGGGAAGAAGAGAGTAGAGGAGTGGGTTTGTGTCAGCAGAGGGTTCTCTGATCCAGGGACATTCTGTTGATGCCTTCAGGTCCAGGGGACGAGCCCTCCAGGACGGTACTTTACCAGTTGTTTAAGTGCTTTGAGCTCCAGTTTCTGCATCTGTAAACTCTGGTTCATAGAACTGTCTGTCCGTGTTCTCTGGGTAGCTGAAGTATGAAATGCTCTCAGCAGTGTCTAGTTCATGATGGACTCCCAATAAGTATTAATGCCCCTCCCGCCCTGCTTCCCGCCCCCTCACTCCCCACCCCTCGTTCACCAGCGCTTTTTCCTTTTGTCCCACTTTACTCTCTGCTCCGGGGTTCTACTTCTGATCAAAACGCTTGAGTACCAGGGGCTGCCCCCTGCCTCCTGCCCGGTGCCTGTGGGCCAATTGTTCTTGGAGGTGGCTCCTCCCCTCTGTTACGTCATAAGCCCTTTTGACAGCGGTAAAGAGGAACAGTTGTAGAAAGCTGGTGCAGGACTCTAACCTAAACTCCTAGTTGCTGGCCCGAGTGTTGGATGGCTATGGTTCGAGTGTGCATTGCTGAATACTTCGCTTATGCCACTGTTCCCAGCGGACTGCTTCATGTCTTAGCAATTCTCTGTGCTGGCTTATGTGCTGGTCTCGCTTCCCCTTTTAGAGTCCTTGCCGCCAGGACCCTAGCATGGTGCCTTCCCCATGGTGAGTACTTGATACCTGCTTGAGAGACAGGTGAGGATATTCATAAACGGTGAGGATATTCATACCAGAATGCGGGGGGCACAGACCCTGATGTGCCCTGGGTAGGTGGCTTTATTTCTTTGGCTTCTGAGCCTCGCCAGCATGATGGGCGTGGGTCTGGTGCTTAGGTAAATAGGCAGGCGCTTTGGACTCAGACCGTCTGCCCTAATCCTGGTTCTCGCACTTGCAGGCCCTTGGACCTTGAGTGAGTCATGCCGTCTTTCTGTACCTCAGTTTTCCTTATCTGTGGAATGAGGAAAATAAGAAATGCCACAGAGGGCTGGGCGCGGTGGCTCAAGCCTGTAATCCCAGCACTTTGGGAGGCCGAGACGGGCGGATCACGAGGTCGGGAGATCGAGACCATCCTGGCGAACATGGTGAAACCCCGTCTCTACTAAAAAAATACAAAAAACTAGCCGGGCGAGGTGGCGGGCGCCTGTAGTCCCAGCTACTCGGGAGGCTGAGGCAGGAGAATGGCGGGAACCCGGGAGGCGGAGCTTGCAGTGAGCTGAGATCCGGCCACTGCACTCCAGCCTGGGAGACAGAGCGAGACTCCGTCTCAAAAAAAAAAAAAAAAAAATGCCACAGAGGATTTTGACGCTCAATAAAGTTTAACTTTATTGTTTATATGTTTTATCTGTCCACAGTTTATCCGGCACCGTGCCAGGTTATATATTTTTATCCGTTTACAATTTTCAGTCTAATGTTTCTATCACGTTGTAAAGGTTAAAGTCACTTTCGGGTTACCGCAACAAGAGTCTCTCAATCCCATGAGGGTGGCAGTATTAGTGTTCCTATTTTGTAGCTGGGAATGTTGAGACTCCAAGAAAACCTACGTGACTGGCCCCAGGTAGCAAAGTGAGTGATCTAAGATCCTCTCCCAGCGCCTCATTTTCAGGCCAGTTATTTTCCATATCTACTTCCATCGCCTCTCCTGCCTTCTTATCCCACTTCAACCCCTTTATGGACAATAGTTGTGAAACTGGGTTTTTGTAGACTTCCATGCATAGCCACACAGCAGTGGTTGCATTACCTAGTTGGCTTTATGGCACCAGGTGTAAATTACAGCCTTCCCTGTGCCATCCTAAGAGACCTGTTGGGTAGACAGCAGGTGAGGGCTGACAGGCTGGTGTGAGGTCTGGTCAGCCTGGTCCTTGTGGGGAACCTGGATTTTTGCTGTTCTCCCTCTGAAGAATGGATACCACCCCCTCGTACCTTCCTGGCCCACCAGCATGCCGTTCTCAGCCCGCCTTCTGCCCAGAGCCGGCCTGCCACCCACTGTTTCCTGCCTTTGCCAGGGCGAGGGGGAGGTGGGTATATAATGCCAAGTGCTCATGAAAAACGCCTCGTCATGAGATTAATTACTTGCTGCTGAGCACTGTGGAATTCACAAGTCTCCATCAGCACCTCGACGTCTCCCCTGAACTCTACCTGGGGTTAGTTCTGCGGACTCTCTGGCTAGAACTTTAAACCTATGTTAGACGGAAAGACATAGTGGCCACCAGTACGATGCTGGAGATCAGTCTGGCAGAATCCCTCCTGCCATTGACCAGCTGTGTGTCCTGGAGCCTTGATGTCCTCAAAGGGGGGACGCTAGGCTGAGGGCGCTTCTGGGTTGTGAGGTCCGGGTGTGCAGACCTGTGCAGTATCATACACCTTGGAGGACCAGCATAGTACAGAGGGATAGGTCTCTTCCCTTTTAATACAAGTCACAGGCTTTAATGACCCTCAGGTTGAAATTAGAGCCCCCCCCACCCCCACCCCCTTGCCTTACTTCTGGCTTTTACACAAGAATCTGAAGAATGTGATGCTCTATTGCGGACCGGGCAGGCTTCGCAGGCCCTTCCGGGGCTTTGCAGGGCAGCCTTTGTTGTGCTGCAGGACCTGGGGCGTTCCGAATTGGTTGTGGTTGGGAGTCAGAGACAACTCCAGGCTCATTAAATTCCTGGCTGTTTAGGGCGATCTAGACAGCTGGGAGGGGTAAGGGTGGGGAGATAACACTCTTCCACCTCCCGGCACTGTTATCTTAGAGAAAATGGGTTAAAAGTGAGTCTGCTGGAGAGGGTTGGTAGCAGCCAGGAGGGCAGATACTGCTGCTTTGGCCCTGGGCGACTGGAAAGCTTGCGGGTCCGCCTCTGCGCTTTCCCTTTCTGATCCTGGAGCAACTGCTGTTGACAAGGTCCTACGTGGAGCCTTGCCGGATGCTCTGGGTGCATTCGCTGCCTTATTGCACCCCTAGAGGCAGTGGAGCAGAGTGGTTAGGCATGGAAGACCCAGAGCCCCAAGTGAGACCTGCAGGGTACAGACACCAGCAGCTCCTACCTGTGTGCCCTTCAGCAAGTAAGCCTTCTGGCCTTCACTTTCCCCATCTGCAAAACAGGATACCAGTAGAACCTACCTCACAAGGATGCTGTGCGGTACAGTGAGATTCCTGGTGAAAAGCACTCAGAATAAAGTGCAAGTGACCATTATTTAATTGCCAGCAGGGTCCTGGGAGGTGGGCTTTTTCATTCCCATTGTACAGATGAAGAAAGGGAGGTTCAGGACATTTAAGTAATTTGCCAGATTTCCTGAACCAGTGAGGAGAATCCAGTGCTTACCTCCAGGTTGGCCTGACTCTGGAGTATCACATTCGGCCATATCCCAGCATCCTCTGGGGTGCCTGTGTGCAGGCATTTGTGGGTGTGTGTTTGTATATGTGCCTGTCTGTGTGCACAGGTCTCTGTGCATGTCTCTGCACCTCTGTGTGCACAGATCTTTGCACGTGTCTGTGTGCACGTGTATCTGTGTGTGTGCAAGTCTCTATGCACACATCTTGGAGTGGGAAGGGGAGGAGGGGGCCTGGGGCTGTGTCCAGGGCAGGATGGCATGGCCCAAATCTGGCAGCTCTCTAGGGCAGGGGCTACTGCTGCTTCCTTCTCTCATATGCAGCTAACAGCTTTGGCCACTTTCAAACCAGACTGTGGCCTGGGCAAAGGAGCGCTGCTTGGTGGGTGGTAAGGTAAGCGGTAGTCACGTTTCTGGGGAAGGACGTGGTAAGGTCGTCCTGCAGGCCAGGCTCTCTGCTCAAGGACACTGGGGTTGGCCAGCCTTTCAGACAAGGGTGCTGCTGTAACCCAGTCTAGGAGTGATAAGTTAATTTTTCTGTAAAGTATGAAATAAGTGGATTTCATCCTCACTTGTATTTGATCATTTCCCCCGGGGAATGCAAGAGGCTCTGGGATGCTTCTCTGGAAAGCTTGGCACTGCCTGCCATGCCTTCTATGTGCCCAGGGCTGGCTGTGTGCTGGCTCAGCTGAGAACCGGACTAAGGGATGGAAATGTAGGGAGGAGAGACCGTTTACCCTTCAGTTTTGGGCTTCTTGTTCCTGGAGTCCAGGGCACCCTAGAGCAGCACAGAAGAGTCAGCCTCCCTCCCGTGCCACGTGGACTCTCACTATTGGGCTATTCTGCCCACAGCTTTGCTTCCTCAGTGAGATCCTCCTTAACCCTCCGGAGGGTGACGAAGGAAGAGATCTCGCCTCAAGTCTTTGTTCATGTTGCCTTGGTAGAAAAGGAGGCCACTCTAGTGCCCCATTACCTTTGAGCTTGTCACCAGGGGACTCCTAGAAGTCCGTGCACCGCACTGCAGAGTCTCTGCGAGCCCCCTACCGTGGTATGCAAGGCATTCACCACCTCTCACAAGTTCTCAAAGGGGTCCTTGACCACTGACCTAGACAAATAGAAGCTTTGGGTTTTCCATCTGTAGAGTGTGCACACGTGTGAGTGTCGCGTAACAGATGCAGCCCGGGGGCCGTTAGGATCAGGACGAGAGTTTGTTCTAGTCTAGGCTGTGCCACCCCAGGGGTAGGAGTATGTGGGGATCACCTTCCTGGGGCTCATCACTGTAGCTCCAGCACAGTGGCCTTCCCCTCCCTGATGATCCTTCTTGCATGTAAGCCTTTAGAACACCGTCACTTCTGGGTATTTCTTCTGTGTGGGGCTGGGCCTGGAGATGGGAGGGGCGATGTTTCTGATGCCATACTTGATCTCTTGTTACTTTGGATGCTGAGGAAGGTGGGCTCTTCTTTCGTTCTTGTGCTCTTGCACCTGCACGTCGGCAAGGATGTTCCTGGGAAGCCCTGTACCTAGGCAAGTCACTTAGCCTCCCTGAGCCTCTGAGGCGCTCTCCTTTTTTAGGGGGAGGGGCAGCATGACCCTTCACTTTGCTGAGGATGGCGGGATCAAATGATGTCAGTGTCACGAGATGAATGTGTCAGGTGATCGGGTAGCTACAGCTGCCTCTCACCTGCCTGGAGTAGGATGCTCCCCCCGACCCCCCACCCCTCACTGAGTTTCCCTTTGGCTTTGGACTTGAGTTTCTGCTTGGCCTGACTGTGTGATCTTGGGCAGATTGTTTGAGCCTCCGCTTCCTAGCGTAGATAAGTCAGGGTGGTGCTTTTCAAAAACTTTCAGGTGAGATTCATTGGTGAAGTGAGTGACAACCAGTTTGTTTGTTTGTTTATTTATTTTTGAGATGGAGTCTCGCTCTGTCACCCAGGCTGGAGTGCAGTGGAGGATCTTGGCTCATTGCAAATTCCGCCTCCTGGGTTCAAGTGATTCTTTTGCCTCAGCCTCCCAAATAGCTGGGATTACAGGTGCCCACCACCACGCCTGGCTAATTTTTGTATTTTTAGTAGAAACGGGGTTTTGCCATGTTGGCCAGGCTGTCTTGAACTCCTGACCTCAGGTGATCCACCCGCCTTGGCCTCCCAAAGTGCTGGAATTACAGGCGTGAGCCACCATTCCCGGCCGGCAACCAGTGTGTTTAGACTTGAATGGAAAAGAGTCAGAGTGAATAGCATGTGTATGTCACATTGTGACAGTTTTGTTGGACATGTTTGTATTTGTGACAAAAAGTTTTTAAATTAAAGTTAAAAAAAAAGGCCGGGTGCAGTGGCTTATTTTGGAAGGCCGAGGTGGGCAAATCACTTGAGGTCAGGGGTTCGAGACTAGCCTGGCCAGCGTGATGAAACTCCGTCTCTACTAAAAATACAAAAATTAGCTGGGTGCGGTGGCACATGCCTGTAATCCCAGCTACTTGGGAGGCTGAGGCAGGAGAAATGCTTGAACCCAGGAGGTGGAGGTTGCAGTGAGCCAAGGTCGTGCCACCACACTCCAGCCTGGGCGACAGTGAGACTCTGTCTCAAAAAAAATAAAATAAAATAAAAATAAAAATTATAGCTTGAGATGAATGTTGGGGCCCCAAGCATGAGATGCCCTGGCGCCTCTGGCAGCCCTGACTTAGGGTGGTTCCTGCCTCCAGGCCTGAGCTGAGCTGTGTGTTCAGCCAGGGCTGTAAAGGGAGCCCCTTGCCAGATCAGACTCTTTAACTAAAGGGCTTAACAAAATTCTGGGAAATGAGCTACATTCCTGGGGTGGAATAAATCATGTCGAGTTGGGTTAGGCAGGATGTGACTTCAAACCCTCGAAGTGGGCTGTGTGAGGGCAGCTGTGTGAGGGCAGCGTCTGTAACTGACTCATTGTGAGCTCAGTGGCGACACAGGCTGTCTTGAGAGGACGCAAAGATCACGGGGGAGGGGCTGGTGTGCGGGGCTGCCCCGAGCCCAGCTCTGGGAGCTTATTTTGTCCTCACAGTGGCTCTGTGAGTTAGACGGTACTCTGATCCAATGCAGAAGGGGCTGATGGGGTGGGGGTGGGCGTGGGGGTGGGGGCTGTCAGCTAGACCCGCTGGGGCTCCCTGTAGCTGTCCGTGGGGGTAGCTGGGATCAGCTCCATTTTACAGGTGGAGAAACTGAGGCTTGGGGCCCAAGTCAAGCTGGCAAAGTTTGTTAGTTAAGTGGTGGCTCTTGCCTTGCACATGCAGCCCGTCTACCTCCTGGCTGCGGCTCGTCCTCAGATGTCTTCTGTGAAGGTTGTAAGTGAATAATCACCATTAGCAGGTCCCTCTCCTTTCGAAGTCCATGATCAGAGTCCACTGCAATGACCGCTTGATCAATTCAGGAAGATTGTTGCTGACCCCTGGCCAATGATGTGTCTCTCGGAAACAAAATCAAGATTAGTGTACGGCAGATATAGTTATCAGTGAGGCAGAGGATGGGACGGAGGGTGAGGGCCCTGGATGGCTACAGAGAAGCTATGGCCTGTTGTGGGTGGCCCTTGTTGTCTGTCCTCAGGGGAGACCTGAGCCACACGATAGTCATGCCTCTATTTGGACAATAAGATGGAAGACGATATTGGACTTAACATCAGGCACTTAAGAATGAGTGACACAGATTTGACTGGACTTGGTCCCTGGAGACTGGACCTTTGGGAAGATGGGAACCTCTCCCATGACTTTAGTTCAGCACCTCCCATATGTGGGGCACTGGGGATGCAGTGGTGACCCGATCTCTGTCTTGGAGCCCTCAGCCCCGCAGGACTAGAGGTGAAATGGCTACTGGAGGGAAGTGGCTTCTCATTCACTTTTTTTGTGTTATTTAAATATCACTCAGAGGATAACAAGCTGCTGAAGATCTGACGGGTTCTAGGCTGGGCGACCTTCAAAAGGGGTCTTCTGTTTCTGGTCTCCGGTTGCACTTCTCAGCAGTCGTGATGTGGACTCAGAAAGCCCTCATGCTGCACTTTCCCACCGAGACGGGGGCCATATAATTACATCTTCTGAGTATGGTTATTTTTCTGCATTGGGTTTCGGCAAACTGTGCTCACATGCTTGAGGGAAGAAAAACCATTCTATCAGCAGAAGCTAAGGGAAGGAATAACTTTGCTGCAGGAATCTGAAGGGTTCAAGTTGCCCCTCCTGGGGGTGTGGGAAGCCTCCAGCCAGCTGGGGAGATACCATCTGGAGGGGGACACGCTTGGTGTGCTCGGTGAACTCAACCAAACCCTTCCCCTGTCAGCCATTTCCAACCTGGGGGCGACTCAGAGGGGATCATCTGCCCCTCATGGTTTAGGAGGGGACGCCCCCACCGTACCTGAAACAATTTGCTTTTCTTTGCAGTTTCTCCTGGGTGGCTGAGAGAAAGCTCGTTATTGAGTAGGTAAGGCACAGGCGTGATGTCACTATGCAAATATTGAACCAATTAAAAGCAAAGCCAAGGGCCCAGTGTAGATGATTTATCTGTAGATCCAGCCCCAGGTCTGTCTGCCTGACCTCTTAACGTGGGGCAAAAGCTGCTTAACCTGTTTCCTCCTCTCTTTCCTTCCTTCCCTCCTTTCCTCCTTCTTCCCTCCCTCCCTCCGTCTCTCCCTCCAGCTACCCTTGGAGTGGTCATTCTCTTGGACTGCCAGGTTCCCAGAAAATACTTGTAAGCATTTTGAGCAATTCAGTTATTTTCAACAAGCATTGCTGCTCCTCTGCAGCACCCTGGGCAAGAGCAAGAGGGGTGGGGAGACAGTCCCTGCCTCTAGAGAGTTCTTTTTTTTTTTTTTTTTTTGAGATGGAGTCTCGCTCTGTCGCCCAGGTTGGAGTGCAGTGGTGCAATCTTGGCTCACTGCAACCTCCGCCTCCTGGGTTTAAGCAATTCTGCTGCCTCAGTCTCCTGAGTAGCTGGGATTACAGGCGCCTGCCACCACGCCAACTAATTTTTGTATTTTTAGTAGAGATGGGTTTCACCACGTTGGTCAGGCTGGTCTCGAACCCCTGACCTTGTGATCCACCTGCCTCGGTCTCCCAAAGTGCTGGGATTACAGGCCTGAGCCACCGCACCCGGCCACCTCTAGAGAGTTCTAAGAGACATTGGAGGACACGGACAGTGAAGCCATGATTCTGGTGTAAGGCAGATAGTGCTGGGCCTGTCGGGGAGGAGGGAGAAGGATGAGTAATTCATACTAGGGTAATTCATACTGTGAGAAATTCATACTAGGAGAGGCTGCCCGGGGGAGATGGCATGTCCACTTGATTTTGGGGACTCTCAGTCTGTGCAGAATTAGGGAGATGGGCCCTCCAGCTTGTCTCTGGGTGACAGCTGAAGCAAAGGCTGCTCTGGGGAGTGTGCTCTGGTGACTGGAACGGAGGGTTCTAGCAGGGGACAAGAGAGGTGTGGCTGGAAAGATGGTTGAGAGGCATTGGTGGAAGGAGTTGGGGTGGGGTTATAAAGGCTGTGGGAGGCACGCTTCTATCCATGCTGGGTGGGCTGTCATTCTGGGGTGATGGCAGGACTGGCCTCAAGCTTTTGCTGCTTTCTGCCCTGGCTCACTGGTTGATTGACTTATTCATTAAGAAATGGTTTCAGGCCGGGCGTGGTGGCCCACGCCTGTAATCCCAGCACTTTGGGAGGCTGAGGCAGCTGGATCACTTGAGGTCAGGAGTTCAAGACCATCCTGGCCAACATGGTGAAACCCCGTCTCTACTAAAAATACAAAAATGAGCCGAGCGTGCTGGCACACGCCTGTAGTCCCAGCTGAGGCAGGAAAATCACTTGAATCCAGGAGGCAGAGGTTGCAGTGAGCCAAGATCGTGCCACTGCACTGAAATGGTTTCTGTGCTGAGGACCCAAAGCTATGTCTCTGTGGTCCTGAGGTTGGTATCTTACTGGAGGACACCCAGTTGGACACTTTATTGTGTAGTCCATGTGACACATCCTGCATGAGATCTGTGCCCAAGATGCTTTGGAAACACTGGCCCTGGAGCTCCTGGGATTCCTGGGCTACTTCTCACTGTTGTAGGACGGTGATTTCAGGACTCTCCTCGAGCCAGGCTCTTTGGAGTAGGAGATGAGAGGGTGAAATCTGTGTCTGCACTTGTCCCTCTCGTGTCATTTAATCACTCTCCATCTAGCCTGGTCAGGGAACTGTCTTTTCTTCTCTTGGATTGGAAGCTCCCTCATTGCAAGTCCCCAGTACTTTCTAACCACTGACTTCTCACTGCCCCCTCCGTGCAGGTAAGGGAGGATGATTTCTTTTTTTTTTATTTTTGAGGTGGAGTCTTGCTCTGTCCCCCAGGCTGGAGTGCAGTGGCACGATCTTGGCTCACTGCAACCTCCGCCTCCTGGGTTCAAGCAATTCTCAGCCTCAGCCTCCCGAGTAGCTGAGATTATAGGCGCCCACCACCATGCCCGGCTAATTTTTGTATTTTTAGTAGAGATAGGGTTTCACCATCTTGGCCAGGCTGGTCTTAAACTCCTGCCCTCGTGATCTACCTGCCTTGCCCTCCCAAAGTGCCGGGATTACAGGTGTGAGCCACTGTGCACCCCCAGCCAATTACTTTATTTATTTATTTATTTTGAGACGGAGTCTCGCGCTGTCACCCAGGCTGGAGTGCAGTGGTGTGATCTCGGCTAACTGCAAGCTCCACCTGAGTTCTCGCCATTCTCCTGCCTCAGCCTCCTGAGTAGCTAGGACTACAGGCGCCCGCCACCATGCCTGGCTAATTTTTTGTATTTTGTTTAGTAGAGATGGGGTTTCACCGTGTTAGCCAGGATGGTCTCTATCTCCTGACCTCGTGATCCACCCGCCTCGGCCTCCCAAAGTTCTGGGATTATAGGCATGAGCCACCGCGCCCAACCAATTACTTGAAAATACAAATCTGATGATGTCACCTCTGCTCCTCCCCCACTATCCCTAGAATAAAGTCCACATTCCTAAATGGCCGATAAGATCCTGGGTTAGCTGCCCCAGTTTATCCCCTCCAGCCTGTCCCAGGCTACTGCCCCCACCCTTTCCCATGCAGGAAGAGGGAATCTATGTACCACCTTCTGGTGTCTGGTGTCATTTTTTAAAAAATAAATTGTTCATTTAATTTTTAAGGTGACAAAAATTGTTTATATCCATCGTGTACAACATGATTTGAAATACATACTGGTGGTATTTTTGGTAGTCTGTGTTTCCTTGGGTACCAGGCAAAGTGAAAGTGACCACAGGCCCTCCCTTGGACAGGCAAATGCTGTCATCTTTCAGTGTTCCCTGGACTTTCAGCAATCACCTGAGCCCCCCTCCGTGCCCACTTCGAGGAGGCAAAGGCAGAGCCGGCAGACAGGGCAGGCTCTGAGGCCCGGGCACTAAGTCCCTCTCTGGTTTTCTTATCTGCTAAGCATCAGCACAGGCTTGGGTTGGAATACTGCTAATGGAAACAAGTTCCAGCTTCTTCTGTAAGCAAACAGCATTCCTGAGGTGGGAAGGGAAGGGGGGCCCACCCGCAGTCCTCAGCTCCTACCTCCTGGGCCCTGGGCAGCTGGGAGGAGCCCCTCACCCCTTGTTAGCCTAGGGAGAGTGAGGGCCTAGGTCGAGGCTGCTGTAGGTTAGCCCTGAGTGACAGAGGAGCCACTTTGCTGACCTAGCCTGTAGATAACTGCTCTGACAGCCCTGGTGTGTATTGCAGAGAGTGGGCTTGTGCATACCTGTGAGCAGACAGGACATGTTGCAGGTGGGAAAGTGAGGCCTGGGTGGTGCCTGCAGGATTGCACAGCTGGTCAGGGCCTCGCCAGACTCAAATCCAGCTCTTCTGCCACAGGCTTTGTACCCATCTCACCAGACCAGCATTTCCCAGACCAGCATGGAGAGAGATTTTTCCTGCAGGATATTCCTGGGATGGAGTTAAGCAGATTTCTTTTTTTTCTTTTTTTTTTTTTTGGAGACAGAGTCTCATACTGCTGCCCCGGCTGGAGTGCACCACTGCAAGCTTTGCCTCCCGGGTTTACGCCATTCTCCTGCCTCAGCCTCCTGAGTAGCTGGGACTACAGGCGCTCGCCACCACGTCTGGCTAATTTTTTTGTATTTTTTAGTAGAGACGGGGTTTCACCTCATTAGCCAGGACGGTCTCTGTCTCCTGACCTCGTGATCCGCCTACCTCAGCCTCCCAAAGTGCTGGGATTACAGGTGTGAGCCACCGCGCCCGGCCGAAGTTAAGCAGATTTCTTTTTGCAGGCTGCTTCCTACAACCTTTTGTGCATATCGTGATTGCAAGAGGGCCATAGGGAGGCAGCATTCCATCCTTACTCGGCCATGAAACTGTCTTCCCTCTGCAGATTGCTGTCTTTATAGTCACTGTCCCTGAGAGCTGTCCTCTATGGATGGACATAACCTGCAGAAAGAGTCACTAGACTCCTGGAAACTGATTTGCAGAGGGCCCAGGTGTCATTCCTAGGAAGAGTGGGGATTAAATAGCTCAGGATCACAAGATAGAGGAATTGGGAGGGGAATTCCTATCATGCCATTCTCCGCTGGGAACTCGAGCTACAACTCTTTTTTTTTTTCCCCCTTCATTCTAAAGCTAGGAAATTGAGGTGCTGACAGCTTCAAGGTCACAGGAATTGTGAGTAGGGGACCTGGGACTCCAACTCAGGTCTGTCTGGCCCCAAAGCCATAAACCCCATCATGGTGCATTACAAGCATTTATCTTGGGATTTGCAGAACCAGGACCTCACATGGCTGTGGTTTTTCCACCCTTCCGCCTCTCAGTTCTGAGTTGATACCAAAGGTCGATGTTGCCAGCACCTACTTGATAGATGGAGGCGTAGCCTTCCAGGAGGGCACACGACCTTCTCATGGCATCCTATCAAGAGCAGGGGCCATGCCAGCCAAGATTCTTTCTGGTTTGTTGGACTGGTAGTAGGCGGTAGGTGCCTCTACATTTAATCAGGGGGTGCTAGAAGGTTCTAGAAAACAGAGATGGTTGAACTATATGCAAAACCAATAAATTATCTTCAGTCCTCTTTGTAGATTGAAAGCTCCAATATGCATTCTTTCCCTTTTTGTTTTGAGGATTTAAAAATTAGTTCGTAAATGGTTTGGTGTTTGTAACAAATTAGGTGGCCGTAACCCTCATGCGTGTGTGGTTTCAACTTGGCTCTCCTGTTACCTTCAGCTCTCCAGCCCTGGCCCTCTTTGCACAGCCACAGCCCAAGGGGATTTTCCAGCCTCTTGGGACCTTCCCCGTTAAGTCTTTCTTGCTCATTTTGGCCTTGTTCCTCATCCATTCATTCAGGACACTTTAACTGAGCACCTGCTCTGGGCCCCGCATTGTGCTAGACATTTGGAATTGATGAATGAGACCAATTTCCTGTCCTCAAATAAAACTACAAATAGTGAGTATTTAGCTGTTTGGTTACGGTGGAACAAGTACAGAGCACAGATGAGAGGGACATATAAATGACACGTCTTTCTGCTGCAAAAAGTCTTTAGAGAAGGGAGTGTTTGAGCTGAGATCTCCGAGAGGGTTCCTAGTACAAAGGACACTTCTCTGGCTTCTTTGAAGGCCTGGAGGCCTGAGCGGAGTGTAATGTGAATGGAATTGATTATATGCCACTGGGGACAACTGTGGCAGAAAGGAAGGGCAGGGGTAAGATGAACAGGTGGGGTCCTAGAGGGCTTGCTTACCATGCAGAGAAGATTAGACTTTATTCTGGAGAAGGTGTGGAGCTGTTGAACCATTCTGAACTGACCAAGTAATATCGATGAAATAGGAAGTCACATAAATAGGAATTTGAATTTGTGAGTCATCAGAAAGGAGTTCTGTAGAAGTGGCAGGGGAGGCTAGGAGGGAGGCACTGGGAGCAGCCCAGAAGGGAGGGCTTGTGGGCCTGGACTGGAACAGGGCACGGGCAGTAGTGTTGGCAGCGGGCTAGGGAGGAGTTTACGATGACTGTCTTGGGTGGCCAGATGGACAGTGTCTCCCAGAGATGGACACCCAGAAGAGGGTATGGGTCTGGGGAGAGAAGGTGGGGGAGTTCAGGTGTGACGGTGTGTCCTCCAGGTGGAGATGGCTCGTTGGTAGGTGTTTAAATATATTTATTAATATATGAAGGGGAGTGGGGGAGAGCTCTGGGCGGGAAATAATCCGGGTATCCCAGTAGTGGAAGCCATGGATTTCCTGGGTCTAATCCAGATTGATTTGCCAAAAGTATTCAACAAATAGCATTTGGGCTTGGTGCGGTGGCTCACACCTATAATCCTACCACTTTGGGAGGTCGAGGTGGGTGGATTGCCTGAGCTCAGGAGTTCAAGGCCAGCCTGGCCAATATGGCGAAACCCCATCTCTACTAAAATACAAAAAATTAGCCAGGCGCGGTGGTGTGCACCTGTCATCCCAGCTACTCGGGAGGCTGAGGCAGGAGAATTGCTTGAACCCGGGAGGTGGAGGTTGCAGTGAACCGAGATCATGCCACTGCACTCCAGCCTGGGCAACAGAGAGAGACTCTGTCTCAAAAAAAAAAAAGCATTTGGTGGGATTCCCAGGGTGGGGTGAGCTGGCACAGCCATGTCAACAACTCCCACCCCCGACCTCCAAAATGTAGCTCCTGCTTGTCTTGCGTTAATCATCTGGATCCTTTGATGCTGGTGACTTTGCTTATGAGTCGCAGGCTGAGCTGCCGTGTTGGAGGTTCTGAAGGTGCTTCTTGCCTGCCTGGGGAGGCACATCAGTCTCTTCTGCCTGGTTGATGGGTTTACTTTTAAATTGGCTATTCAGGATCTTTAAAGCACAGTCCAGCAGGTGAATCTAGGTCAGATCTCTTAGAATACAGCATGTTACAAGGGCTGTCATTCCTTGGTGACAATGCCATCCGGAATGGCCATTTTTATGGGGTCCTGGGAATCATTTTGCCCTGAGGACTTCTGTTTTGTTAAGGAGATTTGGCCCGTGCACTTAAGAGATGGGGGAGGATGACGACTGAGAGGTCTGGCTTCATAGTGCAGCGTTTGCTTATACGAACCCCTTCAATCAGTGGGCTCAACTGGGGGCAATTTGTCTTCCCCCGCAACCCTCAACTTCCACCTTTGGTGATGTCTGGAGACATATTTGGTTGTCACAACTGGGGACAGGGTGCGACTGGCATCTAGTGGGTAGAGGCCGGGGTGCTGCTCTGCTGCTGAATACCGCACAAGGCACAGGACAGCCCCACCACAAAGGATTCTCTGGCCCTAGATAGCCGTAGTGCTGTGGCATTGTTTTGTATGTGGTTAGTGAGCGACCGTGCCTTCTTTCTGTACGTTGGCCCCCTTTTTTTTTTTGAGACAGAGTCTTGCTCTGTCGCCCAGGCTGGAGTGCAGTGGCTGGATCTCCGCTCACTGCAAGCTCTGCCTCCTGGGTTTACGCCATTCTCCTGCCTCAGCCTCCCAAGGAGCTCGGACTACAGGCGCCCGCCGCCTCGCCTGGCTCGTTTTTTGTATTTTTTTTAGTAGAGACGGGGTTTCACCGTGTTAGCCAGGATGGTCTCCATCTCCTGACCTTGTGATCCGCCCATCTCGGCCTCCCAAAGTGCTGGGATTACAGGCATGAGCCACCGCGCCCGGCCCGTTGGCTCTTGCTTTTCTCCCTCAGCCCGAAATACTTTTCCACCATCTCTTCCTTTCCCCGTCAATATCTTACCCATCCTCCAGGACACAGTTTAAATGTCACATCCTCCACGACACTCTCGCTTGAGCGTCCAAGGAATTGTCCTTTTCGCTTTGTTCCCACGGCAAATTGCGTGTTCCTCTCCTCTTCTTCACTGAGTCTGTGGTGGAGCTGGTTGTTGGCGTGGGTCTTCCTCTCTGCATGAATGTTCCACAGTGGTAGGCGTCCTGTCGTGTCGTTAATGTGCGTTTAAGGAATACATGCTGCATTAAGCAGCCCTGTGAGGCAGGGAAGGCAGCAGAAAATATTATCTGCATTTACAGTTGAGGCCAGAGAGGTGGCACCGGCCCGAGGCCACAGAGCAAGGAGTTTCGGCTTTCATCCACACGGCAGATCTGTCTAGCGGGTGCTTACTGCCTTTGGGTGTTGGATTCAGCGGTGAACAGGACAGAAGGAAGCCAAGGAACTTGCTTTCTGTCTCCTCTACCACATTGCCCAGGTGGACACTGCATCTAGTTACCTAGACGTGTGCATGCCCGTCCTGCTGTGTGACCTCATTAGAAACCCCTTGGGATCTTTATGCCTTTGTCATGATCTTTTTGCATGTGGATTCTCTATGTATTAGTTGATTGAATAAGTGAATCAAATGAGCTTGAAAAATTCTACATTATTATAGCAGCTGCTTTCAAAGAATCTCTCTTTTTTTTTTTTTTTGAGATGGAGTCTCACTCTGTTGCCCAGGCTGGAGTGCAGTGGCATGATCTCGGCTCACCGCAACCTCTGCCTCCTGGGTTCAAGCGATTCTCGTGCCTCAGCCTCCCTGGTAGCTGAGATTACAGGCACGTGCCACCACGCCTGGCTAAGTTTTGTATCTTTAGTAGAGACAGGGTTTCACTATTTTGACGAGGCTGGTCTCAAACTCCTGACCTCAGGTGATCCACTTGCCTCAGCCTCCCAAAGTGCAGGGATTACAGGCATGAGCCACCACGCCTGGCCCAAAGAATCTTTCTTAACAATGGAAGCCAGCTATTTTGACAGTTTTATTTAACTGAAAACCAGCAGCTGCAAGGAGAAAGAGAAAGGACATATTCACCTGTGTTCTCCAGGATGGGAGTGGGGAGGGAAACAAACAAACAGAGGGGCTGCTTGCGTACATCAGTGGTGAGGCTGGAATAGGGCTTTCAGTGTCTGGGCTGAGGCCGCTGGGGTGTCTGAACTGAAACCTTGGCATGCCCAGGGCCATTGGAGATTGGTTAGGTTAACTCCCGGCAGACTGGGCACAGAGAACTCAAATGGCTCACCCAAGGTCACACCCCCACCTTCTTAGCCCCCAGCAATTTAGGTTGGAAGGATGGAGTCCCTTGTGCAAGCCAGCATGGGAAGATGGGGTTTACAGCTTTGAGGTGGCATTATTAAAGTCTGCTTAATTAATAAGGGGGGTTCTCTGTTTGCTTCTTGTAGCCCCCTTGACCTCACCAGGAAGGCAGCTAAAGGGGAAATGGAGCAGGGAATTGAAGCCACACGGGGCTGAGTCTGACCCTAGGTTTTGTGCCTTGTCTGAGCCCCATTTCCCCCACCTGTAAAATGAGTATATATGTGCCTCATGAAATTATTGCAAGGATTGAGTGAGAACACACAGTGCTTACTAGCAGGCCCTCGGTCTATGCAGCTTTGTGATGAAGGTGATGACTTGGACGCTCCCAGCCTAGAACTTGGCCCATGGAAAGGTTTACATCAGCCCTCATTGTCTGGGAGTGGAAATGCTCTCAACGTTTCAACCAAAGATCCGAGAGTAGAATAAATTCTGTCTTTAAGGTGCTAGCTGTTCATTTTCCAGACAAACCCACAAATGAGTAAAAAGAGAAACGGAGGGAGAGAGGGAGGGAGAGGATTCTCTGGGAAAACAGGGAGAAATAAAAGATCCATATGGATGTTTGCGGGGAAGGGGAGAAGGCAAATAATTGAGGCATTACATTTTGGGTTGAAAGAAGATGTTTTTGGTCAACCTATTTACTTTCAGTTTCATCATTTCCTGAGAGTCCTAATTTAGCCTCTGGTTGTGTCCTGCTCGATTATGGCCTAAAAAGGCAACTGCTTGGGTTTCTTGGAGTTGGACTGGCACCCGCAGGAAGCCGGCGGGAAGGAAAGCGCTGGGGGATGGCCTCAGCCAGATCCAGTCTCATCTCCAGGGGCGAGAGCTGCTTGCTTCCTTCTGAACCTCTTGCTGGCCTGCCCATTCCCACAGGAGCTTGGGACTTTCTGAGCCCTGGAGATCTTTCCTCTGTGTGTGTGTGTGTGTGTGTGTGTGTGTGTGTGTGTGTGTGTGTGTGTGTTTTAGTGGTTGAGGATGCTGGTTGGTTGCTTTCACATGTACATCCTGCTCAAATGGCAGTGCACATCGATTCAACCCTTTTGGAAAACAACTGGATGGGACATCCCAGGACTGTAGAAATGTTTGTATGTTCTTTGCTCCTGTAACTCCACTTCTGGGAATGTGTCTGAAGGTGATGGTACACTAAGGCTGGCCGTGGTGGCTCACGCCTATAAGCCCAGCACTTTGGGAGGCCAAGGCAGGCAGATCACCTGAGGTCAGGAGTTCAAGACCAGCCTGGCCAACATGGTGAAACCCCATTTCTACTAAAACTACAGAAATTAGCTGGGCGTGGTGGTGAAAAAACCTTGTAAGTGGTCCTTAAAAAAAAACACACTTGAGAATATGATGCAGCTATTAAATGATGGACATTGAGGCCTTGGAGTCAGGAGTTCTGTGTTCAGGTCCTCATTCCCCCAGCTTGTGTGACTGAGTAGAGTTGCTTTCTCTCAGGGCCACTGCTGCATCATCACCTGTAAAATGGGTTGCATAAAATTGATTAACAAGCAAATCTGAGGCTGGGTGTGGTGGCTCACACCTGTAATCCTAGCACTTTGGGAGGCCAAGGCGGGCGGATCACCTGAAGTCAGGGGTTCGAGACCAGCCTGGCCAATATGGTGAAATCCTGTCTCTACTAAAAATACAAAAAAATTAGCCTGGCGTGGTGGCACACGCCTGTAGTCCCAGCTACTTGGGAGGCTGAGGTGGGAGAATCGCTTGAACCCAGGAGGCGGAGGTTGCAGTGAGCCGAGATCGTACCATTGCACTCCAGCCTGGGTGACAGAGCAAGACTTCATCTCAAAAAAACAAAAACCAAGCAAATCCTCGCCCTACAGGAAAACAGTCATAATAAGTAAGGAAAATACAAAATCTGAAACTCTGTCCTCTGCCTGATAGTTAAAAATCAAGTGTTTCCACGAACCAGGTCCAGAAAGGACCATGCAGAGAAAGAGAAAACTGATTTTGCAAGGAGGGGAAGGGTGGTAGGGGGAGTTTAGGAATTTAGGGGAATATTTTTCTTTTGTTTTCAAAAACCTTTATATTATGGGCAGTTTTAAAAAGTTTTGGCCGGGCTAGTGGCTCATGAGTGTAATCCCAGCACTTTGGGAGTCCAAGGTGGGCGGATCACCTGAGATCAAGAGTTAAAGACCAGCCTGACCTAAAACCCCGCATCTACGAAAAATACAAAAATTAGCCGGCTATGGTGGTGGGCGCCTGTAGTCCCAGCTACTTGGGAGGCTGGGGTTGCAGTGAGCTGAGATCTCGCCACTGCACTACAGCCTGGGCGACAGAGCGAGACTCTGTCTCAAAAAAAGTTTCAAAGAGGCCATTTAGCACAGCCATTTAGCACAGGACAGAGTAGGGAGGAGTGGCTGCACGCTGGCTGCTGTGTTTGATAGACTGCCTCCTGGATATCCTGCTGTCGTGACCCTTACTGAATTTTTAGCAGCTCTTTACTATCCTCCATTCATAAATGAGGCATATGGATTATAGATAAGGTGGTTTAACTCACATGCCTCCTAGAGAGGTCTGAGTATTAACCTGACCGAACACACTTAATACACACACACACCCCCCACGTCCCCAGGGGCACAGGAACCTCCTCATCGGATACGGATGGAAACAGCAGCTCTGCTGCAGCCCTGTGGCTCCCCATCATTGAATGCGGCTAATCCTGCCCAGGTGGGCGAGGGGACTTTCATAGAAACTCCACTATTTATCCTGACCTTTGCGGCTCTTCCTGCTGGTCTAACCCGTGTATTGATCTTGGCGCTGCTGCTAACCCACGTCATTCTAGCAGAATCGCTGAAACCAAATAGCCCTGTCCTTGGCCAGGCTGAGCAGAGCCCAGCCTTGCTTAATGAAAAGTTCTGGGAGGGAGGTGCCCAGGCAAGCAGGGGCTGTGACCTTCAGCTGGAGCCTTGGTCTTTGGAGGCGGGGGGTATCCCTGGCAGGATGCATTCTCTCTTGCAAGAACTATGGCTTGGTGGCCAGGCCTCTGCTAGCCTTCGCGTGGACACCACTGACCTGTGACTGTCCCCTGCCCTCCCACCAAGGCCCGAAAGTTGGGCAGGGTGAGGCTCTGAGGGCGGTTGGTTGGGTGGAATTCCTCCCCGCCAGCTGGTGTGATGTGTGTGACCCTCCAGTGCAGATTTCCAGGGCAGTCTGAGTGCCTGGGCCCTGCAGCCCGAGGGAGGCCATGGGCTGCCGAGAAGCCAGACTACCAGATGGGTTCTTTGCTGTTAGGGTTGGCATTGCTGGGGTGAAGCAGAGTTTGAGGAGGGTCAGAGCTCATTCTGCCATTGCTGATGGGCTGCAAGCTTGCTGCCAACAGTAGCGGGCTGAAGGAGTGAATCTTGAGTTGTAACGTGCCTGCTTTTTGATGGACCACGTGGTCCACACTGGGAAGGCTCACTCAGCCTTCCTGCCTGCCCGATAACATCCGGTAAATATTTGTTGAACACTCTGGAATGCATTCCTCTCCACCCCCCACATCACACTCAGCTCATAGGGACAGTTAGGGCCCAGCTCCAGTGCCGGCCTGGCTTCCAAGGGACCCCAGGCACAAGTGTTCTGGGAGGAGGCCAGGCACAGGGGCCAGGTGTCCCTGGGTTAGCATCCCACTCCATGCCTGGGCTGGGCAACTCTGGACAAGTGACTTGCCCTTTCTGAGTCTTTTTCCTAGTTTATGAATTGGGGAATCTGTTTCCTAGTTTATGAATTATGAATCTTGAGACAGCTCTTTCCCAGGATGGTTACCAGTTAGGTGAGGTGGTGAATAAACGGAGCTTGGTGCTGGGAGGTACTTAGTAACTGTCCCCTGCCCCTTCTGCTCTTGGTAGGAGTCTCATGAGGGGCACTGACGTCCTCAGATGCCTTCATTGGTGGGGTCAGCAGCATACTTAGGATTTTGGGGCATGGGGTTCAAGTGAGTCTCTCTCTGCTATTCATGGAGTTATCCTTCGTGGGTTTGGGGTCTATGAAAAGGCTGAGAACCAGCAGCCCCTGAGACCTGTGTTCTGTGATTGCTGCAAGGTCTTGAGCAGGCAGGGACGCGATGGGGAGACTTTGGGGAGCCTGGGTGCTGGGACGCTAGGGGTGCCTATTGACTAGTTAGTGGTCAGACACATGGTAGGGAGGCAAAGAACAACTAGGATTTACCTGGTGGGGAGAAACCTTGGATTTGCTTGAATGGACTGGCCAGGGTGGAAGTGCAGACAGCTGAAAAAAAGCTGGTGGTGCCCTGGGGGCTGCTCCTGGCGTAGACCCTAGACCTCAGACCCGCAGCAAAGACGGGGCGGCCAGGCAGTTCACAGCCACTGTTCCTGTCTTGTTTGCTCTGACTTTCTCTGAGCCTGGCCTGGTCTCAGGGTGGTCCTTGCAGAGTGGATGTAACCCCCTGGTCCCCACAAGGGTCTGTGGGGTTTGCCTGTGTTGGGAATGTCAACAGAGCCACCGGCCGGGGTAGCTGGTGTCGCCGCCAAGCTCTGTTCCTGGGACTTGCATCCCTTCTGGCAAAAGGGAGCCAGCAAACAGGGTTTTTTCCTGGAAAACAGCCCCTCCTGGAGTGAGTCCAGGGGAGCCCCTCGGCCTTGACTGAAAACCGCTAATGAGCCCAGATGAAAAGTTCTGGGCAGCCTAGACTTTTCCTTTTGTTCTTTCTCTCCCATGCCCCTAGCCTCCTTGGGATCCAAGACCCTCTTGGAATCTGGAAGCACGAAAGCCCATGGTATTCCGTATTTGGATCTGGGGACTTTCTGAATTGCAAGGGCCTGAGGGGAGGGGGCTTGATCTCAGAGGGAAAAAAAGCACCTTCCTGATCTTTCTTGATTTCCCGGCGGGAGCTGGGCAGTGAGCTTCTGGGCTGCCTCCTCTGGTGGCCACGAGCTGAGTCTGTTTTACACCATGGTAGCCACCTCAGGTGATCCCCGCCTGCGCCTCTGAGCAGGAAAAACGACTGTGTTAGCCGTGGAAAGGCCACAGGACTGAATGACTATGGAAAAGCCCGTTACATCCAGGGAACTTGTTTCCTCATCTGTAAATTGGTGATAATAATATATACCTTACCTGGTTTACAGAGTTGTTATGACAAAGACCTTTCGAGATAGCGAAATATGTGTGAAAGCATTTCATAAAGTATAAAACCACACAGATCTATACGGCATTATTATTTTATGTCTTTTTTTTGAGACGGAGTTTTGCTCTTGTTGCCCAGGCTGGAGTGCCATGGCACAATCTCGGCTCACCACAACCCTCGCCTCCCGGGTTCAAGTGATTCTCCTGCCTCAGCCTCCCGAGCAGCTAGGATTACAGGCGTGCGCCACCATGCCTGGCTAATTTTGTATTTTTAGTAGAGATGGGGTTCCTCCATGTTGATCAGGCTGGTCTTGAACTCCCGACCTCAGGTGATCCGCCCGCCTTGGCCTCCCAAAGTGCTGGGATTACAGGCCTGAGCCAGCGTCCCCAGCCTATTTTATATCTTCATTTTGCTGATGAGTTTTGAAAAAAGCAAACACACATGAACTTAAGTTCTCTTGGCCCATGAATTGTGAGGGTCACTTTTGACCTTAGTGTCCCCAGAGGGAAGCACTCTTAGCATTCTACATGTTTCTTGGAACCTGGCATCTTTTCTCTTTGCTTTTTTTTGGGCTGTCTTATCAAGATGGAATTCAAATCTGGTGGTAACATATATTGGTGTTTTATTTTCTTCTCTTGTCTTAGTTGACTTCATGAAATAAGAACAAGTTTTTTAAACTGGAAACTTCTGCCATATGGGGTTGTAGTCAGTTGCGTTTTTTTGGCTGATTAGAAACCTGTTTTTGTTGGAAATTCTCCTAAACTGTGTGGCTACTTTGGTACCTTTGTATGTGTAGCATAGCGACTTGAATTGCATCTGTCCTGGAGACTCTTGTTACGTTCATTTGGCACGATAGTTTTCTTGATGGATTTGTTTGATTGTGTATTGACCCTAGGGTGATACACCTTACCTTTAATTGCTAACAAAATCCCTGCTATCAGCCTGTTTCTCTGTTGCCCAGGCTGGAGTGCAGTGATGTGAGCCAGCTTACTGCAACCTCTGCCTCCTGGGTTCAAGCGATTCTCCTGCCTCAACCTCCCGAGTAGCTAGGATGACAGGTGTGCACCACCACACCTGGTTAATTTTTGTATTTTTAGTAGAGATGGGGTTTCGCCATGTTGGCCAGGCTTGTCTTGAACTCCTGACCTCAGGTGATCCGCCTGCCTTGGCCTCCCAAAGTGCTGGGATTAAAGGCATGAGCCACTGTCCTGGACCCAACTTATTTTTTCAGTGATGCACATCTTTATCCCAAAAGTGTGGAGCAAGAAAATTGTACAGCCTGGTTATACAGAGTTTTACTGCGTCTTAATCCTATACAGTTTGCAAAGAGAAGAGGTGTGCGTATGAGTGATCTCGTGTGGCTGATGTAGTTGTATGTAATGTGTTGTCTTTTTCCTCCCCCTTAGGTCCTGGCTGTAAGTCACCATGGCACAGCAAGCTGCCGATAAGTATCTCTATGTGGATAAAAACTTCATCAATAACCCGCTGGCCCAGGCCGACTGGGCTGCCAAGAAGCTGGTATGGGTGCCTTCCGACAAGAGTGGCTTCGAGCCAGCCAGCCTCAAGGAGGAGGTGGGCGAAGAGGCCATCGTGGAGCTGGTGGAGAACGGGAAGAAGGTGAAGGTGAACAAGGATGACATCCAGAAGATGAACCCGCCCAAGTTCTCCAAGGTGGAGGATATGGCGGAGCTCACGTGCCTCAACGAAGCCTCAGTGCTGCACAACCTCAAGGAGCGTTACTACTCAGGGCTTATCTACGTAAGTGGCTGCCCTGGCACCCTGCAGGATGGGTCTGAGGACTCCAAGTGGGGGCGGGCCAGGTCTTCCCATCACCCTCACATGCCTGGGCCCTGGCTCTCTGGTGGAGAAGGGGTCTGGAAGGAGTGCTGGGGTGACATCCTTGGACTTTGACATCTGAACATCCTAGTGGGATGTTCCCATAACATTATTCTTTTCCCTTTGCAGCCAAAAACAAAACAGGAAGCGTGTTTTAGAACATATGTAGGGAGAAGAATATGGCCCTGTCTGAGGGATGCCCACCCACTGGCCTTTGTCCTCAAGTTTTGGTGGAGATATGAAGGTTCAGGTCAATGTTGTAGATTCCTTCTCTTTTTTAATTTTTTAATTTTTTAATTTTTTTTTTTTTTTTGAGACAGAGTCTTGCTCTGTTGCCCATGCTGGAGTGCAATGGCGTGATCTTGGCTCACTGTAACCTCCATCTCCCGGGTTCAAGTGATTTTCCTGCCTCAGCCTCCCAAGTAGCTGGAATTACAGGCACCTGCCATAATGCCTGGCTAATTTTTGTATTTTTAATAGAGATGGGGTTTCACCAGGCTGGTCTTGAATGCCTGACCTCAGGTGATCCACCCACCTTGGCCTCCCAAAGTGCTGGGATTACAGGCCTGAGCCACCGCTCCCAGCCTCTTTTTAAAAATTTTAATTATTTTTAATAATATCTTAAAAAATATCTTTTAAAATTTTAATTATTTTTAAAAATATCTTTAAAAATATTTTTTATGGCCGGGCGCGGTGGCTCACGCCTGTAATCTCAGCACTTTGGGAGGCCGAGCTGGGCAGATCTCAAGGTCAGGAGATTGAGACTATCCTGGCTAACATGGTGAAACCCCGTCTCTACTAAAAATACAAAAAGAAATTAGCCGGGCATGGTGGCGGGCGCCTGTAGTCCCAGCTACTCAGGAGGCTGAGGCAGGAGAATGGCGTGAACCTGGGAGGCGGAGCTTGCAATGAGCCGAAATCAGGCCACTGCACTCCAGCCTGGGCAACAGAGCAAGACCCTATCTAAAAAAAAAAAAGATATATATATATATTTTATTTTATTTTATTATTTTTATTTTTTTTATTTTTTATTTTTTTTTTTGAGATGGAGTCTTGCTCTGTCACCCAGGCTGGAGTGCAGTGGCCGGATCTCAGCTCACTGCAAGCTCTGCCTCCCGGGTTTACGCCGTTCTCCTGCCTCAGCCTCCCGAGTAGCTGGGACTACAGGCGCCCGCCACCTCGCCCGGCTAGTTTTTTTGTATTTTTTTTAGTAGAGACGGGGTTTCACCGTGTTAGCCGGGATTGTCTCTCGATCTCCTGGCCTCGTGATCCGCCCGTCTCGGCCTCCCAAAGTGCTGGGATTACAGGCTTGAGCCACCGCGCCCGGCCTATATATATATTTTAAAATAAAATATCTCATTTAAAATATTTTTTAAGATAAAATATGTTATTTTTAAAAATATTTTTAAAAATAGCTTTATCTCTTTGATTTCTTTCCAATAAGCCTTTTGCACTCTAAAAATGTAGTAGATTCCTTCTAAAGTAGGGAGTGCCATCTCCTGGTTTCCTGCTTTGTTCCTCTTGCGCCACCAGATCCCCTCTCCCTTCACCGTTTGCCCCAAGCCCGTTTTTGGTATCTCTGCCATCTTTTTTTTTTTTTTGAGACAGGGTCTTGCTCTGTTGCCCAGACTGGAGTGCAGTGGCATGATCACAGCTCACTGCAGCCTCAAACTCTTAGGCTCAAGTGATCCTGCCACCTCAGCCTCTCTGGTAGCTGGGACTACAGGCCTGTGCCACCACGCCTGGCTAATTTTTTATATTTTTATTAGAGACAGGGTCTCATTATGTTGCCTAGGGCTGGTCTTGAACTCCTGTGCACAAGTGATTCTTCTGCTTGGGCCTCCCAAAGTGCTCGGATTACAGGCGTGAGCCACTGTGCCTGGCCCATCTTGTTCTTTATGGATGCATGTTGGTGTGACTTACTTCACTAGGGAGTATACTTTGAGCGGAGGTGAGCCACCAAGAGTAAGACTTGGCTCCGGGACTCTGTCCAGCACTTGAGTGCTGGTCCCTTGCCAGGCTTGACCAAGGGGGAGTGTATTGAGAGTCCAGCGTGTGCAAAGGGCCAGCACATGCAGCAGATCAGGGGTGTCATTTTCTTTCTTCTGGCAAGAAAGAAATGCAGAAAGACAGCCCATCACCAAGTTAGGAGACAGGGAGATGAGCATTTATGTATCCTGGAGGCAACAGGCTCTGGGATCACAAAGTCCTGTCCAATATCAACCTCAAATTCCTCTGTTCAACTCAAAGATATTTCCTTCTGGTTTTGTCCCCAGTGGGAAAGAAATATCTGCTTGTTATTATTCCTAAAATAGCTCTTTATTTCTTTATGCTGCTCTAGCCACCTTGAACTTTGGGCTGAATAAAACAGTCCTCAAAATGTTTTTGACCTAGAGGAAAAAAGCCATGAAGAGGTTATTATAGGTTGGGCATGGTGGTGCATGCCTGCAATCCCAGGACCTTGGGAGGCCAAGACGAGAGGATTGCTTGAGCTCAGGAGTTTGAGACCAGCCTGAGCAACATGGCGAAACCCCATCTCTACAAAAAATAGAAAAATTAGCTGGGCATAGTGTGGCGTGCCTATAGTCCCAGCTACTTGCTAGAGGCTGAGGTGGGAGGATCACTTGAGCCTGGGAGGTCAAGGGTGCAGTCAGCTGAGATTGCACCACTGCACACCAGCCTGGGTAACAGAGTCTCAAATAAAAAAAAGAGAAAAGACTATTATGGCCTTCCCACTTTATAGATGGGAAGACCAACTTTCAGACTGAGGGATTTTGCTCACGATCACATGTGTAATAAAAGGAGGTGGTGGCAGGCTCATTCCATTACAGAGATAGCAGCTCTCAAAGGGTCAGCTGTTTAATTTTCTGTATGATTTCAGAAAGACTTAAGCACATTTCTACGAGGTAGACTCATGCTTCTGAGTGCGCTGCAATGTGCTAAAGCCTTCAGTGGAGCCATGGGGTATTTTATTTGCCCGGAATTCCTGACAAGGACTGCATTTCCTTGTTGATTGCTAAATCAGTCTGTGTCAGTCTGTGACAACGAGGTCCTTGTTTTCTGCCATTGATGCCCACCCTTTGGGGATGAGCCTGGCTCATCAAGGACCTATCAACAAGTAGATATGTGGAACAGTCTCCTTTAAAGCCCAGCCTTCTTTTTTTTTTTTTTTTTTTGAGACGGAGTCTCTCTCTGTCGCCCAGGCTGGCTCACTGCAAGCTCCGCCTCCCAGGTTTACGCCATTCTCCTGCCTCAGCCTCCCAAGTAGCTGGGACTACAGACGCCCGCCACCTCGCCCGGCTAGCTTTTTTTTTTTTTTGTATTTTTTAGTAGAGACGGGGTTTCACCATGTTAGCCAGGATGGTCTCGATCTCCTGACCTCGTGATCCGCCCGTCTCGGCCTCCCAAAGTGCTGGGATTACCGGCGTGAGCCACTGTACCCGGCCGATAGCAAGGAACTTAAGCAGGGTCACACAGCCAGGTGTTGGCCAGGCTGAGACTGGAACTTGGGTTCCTGATTTTCAGCCCAATTATGTCTCATCTGTTTCTTGATGAGATTATCATGTGGACCAAATTAAAAGCCCCTGTCCCTAAGGAGTATTAACCACTGAAATTCAGACTTAGTGACTTGCAAATAAATGAATGACAGACTGTGCTTTAAGGAAGCACAGTGTCTATGGCGGTGACATGGGAGCTGCAGCCTCATTGTCTGGGATTGAGAGGTGCTCCTCTTGGCAGGCTTTATAGCTTATGTCACCCCCACTCTGCTGTGCCACTAAGCTGAGACGGCCTCTGCTCGGTAAAGCAGAGCCCTTAAGTGCTACAGTTGGAGCCTCCAGGACCTGGTTCAAATCCCAGTTCTACCCCGTACTGACCATGAGACATAGCTACATGGAGTCTCACTTTCTCATCTGCAAGGATTCCACGGGAACTTTCTAAAGCGCCCAGCCAGCACCTGGCTCGGGGCAGGGCCTGGGGGCCTGGACTCAGGCTGCTGATGTGTGTTATAAGTGAAAGTAACTCCTGTTCCTCTGCTTAGCTCTTTATTGGTGCCTTTTTAACTTGAGTCTCTTTTGGGATCCACTGGATATGAATTAAAACAAGCGGAGCACCTGAGCCTGCCTGAGCCTGCACAGAGCCTTTCCCTCCCACAAAAGGGAACAGTCATTATTCAGATATATTCAGTGTTAGTGGCTGCGTCTTTCCTCTGCAAGTCACACGCGGAGATTTTACTGTGGGTGGGCGTGGTGGGTAGTGCCTACGCCTTTTCTCCAGGACTCTTTGGCTGGAGGCATTAACTCTCATTTTCGCTTCCTTGCTGTCACCTCTGGTGTGCAGTTGTTCCTGCCTCTTACCAGCCTTCTTCTAAGCATCATCACTAAGAGGCCCATTGATGGCCTCTGCAGTCACTGTAGTGGAGACCCCAGCAGGTGCAGAGCTATTAAGATGTCAGCGCCCCTGGGCGGGGCCGCCTGGGCAGGAGGTGCTGCCTCATTCACGGTCTATCTCTCCATCAAGCTTCCAAATCATGACCTCAGGAGCCTTCGTGCAGCCTGTTTGCCCAGCATTGTGGGCGGCGTGGCTAATTCTGAGCCACAGCTGCTCTGTCTTTTTCTTCAGGGGGTGAGGCCCTGGGATGGGGGCGGATGGGCACAAAGAGCCTCTGTGGCCTGTGAATGGAGCAGCACCATGGCGTGGCCGCGCCGCGTGGGAGCAAAGCCGCTTTGCTCGATGTCTTGCCTCCACGAGCATCCAGTGAATCTCCTTCCTCCCACCTGAGCCTCAGTGCTCATTCCACAGGGCTTAGCTCCATCATCACTGATTTGATGGGATTAGCCCAGAGAACTTGGAGCTCCCGTAGACCACTCCACAGGACCATCTGCCCACCCAGCTGTCAGAAAGACTTGTCCTAATGACCCGCAGTCCCCTTCTGCTGTCAGCACCAGCTGTTTCCAAACATCTGGCTCCATGGCACTCCCTTAGTGTGCGACCACGTGTCCTTGATTTTCCTGGGCTGGATTTCCTAGAGTGTGGGTTTTCTCAAAGTCCAGGAACAAAGCTTGATTGTTTCTGAGCTCCTGGGGTGACCTTGCTGTTCCCTGGCCTTCTGTCTTGTCCCCATTCAACATTCACGCAGAGGGAAAACCAGAATAGGCTCCCGCTTCTCTTCCTCCTGAAATGCCCGGGCCCGTAGGTTGCCAATACTGTGTTTGCATTTCTTTGCCTCAGAGCTTTCCTGGTCTCTTGTGAAAAGAATAGTTGGAGGGAAAACAAGTGACTAATTATCCCAGGAAGAAAGGAAATCAAGGGCCCTGCATCCCTTTTTCCAAGCAGCCAAACATGTTTGTCCATTTTTAAGCTCAGCTGCTCTTTTCTTTTTAAGAGACAGGGTCTCCCTCTGTCACCCAGGCTGGAGCACAGCATTGCCATCATGGCTTATTGCAACCTCGAACTCCTGGCCTCAAGTGATCCTCTCATCTCAGCCTCTTGAGTAGCTGGGACTACAGGTGCATGCCACTACACCCACCTAATTATTTTTTAATTTTTTGTAGCGATGGAGACTTGCTTTGTTGCCCAGGCTGGTCTTGAACTCCTGGCCTCAAACGATCCTCTCACCCTGGCCTCCCCAAGTGCCGGGATTCCAGGTGTGAGCCCCTGTATCTGGCCTCTGCTGTTTTGAATACATACCATTGTGTGGTTGGTGGGGCCCTCTGCATTCTGCCTTTAGTCTAATTGCTGCCTGGAAGTTCCCTGTGCCAATAGCCTTTGGCCAGTGCCTGAGAAGAGCCTTCTCTTCATGACTGGTTCCTGTGTGGACCCTGTCTTTGGGTTCAGCCACAAGATCCATCCCCAGTTTTGGAGTGACTGGACAGGGCACAGGTCAAGGGGGCTGGGTTGACCCCATAGTGCATAGACTGGTGGCTGCTTCATGAACAATCAAGGTGCAGGCCACTTGTGATGGAGAAAACAGAGGATTGGAAGGAGCTTGGAGAACCGGCCTCCATGACCAAGGAGGTTGGCATTGGAGACCCGAGTCTGCTCCCAGCTCTGCCCAATGCCTTGTGACCTTCCATCGTCACTTCACAGAGGCAGGGCCGCAGTTGATGTGGTGCGTGGAGCCCTGGCCTCACTTCGCTGGGTCCCTCAGGCCCATTTTCTTAGGAAGAGGGTACTTGGGTTGCTCCAGCTTCTTAAAGAGAGTTGCGTCCCCCAACTGAGCACCTACCACCTGGGTGGTCTTGGGAGTCTTGCGCAGCTATTAGGAGTCTCTGTCTTTTTTTTTTTTTTTTTTTTTTGATGGGGGAGAGGGATCTTGGGAGAAAAAAATAACAGGAAGTTTATTAGAAAAAGAATTAGTAGTCACAAGGTAAAGTATATTTACCTGAAGACACGGAGGCAGTCACAAGGTAAGGTGTATTTACCTGAAGATGAGGAAGGACAGATGTGTGTAAACTGTTGCTGTTGGAAATGATTCTCCTGACCTGCCCAGAGCTACTCTCCAAGGCTGTGCTGCCTGCTGTGTAAGCGCTTCATTTAATCCTCTTAACCACCCAATGAGGTCTAGAGCTCTGCCTGTCCCCGTTTTTCACATCAAGAAATGGAGGGAGAGAGAGGTTAAGAACCTTACCCTTACTGAGATTTGAACTCAGGATATCTGACTCTGGGGGGTCTTATTTGAAATTGATTAAGTCACACTTGGAGTATTGGGTGTATTTTAGGTACCTCACATTAAGGATGTTGATTATTTTTTTTTTTTTTTGAGACGGAGTCTCGCTCTGTCACCCAGGCTGGAGTGCAGTGGCCGGATCTTGGCTCACTGCAAGCTCCGCCTCCTGAGTTCACGCCATTCTCCTGCCTCAGCCTCCCGAGTAGCTGGGACTACAGGGGCCCGCCACCTCGCCCGGCTAGTTTTTTTGTATTTTTTAGTAGAGACAGGGTTTGACCGTGTTAGCCAGGATATTCTCGATCTCCTGACCTTGTGATCCGCCCGTCTCAGCCTCCCAAAGTGCTGGGATTACAGGCTTGAGCCACCGCGCCCGGCCTGGATGTTGATTAATTGTGTTCCCCTCCAGAGAAGAAGTCTTGGAGAAAGCTCACAGGGAACGTGAAATAGTCTTAAAGTTTTTGAGGGATTTGCTTGTGAATGTCTCTAGAAGATTCCAGAGAAAGAGGTGTCTGTCTGGTTCCCAGTATCCCACAAAAGATCTAATTGGTTTAGGACACAGTGCGTTTTTCCAGTGCTAGAAAGGTGTAAGCTTCACTATCTCTCAGCGTCCTTCA
This sequence comes from Macaca nemestrina, assembly GCF_043159975.1. Lineage (NCBI taxonomy): Eukaryota > Metazoa > Chordata > Mammalia > Primates > Cercopithecidae > Macaca > Macaca nemestrina. The sequence goes on along the minus strand of NC_092139.1, from coordinate 103,962,684 downwards.
GTGTGGAATGATTTGGGTTTCTGCAGTTTGCTGCACTGCAGCTGAGCCCTCTTCTGTTTATGCCTCTCTCACGATGACAAACACATCTCTCATTGTCCTCGGATCTGAGTTTTGTAACTGGACTTCTGCTGTCCGTTGGGCACAGACCTTGCCTGGTGGATACACACACTCAATGACCTATGAGGCTGGAGCACTCCTGCAGTGGAGAGGAAGGATCTTCACTTACAGGGCAGAAGGAGGATGCCGGTGCTCCACACCTGCAACAGGGCTGTGGGAGCTGGGCCACTGGGAGCAAGGGCCATCAGGGACTGCCTTCACGTCAGGCTGACTCAGGTCCTTTGAAGCCGCAGATATTTTGCTGCGAAGTTTGTACACTAGTGAGAATCAGACTTCCTAACCCGTTCCTATCTGCCGCTCTTTTCTTTAGACCTATTCAGGCCTGTTCTGTGTGGTCATCAATCCTTACAAGAACCTGCCCATCTACTCTGAAGAGATTGTGGAAATGTACAAGGGCAAGAAGAGGCACGAGATGCCCCCTCACATCTATGCCATCACAGACACCGCCTACAGGAGTATGATGCAAGGTGGGTGACGCAGTGTGAGCCCACCTGGGGCTGAGTCTTCTTCACCTGGGGCCTCATCGACACCTCCACAGGTGCTAAGTCACATTTGGTGCCACATCGATCTAGTGGCTGGTGATGGGCAGTGCATCATGGAGGTCTGTAGACCTCTGTATGAGAGCCAGGGCCAATGGCTATCCAGAGGACATGTTTACATGTTGATAGAATGTTCTAGAAGCTTTAAAATATACACATCCTAATTTTTCTCCCAATTTCTCATACTTTTCAAGAGCTCTTGTGCCTGTCCCCTCTGCTTTCTTTTAGGCCCCTTCTTCTTCCTGTTCTTCCCTTCCCTTTGTGTTTTTCCCTCTTCCTCTCTTGCTCCTTCCCCACAGTCTAGAAACACATTTGAGTTATTCCCATCTCTACACAAACAGATGCAGAGCCTCGGGTGGCTTCTGCCCCGCTGTCACTCTGGCTTCTGTGCCCCTTCTGTTCCATTGCAGTGAAGCTTTGTGGAGGAAATGTCTGTGCTCACTGCCTCCATCCCCACCTCATGGTCATTCCCCTCACCTTGGCTGTCTCTCTCCACCCCTTCTCCAGACTGGCCGACAGAGGTCACCTATGACCTGTATGTTGCTAAGTCCATGGCTCTCGGGAGTTCCTACCTCACCTCTCCCCAGCATCGGACAGTCTCTACCACTCCCTTTATTTCTTTTTTTTTTTTTTTTATTTGAGACAGAATCTCGCTCTGTCACCTAGGCTGGAGTATGCAGTGGCATGATCTCAGCTCACTGCAACCTCCGCCTCCCAGGTTCAAGTGATTCTCCTGCCTCAGTCCCCCTAGTAGCTGGGATTATAGGCACGTGCCACCATGCCCGGCTAATTTTTGTATTTTCAGTAGAGACAGTGTTTTGCCATGTTGGCCAGACTGGTCTCGAACTCCTGACCTCAGGTGATCCACCCGCTTCGGCCTCTGAAAGTGCTGGGATTACAGGCGTGAGCCACTGTACCCGGCCAACTTCACTCTTAATAGAGTCCCTCACCCTGTGCTTCCACCAGCTGGTCATCTTTCTGGGATGTAAATGTGATCAAATCACTTGATTTGAAATCTTGACAAATCATAGAAAGGCTCCTCATTCCCCCAGGGCTATTAAGTTGCTGCAAAAGTAATTGCGGTTTTTGCCATTAAAAGTAATGGCAAAGACTGTGATTACTTTTGCACTAGCCTAATAACACTGAGACTCTGTGGTAGTGTACAATGCCCTTCAAAATTGGCCCCTTGCCTGCCTCTCCACCTTCCCAGCTATGTGGAACTCCTTGCATTTCCCTAAAAGCTCTTTCTGCTTCAAAACACCCTACCTGCTCCATCTGCCTGCAATGCCTGGCAAATCCCTACTCTTTTTTTAAAAACATGACTGAAGCATTAGGGCCTCCAAAGAGAATATCTGGGCTAGATTTGCATCAGAGCCCTGGTGATGCTTTATTTGACTGCAGTGTTTAGACATTTCTTTTTCTCCTCTAGATATACACAGGGCCCATGTTGCCTTTATATTCTCAGAGCTTAGCCAAGTACCTGGCATATGTAATCCTGACTGAAACCCAATTTCAGGCAGGGCTGTGTTCTCCTATCTTGTATGGATAGTGGTTTGTTATGTCCCATTATATAAGGATCCTTTTTTCTTTAAACTTTGCAGTCTATCTAGACAGTGGTGGTAATGCATCTTGTTGGGTTAACCACTTTGTCCCTGGTGTAGTGGTTTAGAGTGGCAGCCCGCGGCCTGTCTCCCACCACCCGCGCTGTGCTGTGAAGGAGGCATTTCACTGTTGAGCTTGATGCATTATGTAGGATGCTCAAGTTTGGCTGAGTCTTTGGCTTATGTTCACGTCTATCAAAATTCCTTGAAGAAGTCAGCCCTTCAGTTCTGAAGTAGAATGTCTGTTTCAAAATGTTAACTAGAACAGCCTGGTGGAAAAACATTCTGTGGGATTCCAGAAAAGTCTGAGTCTTTGTCTCTAGAGGTTATGAGTCAGTTTGCTCCCAGCTCTCTTAACTGGCCTAGTGCAAGAAGTGTATTCCGGAGTCATCTTGAGATCTGAGCTACTGAGTAAGGGCCTGTTCTCACACTTGGATCCTGGATTGGGATGGTTATCTAGCAACTGGGCAATTTTGCTTTTAGGCAAGACATGAAGACTGAGTAATATGTACTGAGGAGGCAGGAGAGAGAGTCTTTAGGTCTGGACTTCAGACTGTCTTCAGTTAACCTGTGGGACTCCTTCTCCAAGAGATTCATTCAATGTTTATTTGTTCAACAACAACAAAAATTTGGTGGGAATGGCCTGAAAGCTCCATATATTGAAAGTAATTGGGAAACAGAATAAAGGATGCAGAGAACCAGAGCTTTCCTTTGTCTTGGCCATAACCAAATGGCCTTAATAGGAACTTAGGGGCTGCCCTCATGCATCTGTGCAATGAAGAGTCTCTTCATGATTTGTCAAGATTCTGAATCAATTGGTTTGATCAGATTTGCAAATTATGAGGGCAGGTAGGTGGGCGATTTCTTTTATTTTTTTTTTTGAGATGGAGTCTCGCTCTGTCGCGCAGGCTGGAATGCAGTGGCGTGATCTCGGCTTACTGTATGTAGCCTCTGCCTCCTGGGTTCAAGCGATTTTCCTGCCTCAGCCTCCCAAGTAGCTGGGATTACAGGCGCATGCCACCATGCCCGACTAATTTTTTTTTGTATTTTTAGTAGAGGTGGGGTTTCACCATGTTGATCAGACTGGTCTTGAACTCCTCACCTCACGATCCACCCACCTCGGCCTCCCTAAGTGCTGAGGTTACAGGCGTGAGCCACTGCACCCAGCCAGGTGGGCGATTTCATCTTTTGGAGACCAGGGATAGGAAATACATTTGTGAGCATGGGAAACCTGCATTGTTGGTGCCTCCTTTAAAGCAGTCTGTGCAGGAATCGGGTCCATGTGTTTTCTAACCCTCAGTCTGAGAGGTTTTCACTTTGCCTTCTGCCTAGCGTTGGACTTGCTGCAGCTCTTGAGCTCCCACGTTGACTGATGGAGGACATTTCTAGGCTATTTTCCTTCTTCTTCGGCTGGGCGTGGTGGCTCACGCCTGTAATCCCAGCACTTTGGGAGGCCAAGGCAGGTGGATCACCTGAGGTCAGGAGTTCGAGACCAGCCTGGCCAACATGGCGAAACCCTGTCTTTACTAAAAATACAAAACAATTAGCCAGGCATTGTGGCACACGCCTGTAGTCCCAACTACTCAGGAGGCTGAGGCACGAGAATTGCTTCAACCCGGTGGCAGAGGTTGCAGTGAGCCGAGATTGCGTCATTGGACTCCAGCCTGGGCAACAGAGCGAGACTCTGTCTCAATTTAAAAAAAAAAAGGCCGGGCGCGGTGGCTCAAGCCTGTAATCCCAGCACTTTGGGAGGCCGAGGTGGGCAGATCACGAGGTCAGGAGATCGAGACCATCCTGGCTAACACAGTGAAACCCCATCTCTACTAAAAAATACAAAAAAACTAGCCAGGCAAGGTGGCGGGCGCCTGTAGTCCCAGCTACTCGGGAGGCTGAGGCAGGAGAATGGCGTAAACCCGGGAGGCAGAGCTTGCAGTGAGCCGAGATAAAAAAAAAAAAGAAAGAAAAGGAAGTTCCTTCTTTTTGTGTATAGCTGACCTGCAGAGCAATTAGTAATAGGTTTCTTGTTCTTGCAGCAGGGAGGAAGTTAGTAACAAGTTGTCCATGTTATGACAGGCTGGTTCACTAGTAAAAGAAAAATGTCCAGAGGAACCTTTGGTTCTTGCCCTGGGTCAGGTGTCACCCGTGGAGCCTCAGGGTCTGCAGGCTGTTAAAATCTGCCCCTGTCTTTTGGAGTGAAGTCTTAGTGCATGCCGCCTACCTGGCTTTGGGGGAAACAGGTTTGTTCTCTGCCACTTACATCTTAAAAGGCACAGTCGGAAAGTTCCTTTTCTGCTTTTCCTTTAAACAAGAACTAGACAAAGATTTCCTTCCTGAGCCGACTGTGGCTTGTGACATACTAGCATTTATTCTGCCAAATAGGGCAGTTGGTGGCTCTGTCTGGGGACTTGTGGGAGAGGAGCTCTTTGACCCTTCCTGGGGACCTGCCTCTGCCTTTATCTGTTCAGTGTGCTGGTTTGCCTGTACAGTCCTGATTTATGCCTGTTGTTCCACAGTTATTATTAATAGCACTCTCTTTCACTTTCAGAAGCACCCCAGTTTGGAGGATAAATTATATGTCACTCACTTATTGTCAGACTAAGCCAGGGTTTCTCACACTTGGCACTAGTGATATTTGAGGTTGGATGATTCTCTGTTGGGGGTGGGGGATTTTCCTGATCACTGCAGGATTTTTAGCAGCATCCTGGCCTCTGTTCACTTGATGCCAGCCACACCTTCCCTCTCCAGTTGTGACAACCAAAAATATTCTCAGACATTGCCATCAGATGTTCCGTGGGGGTCAAGATTATTCCCAGTTAAGAACTACTGGACTAAGCATTGCAGATTAGTTTTACTTTGAGTGTCATCTCTGATCGATCAGTAGTGGCTGCCTGGAGCCCTGTGCTGGCAAGGATTTGAGACTCGATGTGGGAATTCTGAGATGGATTAGTACTGTCTGCCGTGGGCACGGGTGGGGCATGACAGCATGTAGTGCCTTGGATTAGGCCGTGGAGGTAGGTGACAGAAGGTGCCAGAATGCCAGGAGGTTTTGACATTATCCTGTTACTGGATGCCCTGGCGGTCCAGGTGGAGAGACAAGGCATGTTTATAGACAGAGATTTGTGGCCCTAGCTACAAAACAAGACATTTGCTGCCTACACCTGCGCCAGCACGACCAAGCCAGTGTCAGGTGTCCTGGGAGTTTTGTCAGGTGTGGCGGTGAGGCCTGGGGTGGTCGGATCTTACAGAAAGGCAGTGGTGTGTGTCAGTCAATAAGTAGTTACAGGGCATCCCAGACGTGCCCAGCATGGCCTCACCCTCCTGCCCCTGGCTTTCCCATGTTGTTAATTCATTGTCATGGCCGTTCCTGGGTCTTCCTGCCTTGGGGATTGGACTGTTCCTCGGAACTCTGTGATGGCACTGAAGCCTTTGAACTGGCCAAGGCCAGGAGAGTGAGAGAGCATAAATGTTGTGTTGCTGGCCCTTGCCAGGCAGGGGTGGGTGGGGCTGTGTCCCAGGGCAGGCACAATGTCTGCTGCAGAGTTCAGGCGGAAGCAGCTGTGGTCTGCAAAAGGTCTGCCTCACCTAGGAAATGGCGCTTCTGGATCCCGGGCCAGACCCTCTGGGGTCTCCCCTGTGGGGAAAGATATGTATATCTCTACAGGAGAACTCTCCAGTTGAGGAATTTGACATGAGCCCAGTTATCTCCCCAGTGGGTAGAAAAAGCCCCTTCTGTGTGAATTAGGTAGAATGCCAGGTTTGGTTCACTTTCGGTGACTTTATGGTATTAATATTTTAATGAGTTCCCAGCATTTTGGGGGAAGCAGATCTGCTTTCATTCTAGGCCTAAACTTGTCTGAGAGCATTTAACCCTTTGCTCTGTGCCAGTCTCCCTCCCACCCAATCTCTGGTTCTTAGTGGAAGCTGCACCAGAAGTGGTTGGTCCCCCAGCAGCCGCTCAGTGCCAGTGAGTGTGCACATGCCCCTCGGTGTCTGACCTTTTTCTGTAAACTATGAGGGGTAGAAATTTTGTGTATCTTCACGTCTGAGCATGGCTCTTCGAATTCATACGTAAAGAGGCAGGCACAGATGTGTTAACTGACTTGTCGAAAGCCCACAGAGAGGCAACGCCAGAAAGCAGTCTCCTGATTTCCTGTCCTGGTCCCCGTTACCCTGGGACAGGCCCGCGGGGCATTGGTGCCCCTCATTTTCTCTGGTGGGTCTTGAAGGAATTCTTATCTCCGGCTCAGTGGTTGGGGGGCACTTGGGGAGGAGGGGCCCTCTCTTTCCTTCTCTCCACATTCTCCCTGCCCCGCTAGTTGTGTCTCCTGTGGAACCGTCTGCTTTCCAAGGTCTTTCTGAGGAAAAGTGCCATGTTTGGCAGAGGCTCAGGAAAATGCTTCAAGGGGGCAGAAAAGCTCCGTTTGAATCGACTCACCGGGACAGGCAGCTGAGGAAGGAGCGTCGTGGAAGCCACAGATGGGATGACTCTGCTGAAGCAGGAATGCACCCAGCCGGGAGGCCGCCAGCCCTGCCAGCCGTCAGCACACAAAGGCCTCGCTGTCTGCTGGGGAGGTCGTGAGCAGGCCTTGTGCACCCAAATGTGCCCGTGGAGGCAGCGCGGGCTCTCCAAGATGGGGCGTTCTGTGTCTGCACCCGCTGGTCTTCCTGTGCTGGCTGAACACCTACTGTGTGTGTGCTGGGCACTCTGCAGAGAGTGTACACACAGCAGACTGGGGCCTGCCTGGAGGAGGTGACTGACTTGTGCCCAGAGACAGGCAAATCAGCTTCAAGATGACAGCGAGAGACCAGCACAGAGGAGGGGCGCCCCACTGAGCCTCGAGAGCTGCTGGGGTGGGTACGGGCCTTTGATAGATGACACAGCACTTCTATAGGGCACCAGAACGGGGCTGCTGGGCCTGTCTCAGCCTTAGATTTGGGAAAAGTGCCATGTATTGCCTTTGAGCAAGAGGAAGTGTGTTGTGGAGGAGAGACTGTGGGCTTTGGACTAGACAGAGCAGGAATCTGCCTCTTTCACTTCCTAACTGCAACCTGGCTGGAACAAATCAACTCACTCTGATTGAGCCTTCGTTCTCTTGTCCTCCTCTTGGGCTTCATACCACTCCCTGGCAGGGCCATGGTAAGAAGTAAGACGCCGTGTGTGTGATGCCTGCGATAAGTACCTTTTAGAGCTGGCAGTAGGAGTCTAAACACTTCTCAACTGAACTGCCCCGCCTTCCACGGAGCCTTCAAATCGCTCATTCCTTCCATCCACACTCCTGCTCGCTTAATGAAGGTGATGGCCAAATGCGTCTTGCAGGCAGCCATTTGAATCTCCCCTAAAAGACTCCCCCGAGAGTCCAGGCACAGGAAGTGAGTTGTCACAGCCGCTTCCCCTGCAGCGACCGTGCCACACACTGGAACGCGATAGACAGACGCGGTCTCTGGCTTGTCTGGTCTGGTCCACGCAGAGCTGAGCTGGGGCCTGGGGCTGATGTAGCCTCAGCGGAGCTTTAGGAGATGTGCTTGATCCAGAGTTGGTTCTTCTGCAGCCCTGAAATGCTTTTCTGTTCCCTGGGCTGCTGGTGGACCAGAGAGGTGCTGTGGGAGGCAGGCCCTGGGCCGCCACCCAACACCATGGCTGCAGCCGGGAGGCGCTGTCCTCGAGCTGATGTGAGCTGGCTGCTTCGTGCTCCTCCCCCAGGAAGGAAAGCCGGGCCCCAGCATGAGGCTGCTGAACTACCCATGGTCCTGCCTGTCAGTCTCATTTCTAGAACGTCTTCTCTCTAGAAGAGGAATCTGTGGTTAACGGGCCCTTTTCAAGGATTCAGCGTTAGGCTTACTTTTTTTTTTTTTTTTTGTAAATCCAACCAAACAGGCCCACCATGCTTTGCTCTGGGCCCACTGAGCGGGAGATAAGAAGCAAGTGCCCTCTTAGAACCTGAAACTTTGGGTGGCGGTGTTTGGAAGCTTTGCCCAGTGTTTTTGTTTCTGTTCCCCATCCCCTGAAACAAACCAACAACAAAAACTCACATCAAATCCCTCATCACTAAGCCACTTTGTGCTTTTGGCCTCCTGTGATGAGTTCTCTTGCTGCCTGGTGAGTGTCACCTACTAGCCCGTTTTTCCTGTTCTCTCCAGCTCCGGCTCTGAGACTTCAGTTGAACTGTGTCCCAATTTGTCAGGGCTGAACAACAGTGTGTTCAGAGAAAGGCATTGCTTTCCTTTACCTACCTGATTTCTGGAATGACGGTATCAGTTGAGAACCAAAGTAATTCCCTACGTACTAAAGAAAGATAAGTGAGCTGAAAGTCTGCAGGTATAAAAGTTGAGATTCTGCAAATGGCTTCTGTCAAATTTGTTTCGTCTTGACCAAGGCTGTCAGCCCCGTGTGGACCTTGACGATAAATTCTCGAGGACCCAAGCTGTTCTTTTGGCAAACAGACAGAGCTGATGGGGGCTCAGGATGTCATTCCCACCTGGTATCAGGATTCTTCCTGAAGATCTTGTTTCTTCCACATGAGCTGGTCCACAGATACAACAGGGCACAGGTCTAAGCTGAAAGGAGAGGAAGTGTGAGCCTTGCTCCAGGAGCAAATCCTGGCCTAACAGTCACCGACACGCCTTTCCTTCCACTGACCGCTCATCCACGGCATGTTCACGCGCTGTTACTGTTCACCTCCTACCATTGATGTCCCTGGTGCTCTCAGGCACGTTTGACTCATCCAAGGGAGTTTCACAAAGCCGGTTGCTGTCTTTGCAGGCCTGTTTGTGCCCCAACAGGGAGCCGAGTTGGTCATGAGCAGTGCCTGGCTGTGTCTGCCATGCTCCCTGTGTGTGTCCTGGCTCCTTCCCTCTTATTCCCTGTTGCTCCAGCCCGCTGCAGAGCTCAACAGGGGCCCCTCCTGCCTTGTCTTTCCTTTTCCCAAGGGGAATGTTAGGTAGGAGCAAGGCAGAACTGGACTGGGAGTGTCCTGGTGGCGTGTGCTGTGGGTGGTCAGCACTCATGTGTGGCTTTTGAATTTCCCTCCAGTCTGACAAACCTGTTGGAGCTGCCGTGGCAACAACCCCAGAAGGAGAAGGTTTCCCCTCCTGGCCCCGCCCATGGGAAGGGCAGAGAAATGCCCAGCAGTGCTGTTTCTGGCAGATTTGCCTGTGTGCTGGGAACTTACCTGTGTTTTCCTAATGCATTTTGGCCAAGAGAAGGCTTGTTTGGGGCCTCGCCTGGTCTCTGACATTAATGAAAGTTAAGAGCAATCCCTCAAGGTTTTTTTTTTTTTAAATTATCCAGGGTGCCTGGAACGGGAGGGCTACCCATTCCCTGCCTCCTGTGACTGGGGACTTGGGTCTCAGCAGGTTCAAACCAAGGTTCCACCTGGGGGAACACAGGGGCTGTGGGCAGAGGCACTGGGCCAGGTCGAACTGGCTTCTGGCGTGGATGCTGCTGAGCAGGCATGTCCCTTGGTCTGGGCCTACCGTGGGGGCCTGGAGGGCACACTTGCCCATGACCGCACTGTGTGCCTGGGAGCCACGGCAGGGGCTCCCTCCTTTGCTGGCGGATTGCTAGGCAGGCAGGCTGCCAGGAAGCTCCACCCCACTCGGCACAGATCTGCAGCCTCTGCTAATATGAAGCATCATTTTGCACTTGCTTTTCTTCACCTCTCTGTTTGCCTCCCAAAGACTTGTAACCCAAGCTTGTGAATTGAGCTGGCTGTGGAGAAGCAGAGCTTCCCGTCATGAGAGTGTCGTGGCCCTTTCTTTGCAGCACTGAGGCAGGCCTGCGGGAGGTGCTGAGTGCTGGGCCCATAGGGTCATTCGATGGAGGGGAGTCCGGGGGTGGGTGAGGCCTCCAGAGGCCTGAGTTCTCAGCCCCATTCGTGCAACTCTGATCAAGTCATTGGGTTTCTGAGGAAAGAAGAATGATGCCCTGATCTTGGGGTCAAGTTGAATTAGGTCCTCTACAAGGCCTTCCCAAGCCCCTAAGTTCCAAGCTTCAGCCCTACAGGTGCTTTGTGCTTTGACCAACTGAGACCCAGATGCTGTCCACATGAGGGTCTTGGGGAGAAGTGACTCTGGGTCTAGGACTCTGCCCAGGACAGCCTGAGACGCCCATCCTGGCCCCACAGGGCAGGGCTCACAGTGCCAACACATATAGCGAGCCACCCCCAGGGGCCACTCTGGAGTTTCCCTGAAAGCAGAAGGTTCCCTGGTGGTGGAAAGTTTTGGTCCCATTTGTCTCAGATTATCCCATCAGTCTCACCCAACGTGGGCATATTGTCCAACCTAAAACTGCCCTTTTTCCTGTCTTTCTTTCTTGGCCCATACCCATTTCTCAAGAAGCCCAGCGGAGCCGAAGATGGTGTCTCCCAGGTGGAACCCAAAAGAGCTGCTCCATGCTGGAACCTTGGGAGGTGTGATCTTGGGAGCGGGGTGATGAGTCAGTCCCAGCAGTGGCTGCTGGTGAAGCAGGCCCCTTCCTCTGTACTTCCTGTCAGGCTGATGTCACCGCTCTGCGAGCCTCGTGGCCTTTTATGGACAAGAGTGAGCTGCAGCTCCTCTCACAGAGGAAGTGAGCCTTAAGCCCCCCGCAGAAGTCTGCACCTGGGATGAAATACCTGAGGTCAGGTTCCCGCTTCCTCCCTCCTGGGCCCAGCGTGCTAAGCTGGCTGGAAACACTTGTCCACAGGTAGATGGCCACATCAGCTCAGGTGCCCTCACTGCATGGGCCTGGACTCAGGACATTTCAGGTTTAAAGTGAAATCCAGGGAGAAAATGACCTGGTTCCTGAATTTGTAACTTTTATAAAAGACTTACTTGTGGCGGTGCCAAGGAATTGCTCAGTTGGGAGCTCCGAGACAGCAGGCAGGTGAGCACAGCATGTCTGGGCGCCTGCCTCACACCATGTATGACAGGAACACCATTTCCTTCCATCGTCAGAGCAGTCCCTTCATTCCCAGAGAGGTCAAGGGGCCAGGCACTGCGTGGGGAAGAGCAGAACCCAGGGCCGTAGCACTCTCGGCTGTGGCTTCCTCCTTTGCAGAGCTGCTCCAGACACATGGACCAGTGGTTGTCAAACTGTGCTCTGAGGAACACAGTCTCCACCACCCACTGTCCTTTGCTCAGGGATTTGGGAAGATTTTGTCTGAGGAAGGACTGCCACTGCTTTTTGAAAAGTCTGAAAACTACTGCAGAGTGACTCATGACCCAGTCTGTACCCCATCCTAACCAAGAGAGGGGCTGGGGCAGGGGGTTCAGGCGCCTACCACGGCTAGACTTTCATCTGGCAGGGGCCTCGTGTCCCAGAAGAGGCTTGTCCCTGGCGGCCTCCTCCCGTGTAGAGGAAGGAAGGGCGTTTTCAAATAAGCCTTCAGTCCTTACAGGCCAAATAAGGACTTGAGCCAAAACAAGCGGGTTGGGCCGGACTCTGAATGTGCTCATCCTGTGAGATGACAGTGCGGGGAAGGGTTGATGGGGTGGGCGCCACTGGCGGTCTCCACCAGAATGCACAGGGTGGGGAGGTGGGCTGCAGAGTAAACTGAGTCAGGCCAAGAGCCCACTGGTTACTAAGAATTCTAACCACCCCACTGCCCAGAGGAGATGCCTCTGAGATCAGGAACAAATCCAGAAGAACCGCTGTGTGGAAAGATTGCAAAACAATGACGATAATACCTGCTTTGTACATTATAATACAATACCTTGTAAGGTTATTGGAGGCCACACAAGATAACAGACCAATACCCTTCCTGAGCATTGGAAAGACCTTTCCGGTTGCATGGGCACATGGTACGATTCGTGGTGCATAGGGCAGGTGGATTTGGGATACTAAGCAGTGCGGCAAGAGGTGAAGCAAGGGGGAGGCCTCCCAGTCGTTTGCCTTTCAGAAAGCATTTGTCCAAATGAATGTTCCTGGCAGAACAAATCCAGATTTCTTTAAGGGATGGTTAGGCTGTGTTGACAGTGGTAAACTGGCTTCAGGAATTGGAGGGGGAAGGCTGGAGAAGTGGGAGAGCTGGGGATGCTGGGGTGGATGGAGAGGAGACACTGAGTTTGGCACTAGGGTTTCGGGATTTGAAGTGCGTGTGCCTGTGCATACGTCCGTGTGTGTGCATGGCTATGTACATACATGTATGTTCACATTCACCTGTGAATACATGTGCCTTGGGTGCCTGTGTTTGCATTTGTGCTTGTGGATATGCGTCTGTGAATGCGTGTGCAGCTGTGTGCCTTGTGTGCGCCCATGTGTGGATCTATGTATATGGCTTTGCACACGTGTGCACGCATGTATTTCTGTGCACACGTACCTCTGTACACCTGCCTCCATATGTGACTGTGTAGGCACAGATGGTTGTGTGTCTGTGTGTGCGTCCGTGTCCTTGTGCGTGCATGTGCCTGTGTGTGCATGCCCTCGAGTGTGCTTGGGGGCTCTGCTTCCTGTTGTTCAGCAGCGGAGCCTCTGACTCCTCCTCACACAATTAGAGGAATTCCAGCCATCCTAGGGACAGCCCTGGGAAAACGGTTCCTCTGGAAGGGTTGGGGAATGTTTCCTTTTATGGTAGCATTGGGCCGTTGCTGCTCACGACTTGCCAGCACTCGCAGGTACATTCTTGCCTGCTAGCAGAGACGGTGACTAAACATGCCCACAGCTGGGGCAGACCACAGGGAGATGCAGTGGGGGAGGGCAAGGGGCTGGGACGACAAAAATGTTTGTTCCAAACCCTTATCGGTTGCCACACTGTTGTTCGGGGCCAGCAATGAAATTGCTCTGTCTTCCCCCGGCTGTCGTTCCTGCCGCCTCCCTCCCTTCTGTCTTCCCGTCTGTCTTGTCAAGGATGCAGGTCTCTAATCTCTGTCCTTGCTGTGCAGGCTTGAAGGACTCTGTGTTTTTTGAGACAGGCGAGGGGGAGTAAGGCCCCCCTCGAGCTTGCCTCCTGAGCAGTTTCCACATCAGAGAGCAGAGTGTGGGGTGTGTTTGTGAATGGGAGTGACCCAGCCCCTCTGCGCCCCGACCCTGTTGATGCCTAGGGGGCTGGGAGGAAGCTGCCGCCCAGGGGTAGCTGCCTTTGGTGTTGGGTGTGAGGTTTGTTTTTTCTTCTTTCTGTCTGGGCTTCCTTTGCCCTCCTGAATGACCAGTGGGCAGAAGAAGAGATTGGAGGCAGTGCCCAGCCCCACCAGCTGCTGAGGTCAGACACGCTAGAAAGCTCACCTCGGAAGAGGCAGGCAGCCTAGCAGGCGGTGTCGGCTGGTGTTGAACGGTTAAATGTGTCTCCTGAGGCCATGCGTGTGGAAAGCCATGAGTCATTCTCCCAGTGCCTGGTCATGCAGGGCCCTGACCAGGCGGTGCGAGCCACTCAGTGTGTCCTTCACACGTCACTGAATCCGTGTTTCCACTCAGTGCCGACACTGTACCAACAGCCACGGATGCTCCCGCTGCCCTGACAACACCACTGCCACCCATCGTGGCGACGTCGCCGTGGGGAAGTCAGTATAGACAGCAACCATTTGTGGAGCTTACTCTCTTTACAGGGACTGCGGCAGGTCCTTTTTATGTGTTATTTCTATTTTTCCAACTAATCCTGCAAGGGAGTTAGTAGCAGATCTACTTTGTGGATGTAGAAACTGAGACTCAGAATTAAATACCTTACTGCAGCTCAAATATTTGTAAGTAGCCTGATGCTGGATTCAGGCCAATTTGACTTCAAGGACGGTGAGGCCATTAGATGGGGTGGGATAAAACGGAAAGAAATGAGTTTGTATCTTCAGCTGTTGCTTAAGATTGAATACGCAGTACTGAACAGCCAGGATGCCTTAGTGCTTCTGGCAAACTTAGCTTTCAGAGTGTGGGCATTACTGCCCCTCCTGTGCCGGGGGAGGGTGGGTATTTATAACCTTCCTGCTGAGCAGTTCATAGAGCTGTTGATAGTTGCTGAAAGTTCCTGACACCCGGCTAGAGAACAGGTTGTCACAGAAACCCATCAGAAGCTGTCATTCTTTACAAGCTACCTCTAAAGTGACATCATTGCACGCCTTCCACTTGCCAGACGCCATGCTGGTACGTTCACATGTCTTGTGGACACAAGTACTGTTATCCCACGCTGCGGAGGAGGGAGCTGGGGCTCCGAGAAGCCTGCGCACCTGTCCCGGGTCTCAGGCTGTGAGGCGGCATCTTATCCCAGGGCTGTCCCGTTGCAAAGCCAGGCCTCATCACCCCTCCTCCTCCAGCCTCTTCAACGGTGCTCCTTCCTTCCATGGGGGTGGTATTTAGAGCACCTGCCGTGGGCTTATTTCTAACAATCTCAGCCCCCAATTATAAACACACAGGGCAGGTCCCACTCAGCTCCCAGGAAAGTGGACTCCTGGAGAGCTTTCCACACACTCGTTCCTCTAAGGTGGGAGACGCAGAACTATTTCTGGTTTTCTGGTGGGGGCTGGACAGTGTGGGTGGGCAGTCTGAGCTCCTGGGTGGCAGGAGCAGCTGCCCAATGGCACTCTCCCCCGCAAATGCTCCTCCCAGCCAGGTGTGAGGGCGGGCTGCGAGATCCCCGCAAAGACAGCATCTGTGGCACTGTACTCCGTCTGGGAAACGGGCAGCTCTTCGGGAGCAAGCGGGGGAGGCTTTTGTATCTGGTGGGAGTTAATCTGATGTCTCCTTTGTTTCAGACCGAGAAGATCAATCCATCCTGTGCACGTAAGTATTTCTCCGTCTGGGTAGTGGTTCGTTTCACCCCAATCTGTTCTCATTCTTGAGGACTCCTACCGAAACCACAGCTGGGGGTGGTGGAGTCCCCGATTCCCAAGTCAAGGCCCCCTCCTCCGCTTCTCCATGGGACAGGACTTCAGTTTGTATGTTTGCTACTCAGCGATCCCACCGCATGGATGAGTTCAGTCTGAATCATCCTTCCTCCAGGAGCCAGTGGGAAGGAAGGTGGCGCTTATGGCAGAAAGGAAAAGCAAGATTTCCCCCCAATCCGGCTGGGAACCAGCTCCTCCGTAACTTCTGGGCGGAAGGCATTCCTTCTTGCTCTGGGTGGTGGCTTTTCTTTACCTGGATTGAAGTAGACACTGGGGCCTCTCACCTTTTAACTTAACAAGGAGATCCATAAACCCCATTGCCGAGAGAGTTAATGGCACAGAACGTTCCTTCAAGTGACGTTTCAAAGGAACATGTACAAGTGCCTTTGACCCCTAAGTCCACAGCTGCCTAAAACTGATTTTTAAAACACTTGGATGTGAAGGCTGCCAAGTGACCAGGGCAGGCAGTGGATTTCAGTTTACTTCTATCCAGCCCCTGGAGAGCCATGGGAAGTGGACTGCATGAGGATTCCAGAGCGTTTATGTGGCAATTCCTTTTTCTGCCACACTTTGGGTCCTTCACGGGCACCTGACAGAATGTGAGGCAGTGGAGTGTGCAGTGGGAAGGGACAGAGGTCAAGGACTTGGCCATGCCTAAGCCTGAGACTTCCTTGCCTCTCTTGGTAGGGGTGAATCTGGAGCTGGCAAGACAGAGAACACCAAGAAGGTCATCCAGTATCTGGCGTACGTGGCGTCCTCGCACAAGAGCAAGAAGGACCAGGTGAGTGCTGTGGTCCTCGTCCCCGCGGCCACTTGCTGGGCCTTGGTGGGATGATGGAGGAAGAGCACTTAGTGGTCGTGGCTTCAGCTTTACATGAGGATGCTTTGGGGAATGAAGCAGAGGCTGGGCCCATTTCCATTGAGGCGATGGCGTGGCCTGTCCTGGGAGTGGTCCGGCGATAGCAAGCCCATTCTGTCCTTGGCCTCCTAGCCTTCTGAGTTGCTGTGGAAACTGGTGAGGTCCTGGAGTTTGCGTAGCAGCCCTCTTGGCGTTTGCAGCTCATTGCTGTGTGTCCCCCCGCTTCTGAGGCTGGAAGGCAGATTCCAAGACTTGGTCCTCAAGTTGATGGAGGCTGTGTTTGAATCCATTTCTTTCCCCTGATGTTGAAATGCCTCTGGGTGGGCCGGGCGCGGTGGCTCACACCTGTAATCCCAGCACTGGGAGGCCGAGGTGGGTGGATCACAAGGTCAGGAGATCGAGACCATCCTGGCCAACATGTTGAAACCCCGTCTCTACTAAAAATACAAAAAATTAGCCGGGCGTGGTGGCGGGCGCCTGTAGTCCCAGCTACTCGGGAGGCTGAGCCAGGAGAATGGCGTGAACCCGGGAGGCAGAGCTTGCAGCGAGCCCAGATCACGCCATTGCACTCCAGCCTGGGTGACAGAGTGAGACCCCGTCTCAAAAAAAAAAAAAAGAAATGCCTTTGGGCAGACAGCCACCCAACCCCACCACCCCAGCGAAGAGAGAAAGGGCAATTGGAAAGTCATCTCACCTCCATTTTTTTCCTCTCCCTTTTGATGGATTATGGTTGAACCAGCAGCGTCCTCGCTAGGTGAGCTGCACGTTTTACTGCACGTTCTGCACTGGGAATGCGTGTTCTGCCCATCGTGTGCCCTTGAATTCTGTATTTTGTTCTAAGCAGCTTTTCACCCCACACTTGTCACTTTCTGCAGCTAGAGTTCTTCTTTTAGGCTCAGCTCACTGACTGTCTTGGGAGGAGGGGCTGGGTGTGGCACACAGTGACCTCCTGTGCACTCTGAAGTGACAGTCCCTGCAGAATGGAGATGGGCCTCACACCTAGTTGTTCTCAGAAACTCCAGTCACGCCCAGATTTCCCCACAGCGCACTATAGCTGTCATGTCCCATGCAGAACTTGACCCCGGCACGGTGGGCGGGGACTCCGCTCTCACGGAGCCCTCCATGCTCTGTGGTCCAGACCAGATGCAGATGGCCGGCGGCCCTCGCCTGCCACCGCCGTGCCAGTCAGAAGCAGTGCTGGGGAGTTCTCATGTTGGAGTTTTTCAGAGGTTGGGGTGATCAGACAAGCATGGCTGTGGGATGCTGTCTCTCAAGCACACTCTTAAACTCCCCTGTGAAACCTAAGTGCCAGTGGTGTTCCTTGAAGCCGTCAGGGGGAGCTTGGTCGCGCCCAGCGGCGGCTCCACCTTACTGGCGTGCCGTGTGCGGCGTTCGTAAGTAAGGAGGGGTGTGAGTCTGCGTGCAGGTCTGGGGTGTGGCCTGCAGAATGGCCTAATGAGTACAGTCTTCTGGAACCCAACCAAAAGTAACTTTTCATGTGCCAAGCTTCTCAAGACATTTGGAATCTTTTTCCATGGGGTGTCAGGAGTTATATTTAGAAACTAATAAAGTTTCTTTTCTTCTCTCTCCCTCTCCCCCTGTCTCCGTATCTCCCTCTCTCCCTGTCTCCCTCCCCTACCCCCCATTTTGCATTCTTTTTAGGAGGCCTATTTTAAAAACAAAGCTCTGAGGTTAGGAGTTCTCTAGCCGTGGTTTTCTATCTCCGAATTTGCAGTAAAATCCTTTTCCCAAGTATTTATTGACTGCCTAGTACATGACTGGTTCTTGGGAGGGTGACACTGGAGTCCCTGTCCTGGAAGACAGGAGACAGGACACAGAGAGCAGTGAAGTAGCTCATATGCCTTACATCGGGGGTTCCTGTTGTAGAGGGGAAGGCAGCACTCAGCAAAGACAGCAGGCTGGGGTTGGGGGTGACAGTGGGAGCCATGCTGTCAAAATGCAGACTTTGCTAGGCACCCTGTCCCTGCCCTGAGCCCACTAGAGTGAGGGAATAGGTTGCCCCAGGGTTCCAGTCACAGCTCAGGCTGTTAGTGTGAAAGGCCATTGGCCGGTTTGGTTGATTTCCTTGCCTGAAGCTGTGCTGTGATTTTCCACAGGCAGCCGGAGCATGGAACACCCTTGAACTTGGTTTGGGAGCCAGCAGTCTCTCGCTTGCAGTGGCCAAGTTGACCCTCCCAATACCAGCAGAGGGGTTGTTCCAGACCTCACCTTGCTGTGGGGAGGCCAGGTTTGGCCTGGGCTGCGGGTTGGCAAAGCAGAGCTTGGTCCAAGGAGCTTTCCGGGCAGATGCCCGGAGCCTAAATGGTGACCTTTGCCTCTCCCTGGTCTGTTATTTGTGTTCTTGTTGGGGCTCACTGGCAGAAACACCACCCAGTGAAGCCCTTCAGAAACCAATGGGTAACCCCTAACCTTAGACAGTACCACGTCACTTCATGTTATGCAGATTTCATTGAAAAATTAAAATCTCTTCTGTGCCCAATTAGATGTCAGTAGAGGAAAAGCCATAGGTTAGTCATCACTGTTGTCAGCAGGGAACACGGCTCTGGAATCTGAAGTGGCTGCTCCCGACTTGGCCCCGCGGCCCCACTTTCCACGGCAACAGCGTGTGGTCCCAAACAGAGGCCTCAGTTTGCCTCCAAGCCAGGGCAAGCACAGGCCCTGGAGGGGGCCGCGCTCCCTTCTGTCTGCGGGAACGGGAGCGGTTCAGCCAGCCTGGCAGCCTGGCCTGTGCTGTGAGAGGAACAGCGTAGTGGGTGTGGGAGCCATTCTCATCCAAATCTGGCTCCGTGGGCTGCCTCAGCCGACTTCCTAGGCCCGCCCGAGGCCTGTGGGTGGAAACCAGTGTCCAGTTACCACTAGTGCCCAGTGCACATGTAGAGCCTGCTCTGTGGGCTTGACCCCTGCCCTCTGACCTGGCCCCGCTGACCCTCCTTCAGGGGCGGGCACTAGGGCAATGCCCTCACTTGTCTGGATGGTTCACAAGCAGAAGGCTTCCTAGCCCTGGGTTGGGGGGTCCTGGCCTAGGAGGACTGCCAGAGGAGGAGGCTCTGCTCTGTCCCTTGTGGTCTCAGGTGGGCTTCCAGTCTGGCTTGGCTAGACTCCAGAGTGTCCCCGGTGCTCTGCAGATGAGTCTCGTCTATGGCAGGTGTGCTTGTAAGGCCAGGGTCCGTGGCTGTCCTGGGAGCTCCTATTCCTCCCAGTTTTCCTTGTCATCACTCACAGGCGGCTGCTGTTCCCGGAAAACCCTGGCTTGACTCCAGTCTTTAATAAATACAAAGCCTGGCCTGGCCCTTGTGTGATGTTCTTTCCCCCAGAGGGCACTCAGGCATTAAGGGGAACCAGCTCCCTAGTTTCCTCAGTCAGCATTAGTTATTCCCTGGTTGCATGGGCCTGCTGCACAGGTGCGAAGACAGGGCAGTGGCCGACGGGTTAGGTAGGGGACTGGAGTTCTGCCAGCCCGCTCTGCTGATTGACAGCTGGATGACCTTGAGCACGTCATTCCTCTCCCTTGGCCTCAGCTTCCTCTTCTGTGAAATGGGGCCACTCTGTCCTGCCCCCTGAGTATGGTGAGGGTGTAGGGATAAGAAGGCACAAGGGTGCATTTTGTCTGCCACAAAGCACCCCTGGAGTGCACAGCAGGATTTAGTGACATTCTCAGTAAACAGCTTGCAGCCCAAAGAGGGCCTCATGGATCCCGTGCTCATTGCCTGCCGTGGTGGGTTTTGGGTGCAGCAGTGGAGGGGCTGATACAGAAAGTGAAGCATTTATCAGGACACAGATTAGATGAGCGTGTATATTTTCCAGATCCAATCCCCTCATTTGCTTTTCCTATGAAAAGGAATAAAAATGTGAAGATTAGAGGCAAGGAGGTAGAGGGAAGCTGGTGTATACAGGGTGGAGACACTGTCCCAGGCTGTCTGTGCCGCCAGCTCGCTAGTTTGGGTGCTGCTTTCACATAGGTCCTCCAGGGCCAGATTCCTAGAGCTGAGGGAGCTTCCTGCCTGCCGTTTCCAGGGCCACGGAAGTAAGTTCAAACTGACCAAGGTTTCCAAAGCCTGGCGGGAAGGCCACACTTGGGTGATACCGGGACCTGGCTTTGGCTGGAGTGGCACACTGGCGCCCACCCGGAAACCTCTGTTTCTGGCACGTTGGACATGCTGACACGGCTCTGCCATCGTCCCCCTTCCAGGCAGGGCAGGCTCGGTAGCCCAGGTCGCTGCCCGGCCTTCACTGTGCCCCTGGGTTCCTTGCAGGGTGAGCTGGAGCGGCAGCTGCTGCAGGCCAACCCCATTCTGGAGGCCTTCGGGAACGCCAAGACCGTGAAGAATGACAACTCTTCCCGCTTCGTGAGTAGTGCGGTGGCGACCGGCTCTGGGGACAGAGGGCCCTGCCCGGAGCTTTGGCTCATGCTGCCTTCTCCTGGGTGCGCTCCCCTCAAAACCGAGGACGGTTCAGACTCAGTGCTATCTGGCCTGTTGTGTGGACTAGGACAGACCGAATGCCAGCTGGTGTGGACCTGCCCTGCCCCTCTTAAGGAAGAAGGCCACGAGTAGCTTCTTCAGCCTCCCCCATGAGAGGTGGAAAGGCCAGTGAGGGCACTGCCTACTCTGCCCCAGAGTGCTCTTCTGTCACCAGTAGCCAGTTAGTTCCCGGGTCAGGCAGAGAGGAACACTTCCAGATAACTGGTCTCTTTCCCCCTCTGCGAGGAACCTGGGTGTGGGATCGGCTTGTCTTAGGCTCGTGGCCTCAGGCAGTGTGGCACCTGAGTCCTGAGGGCCCGTGCGGTGCGGACATAGGGAGCCCCTGGCCTGGCACATGGGTCCTGTCTCTGGATTTTCTCCCTCCAAGCTGTGCCCACCGAGGGGGCGTGGGGGCCTCTGGTCTCCCCCTTGCTCTCTAGCTCCCCATGTCAGGGGCACCCCTGATCTCTTGCTATCTTTTTTTACTTAGGGTAAATTCATTCGCATCAACTTTGATGTCAACGGCTACATTGTTGGAGCCAACATTGAGACTTGTATCCTTGTGGTTCATGGGGATAAGAGTTCTGGATCCGGAGGGGAGGCATGACCTCTATAGAGAAGAAGCTGCCTCCTGATTCCAGCACTTTCCCCCTGTGGGCCTGTTACGACACCTTGTCTGTGGAGCTGGGGGGACATTCAGGATTGGCTCAGTGCAAACTCAACACAGAGCTTAGGGCTTGCTTTCTTTACGGGCAGGATAACCACCTGCTTGAATGGGATGGAGCTGTCGAAAGCCGTCTAGTGTGGCTCCCAGAGGTGGGCGTTTGGGGGATGCTACCTTATCTCTCCCGCGTGCCAGCGTTTAGCCTTTGCATGTGGGAATGTTCTCGTTCCCATTACTTGTAAGAATGAGACAAGGCTCCCGAGGGTGTGAGCTCGTCTTGGACACAGCATGACCCTTGAAGGTGAGAACCCAGGTAGTTTGCTTTTGCTGTGTTTTGCCGTTTTGTGCCATTCTTCCTTCCTTGTGAAGTTCAGTTCCTTTGGACGAGAATAAGAGGACAATGGAAGGCTGGCCAGGCACAGTGGCTCACGCCTGTAATCCCAACACTTTGGGAGGCTAAGGCAGGTGGATCACCTGAGGGTCGGGAGTTCAAAACCAGCCTGGCCAACATGGCAAAACCCTGTCTCTACTAAAAATACCAAAATTAGCCAGGTGTGGTGGCACGCGCCTGTAATCCCAGCAACTTGGGAGGCTGAGGCAGGAGGATCAACTCCTCCTGAATCCAGGAGGCGGAGTGATTGTGCTACTCTGCCGAGATTTTGCTACTGCACTCCAGCCTGGGCAGCAGAGTGAGACTCTGTCTCAAAAAAAAAAAAAAAAAAAAAAGAGGACAGTGGAGGACTTGCCTTCCCCCCAGCTTGTGTTGCTTCCTTAATGTTTGCAAAGATCTTTTGGAGAAATCTCGTGCTATCCGCCAAGCCAAGGAAGAACGGACCTTCCACATCTTCTATTATCTCCTGTCTGGGGCTGGAGAGCACCTGAAGAGTGAGTAGTCGGCCTGCAGCCTGACACCGGGGCTGCCAGGCTCTGGGCCTCTTGCCAGAATTGGGTCATAGACATCATTTGGGAAATGAAAACTTTTGGCTTTGGGTTTAGCAGGGAGAAGTGAGAGCGACTTCTTTCTCTGCGCCATCCTAAGGACTTGGTCTTCTGTTTCTGACCATGCCAGAGAAAAGCTAGGGTGGGTTGCACATGTAGCTGCAAATCACAGGGCCCTGGCGCTCTTCTGGGCCGGGAGATGTGAGTGTCAGAGTCTCAGACACTGAGGAAAGCTGAACGTCGCTGGCTACTCTGCGGTTTTCAGGGCGCGTCAGGGCTCAGGGTCTGTCCCAGTCCCTCCAACCTTCGAGGTCACAGCGCTGATGGAGCCTCCGCTTTCAGCACCTCGCTGAGGTGCCCTTGCCCTCCACCCCTTACAGCCGATCTCCTGTTGGAACCGTACAACAAATACCGCTTCCTGTCCAATGGGCACGTCACCATCCCCGGGCAGCAGGACAAGGACATGTTCCAGGAGACCATGGAGGCCATGAGGATTATGGGCATCCCAGAAGAGGAGCAAATGGGTACAGGGCTGGCCTTCCTGTGGGGGAGGGTGGAGTGGGGGAAGGCTGGTACCCATGCTCTCAGGGGCATCAGGGCAGCCGATGGGCCTGGGGAGCCTGCTAGAGGCCAGGGGGAGGGGAAGGCCTGCAGTGTGTGGGAAAATGGTTTCTCAGATTTGAGGTTCAGGGTTATTTGTTCCTGGTGGTACCCCAGGCATTTACACAGAAAGGGTGCAAAGGACATGTCCTTAACTGCCCAGGGCCCGGGTCCACTGCACAGCCCTTGCCATTTGCTGAAAGTAGAATATTCATGTCCTGTCTCGGGGAGTGTGGGAGAAGCTGGGGATGGGTGGGTGCTGTGTGCCGGGGAAGCCCGGCATGAATGGCAGTGTGGACAGGCCATGCTGGCCGGGAGCGGGTGAGCCCTCTAGGGTGGCTGGGCCCACTACACACTGTTAGACCCAGACCTGGCGCCCCTGTGGCCCCAGGGAGTTGGGAGGTGTCCCTGCTTGGCTTGTCTCGCTTGAGGATCCCTGGGCGAGTGACCCCCACCCCCGGGAATCACCATGACCCATGTGTGCTTCTGAGCCGCCTCTGATTGCACCCAAAGGCCTGCTGCGGGTCATCTCAGGGGTTCTTCAGCTCGGCAACATCGTCTTCAAGAAGGAGCGGAACACTGACCAGGCGTCCATGCCCGACAACACAGGTAACACCCGGGGCCTCTCGCCGGAAATAACGGGGCAGGTGCTTGGCCGTGGATTTGCCCAGGAGGGAAGGTCTTACGGAAATTCCAGACACCGTTCTTTCTAATGTTAGGTGTGTTTATGGCCGTATATCTGTCGGTATTTTCTATACAGATGTAAAACACACGTCAACACGACCCTGCTTTTTTTCTCACCAAGTAAGCGTTTCAGAATAACTTCAACTTGTGATCACGTGGACCAGGGCTTCCCTCATTCATTCCTGAGACCACACCGTTTGTCAGGACACTAATGATTTCTGCTGTAGCTCCACCTTAATGGGAGCCTTGCCTGTGACTATGTCGGGATCTTGAAATTATGTGCTTGCCGCACCCGACTCATCCCCTTTGTTAGGGTTGCAGCAAATGACCCCATACAAGTTATTCAGTCTTAACATGCCTTCCTTAGGGTCTCTCTAAAGATGTAACGCATGGGTGTGTGGATTAGAAAAGACACTCCTGGCCCGGCGCGGTGGCTCACGCCGGTAATTCCAGCACTTTGGGGAGGCTAAGGCAGGCAGATCACAAGGTCGGGAGTTAGAGACCAGCCTGGCCAACATGGTGAAACCCCATCTCTATTAAAAATACAAAAATTAGCCGGGCATGGTGGCGTGCGCCTGTAATCCCAGCTACTCGGGAGGCGGAGGCAGGAGAATTGCTTGAAGCCGGGAGGTGGGGGTTGCAGTGAGCCGACATCGAGTCCCTGCACTCCAGCCTGAGCAATAAGAGCAAGACTCCGTCTCAAAAAACAAACAAAAAAAGACACTCCTGTGGGATCCTGTGCTGTTCCGTGCCCCAACACCAGGCCGGCCTGCTCCTCTCAGTCGCGTTGTGGGTAGGGACCTGCTTTTACACTCCAAGGTGTGCGGCTGAGAGTGGACAGAGGAACCACTGTCGCCACTGGGGCCTCCAGTCAGGATGCCTTCCTCCCCGCCCCGTGGGGGAAGTACAGCTGCCCTGCCCACTGACCTGCATGCGGCTGCTGAGTCGGGGGGGTGTTGGGTGTCGGTGGCCCTGCTAAAGAAGGGCCCAGATGCGGTTGTCCTGGTAACAATTGCTCATTCACCCTGTGGCTTTCTTCCTCTCTGCTCCCAGGTCAAGCAGAGGGACTTGTTCTCTTGGGTCTAATTAGGACTTTTTGTCCCTCCCTTATTCTCTGAAAAATTATAGCTGCCCAAAAGGTGTCCCATCTCTTGGGTATCAATGTGACCGATTTCACCAGAGGAATCCTCACCCCGCGCATCAAGGTGGGACGGGATTACGTCCAGAAGGCGCAGACTAAAGAGCAGGTATGTCCTCTGGGGCCAGGGCAGCCGCTGCCTCCTGGGTGAATGTCCCTGCAGCAGCACAGTTGAGGCTGTTCCGGGCCGTCCTGGCACTTTCTCATGACTCCCTGATGCAGTCGTCACAGCAACCCTGAGAGAGGTGGCATCACTCCATCTAGAGCACTGGAGAAGCTTCATGGCGCGCCCAGGCTTCACGCCTAGGAAGTGCCATCCTGAGGCTGCACTGTGCCTCTTTACATTAAGACGGTATTTTGACTGATTGGTCATCAAGGATATAGGCATGTCCTCTCTGGTGTAAAGCAGGAACTTGATGCCACTGTAGCTCAACTCCTTCTGGTGCCAGGGTGGCGGCTCCCGCCGTCCTCAAGCCTGTGCCAAGCGGCTGTTTCTCTACCACCTGCTGCCTTGGGCTTGCCACATGTGCTGAGAGATGAGCAGCAGTGCTTGCTCCTTCCTGCCAGACTGATGTGCCTGCCTGCCCCCAGAGTGGACGTCCCTCCCCGTGCGGACCGTTTTCTGCCTCTCTCAGGGGTTTCTAGTTTATTTTATGGTGCTGGCCAGGGTTGTTTTTAGGGTGCCAAACCCATCTCTCAAAGATACTTGGAAGCTCATTTTGTTAGTCCTTCTCCCATTCGCCGTACACTGACAGCTCACGGCTGTTTCTGTGCAGAAGCATTGCATGAAAGACAAGACCGTTTTCAAAAGACATTGCGTATTACTATTGCCACCTGTTCGTTTCCCTGACAATTAAGGAGAAACCTCCATTTTCTATTACAAAAATACTACATGACTCTTAATACAGAAAAATCGAGAGAAGGAAAACAATTCCCCATGATGAATATCGTTGGGCAGCTATTTCCTACAAGACTTAAAAAAAAAGAGTTAAACTTAGTTCTTGTTCTGGCTTTTAATTACAGAGCTTTTCAAACATGTGCAAAACAGAGAAGGGGGAGAGTGTAAAGAGCCTCACGTGCCCATCACGTAGGTGGCTTCAGCAGTTACTAACTCACGGCGAGTCTCGGCTCATCGTTTGTCTTATCTCCCTCTGCCCCCTCTGCCCACTGCTTTATGTTGATGAGATCAGGCGCATTTAGGGTGGTATGACTGTAGACCGCTGCCTTATTTTGAAGCATCACTTCTTCTATAAATCCTTTAGTGTGTCCCCATTTTATTTGGAAAGATCTAAGTTTATTGTCCCCATATGGTTAGATATTAGGTTGTTTCTACTTTTCAACATTTTAAATAACACCACAGTGAACGTATTTGTACATGAAAGACTCCCCCCCCCCCCCCCCACATACTTAGAGCTGTTCCTCTAGGGGGAGGACTCTAAAATTACTGGGGCAAAGGGTATGAGGGTTTTCAGATTCTTTGTATCTGACGCCACGCTCCCCCGGTGTGCCCCGCAGGCTGACTTTGCCATCGAAGCCTTGGCCAAGGCGACCTACGAGCGGATGTTCCGCTGGCTGGTGCTGCGCATCAACAAGGCTTTGGACAAGACCAAGAGGCAGGGCGCCTCCTTCATCGGGATCCTGGACATCGCCGGCTTCGAGATCTTTGATGTGAGCCTCGCCCTTCATTACCCACCCCGCTACCTTCTTGGCCTCTTGGTTGCCTTCTCCTTGGCTAAGAACTCTGCTTCTCATGGGCCCGCACCCATCGGAGTTGGCCATCTCATTTGCATGGAGACTTTGGTTGGGTGTGGTTTTTTTTTTTTTCTTTTTTAAAAGACAGGTCTTGGCTGGGCATGGTTGCTCATAATCCCAACACTTAGGGAGACTGAGGCCGGCAGATCACCTGAGGTCGGGAGTTTGAGACCAGCCTGACCAACATGGAGAAACCTTGTGTCTACTAAAAATACGTTAGCCGGGCATAGTGGTGCATGCTTGTAATGCCAGCTACTCAGGAGGCTGAGGCAGGAGAATTGCTTGAACCCGGGAGGCGGAGGTTGCAGTGAGCTGAGATCGCACCGTTGCACTGCAGCCTGGGCAATAAGAGTAAAACTCTCTATCTCAAAAAAAAAAAAAAAGACAGGGTCTCGTTTTGTCACTCAGGCTGGAGTACAGAGGTACAGTCATAGCTCACTGCAGCCTTTATCTCCTGGGCTTAACCGATCCTCCCACCTCAGCCCCCTAGTAGCTGGAACTATAGGTACACACCACCACTCCCAGCTAATTTTAAAATTTTTTGTAGAGAGAGGGCCTCACGGTGTGGCCCAGGCTCAGTTAGATGTGTTTTAAGCTAAACAGAAGTGCTCATTTTCAATCGGAAATACTGGAGAAATGAGACTTTTGGTTTCTTTATTTTTTTTGAGGCAGGGTCTTGCTCTGTCACCCAGGCTGGAGTGCAGTGGTGTGAACATGGCTCACTGCAGCTTCGCTCTCCCGGGCATAAGCCATCCTCCCACCTCAGCTTCCCGAGTAGCTGGTACTGCAGGCATGTGCCATGACACCTGGCTAATTTTTGTATTTTTTGTAGGGATGGGGTTTCGCCATGTTGCCCAGGCTGGGAGGATGGGACCTTTTAGGTCACATTCTTGGAGGCTTCCTGGGCAGGTGCTTCCTGTTTATTCTTCCAGCAAATATTCCCTGAGCATTGGGATTAGGCATTTTCCTGGCCTGTGACGACTTTGAGGTCTAGTAGGGAAACCGATACTTATAGTAGATTAGAGGTTCTTAACCTGGAGTCCATGGGAGGTTTGAGAGGAGCCATGGAGCTGGGATGAGAAAATTACATCTTTATTTTTTACTAACGTCTCATTGAAATCATGTATTTTTTTCCAGTTGTGAATTGAACAAACTATACAAACCACAGTTGTATTAGCAGTGCTTGTGATCTGTCACCAATAGAAATCAGATGTTTTCATGTCACATTCCGGTTGTTGCGGAGATCTGGTAGTGTCATTTATGCATCACTACCTCACAGTTTTGGAAGTTATTAAGCCCATGGCTAGTTCTTGTTAATAAGGAAGCACAGAGGCTGGGTGCACTGGCTCACGCCTGTAATGCCAGCACTTTGGAAGGCTGAGGCAAGAGAATTGAAGTCAGGAGTTCGAGACCAGCCTGGGCAACAAAGCAAGGCCCCATCTCTTCAATGAAAACATAGAAAGGCCTGGTGCAGTGGCTCACGCCTGTAATCCCAGCACTTTGAGAGGCTGAGGCAGAAGAATTGCTTGAGCTCAGGGGTTCAAGACCACCCCGAGCAACACGTTGAAACCCCATTTCTACAAAAAATACGAATATTAGCCATGTACGGTAGTGTGTGCCTGGACCCCAGCTACTAGGGAGACTAAGCTGGGAGGATCACTTGAGTCCAGGAAGCAGAGGCTGCAGTGAGCTGAGTTTGCACCATTGTATTCCAGCCTGGGTGACAGAATGAGACTCTGTCTCAAAAAATAAAAAATAAAAATAAAAAACAAGGAAGCACAATGTATTACGCGATCACAATATTTTGATGTTTATAGTTCAGCCTAACTACTTTATTTGTAATCTATGGGATGCAATTTAAAGCACTATTCTGAAAAGGCTTTACCAGACTGCCCGCGGTTCCCGGCTCCAAAGAGTAAATGTCGCCCACTGCTGGGTGGATAAAGGGAAGGCCAGGAGCATCCTGGTTCTAAAGGCAGCAGCATGGAGGTGCCCAAGGAGGCCCTTCCTATATACCTACCCTGCCCTCCTTCTCAAGGGGTGTCTGGGCCTCTTAGTGCAGGATTGGCTTCTCTCTGACATTGTTTTCTCTCCTTGCAGCTGAACTCCTTTGAGCAGCTGTGCATCAATTACACCAATGAGAAGCTGCAGCAGCTCTTCAACCACACCATGTTCATCCTGGAGCAAGAGGAGTACCAGCGCGAGGGCATCGAGTGGAACTTCATCGACTTCGGCCTCGACCTGCAGCCCTGCATCGACCTCATTGAGAAGCCAGTGAGTGCCAGGCGTGCTTTGACCTCACACCTGCCTCTGGCTTTTCCCTTCCGGGGCACCCGCTCCTCCCCTCAGCTCTGTGTTGGTTGTGGAGGTGTCTTAACGCCCCTTCCTTTTGGTGCCACCTGGAGGACGAAGCCCCGAGGCTGAGATCCGGTGCCTTGGAGGCCTGGGTGGGTGCCTCCATTAGAGGAGATGCTCTGTGCTGCAGCTGTGGGCTGGGCTTCTCCCAGCTGCCGGACCAGGTGCGGATGTGGCTGGGGCCCTAGCATCCTGTTTTCAGTCCCAGAAGACCGCCCAGTATCCTCCTGAAGGCTAGGCTCGATAAGCATTTCTTTGTCTTAAAGAAACAGCCATGCATGGATGTAGTAAGGCCCTGTCGCGGGCTGCCTTCACTGTAGCATGGAACTGTGCAGACGCTGGGCATTGAGTGCTCTGCCCAGGTTTACATGTACCAAAGCTCAGCTCATCCCTCCATAAAACCAGCACAGCAGCAGTGCTTTTATCACCAGCATTAGCTGTGTGAAGATGGAAAAGAGGAACCTTTTCCAGCGAGTTCATACTTAAACCCTCTTGCCAGGTGGAGGTTGGGTCGCCTGTTTGTGTTTCAGGCTTGTTGGGGGTGTGATCTGTAATGAAGCCTGAGCTGTTTCTGTCTCTGGATTTTCTTTTGATTATAGTTAATTAATCAGAAGGCCTAGGACAAAATTTTTTCAGTTTGAAAAAATTTCCTTTTGTTTTTGAGATGGAGTTTTGCTCTTGTCGCCCAGGCTGGAGTGCAATGGCGTGATCTCGGCTCGCTGCAACCTCTGCCTCACTGATTCAAGCGATTCTCCTGCCTCAGCCTCCTGAGTGGCTGGGATTACAGGCTTATTTTTGTATTATTAGTAGACTTGGGGTTTCACCATGTTGGCCAGGCTGGTCTTGAGCTCCTGACCTTAGGTGATCCGCCCGCCTCGACCTCCCAAAGTGCTGGGCTTACAGGCGTGAGCCACTGCGCCTGGCGAACAATTTACTTTTGTAATGAGCTTTTTTCTTTAATCAATTGAATTTTCCAACTAATAAGAACCCACCAGGCTTCAAGTTTTGTCAGACAGCCTCTCTGCAGTGTCCAAGTCTGCTTTCTTGTCTTGTAAACTCAGTGTGCAGAAGGCTGTTGGGTCCTTGGGACTCTCTTCCTCAAGGGGCTCCTCTTGCGTATCCCATCTCATCATAGACGTGCAGACGCAAAGCGTGTGCGGTGGTATCTCCTGTGGCAGGATCACAGGGTACTTGTTGAGGGCAGCCTCCTGGGCAGACCCCAGTACACGGTGAAGTCAGACTCTGGCCCCGCGGGTCAGTGGATCTGCACTTTTCCTCACACCCACTGGGGGTTTCACTAACGCTGGAGGACCACCGTGATGGATCCTTGGGAAAAGGTCTCAGCTGCAGCCTGGGCCTCAGAGGTTTCTTTATAAACGAGAAATATTCAGTGGTCCTTTTGGGGAGCGCATTGCCCACCCTCTGTGGGATTCAGCGGATTCTGATGTCCGGGCTTTGGCTTCTTGAAGGAAGGGGTGCCCCTCCCAGGGTGTGCTCACCTGTGCTGATGCTGTGCTTCCTCCAGGCAGGCCCCCCGGGCATCCTGGCCCTGCTGGACGAGGAGTGCTGGTTCCCCAAAGCCACCGACAAGAGCTTCGTGGAGAAGGTGATGCAGGAGCAGGGTACCCACCCCAAGTTCCAGAAGCCCAAGCAGCTGAAGGACAAAGCTGATTTCTGCATTATCCACTACGCCGGCAAGGTGAGGAGCACTCATGGGGAGGTGCCAGCCAGACCTTCACAGGAGAGGTGGAGTCAAGGCTCTTTAGGACCAGGAGCCGGGCACCTCCTGAGGATGCAGGGGTGTGGCCTGAGTACAGTTCTTGCCCAGTGACTCACCCAGTAATGTGGCCGGTGACAGCATCAGCATTGCATTTACACAGCCTGCAGAGCCCCCTCACCTGGTCCGTGCTGTTAGAAGCCTGCAACACTGCACTGCGGGGCCCAGGCTGGTTGTCGTCACGCTGTCATGCATTACTGTTGGGCCTGTCTGCCAGGTGCAGAGATTTGGCTAAAGGCATGGGCTCAGAGTTTGAATAGAGCTCTGCCACTCAAGCTGTTTGACTTCAGGTCAGTTACTTAACCTCTCTGATCCTTGGTTTCCTCATCTGGAAAATGAGAATGACCACCCACCATACAGGATCATGAGGATTAAACGAGCTCTTGAGGCCCAACACGTGGCACGGATCGGTGCTACGGGGCAGAGCTCCTCAACCTTGGCATTCCTGGTATTGTGGGCTGGGTCATTCTTTACTGTGGGGCCCTCCTGTGTATGCTAGGATGTTTAGCAGCTACCCATTAGTGTTAGGAGCACCGTCCTTAGTTGTGACAACCCAAAATGTCTCCGGACATCGCCAAACATGTCCTAGTTTGGGGGGGGCGGGGCGGGGAATTGCCACTGCTGTGGGTGACAGCTGCTGTTGCCAAGTCTGCCACAGTCAGTCAGTGGTGGACCTGCCCTCAACACTTACCTGGCAGACATCTTCCCAGTCTGCATGTGACTGGGGCTTAGACCCAGCTTAGTCCATACAGGTGCATGCTTAGACAAAAGCTGGTTTTACTCAGCACAAAGACCCTATCAGTTAATTGCTATGATTAGGCAGGAGCTTCGCCATCTCCTAGTTGGTGGTGACTAGTTGGTGGTGACTGGTGAGATCTGGGAGCTTTCACAGGTCTGCTCCCAAGCCACAAGGAGCCCAGGCCTGGTTCTAGGCCATGGCTCCCCACTGCCCGCCTCTTCTACTTAGCTTGGCTGGTTCCTGGGGCTGCAGAAGCAACTGTCTTAAACTACCCATGAAAAAAATAATAAAGCCAAAAAAGCGATTTACACCATTAACCAAGGAATGTTTCCCGAGCCTCCTTTCCATGCTCACCTTTGGGAAACGCACACGCTCATCAGTGCAGAAGCTTCCAGGAGTGCTTTTGCTGTGGGATTGTTTGTAATGCTGAACAATTAGGAACACCCTAGAGCCCACCAAGGGGCCTGTGCGATGGCATCAGCTGTGATACGTCTTTCTGTGGGCTGTGCCGTGGCAGCTAAAAGGACAAGGATGTTGGCCTGGGTGGGAGGGTCTGAGCCTGGGGAAAGGAAACTGGCATCACCTACCTCATGATAAACAGCAGCACGCATTCGCCTGCATACTGAGGGCAGCACCTCTGGGTTGCAGTTTGTGTGGCAAAGAGGGAGGCGCAGGTCCCTGCTGCTCTCTGGGTATTGTTCTGGGCCCTTTTGCAATGAAAATGTCATGGTGTATTACTTGTTTTGTTAAGTATATATTTTAGCGGAGCACAGGGGCTCATGCCTGTAATCCCAACACTTTGGGAGGCCAAGGCAAGAAGACAGTTTGAGCCCAGAAGTTTGAGACCAGCCTGGGCAACATAGACCCTATCTCTGTTTTGTTTTGTTTGTTTGTTTTTGAGATGGAGTCTCGTTCTGTTCCCCAGGCTGGAGTGCAGTGGCACGCTCTTGGCTCACTGCAACCTCCGTCTCCCAGGTTCAAGCGATCCTCCTGCCTCAGCCCCCCAGTAGCTGGGATTACAGGCACGTGCCACGTGCCACGCCTGGCTAATTTTTGTATTTTTAGTAGAGATGGGGTTTCGCCATGTTGGTCAGGCTGGTCTCGAACTCCTGACCTCAGGTGATCCACCTGCCTCGGCCTCCCAAAGTGCTGGGATTACAGGCGTGAGCCACCACGCCCAGCCCCTAACTCTATTTAAAAATGAGAAAAAATGAATCTCTTTCTGGGAGTCTCTCTGAACCCTCTGGTTTAGGAGGCTGCCCGATTAAAAAAATATATTTGAAAACAGAATATATTTCCAAAAAGATAAAACTGACACATACTCAGAGAAAATGTGAACATTCTAAAAAGACAAAGAAAAAACAAAAATGACTTGTCTTATGACTAAAAAGAAATAGTAACATTTTGTCGTCCTTCCAGGATTGTTTTTCTTTGTTCATATTACCTAAAAATTTTTTTAAAAACTGAAACCCGGCACGGTACTGTGTGACCACCATGCCATGTCTAGAGCCAGGCTCCCGTTGTTGGCCATGCCTTGCTTTGAGGCTTTGGCTCTGCACGAGATGCTGCAGGGAATGTCTTGAGGCCCTGTGCCGCTTATCCTCATCACTTCCTTCTTAGGGGTGGAGATGCTGGGTCAAAGGGTTTCCACGTTTTCTGACTTTGCCACGCTTGAGGTCAGCCTGTGCTCTGGAGAGCCTGTGAGCACGCGTGTCCCCAGCGCAGCTTGTGACTCCTGCATCTCTGACCCTGCCAGGTGGATTACAAAGCTGACGAGTGGCTGATGAAGAACATGGACCCCCTGAATGACAACATCGCCACGCTGCTCCACCAGTCCTCTGACAAGTTTGTCTCGGAGCTGTGGAAGGATGGTACGCCCTTTGCCCTTCGCCCCCTGCCTCCTCTTGGCTGCAGCTGGTCATCTTCCCACCTCCACAGTGGACCGAGCCGCCAAACAAGGGGTGCACACGTCCCCCTGACATAGGCCAGGTGGTCTCCGCCCTCTGTGGCTCCCATGAGAGAGGGCTCCTTGGACTGAAACAGGAGGCCGCCGCCCTCGAGCCCACACCGTGGCCGGGTCCTCTTGGGCAGAACGCTTTCTGCGTGTGGGAAAGTCCAAGGCGGCCCCAAGCCTTGCAGCCTAGGCTCCCAGCCCCGTGCCATGTCACATTCCCGCCTCTACTCCTTGGTAGGCTGGTTGCTTTGAGTGGTTCTTTTTAATTCTTTCTGTTGGTTTCTCCTTTTCCTTTGCCTGGGTTTTGCTTTAACCTCTCTGTTGCAGAGATGCAGAGCACTCAGAGAGCCTATTTCTATCATCGCTTTCCTATTCTCCACCTAGAACCAGGTGACTGGCCGCCCGAGTGGTGTCTCTTGTGTGTGTGGTGCGTCCAGAGCTGTGCAAGAAATGCTTCTGCCTAGGTTTTCTCGCCCCCGCTGCCCCTTGGCTTCTCCTGCCTGCTTACACCCCAGTTCCCTGATCTGGCCCTGGGCTCCTGGGCAGGCTCCCCGCACTGTGCCTATTGCTGGCCTATAGTAGCAAACTGGGCAAATGAGGGGCTATGTCTGGAATTTGGAGATGTCACATTCAAATCTTAAAACACTGTAATCCCAGCACTTTGGGAGGCTGAGGCAGGAGGATCGCTTGAGTCCAGGAGTTTGAGACCATTCTGGGCAACATAGGGATACCCCCATCTCTACAAAAAAATTAAAAGAAAAAATCAGCCAGGTTTGATGGTGCATGCCTGTAGTCCCAGTTCCTCAGGTGGCTGAGGCGGGAGGATCACTTGAGCACAGGAGGTCAAGGCTGCAGTGAGCTGTGATCACACCACTGTACTCCAGCCTGGGTGACAGAGTGAGACCCTGCCTCAAAAAAAGAAAAAAAAAAAATCCTAAAACAGCAAAAACTGTTTAAAAATTTGTATCCTCCTTAGAGCTTCATCCCTAAAGACAGTGCCTTAAACTGCTTGAATGGCTGCGAGTGTCTCAGCATGAGCAGCATGAGGCTCAGGTATGCACACTGTGTGTGTCTGTGCACCTGAAAGCTGAAGTGGCAGCTGTGTGTTCATTCAACAGTTGCTCAGCAAGGTCTGCTCCATGTGGGTGGGGCCTGCGTGGGGCAGGACACACTCAGCTAAAAGGGCCAGTTATGGTGAGGCTGTATTAACCTTTCTCTGGACAACTTGAGTGGCTTTTGCAAGTTGCCACGCTCAGGAAACCTGTGGTAGCCAGGAATATTGGCCCTGTGGTGGGTACGTAAGATCAAAGATGACTCCTGTTTTTTTGTTTTTTTTTTTTTTTTTTTTTTGAGACAGAGTTTTGTTCTTGTCACCCAGGCTGGAGTAGAGAGGTGCAATCTTGGCTCACTGCAACCTCCACCTCCTGGGTTCAAGCAGTTCTCCTGCCTCAGCCTCCCAAGTAGCTAGGATTACAGGCGCCTGCCACCACGCCCAGCTAATTTTTGTATTTTTAGTAGAAATGGGGTTTCACCTTGTTGGCCTGGCTGGTCTCGAACTCCTTACTTCAGGTGATCCACCTGCCTCAGCCTCCCAAAGTGCTGGGATTACAGGCACGAGCCACCACTCCCAGCCACCTCCCATTTTAATTGACTGGTCTGTAGGCTCCATCCACACTTCTGGCTTCTGTCTTAAGCAAGCATCCTTTTTGCTGTCTTCAAGTAAATAATAGTAATCTGGCCGTGAAGGAATACGAAACGGGCTTCGTCAGTATTCTTCACTTTTACATCCAGTAATGGAAGACTTCACATTTAACATTAGCTCTTGCTTAAACTGATCTCAAATCACTGGCCACTTTGGTTTGGCTTGTTTGTTTTTTACCTTGAGGGATGCAGTTGGTTTAATTGCTGCTGGGCATGAGTTCCAGTGCTAGGGGCTGCTTCCCTTGAGGGTCGGTTTACATGAGAAAGACTCGTGCACCAGGAGACAAAATGAAATACAAGGACGTGAAGAGATCCCTAAACTTTGGAGTATTTATGATCAAGAGCGGTTCTTTGGAGCTCTCTCTTCCTGAGATGTCTGCGTAGACATAGAGGGGACCCTGCTGAGTTCTGCAGACTGACAGGGTGGCTCCAATCTCCGCCTCCTGACTCCTAGCCTGGTGCTTTTACGACAGGGTCAGTGAGAATTCAAGATACTGATTTTTTTTTTCTAACTGTGACCGTAGGACAGCAGGATTCCGTAAGCCAGGTTTTCACACCCCTCCTTAGAGACAGGCTAGTAGAATTCTCACTCTTCCAAAATACTTGACTAGCTTCATTGAGTCTTTTTGGAAATAAGAGCTTCGAGAGTGGCGGAAGGTAGGTGATGGGAAGGTGAGGTGGCCGTGGCAGACGCATGGCTCCCTGAGAGACAAGCCCAGTGCCTTTGTAACCCTCTCGGCTTTCTGCTGTGTTTGGGGATGACCTTAGCACCCTGTGTAGGCTCCAAGTGGAAAGGGTCCTGTTGTTTCATTCTGTCTCCTCTTTTCCTGTCCCATGTGTGCCTGTTTCTCCTGCGTGCTCCCCCTCCTCTGGGTGCAGCTGCGGGGGCACTTATTTGGTCTCTGTGGTCTCCACAGTGGACCGCATCATTGGCCTGGACCAGGTGGCCGGCATGTCGGAGACGGCGCTGCCCGGGGCCTTCAAGACACGGAAGGGCATGTTCCGTACCGTGGGGCAGCTTTACAAGGAGCAGCTGGCCAAGCTGATGGCCACGCTCAGGAACACCAACCCCAACTTCGTCCGCTGCATCATCCCCAACCACGAGAAGAAGGTGCGGCCGCCTGGTGGGGTGGCCCGGGCGGGGCACCATGCTGTGGGGCGCTCAGCCCGTCTGTCTCCCCAACAAAAGCACCCCTCCAGCCCCCAAGCATGCACAAAGCCCTCCGTCGTTTCTCTGCAGGGAGGGCCTTGGCTCGATTAGGAGATACTCTCCATTCACAGCCCACACTTCCTCTTGGTGACACCGGCCCCTCCCAGACCTGGATCCTTTGACTTCACTGTCAAAACCTGTGGGCTGCAGCGACCCCCTCCCTTAGGCTCTTGCCCTGTCAGGTTCCTAGGGGTTCCCCGACCTTTCTCTGACTGTTTTAGGCACAGAAGTGAGACCGCATGCATGTGTTTTCTTCCCCAGGCCGGCAAGCTGGACCCGCATCTTGTGCTGGACCAGCTGCGCTGCAACGGCGTCCTCGAGGGCATCCGCATCTGCCGCCAGGGCTTCCCCAACAGGGTGGTCTTCCAGGAGTTTCGGCAGAGGTGAGCCAGGGCCCGGAGCCCGCTTCTCCTGGACCCGGCTGTGCGCGCAGTGAGTCCCAGAGGTGGGCTGCTGATCCCTGGCCGGGTCCTGTCGTGAAGGAACGACATCCTCCATCCACGTAGAACTGAGTCTGGCCAGCTCTTCCCCACCGCCTTCTCTTTTCCACCATTTGCAGGAAAGGAGACTTCCCCATTTTAATACCGAAATGCAGGTCATCATCATCCTGTTGACTTTTGCTCCTAGTCACTGCCGGCCCTGGTGCTATTCGCTACAGTTAGAGGAGCTATGAAAAGAAATGTGAAAGAATCAGCCAGAGACCTGGGATATTGCAGGAACTTTGTAGAAATGAAAGTCATAAAACACGGCCGTGCGTTGCTATGTGCAAAGATGGCGACATCTTCCTATTTCTCTAATGACTGTGCTGAGTGTCAGTTGCTGTCGGCATGCAGCCCTTTATTTCTTGGGGCATCTCTGTTTATTATCAGCTCCCTGCAGCATCCCAGGGAAGCTATGTGAACATGGCTGTCCGTGGGTGACAGATGAGGATCCCAGGCAATTAGCAGTTAGTGAGCCCAACCTGAAGCACACCCTCGAGTGATTGAAACAGTCCTACAGGAGTTTCTATTCACTTTCCGGAAAACATTAAGCCTTCCTTGTGTCATTCAGCCGAAGAAAAGAGTGGGGTGGGATGTGCCTGTGTCTTCTTTCCTTAGGAGAGTTTGTATAAAGAATTCTGTGTCTGTTGCACTGTAAAAATGATCTTAATCTCTTGCCTATATTCCAGGCACGTGGAATCAAGGCAATGGGTAAAATGACCAGGCTTCTCTTTCCTTCCTTAGATATGAGATCCTGACTCCAAACTCCATTCCCAAGGGCTTCATGGATGGGAAGCAGGCGTGCGTGCTCATGGTGAGTTGAGCTGCTGTCCCTGCCTCTCTGGATGGGCAGCCCCTTGTTTGGGGAGTGCCCGCATGGCCAGGGCCCGCCTTGCTGTGTCAGTGGTCGTGGGTGCCCAGGCTGTGTCCCTTCTGATGCTCTGCGTCTGACTCTGCTGGGCGCCCTTTGCAGCAGCCCCTTGACCTCAGATAGCCAGGGATGGTGTTTGGCACCAGGGTGGTGTGGAGGAGACAAGAACTGTAGCCATGGCCAGGCTCTGATGTAAGATGATGGCCTCTTTCATTTGGGGGACATTCTCCTGCTTTCTTGCTCACGGGTCTGACTCCACGCCCATTGTGGTGAGCAGGGCAGCTCACAGCCAGGGCAGCTGGCCTGGTGCGCCATGATCTGGGCTTCTCCTGCCTCCCTCCCCACTCCCAGTCCTAGCACAGTGCTGGATGTGCTGTGCGCATGCTTTGAATTCCGGTTGAATGAAGGCCCTGCAGTGACTCAGGGCTAAATCCCACCCTGCTCCTGTTTTCCCTTTCCCAGCATCCTGTTTCTGGCGTGTCCAGGTTAACAGCCGCTACCTTTGGCCTCGTTTTACTTCACGTTCTTTCTAAAGAATCAGAAAGCGTTGGCTGCAGAGTGGGGAGTTGGTGGGGGGAAAAGAGAAGGAAAAATTCAACACCTACTGTGTGCAAAACCTGCATTTGGTGACGGGGAGATGGGGAACAGGAAGAAGGAGGGAGAGGAGATGGCTTTCTGCTCTCCAGATGCTCGTCAGCCAGTAGCAAGAAGGGTGAAGGACACGCCTCCAGCTGTGCCTGGGCCACCCTTTCACGGAGCCGTGGCCAGTTGCTGGCCAGGTAAACAGCCTACTCCTCCCACCTAGATAAAAGCCTTGGAGCTCGACAGCAACCTGTACCGCATTGGCCAGAGCAAAGTCTTCTTCCGTGCCGGCGTGCTGGCCCACCTGGAAGAGGAGCGGGACCTGAAGATCACTGACGTCATCATAGGGTTCCAGGCCTGCTGCAGGGGCTACCTGGCCAGGAAGTGAGTCCCGGGAGATACTCCTGCCCCACACGCCAGGCCTTGCCACGCCCTTTGTTGCCAAAGAGCACTTAGCAGGCTGTGGTCTAGGACACCCCACTGCAGCTGGTCACATGCCTGTCAGGGAGGCCCACGTGGCTCTTCCTGACCCCATTCCTGGATTTCTACCTTTGAAGAGTAGAATCGGGCAGTTCTTTTTTCTTTTCTTTTTTTTTTTTTTTGAGATGGAGTCTCACCCTGCCGCCCAGGCTGGAGTGCTGTGGCATATTCTCAGCTCACTGCAACCTCCACCTCCCAGGTTCAAGTGATTCTCCTGCCTCAGCCTCACTAGTAGCTGAGGTTACAGGTGCACACCACCACGCCCGGCCTATTTTTGTGTTTTTAGTAGAGACAGGGTTTCGCCATGTTGGCCAGGCTGGTCTCAAATTCCTGACCTCAAGTGATCCACCCACCTCAGCCTCCCAAAGTGCTGGGATTACAGGCGCGAGCCACTGTGCCTGGCTGAATCGGGCATTTCCAATTGAGGTTTAGAGTGATGGTTGGGAAGAGGCTGACTCTGCTTGGATTTGCCTGCCTGAAAGATCCTGCTTACCAGGACTCCTCACCGTGTGACCCTTGTGGGGACAGCACCCAGAGCCTGCCCTAAAGAACCCTGTGATTCCAGGGGAGCAGACCATCCTTGAGTCCAGACTCATCCTTGACTCCCTGGGAAGTGAGGGCTCCCCTGCTGCAGGACAGCGGGTGTGGGCACTGCACACTCGTCCCCTGGTGCTCGGGGCTGAGGGTCCTAGCAGGAGCGCCGAGCTCTGGGAGATGAAGCCTGAGCGTGTGGCATTTGCACAGATGGAGGCATGTTTATCCAAAAGCCCTCCCGCTGACACCCGCAGCCCACCTTCACAGAACATCAGCTCCTGACGTTCTTCCACCAAACAAAAGCTCAGATAAGGAACAGCACGAAGGGTGGGAAGCTGAAGTCCAGAGTCACCCAGGGCCAGTCGGCTTAATGACCAAGGGTCATGCTCAGTCCCCACGCTGAGTGAGATCTGTGGTTACTTCACAGGAGCCTTCACCCCGTGGGCTCCTCAGTGGAGGGGTAGTCTGGTGACTTAGGTCCTTCACCCACTGTAAGATTAGAGCCTCATGGGGTCACACAGCCTGTAAGTGGGAGAAATATATCTCAACCCCAGGGCCAGGCCACTTCCCTGAATTTCTGTCTTGAGGTACCCCAGGCAAGGGTAGACCCCCAGAAAAGCCTTGAGGACAAGGCCAGGACTGTTAGGTCGGGTCTGCTGTCCACTGCCCCGCACTGACCATGTTCCTCACCCCACAGAGCGTTTGCCAAGCGGCAGCAGCAGCTGACCGCCATGAAGGTCCTCCAGCGGAACTGCGCTGCCTACCTCAAGCTGCGGAACTGGCAGTGGTGGCGGCTCTTCACCAAGGTGCGTGCTAGAAAGGCCTCCTGAGTAGCTGGGACTACAGGTGCACAGCACCATACATACCTGGCTAATGTTTTGTAATTTTTGTAGAGGTGTGGTCTCACTATGTTGCCCTGGTTGGTCACAAACTCTTGGGCTCCAGCAGTCCTCCTACCTCAGCCACCCAAAGTGCTGGAATTACAGGCATGAGCCACTGTGCCCGGCCCTTTTTGATTTTTGGTAGAGACAAGGTCTCACTATCTTGCCCAGGCTGGCCTTCCTGGCCTTTAAAAAAAAAACAACTCGT
The DNA here is from genome assembly GCF_043159975.1 of Macaca nemestrina. Classification (NCBI taxonomy): domain Eukaryota; kingdom Metazoa; phylum Chordata; class Mammalia; order Primates; family Cercopithecidae; genus Macaca; species Macaca nemestrina. The sequence continues at coordinate 103,922,753 of NC_092139.1, read as the reverse complement.
TATTTTTAAACTTGTCCGGGCTGCTTTTGTGTATAATCCATAATTTATGGTAATGGCAAAAAGCCAACTAACAAAAAGTCTAAAGAATTAAATAAAAATTCACACATAAACCCTTACCCTAAACCAGCAGCAGCAGCTATTTTAGTGTTTATTCTCTCGCTCTTTTTCTCACTGCCTATAAAACCTCAGCTATGTAAACAGTATGCATTCTTCCATAGCTGAGTTTGACTCGTATAAACAGTATTGTAGTGTGTACGTTCCATTTACGATTCCTTCATAAGCATCGTTTTTTTAGAGGTAGCGTACTGTTCCCTAGGGGCCACATCATTATCTGGGTACTTTTTCAGAGATGGGTCCTTCCTCATTTTCTTGCTGTTATAAACAATGCCGAGGTGAACATCTTCACACGCACGCAGGGATAGTTTCCCTGGAATGTAGTTAGCAGGTCAGAGGCCCGTGGTACAGAGCACCAGATGGATTTCCAGGAAGGCTGTAGCCCCCTCCACAGCATGTCTTCTTGCCCCTCACTTTCATGTTTCCAGAGGTAAGGGAGAGGCCTCAAACTTGTTGGCAGAGGCGGGCATCTTCCAGCCAAGCATGTCTCTACCTCCATCTCCTCTCCCAGGTCAAGCCGCTGCTGCAGGTGAGCCGGCAGGAGGAGGAGATGATGGCCAAGGAGGAGGAGCTGGTGAAGGTCCGAGAGAAGCAGCTGGCTGCGGAGAACAGGCTCACGGAGATGGAGACACTGCAGTCGCAGGTGGGTGTCAGCGAAGGCTCCGTCCAGGTTGCGTGACCTGCCCGGTGCTGCCACCTGCTGGCCATCGGTAGGCACGGCATGCTGGCCTCTTCTGTAACTATAGGGGTTTCCTACGACTGAGTTTCCTATTACTGTGGGAACAGTGACCAGTCTCTCTGCAGACTGGATTTGGGGTTATGTGATGTAGGGAGGCCACCTAATAGAATGGAACGTTCACCAGTGTTGGGTTCAAACCTCAGCTCTACCACATGACCTGAGCCCGTTTCCCGGGACCTTGCTTTGGAGCTCATGGGGTAGTGAAAAATCAAGGACACGATGTCTGGAAGGTGCCTGGAAGCTTCAGAGCTCTCCAGATGAAAGCTACTCTTGTCCACATGTTCCTTTCCTGCTGGGATCCTGAGCCACGGCGTCCATCTTTTGAGGATGGAGTGACTTGCGGGTGTTGCGAGGAGCTTGTGTTTTCCACTTGCTGTTTGCAGCTCATGGCAGAGAAATTACAGCTGCAGGAGCAGCTCCAGGCAGAAACCGAGCTGTGTGCCGAGGCTGAGGAGCTCCGGGCCCGCCTGACCGCCAAGAAGCAGGAACTAGAAGAGATCTGCCATGACCTGGAGGCCAGGGTGGAGGAGGAGGAGGAGCGCTGCCAGCACCTGCAGACAGAGAAGAAGAAGATGCAGCAGAACATCCAGGTTCCTGCCTGCTCTACCCGGGGAGGAGCGGGACTGGAGGGGCAGGGCGGGGCAGAGAAGCAGGGACCAGGAGCTGGGAGAACATGGAATTAGGGTCCGAGGAGGCCGCTCCTCACGCTGTCTGCTTGGGGCACTCAGTGAGAGGTGTTCCCTTTGGGCTGGTAGTTTGTGACATGTGCATCTGAGATCTCTCCATGAGTACTGCCTGGGCCAGCATCAAGGCCAGTTTGATTTCCCTGCCATTAGCCCTGGCCCTGGCTAGCCAGAGAGGCACAGGGCCAGCAGCTCTGCATCCTGCCTGTTTCATGGGTGGGAGCTTGCTGCAGGAAACCCTTCAGAACATTGCACCGGTGTTCTGGCCCTGTGTCCCAGTTTGAAATCTGGAATCCTACAAATAGGGCTTGGGCCCTGCCTCGGGTGTGGCCCTGGGCTTGCAGACCTTGCTGTCCCCACCTCAGCCATGACCCTGGGCTCACAGACCTTCGTATCCTCTCCTTGGTGTTCGGACCTGGCCTTCGGACCTTGCTGTCTTCACCTTGGCCATGACCCTGGGCCTGCTGTCCTCACCGTGTCTCTGGCCCCCGGCAGGAGCTTGAGGAGCAGCTGGAGGAGGAGGAGAGCGCCCGGCAGAAGCTGCAGCTGGAGAAGGTGACCACTGAGGCGAAGCTGAAGAAGCTGGAGGAGGAGCAGATCATCCTGGAGGACCAGAACTGCAAGCTGGCCAAGGTGAGGCCCGCGGCTGCCGCCTGCAGCTGCTCCAGGGGGGCCGTGGATGGGAGAGTGTGGTCACCCTTGCCGGGCCGGACCCCAGCCCTGCCGCTGCTGCTTCCTGGCTCTTCCGCCTGCAGCACGAGGGTTTCTGCCTCGCTGCAGGTGCTCCCTGGAGGTCCCATGGGCCTTCGTTGAGGGATTTCCTCATAAACGAAGGGGCCCTGGGGAAGGGTTTGTCCTTTCCCCTCTGGAAAGCTCTTCTTTGCCACCCGTGAGACCCAAGCCTTTGTAAAGGTGGCCATCTGTGCAGCATTGCAGGCGTTGGTCACTGTGGGGTTGGGGACACTTTGGTGGCTCTATATTGAGATGTGGGGTACTCCTCCACTGTCCCTGGGCGGCAGCCGTTCCTCCTGAGAATGAGCTGGTCCCTGTCAGTGTCTGCCCAGGGAGCAGATAGCAGCCGGGGAACCAGATAGAGGAGAAGGCAGCCTCCCCACCTTTTGGGGCTCCTCAGACCACGGGAGCTCCAAAGGCTGAGGTGGCAGGACGTCCGCCCGGGACTGGGATGAGAGGACTGAGGCGCTTGTGCCAAGCTCTGGCCCCTGGGCAGGGGTGTTGCGGGGGCCACACAGAACAGAAAGCAAGGAGAGCAGCCCGGGGTACCGCGGGGCTAAAGAGGGGGAGGGGCTCTGGCCCCCCCTGGCAGGTGAGAGAGGGGCACGGAGAAGGTGGCCTGGTGGCGCAGGTGAGCGCCGTATGGCAGCCTCCTGAAGGAGTGGAGCCATCTGTCCCTGCTGACACTAGCTGTCACCTGGAAGCCTTTCTCACCCAAGCCCACAGGGGAAGGGGAAGGGCTTGGGCACCCACATTTTTCGATCCTGAGGAAGCATATACCTCACTGTTTCAGGGAAGCTGGTGACCTTTCAAAATTATCCTTTGATCCAGGAAAATCCTCATGAACTTGATCAAGTGTCTAAAGCCCTCTCCATTCAGCCCCAAATTTCCGGGCGAGTCATGCTTTGAGGCTAGTGTTCTCTGCTCAACCGACACTAAATGCCGGCCTACTCCCCTCTCCCCAGGAAAAGAAACTGCTGGAAGACAGGATAGCTGAGTTCACCACCAACCTCACGGAAGAGGAGGAGAAATCTAAGAGCCTCGCCAAGCTCAAGAACAAGCATGAGGCAATGATCACCGACTTGGAAGGTGAGAGGGTGACGGGCAGGAGGTGATGGGCAGGGGCTGGCGGGCAGGGGCTGGCCTGTCTGACCGGAACACGGAGGCCTCCTCAGCTCACGGGTGAGCCTGGGCCACACTACAGCACTGGCTGCTGCCCTTCAGACCTGAGGTCACAGGTCGAGGGGAGCCGTGTCTGGTGCCTGCGGGAGCCTGAGCCTCCAGGCCCCTGTTGTTCTGTGGCTAGTTGCCCCCCTGCATGAAGTGTGTTTAAAGGAGAGCTTTGGCGCTGCCCTGTTGTCGTGTGCCGTGGGTTTTGGAAGCTTCCGAGACTGCCTAGGAGGCTCTGGGTTTGGCCCACAGGACTCACTAGCTCTGTCACTGACTAGCTGGCTCATCTTACACCTGTGACTTAAGCTCCATGAGCTTTAGTTTTACCTAAAAAGGGGACACAGTGCTAGGGTACTGTGAAAATTTCATTAAATACACGTGAACACGTATGTACCGTGAAGTCCTTGACAGTTACTGCGGAAGCTCATTGCTTGACTTGGGGCAGGGTGACAAATCCTGCCTTGTCTCTGTGTGCCCCGGGGATCTGTGGCAGGGAGGGGGCGCTGGGGTAGAAGCACAGGTCCGTGGTTGTCTGAGGACCCCCGGCCCTGCCCCTTGAGAGGAGTGGACAACTGGGGGAACAGGAGAACCCTGACTATTGTGGGAACTCTGAGCTCATACCCAGGGGAGGGAGGCCACAGCCTGACTGCCGGGAGGATTTTCCCCGGCTTGGTGTCACAGCCTTGTCCAGCCCCCTCACATCTGCAGGGGATGAGGTGAGTCAGGTCCAGCGGAAGAGAGGTCTGGACACTAGAGAGATCTCTTAGCCCACAGATACCCTGCCTCACCTGGGAGGAGCGCGGAAGACTTGGTCATCCAGGAGGTCTAGGGGTGGCGCCCACCAGATGGACAGACATGAAAGGTTGACACTAATAAGCGCTAACACAGACACGGAGCCGTCAGAGCACACACATGCTGCTGCTGGGACTGCAGACTGGTAGACGGCGTTAGAGAACGATCCAGCAGTCCTAGTGAGGTTGAAGCTTGGCATGCTGGTGACCCGGCCGTTCCATCCATCACTCAGCCGTCTGCGCTGAGAGTGAGCAGGACGCTCGCAGCAGCGTTGTGTATCAGAGTGTGCGATGAACACAGCCCCATGCCTGCCAGCTGCAGGACGGGTACATAAATAAGTTGTGGTGTATTCACATCATGGAATGCTAGATAAATGTCCATACACATCTATTCCAGCAAAACTTCACGGGCTACATCTCAAGACCATGGGATGGGGCGGCAAAGGCATGGCAGGGAATAAACATCACCAGCCAGGCACTGTTCTAGGTGCTTTTTAAGATAGTAACTCATTGGCCCCTCACACCATCCTAATGAAGTAGGCCGTCTCCTTTTGTTTGTTATTCAGACGAGGTATAGAAAGTAGCTTTCCCTAGTGACATCACAGAGTTATAAAGCTAGACACCAAGCCCTGACTCTGTGATTCCAACTGTGGAATTCACACAAGGCAGTTCCATCTTAAAAGTTGAGATTCGCACAAAATTGAACATGTTTTTTAGAGATACAGACATGGTACAACCTTCAAGGGAACCAAGGGGGTTACGAACACCAGCTTTAGGAGAGTACTTAACTCCTGGCAGGGAAGGACGAGGGGTGAGTTGGAGAGAGACACGCCAGGGGCTGGCAGTTTGCGGTGATGTCCTCTTCCTGCGTGCAGGAGTTGGGTGCGAGTGTCTGTGTATTTGTGATGCTTTCAGCCTGACACACGTTTCATAACGAGTGCTCGGTATTTTGTATAAGTAATTGACACGGAGACAGAACCCACGGCACTGAGGGCTATGTGGGCTCCCCGCTCCTTGCAGAGCGCCTCCGCAGGGAGGAGAAGCAGCGACAGGAGCTGGAGAAGACCCGCCGGAAGCTGGAGGGAGACTCCACGGACCTCAGCGACCAGATCGCCGAGCTCCAGGCGCAGATCGCGGAGCTCAAGATGCAGCTGGCCAAGAAAGAGGAGGAGCTCCAGGCCGCCCTGGCCAGGTGAGGACCCCGCCTGAGGCCAGGTGGCCTGGGCCAGCCCTTCCTGCTTGCTGCTGGGCCTAGTTCTCTGCACCAGAGAGCTGTGAGCATTCTTTCCACTGTTGTCTTAGAAGAGCCGTTTATTTCATAGCAAAGCAGTTCTTGTGCACCCAGGGCACAGTGAGGGGCCTCATTTGTCTTTTGTTTATTTGTTTGTAATTTGAAAAACAGTCATCCACAACTTTATCACCCACCTACAATAGTCCTTTGCTAATTTCTTGCTATAGGTACACTTAAAAAAAAAAGACTTGGCCAGGCATGTTGGCTCATGTCTGTGATCCCAGCACTTGGGGAGGCCAAGCTGGATGGATCACTTGAGGTCAGGAGTTCGAGACCAGCCTGGCCAACATGGTGAAGCCCCCACCCCTACCAAAAATATAAAAAATTCGCCAGGGTGGTGGCACACGACTGTAATCTCAGCTACTCAGGAGCCTGAGGCAGGAGAATCCCTTGAACCCAGGAGGCAGAGGTTGCAGTCAGCCAAGATCGCGCCACTGCACCCCAGCCTAGGTGACAGAGCGAGAATCTGTTTTAAAAAAAAAAAAAGAAAGCGACTTTATTTTGTAGAGTAGTTTTAGATTCACAGCAGGAGTCAGCAGAAGTTTCTCCATCTTCCGCTGCCCCACTCACGCGCCGCTTCCCCAGCTGCCAACACCCCCCAGTGCAGTGGTGTGTTTGTTCTAATTGGTGAACCTACGTTGACTCCTCACAACCATCTAAAGTCCATAGCACTTTCATATTTTTACTGAGTTACAGTCATCCTGTGGTGTAATATTTTATTTCCTTTTCTTCCCATTTAACAAATCATTTGACTTTTTTTTTTTTTTTTTTTTTTGAGACAGAGTCTCGCTCTGTCGCCCAGGCTGGAGTGCAGTGGCGCAATCTCGGCTCACTGCAAACTCTGCCTCCCGGGTTCACGCCATTCTCCTGCCTCAGCCTCCAGAGTAGCTGGGACTACAGGCGCCCGCCACCGCTCCCGGCTAATTTTTTTGTGTTTTTAGTAGAGACGGGGTTTTGCAGTGTTAGCCAGGATGGTCTCGATCTCCTGACCTCGTGATCCGCCCGCCTCGGCCTCCCAAAGTGCTGGGATTACAGGTGTGAGCCACCGCGCCCGGCCACAAATCATTTGACTTTTAAAAATATTTGAAGCAGTGAATCTTACTTTGGAAATTGAAAGGATTCCTCTATGAGGTTTTCTAGTTCTCAGAGGGGTGTTGCCCTTCAGTCTGGTTGCCTCAGATGTTGTTTCTACTGAGAGCCACCCTAAGTGCCATGATTGTGACCACCAGAGGCAGCTTTGGCTGCCGCACCTCTCTCAGGCCTGTCCTGCAAACTCTGCTCCTTGGAGGTGAAACTGACCTTATACTGATGTTGCTGGTCGCTTTGGCAGAGTGGAAGAGGAAGCTGCCCAGAAGAACATGGCCCTTAAGAAGATCCGGGAGCTGGAATCTCAGATCTCGGAACTCCAGGAAGACCTGGAGTCTGAACGTGCTTCCAGAAATAAAGCTGAGAAGCAGAAACGGGACCTTGGGGAAGAGCTAGAGGCGCTGAAAACAGAGTTGGAGGACACGCTGGATACCACAGCTGCCCAGCAGGAGCTCAGGTGTGCCCTGGGACCAAGTCCCTGGGGATGGGGAGGGCAGCCACGGGGGCCTTGGCTTGGAGACATGGACCCTGGGCCTCTGTGCGCACGCGCATTCACACACACACACGCGCGCGCGCGCGCGCGCGCCCCGTGGCCCTGTTATGCGCCAGCAGGCATGGAAGCTGCTGGTTCCTCAGCGGTTTCTGTCTACAGAGTAGAAAGCCTGTTGAAGAACCTGACTCAAAGTTGGGGGTGAGGCAAGGGTGGGCTTTAAAGCTGAAAGGCTACAGAAGCCTTTCACAGTGCGTCTTTCAGGCTGGCCCATGGGATAGATGGTCAGGAGGGGCTGATGGGTAGAGAAGCTGCCTGGAGTGCCTGTGCCCTGGTCAGGCCTCTCTTCGGTCAGGGAAGAGCTCCAGGGACAGCCTCGCTCCAGTGCTCCCAGCCTCCACTCTGAGGGGATTTCTCTGTCCAGGTCGAAACGTGAGCAGGAGGTGAACATCCTGAAGAAGACCTTGGAGGAGGAGGCCAAGACCCACGAGGCCCAGATCCAGGAGATGAGACAGAAGCACTCGCAGGCCGTGGAGGAGCTGGCGGAGCAGCTGGAGCAGACGAAGCGGGTGCGGAGCCTCCCTGAGACCGCAGCAGGAAGGCAGGGTTCCCCGTGCTGGGCCCACAGAATCCGAATCAGTCCTGCAGAGCAGCTGCAGGATCCAACTCAACTGCCTGGTTCTGAGGCCAGGCTCCCCCTCTAAGGGGCTTTGAGACTTGGGCCTCAGTTTCCCTGTTCACAAGGGAAGATTATGATAGGTCTGTCTCATGTGGTTATGTGAGGGTGAAAACATTACTTCGTTACTTTGAACATCAGACTTCAGACAGGCTTTACTGGAAGTCTAACTACAAACAATTACAGTTCCCCTCATTGCATTATAAATATTGCTAACATCTGCAACACCAGTGCCGTGCCCTAGAACCTGGCCTCTACCCAGGGTAGAAGGCTGGGCAGGTATTATTTTAGAGATGGGGAAGCTGAGGTCCCAAGCAGTGAAGACAGGAGCCAAGTGTCACCCACCAGCCAAGAGAGAAGAGGACAGGACAGATGAGGCCTGAGCCTTCTGAGTCCAGGACTCAGGCGCACCGTCGTCAGGGCTGCAGCAGCAGCGATGTCTGGATCTCGAGTCCAGTGATGACAGACCAGCCAGCCTTGTGTCAGGAGGCCGCCACTCACGTCTTTGCTTTCTTCCCCGCCAGGTAAAAGCCAACCTCGAGAAGGCAAAGCAGACCCTGGAGAATGAGCGGGGGGAGCTGGCCAATGAGGTGAAGGTGCTGCTGCAGGGCAAAGGGGACTCGGAGCACAAGCGCAAGAAAGTGGAGGCGCAGCTGCAGGAGCTGCAGGTCAAGTTCAACGAGGGAGAGCGCGTGCGCACGGAGCTGGCCGACAAGGTCACCAAGCTGCAGGTGAGGCCTCCGCCGGGATCCTGGCGCAGGCAGTGGGTGCCAGCAGCAGTGGTGGCCCAGACCCCCGGGTGCATGTGTGCTCTGTGTCTCTCTCTCTTCTCAAACTGGCTCCTCAGACCCTCACGCTTCAGCTTGTGACTCAGGTCCAGCTTTACGTAAAGGAGCTGAGGTGGGGCAGGAGCGGTGGGGCTGGGTCCATGGTCCTTTGCGTCTCCCCGCCCGGTGCAGGTGGAGCTGGACAACGTGACCGGGCTTCTCAGCCAGTCCGACAGCAAGTCCAGCAAGCTCACCAAGGACTTCTCCGCGCTGGAGTCCCAGCTGCAGGACACTCAGGTAAGGGTGGTGCCAGGTTCCCAGAAGGTGAACTCCTCCAGGAAGGCCCCTGTGTCCACGACATTAGCTCCAGAACCCATCGGACTGCCCGTCCTCTCCTTCATCTCCTTCATCCCGTGGGTGGGTCTCTGCGTCCTCCTAGCTCCCATCAGGTCTTTACGTGGCCATCCCCTAAATCAGCAGGACCAGCTCCTCTCTCTCCTCAAGGGTGTGGAGTTCCTGGGTTTCAGACACCGCTCTCCTGAGCGCCCACACCCCTCTCAACCTGCGAGTAGGAGCTGCTGCAGGAGGAGAACCGGCAGAAGCTGAGCCTGAGCACCAAGCTCAAGCAGGTGGAGGACGAGAAGAATTCCTTCCGGGAGCAGCTGGAGGAGGAGGAGGAGGCCAAGCACAACCTGGAGAAGCAGATCGCCACCCTCCATGCCCAGGTTTGGAGGCCTGGGGAACCGGCCCGACTCTGCAGGCTGGGGAGCTGCTGGCCGGGCACTGGCCTGGGCACTGCAGGACAGCCCTGCCCACTGGGCCAGCCCATTGCTGCTCTCCCCCAGGGAAGCCCACCCTGCTCTCCCACATCAGGGCTCTCAGCCTGAGTCCCTAGGAGAGGAATCCAGGGGTCTGTGGACTTAGATGGGGGACACCACTATATTCACTATTTTACACCTTTATTTTCACCAGTCTTTAGCTGAAATTTAGCATTGCTTCCATGATGGATGTAGGCAGCAAGCCACAGTGGTGGCAGTCACTGCACCCTCGTCATCTGTAGAAATGGCCAGTTACCCTGTCAGGGTTGCGGCCGAGCTCCTTGGCCTCGTGGTTCCCGGGCCTGCGCCGAGTTTGCTGTCTGATGTGCTACCTAGCAGCACGTGGCTTCCTGAGCCACGGTGTTTTAGAATGTGTGAACACTGCATTTTTCTGTACTGGTTGCCTTGGTGATCCCATATGTTTATTTAATGCCTGTTAAAACATTGTCATGAGAAGGAGTCCCTAGGCCTCTCTAGACTGCCAAGGGGTCCGTAGCCTAATATATATTCAGAGCTCCTGCTCTAGATCCTATCTTGGGCCTCCATATGCCAGGCCAGAAGGCCTGAGCCACCTCGGGATGGGCTGGGAGTCCGTTCCGCAGTCAGGGTGGGAGCAGCCCGTGAGTGTGCGTGATTGCAGGTTTATCTCCAAGTGCAAGGATGGGGCTGGGTGATGGGGACCCCGCAGACATCCCTACAGGGCACTGGCCCTGCTCTCTGGGAGCGGTCTCCGTAGAGCAAGAGGCTTGGTGTGGATGAGGGCTGGGAGCCCCCACAGTGGGCCTGAGGGTCAACCTCCCCCGGGCTTCACATGGTAGACGGATGCCCCTTTGCAGAAGCTCCATTTGTCTCGCCCCCGTGGAGAGGGAAGTGACTGGGGGAGGTGGTTTCATAACTGGGCGGATCCCTGGTGCCCCTTCCACGGTGTGGCAGGCAGGCTCCCAGCTGCCCCAGGGACGGGTGTGCCACCTGAGCAGGTGCCATCTCGGGCGTCTGCTTACTCCTGGCTCCTGCCCAGGTGGCCGACATGAAGAAGAAGATGGAGGACAGTGTGGGGTGCCTGGAAACCGCTGAGGAAGTGAAGAGGAAGCTCCAGAAGGACCTGGAGGGCCTGAGCCAGCGGCACGAGGAGAAGGTGGCCGCCTACGACAAGCTGGAGAAGACCAAGACGCGACTGCAGCAGGAGCTGGATGACCTGCTGGTGGACCTGGACCATCAACGCCAGAGCGCGTGCAACCTGGAGAAGAAGCAGAAGAAGTTTGACCAGGTGTGTGGCCACTGGCTCCATCCTTTGTATTTCTTCTTCAAGCACTGAGTCCAAGGCGAAGGGCCCGTCAGAGAAAGCCTGGGCTCCCTCAAGGTCTTGCCCGGGAGGGCCGTGCGGGGCAGCGCTTGGAGGCCCCCCCGTCTCTGGCTTGTCGAGGGGCCCAGGGAGAAGGCCAGTGGAAGAGGGTGTCTTCCTGCAATGGGTTGAGGAGTGACTTTTCCTTTCTGGTTTTTTACATTTTTCAGATTTTCTGGAATTAAGTGGTTTGACTGTCTTTTAAACGATTTATTTATGCACTCATATCGCTTCCTTTTCCAAAATATCAGAGGGCAGCTGAGGGGGATGCGGACTCAGGGGCGGGACAGAACAGTAGAAGACACCGGGCAGCTGACTGCGGCAGTCGGGTCCAGCCCACTGCGTTTCGTGGGGAAAGATGGAGTGAACACAGCCACACTCCGTCGTTCTCGCATTGTCTTTGGTTGCTTTGAGCTGTGGTAGTGGGGTTGAGCCATTGCTGCAGAGACCGTAGGGCCTGCGTACTCTAAAGAATACACTATCTGGCCCTTTAGGAAGTGGTCAGCCACCCATGGAATAATTAAGGTTTGGGCCAAAAGGAAGGGAAGCTGGGGAAATAGGATAGAGCCAGGTGGGTGCACACAGAGAACAGATGCCAGGGGACAGAAGCTTTCGTTAGAGGAGACCACAAATGGGGTTCAGGCTTCCTGGTAGCCAGCTTGGCATTCACTCCGTGAAAAATGCCAACCAAATGCCAACTTTGGTTCAGGAGAACCAAAGCTCTTACAGGTTTGGAGGGCTCTCATGGAAGGGGCAGCATGCCATAAAGGGTTACGATTAGTAAGTGATGAAAATTAAACAGATGTTACGACATGGCGTTCGCAGCAGTGCCTGCCCCAGTCAGCAGTCATCCCGTCATGAGGATGCACAGGACTGTGTGTGTTGTCCCGGGCACAGCCCTGGGACTGTGCTTCCTAGATCTGCTCCTCTCCGCCGTGGCCTCTGGGCTCCGCGTTCCCCAGGGAGCTTAGGCCCAGCTGCTCTGCCCCACCGGGGGCCGTAGCTCTGAGCCTATGGTGCTGAGCCTCATGGTGCCCACCTCTCTCCCAGCTCCTGGCAGAGGAGAAGACCATCTCTGCCAAGTACGCAGAGGAGCGCGACCGGGCTGAGGCGGAGGCCCGAGAGAAGGAGACCAAGGCACTGTCGCTGGCCCGGGCCCTGGAGGAAGCCATGGAGCAGAAGGCGGAGCTGGAGCGGCTCAACAAGCAGTTCCGCACGGAGATGGAGGACCTCATGAGCTCCAAGGACGACGTGGGCAAGAGCGTGAGTGCTGGACCTGGCAGCAGGCTCTTGGGAGGGGCCCGAGGGGGGTCATCACAGAGGGTCGCTGTGTGCACAGACTCCGGGTCTCGCAGACCCCGGTACCTGCCAGTCCCTTTGCTCCTGACTTGGGCTCTCTGGGGCTCAGGTCCATGAGCTGGAGAAGTCCAAGCGGGCCCTGGAGCAGCAGGTGGAGGAGATGAAGACGCAGCTGGAAGAGCTGGAGGACGAGCTGCAGGCCACTGAAGACGCCAAACTGCGGCTGGAGGTCAACCTGCAGGCCATGAAGGCCCAGTTCGAGCGGGATCTGCAGGGCCGGGACGAGCAGAGCGAGGAGAAGAAGAAGCAGCTGGTCAGACAGGTGTGCATGGCCTCCTGCTACCCCACGAGTGCCCAAGGCTGCCCTGGCTTCACGCAGGCTTCTGTTCTCTCCTTCCACTTGGATTATGTTAGGGCCCCTTGACCACGCCTCCCCTCCCATATCCCTCCTTTCCAGCCCCCTGTCTCAGGGTTCAGTGACTCACCTTCTTAGAGTTCTTATGGTCAGTAATCCCCACTGGCCCCCCAAGGCCCCATGGATCCTGTAGAACTGGCCTGAGGCTCCTGAGTTCAGAGCTAGGGCAGGGTCTCTGAGTGGGTCCAGCTTCCCAAGCTGTTGATTTCCCTTCCCCCAGGTGCGGGAGATGGAGGCAGAGCTGGAGGATGAGAGGAAGCAGCGCTCGATGGCAGTGGCCGCCCGGAAGAAGCTGGAGATGGACCTGAAGGACCTGGAGGCGCACATCGACTCAGCCAACAAGAACCGGGAGGAAGCCATCAAACAGCTGCGGAAGCTGCAGGTGAGGGCGGGCGGGGCCCAGGTGAGGGTGGGCGGGGCCCAGGTGAGGGCGGGCGGGGCCCGACCCAGCCAACTACATGTGAAGGGGCCGGGCCCGGGGCAGGAACCTGGCAGGGTGGCACCTCCTGGGAAGGTCCTGGGTGCTTCCAGCCCCATCTCACTGACAGAGACTCAGAGGCTCGGAGGTGAGTGGAAACATGATAGTCCAACAGCAGACTTGCAAAACGGTGAATGACTGAGTACATAAAACACAGAAGCAAACAAGTACAAGCCTAGACATGGGTGGAGTTCGAGAAGGTCTCACTTAATGCAGATTTCCAGAATCAGCCGGGTGCTGACACCCTCCAGCCTTCTGGGCTCTGGGGTGATGGTTCTGAGCAGCAGCCCAGAGTGCGGGACACATACTTGGAAATCTTTACCTCACCAATAATTAAAGAATAATTAACACGTAAAAACAGCTCTGATACACCATATCATGTAACAAGAATAACCTTAGTTTAAAAAAAATTTTTTTAAGTGTAAAAAAAAAACCCACAAAAACTTTAAAACCTCTCTGTGGTCAAGGTTGTGGGCATAGCTACTGTGATTGCTGGTGGCATTTTTTTACTGGTGTGGTTGAGCTGTACACAGCCAGTCATGCTCTTTGGTTTGAGGAATCTCAATTTAGGATTTATCTGCAAAGATCTTTAGTGTTCAAACAAATAACAGGAGAATAACAAAAGGAAAGGTGTTTCCTGCCTGTGGTGGGGACGGCCCGGCAGGCTGGGCACTGGTTTTGAGGGGCAGGTGCACATTAGGGGTGGCACCGTGGGCACCGGCTTCCGGCCCACAGGAGGGGACAGAAAGTAGGAAATGAAGCTCAGCTTGGGCTCACGTCCACGGTGACCAGCACTGTCAAAGTGTGCATGATGGGGTGGGTCACAGAGGTGTTTGCCTTTAGTTGCCTTTTCGCCCTGTCACCACGGTTAGTTGGTTAAATAAAGCATCGAGCGGAGCACCAGCCATGAGTCCTGCTGGCGAGGTGACCCACGAGGGTAGGGGTGGAGGGCCAAGGAGCTGGGTGGGGTGCCAAGCCTCTGTCCCCACCCCAGGCCCAGATGAAGGATTGCATGCGCGAGCTGGATGACACCCGCGCCTCCCGTGAGGAGATCCTGGCCCAGGCCAAAGAGAACGAGAAGAAGCTGAAGAGCATGGAGGCCGAGATGATCCAGTTGCAGGAGGTGGGTGGGGCTGCAGTGGAGAGCGGCACCGCTGCCCTGCAGCCAGCAGGTGGCAGCGTAGGGCCTTCAGTTGAGGACAGGGCTAGGGTCCCGACTGGGCTCCAGGATTTGGCTGGGGATGGCTCTCATGTTACAAACGATTCCCTCCAGGGTTCCGTTACATGGCGGGGCTCCCTGGTATGATGAGAGTGTGTGTGTGTGAAACTGGCATGCCTCAGATGAGATGAGGCTTTGTGGCTGCCACCACCTCCTGCTATGAATGGTGCCTGGTGAGAAGGGGTCTGGGAGGCCACCCTACCCGTCTCACCTGAGCCTGTCCTGAAGTGTTTCCTGGCTCTGGAGGGTGCCCTGCAGTGTGATGTGCTGGCTGCAAGTGCGACCAGGGTGTAGCCATCTGCCTGTGGCCTCCGGAGCTGACTCCGGGCTCTGGCTCACCCAAATAGGGAGGGGCCGCACCGAGTAGCTCTGTCCACATGGTCTCCCTGGTTAGGCCAGGACACTTCTTATCGCCACACCCTGGCACCTGGCTTGATTCCTAGCACTTAAATGTAAGAGTTTTAGAAACATGTGGTGCTTAAGCTATGACTGCAGGGGGGCACCAGCCTGTGAGCTAGAGGGTTTCTGGAGGAAGGGCTTCCTGGGGGAGGTGGGCCTGGGGAAGGGCTTGAGAGGAGGGTGCCCGGGGCTGGGAAGGATGGTCTTGCAGGGCTGTGGCTGCCTTCAGGTCACACTCTGGGTCTTTGTGGCAGGAACTGGCAGCCGCGGAGCGTGCCAAGCGCCAGGCCCAGCAGGAGCGGGATGAGCTGGCTGATGAGATCGCCAACAGCAGTGGCAAAGGGTGAGCTGAGTGAGGGGACAGAGTTGAGGGGGACCAGCTGTGCCCCCGGGGTAGGCCCCTCACTTTTCCCACCCACCCCACAGAGCCCTGGCGTTGGAGGAGAAGCGGCGTCTGGAGGCCCGCATCGCCCAGCTGGAGGAGGAACTGGAGGAGGAGCAGGGCAACACAGAGCTGATCAACGACCGGCTGAAGAAGGCCAACCTGCAGGTGGGTGCCAGGCCTTCTCCCACCCTGGGCTCTGGAGCCACCACGGCAGAGCTGGCCTCAGACCCAGCCGGCAGAAGCACAGGCCAAGTGCCAGCTGCTCCCCAGGTGCTTACGGGAACATGTCCAGGCACCTGGACATGAAAGAGTCCCCTCTGGCTTCTGTGTTGGGTGTTCAGAAGTTTCTAATCCTCCCTTTTCTGGGAGACCCACGACTCTGGACCCCAAGGGTTTGGTGAGATCCTGCTGCCACCTTCCTCCGGCCCTGCTCGTGCCCTCCAGCCAGGGCCCCAGCCCTTCCCGAGGTCACTGGCCCTCCTTCTGTAGATCGACCAGATCAACACCGACCTGAACCTGGAGCGCAGCCACGCCCAGAAGAACGAGAATGCTCGGCAGCAGCTGGAGCGCCAGAACAAGGAGCTCAAGGTCAAGCTGCAGGAGATGGAGGGCACTGTCAAGTCCAAGTACAAGGCCTCCATCACTGCCCTCGAGGCCAAGATCGCACAACTGGAGGAGCAGCTGGACAACGAGACCAAGTACGTGCCCCTGACCCCGCCCAACTCCAGCCGTCCTGGCAAAAACTCCAGCCCCCTTGCAGTCCTGCCCAAATCTGGGCCACAACCAGCTCTCTGTCTCCTGAGTGCTGGGGGCTGTTTCCCTCCCTCCTGATGGGGCCCACATCCCTTCCACAGTTGGGTGGTTGGGGGAGTTTGTGGGGTTTGAACGGGATTCTCTGTTCCACCTCTAAAGCCAGGAGCTTTGGTGGCTGTCTCTGAGGGTGAATCAGAGCAGGAGGTAGAGGGGGGTCCTGCCCACCCGGGCAGTTGTTCTGTGGGCTCAGCAGGACTGAGACTTCCTTGGAGGGAATGGGGGTTACAGTAGGCCCCCAAACCTCCTTTCCAGTTACACAGATGCCCTTTGAGGTGTGTCACTTCCCTTACCTGCGCCCGTTTCCCCATCTGTAAATGGGGCTTTTTGCAGTGCCCATCATAAGAAGCCAGGCACACATAGGTGTCCAGCAAAGGCCTCCCTAGGTGATCCCTAGATGCCAGCGAGCCCCAGGGAACGGGTGGTCCATGTTAGGGTTTGTTGGCTGGACCCTCTGAAGGAGGGTGTTCCCTCTGAGCCACCTTGTCTGTCATGCAGGGAGCGCCAGGCAGCCTGCAAACAGGTGCGTCGGACGGAGAAGAAGCTGAAGGATGTGCTGCTGCAGGTGGATGATGAGCGGAGGAACGCCGAGCAGTACAAGGACCAGGTGCGGGCGCTGGTGGGGCAGTGAGAAGGGCAGCCGGGCTGGGCAGCAGATGGGGCAACAGGCAGGGCAGTGAGGCTGGCTGGCTGCACGCCCAGAGCTCCTAACCAGGGCCACGGGCCACACGTCCATCTCCACAGGCCGACAAGGCATCCACCCGCCTGAAGCAGCTCAAGCGGCAGCTGGAGGAGGCGGAAGAGGAGGCCCAGCGGGCCAACGCCTCCCGCCGGAAACTGCAGCGCGAGCTGGAGGACGCCACCGAGACGGCCGATGCCATGAACCGCGAGGTCAGCTCCCTCAAGAACAAGCTCAGGTGAGCCCCCACCGCCCAACCCACCCCTTTGCCTCGGCACTTCTCTCAAAAGGTAGCTTGTTCCTCAATCACAGCCCACAAGCAAACCACAAATGACACCAAGAAAGGACTGCACAAAGCAAACTCTGCCCCTTCTGACTTCTTGCCTTTGAGGCTTCAGCTTAGTGTTTTCAACACACAGTAAACTCTAGGTAGTTTATTCCTAGCCTGTCCTAAAAGTCTGTTGTCTTTTGAATTAGAAGTTGCTTGAGGCCACCTGGCCCAGTCCTGGCACATATTAGGTGCCTCATAAATATCTACAAAATGAATACGGGCCTCATAAACAATGTCTACAGAGGTTAAAAAGGCTCCTTTGCATTTCCCAGGGAGTGTTAACACTCAACAAGTAGTGAATGTTTGAAGCAGAGGATCTTATTCTCTGAGATTCTCATTTCTTACCTCTTTTTCATGGGGATCTTGTTTGTTTGTTTGTTTGTTTGTTTGAGATGGATTTTCACTCTTGTTGCCCAGACTGGAGTGCAATGGTGCAGTCTCAGCTCACTGCAACCTCCTCCCGGGTTCAAGTGATTGTCCTCCCTCAGCCTCTGGAGTAGCTGGGATTACAGGCATGCACCACTATGCCCAGCTGATTTTTGTATTTTTAGTAGAGATGGGGTTTCACCATGTTGGTCAGGCTGGTCTCAAACTCCTGACCTCAGGTGACCCACCCACTTCGGCCTCTCAAAGTGCTGAAATTACAAGCGTGAGCCACTGTGCCAGGCCTTCATGGCGCTCTTTTTTTAAGCATAAGGAGTCAGTATTGGATATGAATTTTCTGCCATGTGGTAGAAAGACGGTGCCCGGCTTTGTACTCTGTGTGAACAAGCACACCTGTTTACCTGTCTTGGTTTCACCGGTTTTATAGGAGTTGCAACAGAGGGTGGCATTTTACACTTACTTCTGTGCCTTTCCTGTTGTAATTGGTCCTGTTTGCCTGAACTGTTTTTGTGCTATGGTTGTGTGTGAAGATGTCTGACACCGAAACATTTTGCGGGAAGCTTTGCCTGCTGTCCTGAGAGCGGTCCTGTCCAGCTCACCTGTGGCTCCCAAGGCTCCGCCTTGCTTCTTCCTGGTGGGAGCAGCCAGGCGCCTGGTTTCCCTCTCGAATTCGCTTTGAGATGTGTGTGCTGTGCTGCGGCCACCCGTGGCCTGTCTGTGCCCACTGACCCTCTGCCTCTGCCTCTTCCCCCAGGCGCGGGGACCTGCCGTTTGTCATGCCCCGCCGAATGGCCCGGAAAGGCGCTGGCGATGGTTCCGACGAGGAGGTGGATGGCAAAGCGGATGGGGCTGAGGCCAAACCTGCCGAATAAGCCTCTTCTCCTGCAGCCTGAGATGGATGGACAGACGGACACCACAGCCTCCCCTTCCCAGACCCTGCAGCAGGCCTCTCCCCACCTTCTTGGGACTGCTGTGAACGCGCCTCCCCCTGCCCTCAGCCCCGTGCCCCCATCCTGTTTCCCTCCAGGCGTTGTTGAGGGCATTTGGCTTCCTCTGCTGCATCCCCTTCCAGCTCCCTCCCCCGCTCAGAATCTGATACCAAAGAGACAGGGCCCGGGCCCAGGCAGAGAGCGACCAGCAGGCTCCTCATCCCCCTCTTGCCAAAAAGCACAAGATGTTGAGGCGAGGAGGGCAGGCCCCCGGGGAGGGGCCAGAGTTTCTATGAATCTATTTTTCTTCAGACTGAAGGCGTTTTGGTAGTCGGAACCCCCGCAGTTGTCAGCCTCCCTGACCTCTGCCACCAGCGCCCCCACTCCTCCTTTCTTTGCTGTTGGCAATCACACGTGGTGACCTCACACACCTCTGCCCCTTGGGCCTCCCACTCCCGTGGCTCTGGGCGGTCCGGAAGGAGCAGGCTCTGGGGCTCCACCTCTGTGCAGGGCACAGAATGCTGGGGTGGGGGGAGGAGTGGATTCCTCCCCACCCTGTCCCAGGCAGCGCCCCTGTCCACTGTCTCCCTCCTGATTCTAAAATGTCTCAAGTGCAATGCCCCCTCCCCTCCTTTACCGAGGACAGCCTGCCTCTGCCACAGCAAGGCTGCCGGGGTCAAGCAGGGAAGGCCAGCAGCCTTCCAGTGGCTTCTCCCAACACTTTTGGGGACCAAATATATTTAATGGTTAAGGGACTTGTCCCAAGTATGACAGCCAGAGCGTTAGAGGGGCCAGCAGCCCTGCCAGGCGATCTCGTGTCTACTCTAGGACTGGGCCCGAGGGTCCTTTACCTGCACCGTTGACTCGTATAGTTTAAAAATCTGCCACCTGCACAGATATTTTTGAAAGCAAAACAAGGTTTTCTTTTTTTCCCCTTTCTCGTAATAAATGATAAAATTCCGAGTCTTTCTCACTGCCTTTGTTTATAAGAGAGTTAGCTCGTCCTCACTGGTCTACACTGGTTGCCGAATTTACTTGTATTTCTAACTTTTGTATATGCTGCATTGAGACTTATGGCAAGAAGGCATTTTTTTTTTTTTTTAAAGGAAACAAACTCTCAAATCACGAAGCGATATAAAAGCTGTGTAATGCCTACGAAGCTCTGAATTCAGGTCCCAGTGGCTGTCACAAAGGAGTGAGTGAAACTCTCACCCCACCCCTTTTTTATATAATAAAAGTGCCTTAGCATGTGTTGCGGCTGTCACCACTACAGTAAGCTGGTTTACGGATGTTTTCCATGGAGCATCACAATAAAGAGAACCATGTGCTACCAGCCGTGTCTGTAGCGTTTGTCTGCGGCCAGGGGGCCCTGGACAGGACTGGGCCTGGCTCCTGCAGCCGGTGCCGGCTCTGCATCGTCAGGGAGCCAGACTGGCTGAGGCGTAGGCTGGGCTAGCTGTGGGCGGTTGTGCAGAAAAGATAAGATGGAAAGGTGTGCTAGGCCAGATCCAAGGAGGCTGAGAGCATCTTAGAAACCTTGGTTCAAGGCTGGGTACGGTGGCTCACGCCTGTAATCCCAGCACTTGGGAGGCCGAGGCAGAGGGATCACTTGAGATCAGGAGTTCAAGACCATGGCGAAATCCCATCTCTACTAAAAATACAAAAAAAATTAGCCGGGCGGGGTGGTGCGTGCCTGTAATCCCAACTACTCTGGAGGCCGAGGCAGGAGAATCGCTTGAACCTGGGAGGCAGAGGTTGCAGTGAGCGGAGATCTGTGCCACTGCACTCCAGCCTGGGTGACAGAGTGAGACTCTGTCTCAAAAAAATAAATAATTTTAAAAAGGTGAACACTATCTGGGTCAGCTTAAGGAGGTGGCTAATTTTTGGCAAAACAGCTGCATGCACATTCCCTGGCCATTAGCTTCCTATGTGCCACCCTGGCCTGTCACCCTGGACAAGTCACTCCCTTCCCGGTTAGCTTCCTTGTCTATTAAGTAAAGTACACTGGATCTTTGCTGCTGGATGGCGGTCCTTGCACCGACAGCATTGGCTCCATGTGGAACCTGCTTAGAGACTATTTCAGACCCCGCCCCCAACCCTCTGAATGTGACTCCACTTTAACAAGATCTACAGATGATCTTCACGGCATTTTGTCAGAATCTTTTTTTTTTTCTCTCCCTCCCCCGAGATGGAATCTCACTCTGTCACCCAGGCTGGAATGCATGGCGCAATCTCAGTTCACTGCAACCTCCGCCTCCCAGGTTCAAGCGATTCTTCTGCTTCAGCCTCCTGAGTAGCTGGGACTACAGGTGCACACCACCATGCCCGACTAATATTTTTGTATTTTTAGTAGAGATGGGTTTCACCATGTTGGTCGGGCTGATCTCAAACTCCTGACCTCCAAAGTGTTGGGATTACAGGCGTGAGCCACTGCACCTGGCCTTTTTTTTTTTTTTTTTTTTTTGAGACAGAGTCCCTGTCACCCAGGCTGGAGAGCAGTGGTGCGATCTTGACTCACTGCGACCTGTGCCACCCAGGTTCAAGTGATTCTCGTGCCTCAGCCTCCTGAGTAGCTGCGGCTACAGGTGCACTCTACCACACCTGGCTAATTTTCGTATTTTTAGTTGAGACGGGGTTTTGCCATGTTGGCCAGGCTGGTCTTGAACTCCTGACCTCAGGAGATCCACCTGCCTGGGCTTCCCAAAATGCTGGGATTACAGGCATGAGCCACCGCACCTGGCCATTTCACCCCATTTGAACCTTAGTTTTCTCCTCTGGGAAGCCAAATTAATAAATGTTTTTATCACAGGGCCGTTGTTGAAGCATGTATGACTATGTGTGTGAAAATGTTTTGCAAACCAAAAAGGACTCAGGTGCTATTATTATTGTTATTATTATTATTATTCTGCAAAGGTTGGGCTTTGAAAGGATTTTAAAATATTTTAATTGTGGTAAAATATTTATAACCTAAAATTTGCCTTTTTAACCATTTTTAAGTATACAGTTTTAAGTATACAGTGGAATTACATTCACATTGTTGCGCGACTACCGTCACCGACAGAACTCTTCTCTTGCAAAACTGACACTTTGTACCCGGTAAACATTAACTCCTCATTCTCCCTCCCCCAGCCCCTGACAACCACCACTCTGTTCCCTATCTTTATACATTTGACCACCGTAAGAACCTCACATGAATGGAATCCTACAGCATGTGTCCTTTTGTGACGGGCTTATTTCACTTAGCAGAATGTCCTTAAGGTTCAGCCCTGTTGTAGCATGGGTCAGAGTTTCCTTCCTCTTTAAGGCTGAATAATATTCCCTGTGTGGACACGTCGCATTTTGCTTATCCATTCACCTGTCAATGGACACCCGGGTTGCCTCCCCCTTTTGGCTATGGTGAACGATGTTGCTATGAGCGTGGCTGTACAAACATCTGGTCAGGTCCCTGTTTTCATGCTGTCGGGTGTATCCCCAGAAGTGGAATTGAGGGATCCTACGGTAATTCCATGTTTCAGTTTTCAAAGAACTGCCGTATGGTTTTCCACAGCAGCTAAGTGCTATTAATTAATTAATTAATTAATTTGAGATGGAGTCTCGCTCTGTCGCCCAGGCTGGAGTGCAGTGGCGTGATTTCAGCTCACTGCAACCTCTGCCATCCAGGTTCAAATGATTCTCCTGCCTCAGACTCCCAAGTAGCTGGGACTACAGGTGCGCACCACCATGCCCGGCTAATTTTTGTGTTTTTAGTAGAGACAGGGTTTCACCATGTTGGCCAGGCTGGTCTCAAACTCCTGGCCTCAGGTGATCCTCCCGCCTCGGCCTCCCAAAGTGCTAGGATTACTGGTGTGAGCCACCGCACTCAGCCAAGATGCTATTATGTTTAAGGTCATGTTTTGGCACAGCAATGACTCCAGACAAGAGTCTTCTTTGTCTCCTGGCTGCTGGAGGGAAGGGGATAGAGGTTGGTGGTGCTCCTTGGTGCATGTTCCAGAGATCCTGGTGCTGTGGGTGCTCACAGCACCCTCCCCACCTTCCACTCCTCATTTCTCCTGTTTGACATCCACCGAGCTAGAGGCTTCTCCCTCTCCCTAGGCTAACGCTTATTTGCAGCACCCTCAGAGAGGAGTTCAACCTGAAATCCTGCATTTAAATCAACTACTCAGTGACCTATTTCAAATTTGAATCCAAAAACTCTGTTAACTCTGTGAATGAATCCAGTTCTCTTAAATGTTATATGTGCATCACAAGGAAACACACATTTGTCTTGACTTCAGCGGGAAAATATTATGAGCTTGACTGTGTCTGTCATTTTGATACCTACTTCTAAACCTCCCTGAAGCTGACACCTGTTACTCAGAGCCCAATTTTTCCATCTGAGGAAAGACAAAAAGGATTGTCCATGAGATGCTGCTAGTGGCCGGGCTGTGAGTGGCCGGGACCAGTGGCTGCTCCCTCAGCCTCCTATGGGGTCCCCAGGGGCTGTGGGCATGAAACACAATTCCCTTCCCCTGCACTTCGCAGTCCTAGGCTGTTTGTCTCTGCTAGCCACTGATGCCTTCAGAAGCCCCCATTGTCAAATGCCCAGCTTGAAGCTCGCCACCTGCTTCCAGGGTCCCTGGAAAAAGAGAGCAGAACAGGGCGCTGGGGTTCCTGTCATGGTGCACACAGACAATGACATCTGGCATGACCTGGCCAAGCACACCTCTCCATTGGCTGGGCAGGGCAGGGTGGGGGTGGTGGCTGGGAGCCTTTGGCTGTCGACACTTCCAGCTTCCACTAGATGGTGGTAGTGATATCACCATACCTCTTCCAAAGCAATTTCAGGGTTTGCCTTCTTCTCAGTGGCTGAAGTTGGGTTTGCCTTCTCAGTGGCTGAAATTTTGTCTGGACCCAAGATTTTGGCCCAAGCCCCCTCCTCTGGAGCTGCAGACATCCAGGGTGACTTTTCCTGTAGTGTCGATGGTGAAGCTGAGCCCTATTTGTAGTCACTAGATCCTTGGAATCTCCAGATGGATGGTCTCTGCTCACGTCCCACGTCCCTGGAGTTAAGAGACACCTGTTTCTCACCTGGATTTGAGTCTGCAGTCCCCATTCTGGTTGCTCCACTCTGAGATTACGTTCAGGGAGTCTATTGTCAACCTAAAATAACAGCAGAGAGGGAGTCTCCGAAGATAACGAGTTTATTCTAGAATGAGCAGAAGGATTTGTAAATCCAGGAATACATGATGTGTGAAGACACCCCATGGTGGGACCACAGGCAGACTCGGGGAGACAAAGGAAAACAGAGGGTTTTTATTTCCTCCTCCCCTGCCCCCCGAGTCTCACTCTGTCGCCAGGCTGGAGTGCAATGGCGCAATGTTGGCTCACTGCAACTTCTGCCTCCCAGGTTCCAGCAGTTCTCCTGCCTCAGCCTCCCAAGTAGCTGGAAATACAGGAATGTGCCACCACACCTGGCTAATTTTGTACTTTTAGTAGAGATGGGGTTTCTCCATGTTGGGCAGGTTGGTTTCGAACTCCTGACCTCAGGGGATCCACCCGCCTCAGCCTCCCAAAATGCTGGGATTACAGGTGTGAGCCACCGCGCCCTGCTGAAAGCAGAGGTTTTTAAAGGAAAAATGAGGAGACTTATGTAAGTTATTTTAAACAATGATCCCTAGGTACAATAATTAATAACAAGGGTCACCTTAGCTCAAGGTTGAACAGACACTTGTTGGGCAGATGTCCTCATAGAGGTGGCCTTTGTGCAGGGCTGTGATTCTTTGTGCATGGTCGTGGTTTGCTGAGATCTCTTACAATAGTTCCTGTTATCCAGGAAACTGTGTGTGAGGCCCCCACTTCTTTTTTTTTTCCTTTGAGACGAAGTCTGGCTCTGTCACCAGGCTGGAGTGCAGTGGTATAATCATGGCTTACTGCAACCTCTGCCTCCCAGGCTCAAGCGATTCTCCTGCCTCAGCCTCCCGAGTAGCTGAGACTACAGGCACCTGCCACCACACCCAGCTAATTTTTGTATTTTTAGTAGAGACGGGGTTTCACCATATTGGCCAGGCCGGTCTCAAACTCCTGACCTTGTGCTCTGCCTGCCTTGGCCTCCCAAAGTGCTGGGATTACAGGCGTGAGCCACTGCGCTCAGCTTCCCTCTTCCATATCATTTAAAGGGACTATACTCTTCCCTTCCCAGCACTTCTGTATCAGAGGCAGGCTTATTTCTCATTGGCACATGCTCTCACATTGCTCCATCACCTTTAAGGAAAGTGACACCAGAACCCAACTCGCTATTGAGGTTAGCAGTTACTAACTACTATAAAGTGACTTCTGTCCTCCTAAATTAAAAAAATAAAGTAATAAGTGAGTGCAGCAGATGGATAAGACCAAGCAATTAGTACAGAGGACTCTACCCACCCCTTCCCAATCGATCAATCAATTAGTACAGAGGGCTCTACCCACCCCTTCCCAATCGATCAATCAATTAGTACAGAGGGCTCTACCCACCCCTTCCCAATCAATCAATCAATTAGTACAGAGGGCTCTACCCACCCCTTCCCAATCGATCAATTAGTACAGAGGGCTCTACTCACCCCTTCCCAATCGATCAATTAGTACAAAGGGCTCTACTCACCCCTTCCCAATCAATCAATCAATTAGTACAGAGGGCTCTACTCACCCCTTCCCAATCGATCAATTAGTACAGAGGGCTCTACTCACCCCTTCCCAATCGATCAATTAGTACAGAGGGCTCTACTCACCCCTTCCCAATCGATCAATTAGTACAGAGGGCTCTACTCACCCCTTCCCAATCGATCAATTAGTACAGAGGGCTCTACTCACCCCTTCCCAATCGATCAATCAATTAGTACAGAGGACTCTACCCACCCCTTCCCAATCAATCAATTAGTACAGAGGGCTCTACCCACCCCTTCCCAATCGATCAATCAATTAGTACAGAGGGCTCTACTCACCCCTTCCCAATCGGTCAATTAGTACAGAGGGCTCTACCCACCCCTTCCCAATCAATCAATCAATTAGTACAGAGGGCTCTACTCACCCCTTCCCAATCAATCAATCAATTAGTACAGAGGGCTCTACTCACCCCTTCCCAATTGATCAATTAGTACAGAGGGCTCTACCCACCCCTTCCCAATCAATCAATCAATTAGTACAGAGGGCTCTACTCACCCCTTCCCAATCGATCAATTAGTACAGAGGGCTCTACCCACCCCTTCCCAATTGATCAATTAGTACAGAGGGCTCTACTCACCCCTTCCCAATCAATCAATCAATTAGTACAGAGGGCTCTACCCACCCCTTCCCAATCGATCAATCAATTAGCACAGAGGGCTCTACTCACCCCTTCCCAATCAATCATTAGTACAGAGGGCTCTACCCACCCCTTCCCAATCAATCAATCAATTAGTACAGAGGGCTCTACTCACCCCTTCCCAATCAATCATTAGTACAGAGGGCTCTACCCACCCCTTCCCAATCGATCAGTCAATTAGTACAGAGGGCTCTACTTACCCTAATTAAGAGCAATTAGTCCCAATTTTAGCTTTTTCTTTTTTTTCTTTTCTTTCTTTTCTTTTCTTTTTTTTTTTGAGATGGAGTCTTGCTCTGTCACCCAGGCTGCAGTGCAGTGGCACAATCCCAGCTCACTGCAACCTCCGCCTCCCAGGCTCAAATGATTCTCCTGCCTCAGCCTCCCGAGTAGCTGGGATTACGGGCACCCGCCACTGCGCCCAGCTAATTTTTGTATTTTTAGGAGAGACGGGTTTCACCATATTGCCCAGGCTGGTCTTGAACTCCTGACCTCAGGTGATCCACCCACCTCAGCCTCCCAAAGTGCTAGGATTATAGGCGTGAGCCACCATGTCCAACCCTAGCTTTTTCTTTAGGGAGTAAATAAATATATTTAAATAATGTCCTGATGCTGGGACATGAAATAGTGAGAGTGGGTGCCCTGGAGATAGGAAGCCTGAGTTTGCATTCTGGGTGTCACTAACCAGGTGCTGTCACTAGCTTAACTGCTCTGAGTTTCAATTTACTCATCTGAAATGTGCAGGTGATAATAGTATCTTTCTAACAAGGTTGTTGTGATAACCAAAAACAAGTTAATGCTTGCAAAGCACTTAGAAGGTTCCTGGTGCAAAGCAGATGGTCAATAAATATAAGCTACTGCATTTTTATTTTTCTCCATTTTGAAATTTAGACTTCACTATTTATTTGCTTCCTATTAGGATAGTTTATTAATATTTTTATTCATTACTTATTGTTATTTATTATTACTAAGTTATCTTTACACTTCTAACTCCCCTCCCCACCTTCTAATATTACATCCCTAATTTTATAATCTCCGTTAGAAACTTTGTCTCTGTAAACAGTTTACTTACAATGTTTTTCTTATGCCCTCACTATGGCCAGTGTTTTTTCACTCTCCATTTTATAAAATGAGGATATTAATCTTCCTTCTTTTTCAGTGCCTCACTTCCCAACCACTACCATTGTACTTTAATTTTGGTACTGATTGGCAACAAGTTTATTTGGTTCTCATGTTTAAATGTTGTTTTGTGCTCAAAGTTAAAAATCAAACAAGCGTGTTTGTTTACATTTTTGTGACGTTTTAAATACTGTTACTATAGAGCTGAGTTGTACAATATGGCTGCACATGCTTTGTGGCACAGCCTTAGTTTTTCCTGATGTTTCTAATTGCCTTTGTTTCCCCCCGCCCCTTGCACTGTTTGCCTTCATGATTTCCTCAGTTTCCCTCAAATTGTGAATCCTATGAGGTATTCTGTGAAGTCCCTACAGAACCCTTCCCTTCTTATTCCGTCCTGGACTGGTTGTTCTGTAGGCCTGCTGCACGCTCAGCCGCGATCCTTGGATTCCCTTCTCACTGGGCTGATTTTCCTGTTTCCTGGATCCCATGTCTTTTTCTCTCTTGGTTATCTCTACTGCCTCACCACGGGTGC
This sequence comes from Macaca nemestrina, assembly GCF_043159975.1. Taxonomy (NCBI): domain Eukaryota; kingdom Metazoa; phylum Chordata; class Mammalia; order Primates; family Cercopithecidae; genus Macaca; species Macaca nemestrina. The sequence continues at coordinate 103,895,763 of NC_092139.1, read as the reverse complement.
ACACACGTGCACACACACGCACGTCCTTCCCACTCCCCCTACAGCTCTTTTTCAAGTAGCTTTCCAGGAAATCATGATGTATGGTAACATTTCAGTTCCACTTTAACTTCATTTCTCCTGTCATCTTTCTGATTTATTTTCTGGAAGCTTTTCTAGACTTTTTCAACCCTCTCTTGAGTTGTTTATTTTGTCAATCATTTAATTCCCAAGAATTTTTTTTTGTTCTATTGTTTTCCCTGCCTTTTCAGTGCATCTAGTTCTCATGTTAGGCATAACATTTTACTTTATTTTATTTTGAAACAGAGTTTCACTCTTGTTGCCCAGGCTGGAGTGCAATGGCACGATCTCAGCTCACTGCAATCTCTGCCTCCCGGGTTCAAGCGATTCTTCTGCCTCAGCCTCCCCAGTTGCTAGGATTACAGGCACGTGCCGCCATGCCCGGCTAATTTTGTATTTTTAGTAGAGACAGGGGTTTCCCCATGTTGGTCAGGCTGGTCTCAAACTCCCGACCTCAGGTGATCTGCCTGCGTTGGCCTCCCAAAGTGCTGGGATTACAGGTGTGAGTCACTGCGCCCGGCCAGCATGAGTTTAAAACTCTGCAAGGACATGAGTTTGAGTTTTTCAAAATTATTGCCCGTTTTCAAAATTATTCGTTTCTTCTGGGCTCATTTCACATATGTTAGTCTTGGTCTCTTTTCCTCATTTTGTCTTTCTCATGTGTCTGATCCTAAGTCCATTCCTATGTAGGAGGAAGACAAGTCCACTGGTAGGCTTACCTGTCAGGTGATTGGAAGGGAACCTTCTAAAGTGTCAGAATACAAAGATATTATTTCTGGGGTTTTTTGATTGAGTCATGAACTCTCTGATTTTTTTCACCGGTGTAGACTCGAGGCTGCCTTGAATCCTGTATGGGTCGTGGGGCTGTTGAACTTCTCTCTCTCTCTGAGGCTCTGCCTAGTAGGCGATTCTTCTTGGCTGGATGTCCTCTCGGTGGTGCTGTGGATCGCAGCTCCCTTCACCCATCTCTATTCGGTTGTCACTTCTTCAGCCAGTTCTGTCTTCCAAATATCTGTTGAAATCTCTGATCTCCTGTTGGTCTCATTCAAGTTTTCTATTGTCAGCAGAGAGGGTGCAGAGGCAGTGTGTGGGCTCTGGAATCCATATGACTGGGTTGGAACACAGTCTTTAGCCATCAGTAGATTTCTGACCTTGGCCGAGTCACTGAACATCTGTTTCAGTTTCCTTATCTGTTAACGGTGATACAAATGATACACGCTTCAAAGGTTCTTGAAAGAGTACAGTGAGTTTTTTTTTTTTCTAACATCTTAGAGCAGTTAGTGGTGCATAGTAAAGTCCACACGTTTGCCACTCTTAGCATTATTTGCTGTATTAGTCCATTCTCACACTACTGAAAAGAAATACCTCAGACTGGGTAATTTATAAAGAAAGGAGGCTTAATTGGCTCACAGTTCTGCAAGCTCCACAGCAAGCATGGTGGTATTGGCTTCCAGGGAGGCCTCAGAGAACTTCCAGTCACGGCAGAAGACGAAGGAAACTCACTATCAAGAGAACAGCATCAAAGGGGAAATCCACTCCCATGACCCAGTCGCCTTCCACCAGGCATCACAGTCAATGCTGGGGATTACAATTTGATGTGAGACTTGGGCAGGGACCCAGCCCAAAACCATATCCGCTGCTATTATAGCTATAAGGGCCTTGACTGTCACTTTAGTCTGGTCTCAGAAGGGGTGGTTGAAAAATGCTCTTTTGTCTTCTTAAAGTAATGCCTAAACAGGATCCACTTTCGCTCTTTTCCCTCATCTCTGAAGGCAGGATAATCACAAGCTGAACTTGAAAAGCTTTTCTCTATGTAAAGATCTGTTTTTCTTTTTAAAGAGAAAGACTACTGAGAACTCTTAAGACTGAAAGAAAGAGCACCCTCCTGTAAAGTGGGTGTGAGTGTAAATTGATACAATTTATTTGCATAACAGTGTGGTTCTAGGTATGAAAACGTTTTTAGATATTAATACCCTCTGACGTAGTCATTCTATTTCTAGAAAAGCTTAAGATAGGGGGAGATCGGTAGGACATGGTGGCTCACGCCTGTAATTCCAGGACTTTGGAAGGCTGAGGCAGGTGGATCACGAGGTCAGGAGATCGAGATCATCCTGTCTAACATGGTGAAACCCCATCTCTACTAAAAATACAAAAAAAAAAAAAAAAAAAAAAAAAAGCCAGGTGCCTGTAGTCCCAGCTACTCAGGAGGCTGAGGTAGGAAAATGGCATGAACCTGGGAGGCGGAGCTTGCAGTGAGCCAAGATTGCGATATTGCACTCCAGCCTGGGAGACAGAGTGAGATTCCGTCTCAAAAAACAAAAACAAACAAACAAAAAAAGAAGATAGGGCTGGGCGCGGTGGCTCAAGCCTGTAATCCCAGCACTTTGGGAGGCCGAGACGGGCGGATCACGAGGTCAGGAGATCGAGACCATCCTGGGTAACACAGTGAAACCCCGTCTCTACTAAAAATACAAAAACTTAGCCGGGCGAGGTGGTGGGCGCCTGTAGTCCCAGCTACTCGGGAGGCTGAGGCAGGAGAATGGCGTGAACCTGGGAGGCGGAGCTTGCAGTGAGCTGAGATCCGGCCACTGCACTCCAGCCTGGGTGACAGAGCGAGACTCCGTCTCAAAAAAAAAAAAAAAAAAAAAAAAAGAAGATAGGGGAAGATCTGGCAAGATGGCTGAATAGGAACAGCTCCAGTCTGCAGCTCCCAGCAAGACCAATGCAGAAGGCAGGTGATTTCTGCATTTCCTTTTTTTTTTTTTTTTTTTTTTTTGAGACGGAGTCTCACGCTGTTGCCCAGGCTGGAGTGCAGTGGCGCGATCTCGGCTCACTGCAAGCTCCGCCTCCCGGGTTCCCGCCATTCTCCTGCCTCAGCCTCCTGAGTAGCTGGGACTACAGGCGCCCGCCACCGCGCCCGGCTAATTTTTTGTATTTTTAGTAGAGACGGGGTTTCACTGTGGTCTCGATCTCCTGACCTTGTGATCCGCCCGCCTCGGCCTCCCAAAGTGCTGGGATTACAGGCTTGAGCCACCGCGCCCGGCCGATTTCTGCATTTCCAATGGAGGTACCCAGTTCATCTCACTAGGACTGGTTAGGCAGTGGGTACAGACCACGGAGGGCAAGCAGAATCAGGGTGGGGCATTGCCTCATCCAGGAAGTGCAAGGAGCCGGGGGCCTCCCTCCACCAGCCAAGGGAAGCCATGAGGGACTGTGCTATCCAGCCCAGACACTATGCATTTTCCAGTTTTTGCAATCCACAGACCAGGAGATTCCCTCATGTGCCTACACCACCAAGGCCCTGGGTGTCAAGCACAAAACTGGGTGGCTGTTTAGGAAAGACACTGAGCTAGCTGCAGGAGTTTTTTTTTTTTTTTTTTTTTGGTACCCCAGTGGTGCCTGGAGCCCCAGCAAGACAGAACTGTTCAATCTCCTGGAAACAGGGCTGAAGCCAGGGAGCCAAGTGGTCTTGCTCAGCAGGTCCCACTCCCATGGACCCCAGCAAGCTCAGAACCACTGACTTGAAAGTCTCAACACCAGCACAGCAGTCTGAAGTTGACCTGGGCCACTAGAGCTTGGTAGGGGGAGGAGCATCCGCCATTACTGAGGCTTGAGTAGGCAGTTTTTCCCTGACAGTGCTAAGGAGGCTAGGGAGTTCGGACTGGGCAGAACTCACCACAGCACGGCAAAGCGGCTGTGGCCAGACTGCCTCTCTAGATTCCTCCTCACTGTGGGGGCATCTCCGAAAGAAAGGCAGCAGCCCCAGTCAGGGGCTTATAGATAAAACTCCCATCTCCCCGGGACAGAGAGAACACCCAGGGGAAGGGGCAGCTGTGGGCGCAACTTCAGTGGACTTAAAGGTTCCTGCCTGCTGGCTCTGAAGAGAGCAGCAGATCTCCCAGCACAGCGCTCGAGCACTGCTAAGGGACAGACTGCCTCCTCAAGTCGATCCCTGACCCTCATGCCTCCTGACTGGGAGACACCTCATACAGGAGAGCTCTGGCTGATATCAGGTCAGTGCCCCTCTGGAACAAAGCCTCCAGAGGAAGGAACAGGCAGCTATCTTTGCTGTTCTGTAGCCTCTGCTGGTGATACCCAGGCAAAAAAGGTCTGGAGTGGATCTCCAACAAACTGCAGCAGACCTGCAGCAGAGGGGCCTGACTGTTAGAAGAAAAACTAACAAACAGAAAGCAATAACATCAAGATCAACTAAAAGGACCTCCCCTCCCTAAAAGCCCATCTGAAGGTCATCAGCCTCAAAGATCAAAGACAGATAAATTCAAGAAAACAAGGAAAAACCAGCACAAAAATGCTGAAAATTCCAAAGACCAGAATGCCTCGTCTCCTCCAAATGATTGCAACTCCTCTCCCAGCAAGGGCACAAAACTGGATGGAGAATGAGTTTGACGAACTGACAGAAGTAGGCTTCAGAAGGTGGGTAATGAGAAACTCCTCTGAGCTAAAGGAGCATGTTCTAACCCAATGCAAGGAAGCTAAGAACCTTAATGAAATGTTACAGGAGCTGCTAACTGGAATAACCAGTTTAGAGAAGAAAATAAATGATCTGATGGAGTTGAAAAACACAGCATGAGAACTTCGTGAAGCATACACAAGTATCAATAGCCAAATTGATCAAGCAGAAGAAAGATGATCAGAGATTGAAGATCAACTTATTGAAAGAATACATGAAGACAAGATTACAGAAAAAAGAATGACAGTGGAACAAACAAAGCCTCCAAGAAATATGGGACTGTGTGAAAAGATTAAACCTACAATTGATTGGTGTACCTGAAAGTGACAGGGAGAATGGAGCCAAGCTGGAAAACACACTTTAGCATATTATCCAGGAGAACTTCCCCAACGAGCAAGCCAGGCCAACATTCACATTCAGGAAATACAGAGACCACCACTAAGATACTCTTCGAGAAGAGTAACCCCAAGGCACATAATTGTCAGATTCTCCAAGGTTGAAACGAAGGAAAACATGTTAAGGGTAGCCAGAGAGAAAGGTCACGTTACCTACAAAGGGACTAACAGCAAATCTCTCTGCAGAAACTCTACAAGCTGGAAGAGAGTGGGGGCCGATACTCAACATTCTTAAAGAATTTTCAACCCAGAATTTCATATCCAGCCAAACTAAGTTTCATAAGCAAAGGATAAATAAAATCCTTTCCAGACAAGCAAATGCTGAGGGATTTTGTCACCACCAGGCCTGCCTTACATGAGCTCCTGAAGGAAGCACTAAATATGGAAAGGGAAAACCAGTACCAGCCACTGCAAAAATACACCAAAATGTAAAGACCAATGATACCATGAAGAAACTGCATCAACTAATGCGCAAAATAACCAGCTAGCATCATGATGACAGGATCAAATTCACACATAACAATATGAACCTTAAATGTAAATGGGCTAAATGCCCCAATTAAAAGACACAGACTGGCAAATTGGATAAAGAGTCAAGACCCGTTGATGTACTGTATTCAGGAGACCCATCTCACGTGCAAAGACACTCATAGGCTGAAAATAAAAGGATGTAGGAATATTGACCAAGCAAATGGAAAGAAAAAAAAGAAAAAAAAAAGCAGGGGTTGCAATCCTAGTCTCTGATAAAACAGACTTTAAACCAGCAAAGATCAAAAAAGATCTTTTAAACCAACAAAGATCAATGCAACAAGAAGAGCTAACTATCCTAAATATTTATGTGCCCAATACGGGAGCACCCAGATTCATAAAACAAGTTCTTAGAGACCTACAAAGAGACTTAGACTCCCACACAGTAACAGTGGGAGACTTTAACACCCCACTGCCAATATTAGACAGATCAAGGAGACAGAAAATTAACAAGGATATTCAGGACTTGAACTCAGCTCTGGACCAGGTGGACCTAATAGACATCTATAGAACTCTCCACCCCAAATCAACAGAATATACGTTCTTCTCAGCGCTGTATAACACTTATTCTAAGGTCGACCACATAATTGGAAGTAAAATATTCCTCAGCAAATGCAGAAGAATGGAAATCATAACAAAGAGTCTCTCAGACCACAGTGCAATCAAATTAGAACTCAGGATTAAGAAACTCACCAAAACCGCACAACTACGTGGAAACTGAACAACCTGCTCCTGAATGATTACTGGGTAAATAACGAAATTAAGGCAGAAATCAAGAGGTTCTTTGAAACCAATGAGAACAAAGAGACAATGTGCCAGAACCTCTGGGACACGTAAAGGCCTCCATGTCTCCTCCCTGGAGACAAAGATTCTGAGGACGCTTCTTTTTTTTTTTTTTTTTTTTTTTTTTGAGACAGAGTCTTGCTCTGTCACCCAGGCTGGAGTGCAGTGGCCGGATCTCAGCTCACTGCAGCCTCCGCCTCCCGGGTTCACGCCATTCTCCTGCCTCAGCCTCCCGAGTAGCTGGGACTACAGGCGCCTGCCACCTCGCCCGGCTAGTTTTTTGTATTTTTTAGTAGAGACGGGGTTTCACCGTGTTAGCCAGGATGGTCTTGATCTCCTGACCTTGTGATCCGCCCGCCTCGGCCCCCCAAAGTGCTGGGATTACAGGCTTGAGCCACCGCGCCCGGCCCTGAGGACGCTTCTTGAAGGCACCTCAGAAGGTCTCATTGCCCACATGCATGGCCCATTCAAAAACCTCTCCTTGGGCCGGGCGCGGTGGCTCAAGCCTGTAATCCCAGCACTTTGGGAGGCCGAGGCGGGCGGATCACAAGGTCAGGAGATCAAGACCATCCTGGCTAACACGGTGAAACCCCGTCTCTACTAAAAATACAAAAAAAAAACTAGCCGGGCGCGGTGGCGGGCGCCTGTAGTCCCAGCTACTCGGGAGGCTGAGGCAGGAGAATGGCATAAACCCGGGAGGCGGGGCTTGCAGTGAGCTGAGATCCGGCCACTGCACTCCAGCCTGGGTGACAGAGCAAGACTCCGTCTCAAAAAAAAAAAAAAAAAAAAAAAAAAAAAAAAAAAAAAAAAAAAAAGACCTCTCCTTGTATCAACTTTTCCTCCTTCCCTCCTGGATCCTCAGTTCTGCTCCTAGAATCACTTCCCACACAAATTCTCTGCACCAGAACGTTGCCTCTGGCTCTTCCTTCACAGGACCCCAGGCCACAACAGGCTACTTTAGGCAGCATGATGACCTACATCTTTGTGCTAAGAGTAATGGGAAGCCATTGGAGGGTTGGAAGCAGGTGCTCGATCAAATCTATGTTCTTAGGTGGGCATGGTGGCTCATGCCTGTAATTGCAGCCCATTGGAAGGCCAAGGTGAACAGATCACTCGAGCTGAGGAGTTTGATACCAGCCTGGACAATGCGACACACAAGGATGGTCCCAGTTACTGAGGGGGTCAGAGCCCAGGGTAGCCTCCATCAGCACCACAAAGGCACAGCCATTCATGTTGATTGGACCCAAGTCTCCAGAATACAAGATGGAGAGAGCCGGGTGGACCTGAGATATCACCTTGTCCAGCCCCCTTCTATAGCTGATGAGGAAACTGAGGCTCAGAGAAGCGAGGTCTGGTGACCACACGTGGGATTCAACTCCTGGACACACCTCAAGGTTCCTTGACCTGTTCCTGGCATCTCCTTTCGTTTTTTTATTTCTTCCCAAATTAACCTCTTTCCAACACAGCATTTCGAGTTCCCCTGGAACTTCATCGGTCCATCAGTGTCCCCTGGTCTGGAAGATCACTGGCTACTTGCCAAGGCCCCCACGACTCTGCTGCCGTCACAACCACCATCACCACCATTACGAGAAAAACTTGAGACTGATGGCCCCCAAAGCTTGGAAGGAGCTGCGAGACCAAAGAATTGACTCGAACAAGTCCAGCTTGGTGAGTAGGTGAGTTTATTAGGACTCACACACAGGGCACTCCTGGGCGGCGGCAGGACAGCTCTAGAGATCTGCGCTTCCTCCCAATGCTAAGCTGCTTTCACGCTAATTTTCTCACTGTTTACTTACCGGGTAAGAGAGATGGGACTGTTTTCATTGATTGGTTCTCAGATACTCTCTGGGAAGTTTGAGTTCTCAGGGACACCTGCTCCTCAGCTGGGGACCATGGCCATGGCCCACCTCCTGCCCTTCAGGGTTCAAGCAGGGGACATACACCCTTTAGTAACCTAGATAGGACCGTCACACAACAACCACTCCAACAACCATCATCAAGAAGCCACTGGCTGACTGAGATACACGCCCGGAAGGACAAGGGAGAGAGGATGCTGGAAAGTCAGAGTGAGCGACCATCACCAGGGAAAGACTTCATTCTTGGAAGGACATCAAACCTGGGGGTGGGTCTGTAGCAGGGCCGCTGTTTCTTCTCCTGTATCCAACAGTTCTAACTCTTTGGCTTTCTCTATTTTCAGCTCTTTCTTTTCCTGGCCTTCTCATTGCTGGTTCCTGCACACCTCCCCTCTATTCTTCCCCCAATATATTCCTTTTTTTTATTTTTTATTTTTTTTTTCTTGAGACGGAGTCTCGCTCTGTCACCCAGCCTGGAGTGCAATGGCGTGATCTCGGCTCACTGCAAGGTCCGCCTCCCGGGTTCACGTCATTCTCCTGCCTCAGACTCTCGAGTAGCTGGGACTACAGGCACCCACCACCATGCTCGGCTAATTTTTTGTATTTTTAGTAGAGACGGGGTTTCACCGTGTTAGCCAGGATGGTCTTGATCTCCTGACCTCTTGATCTGCCCGCCTCGGCCTCCCAAAGTGCTGGGATTACAGGCATGAGCCACCATGCTGGGTGCCCCAATATATTCTTTAGTCTAAAGTAAACTGTTTCTTCCCATTCCCCACACTTTCCCGTTCCCACTTTTCCCTTATTTCAGGCTCCAGAATTCCTGCCTTCTCCTTGCCGCACTTGCCATCTGCATTAACCCCTCCCCTGCTGTGCTCAGCTGCAGAAATGCCAAAGTCACTGACACTCAGTTCCATAAACTTTACCTCACCCTCTTTATCCCCCTAATAAAATGTTTGGGTTTGGGCCAAAGGCGGTGGCTCACGCCTGTAATCCCAGTACTTTGGGAGGCTGAGGTAGGTGGATCAAGACGTCAGGAGATAGAGACCATCCTGGCTAACATGGTGAAACCCCATCTCTATTAAAAATACAAAAATTAGCTAGGCATGGTGGTGGGCACCTGTAGTCCCAGCTACTTGGGAGGCCAAGGCAGGAGAATTGCTTGAACACAGGAGGCGGAGGTTGCAGTGAGCTGAGATCGCACCATTGCACTCCAACTTGGCGACAGAGCAAGACTATGGCTCAAAAAAAAAAAAAAAAAAAAAAGTTTGCATTTTGTCTTGGCCCGTCCCAGGCATATCTCCCCTGGTGGTTGCCCTGCCCCGTGGTCACGGTTCTTGGCTCAGAGTCTCATACTTCTTGTTGAGAATGTTTAGCTTCTTCTCCAGCTCTTGAGCCACCTTCTTCAGCTCCTCAGCTGTCTTTGACTTTGCCCCCTCATGTAAGTGCTTTAACTGGCACACGAGGCTGACTACGTCCAGCACGAAAAGGGCGCCTTCAAAGACCTTATCGATGATCTTGGCTCCTCTGATCACCTCCGTGGTGCGGGATTCAGCAACTCTCTCCATCTCTCCAACTCTCTCCATTTCTCCAACTCTCTCCATCTCTTCAAAGCTTGTAGCTGAGACTGGCTCAGTGACCCGGTGGAGTGAGGCTGGGACATGACTGAGTGAGGGTTGGCTCTAGCTTGCCTGATGGCACGGATGGCCTTCCCAGTGTCTTCTGTGAATTTGACAAGATTGACACGTAAGGAAATAAAGTTGGGTATGTTGTGATACAGAAACTCGTTCATCTCCTCCACGGTGTCAAGGCTTTTGTTGACCAGTTCATGGGCTTCGGCTTGTGCCGACCACTTCTTGGCGTATTCCACGCTACCGCTGGTAATCCCGGTCAAGGCGGCTGCGATTCCCAACCCCGTCACAGGTTCCAAGAGCACAAGGCTGCTCCCCGCTGTGAAGGGTGCCAGACCCAGGCCGAGGAAGGTCAGGACACCAGAGGCAACGCCGAGAGTGCTGGAGAACGCATTGGCGATGGTGGTGCCTCTGTGGACCTTCTGAACCTCACCTGCAAGGTCGCAGAGCCTTCTTATTTTATCCTGAAGCTCCCTTTCCAACCGAGGAAACTCTTCCAAAAACCGCTTTCTGTGCTGCTGGACTTCTTCGAGCCAGTTTTTGTCTTTCATGACCATGTGTCTTATAAGCTTGTTCAGAGCTTTATAGAGCTCATCTGCCTCATCCCTGCACAAGGAAAGTTTAAAGGATTAAGAAATGCAGTTTCCCTGTCTGAAATCGGCTCCATGCGATCTCTATCCTGTGTAAATTGCAGAGCTCTCACTATCAATCAAATAGAAACAAATTTTACAAATGAAGAGAATTTAAGCTCAAACATGCTTTGTTCATCATAGATACCCCTCAGTACTTATTCCATATGGAAATAAATATCTTAAAGGCATCTCAGATGCTCTTTCGTGGTAGGTGTTTGATAAAGATGCCTCCTTACTCAAGGGCAGGCCAACACTGTGATTGCCAAAGTGTTTGGAGAGGGGAAAACTCTGCAGATGAACAAAGAGCCGTGAGAGTGGGACAAAGACACCTTATTCCCAGGATGGTAGCAAAGTGAAGCATGAACTTTTCGCAAAGAGAGGCCTTCCCTTTGTCCTCAGCTCCTGGGAAGTGATCTCCAGGCTCCTGGAGTGTCCTGCCTGGTAGGAACATCTTTCTTTGCCTGGTGGTTTGGCCACGGGACAGTACAGCAATGTGATGGATGATGGGGTTTGGGGCTATTTGGTGTCTTTCCTGACTTCCAGAGGACCTGGGGACTAAAGGTGTGAGACCTCAGGGAGGGGCTGGAGACTACAGGTCAGTCATGAGGGCAGCTTGTGATCCAACCCCAGCAAATATTCTGGACACTAAGGCATGGGTTGAGAAAGACTTTCTGCTTGACCAGCTCCAGCGGGGCGCTTCAGAGCTTCTTCTCCACTAGGCGCCGACCTTGGCCTTCCACACCCACCCACTGCTTGCTGGACTTGCACTGCCCAGCTCAGCAAGAATCTCCCCAAGTCGGTTTAGGGAGGGTCCTCCCTGCTTGCTGTCTGAGCACTCTTTGCTATCTGATCATGCTCCTCACTCCCACCGTTGATGGGTGAGTGTCTGACCTGCCTTTAGCGAGAATCCTGTTAGGCCAGTTTGGCAGGAACATCCCACTCTGGTGTCTCCTGTTAGTCCTGTTCCATCTGCCGCCCCTCACCCTGGTGTTGGCTGTGACTCCCGCTCTGTCTTTACTGTGTTTGGAGCTGGACTCGGTCTCCCTCCCCTGTAACAACCACCCTGAATAAAGGCTTCCTTCCTGATTTCATGTGATTCACAGGAATGTTTCCTTAACTGGGTGAGCTTCCCTGGTTGGCAGCACCCCATGTGTCTTGTCCCACATTGACACAGGAGATCACAGCGTCCTGAGGACAATGAAGCTTCACACCTGAAGCCCTCCCAGACTCTGCCCTGTGTGTCTCTTCCTTAGGCTGATTTTAATCTGTGTTCTTTCTGTGTGATAAACCACGATCGTGAAATAGCAGTTTTTAGTGAGTTATATGAATCCTTCTAGTGAATTATAAAATCTAAAGATGATTTTAGGAATCCCCATTAATGTTCAGGTGGCGTCAAAGGTAAGGTGCCCTCAGACATTGCAGTCTGGCTACCTCTGAGTACTTTGAATTCAAACGAAACCAAACCTCAGAGAGACAGGAGCTCACTTTGCCCGGCGTCTGCTCCCTTCCAAGGCCTCATGCCCTTTCACCTGGCTGAAGGCTACTGGGTCTGGGCACTGCCCCAGTTGACCGGAGTGGGAGATCTGGGTATTCATTCTGGCTCCACATGGACTCTCCAGCCACCTTACCGCCTCCTGACCTGCCCCCTGCACCCCCAACCTTCCAGGTCTCACTCGCAGATGTCACCAGCCTAACTGATGCCTTAGCAGTGACAGCTTCACCTGTGCGCACGCCAAGGCCGTGTGCAATTTTATGGAACCTCTAGAAGACTCGGGACACTTTCAGAACCATCTATATAAATTGCTAACGCTGAAAAGACCTGAATTGGGACAAGATGGTAGAGGAAGTGTTTTCCTTCTTGGTTGGGGACTTGTGAGTCTGCTCAGTACCCCTGAAATTATATACATTGACAGCAACTCATTCTACTATGGAGATGGTCACTAAGGCATACTGCTTGCCATCGTCAGGGGCTTCTTTGTGTAGAAGAGAAGAAGGTCCCAAAGGGTAGCCCAGAACTTGCCAGTTCCCAGGCAGGGTGTGAGAGACACAGGCAACCATGACCCTCTATGTCCATGAGTGTTGGGATCATCCCGACAGAGAAGAAATATTCCTCTCCCACTCACATATCCTCTGCAAGTTCATGACCTCCTTAAGTTTCAAGCCCTTGGTGCCTCTCTTGCCACACCCTAGTCCCAGCCCTGGTGCCTCAACCTTCCTACTTGTCCTACAACCAAGGCTGACTCTTGCTCCATCCTGACCCCAGGCTTTGACACTGGTCTTGGTCTCTCTTGGCCTTTGGCCAGGATCTTGGTCTTGGTTCCCCACCTTTGACCTGGAGTTCACTCTAAGGCCTTCACCATACTCCTATGACATTGACTTGCTATTTCTATTGGACAGATGACAGTTCCCAGTCTCCATGACATAAGCCTAGAGCCCAGGGACTGGGCACAGACAGAGCTGGAAAGAGACCCATCGCTGTCCAACTCCACTCCAGCCTCTCAGCATCCTGGACCAGCAGAAGGGTCCTGCCGTGTTTATGGAATTCCTCAGATGAGAAAAAAGGCCCCAGCCAGCATCCCCAGGAACACACATCAATTAAGTCAGGATTTTTCGGACTTGTCCCAAAGGAAGTGCTGCTGGACTTCAAGAGGAAGACCCTTGACCCTGGTCTATTTCCACCAACCTTGTAAGATGTTAACGTTAACTGTGCACCTACTATGTGTCAGTCATTATGCTGAGTACTTTACATGCATGATCTCATTTTTCTCACAGTAAAACTCCATGGATGAAGAAAGGCTGAAAGTGGGAAAGTAACTCACAAATTTCCCATCACCAGCAGATGGCAGAAATGACCCTGTCCCTGTGGGCTTCCTGTCCCCTCAGCCTGAGGCTACTCACTGCCAGCGAAGGACTGGGAGGAAATGTTCCTCCTGGACTGCCGAGAAGGTCATCCTCAAGCCCAGCAGAGGGGCCTGCCTGGAGGAGGTGTGTCTGTCAGGGAAAACTAGCCCAAGGGAGATCTGGGTGGCATCACCAGGGTTCCCAATGGAGATAACCCCATGGAGGTTACCTGGGCAGTTCAGCAGTAGCCACCACTCTCTCCCAGGCTTTATGGTCACTCAGCAGGAGTAGCAGCTCCTGTGGGCTCACGTTTTTCTGGAAATAATTAAGGTAATCCTCAAGAGAAATGTTGCTCTCTAGTTGGAAAGAAAAAAGGATCAGGTTGGAGGAAAGTGTAGAGGAGATAACAGCCATTGTGTAAAAGATGGTTACGTGTTAATTTTCCAGGACAGCTGTGGTGTGGGATACGTTTGATGGAGTCATCAGTGCTATCAAGGGAATTGTATGCCCCCAAAATTCATATGCTGAAGCCCTAAAGTCAGGTGACTATATTTGGAGATCAGGCCTTTAAGGAAGCAATTAAGACTGAATGAGGGCTGGGCGCGGTGGCTCAAGCCTGTAATCCCAGCACTTTGGGAGGCCGAGACGGGCGGATCACGAGGTCAGGAGATCGAGACCATCCTGGCTAACACAGTGAAACCCCGTCTCTACTAAAAATACAAAAACTTAGCCGGGCGAGGTGGCAGGCGCCTGTAGTCCCAGCTACTCGGGAGGCTGAGGCAGGAGAATGGCGTGAACCCGGGAGGCGGAGCTTGCAGTGAGCTGAGATCCGGCCACTGCACTCCAGCCTGGGTGACAGAGCGAGACTCCGTCTCAAAAAAAAAAAAAAAAAAAAAGACTGAATGAGATCGCAAGGGTAGGACTCTAATCCTGTTAGAGGGCTAGTGTCCTATTGTAGGAAGTGAAAGAGACACAAGCAAGCCACGTGATCACACAGCACAAAGGCAGCCTCCACAAGCCAGCAAGAGAGTCCTCCCCAGACTCCAACCCTGCCGGCACCTTCGCCTTGGACTTCTTGCCTCTGGAAGTGTGAGAAAAGAAAAACCAGATGTTGAAGTCACCCAGCCTGTGATATTTTACCATGGCAGCCTGAGAATATTGAAACACCAGGGGAGTGCCACGGTGCTTTGGGGAGGAATGAATCCTTTTCAGCTCAGAACCAACACAAAGTGAGCCTTCCAGGCCAAGGAAGAGGAAACATCCCAGTGATCACTTCTATCTGCCACGTGCCTGTTGGGTGTCAAACACTTTATACCTGTGTCTCCAAAATGTGAGTTTCAACACATCATTGGGTTATGAAATTAGTTTATTGGTTCAAGAGCAGCATTTTGAAAAGAAAATCGATTTGAAAATATCAGAATATAGCAATCACAGCAGGGATGAGTATTGTTTTTTGTGAGTTATTTCAAATATATATCCCTTAATGTAAATTCCTGGAATCCAGATGTGTTTAGGCATTCCGAATTTTCACTATTTTAGAAAGGACACGGGGTGCATATGGTATATTCCTGACCATTCCCAGCAGAGGCTAGACTGCTCCCCGTAATCAAACCCACACATGTTTCAACAGTGAAACAAGCAAATATTCACATTAAATGGGGTAAATAATGGTAGGCCTACAAAGAACTCGAGTCAGTACAGAGCAGGATTACTCCTGAAGTCAGCTGCCCCCAAAATGTGTGGTTTGCAGGGATCTGGAAATTATGGAATTACAGATAATGGACTGGGGACCAGTATGTATTTGTGTGTGCACCGAGACATGATGTAAAATTGTTTCCTGCTGTGGACACACAAGGGGCCTCATTCTTAATTCACAGAAGAAGAAAGTAAAATCCAGACAGCGAGAGTCACCGCCCAAAACCAGCAAGCAGGAAGCTCAGGATTTGACTCCAAGGCCAACGTTTGCTTGACATTGCTTCGAAGACTCCTTGTGTTTTAAAAATGCCTGTGATTTGGTATTAAACCACAGATCATCCTGTTTGGGAGGGACAGTTTCTTCCTTGGCCCCCTAGCCCAGCCCAGCCCAGGAATCCGGGGTGGCCTAGGAGCTCCTGGCTTCTAATCTTCCCTGCCCTCCCCTGGTCTTGGACAGGATTCAGCACAGCCCAGTTTGCTGTACAGGGCGGCTCCTGAGCAGAGCTGACTTGGTTGCCACTGCAACTCAGTGAGGGGAGGAAGCCATCCTAAGGAAATGGGGCTTAGGGAAATGAACGCAGTGCTGACTCGGCTGGGCGAGGACTTGTCTTGTTTTTTCTTTTTCCTTCTTCACCAAAAGGAAGAAGGAAACCCAGGGTTGGATGGAAGGAACCTCCAGCACTAAATCTGTATATTTCTTGGTGGGGTGGGGCTGGTGGATATAAAAGCAAAATTAAAACAAAATCCAGCTCTGAAACATTCCTGGGCAAACAATACCTACGAGGCCTTGAGAACGGCTGTCACCCCCCTTAAACTGCAAGCTGTGGGAAACTGAACTGGGGTCACATCAGATGGGCGCTTCTGTTAGACACAAACAAAACTTAACCTCGGCCAGTCACGAGCAGCCAGCTGACAGCGGGCCATGCTGAGATGGGAATACTGGGAGGTCATAGAAGAAACAAGAACTCCAGGCAGCTGGTTCCCATGACAGACACAGAAGGAGCTGCTGAAACCAGCTGCAGGGACAGGGGGAGGCGACAGGCCTACAGGACCCTGACAAACAGGAAGTGGCCAATCCGGCGAAGACCAGTAAGATCCAACTCAGTGCTGGGTCGGACTCACGATTCGCCTCACACTCAATCATACCCTCCTTGTCTCACTAAACCCCACCCCCACCCGCGCCACAGCAGTTCCATGTATGCCTGTGTTTGGTACAAAACTGTGTGGTACCCACCCCTCCCCGCCAAGTTCCAAGAAATCCCCACCTCTTCCCAGAAATCTTCATGCTTACTCCACCCCTTAATTTAATAAACCAGCAAAGGCAGAAACCCCAAACCACACTGGGCCCGACTGGCTCTTCTGAGTCCGCCTGCACTCCCACCCCCGAGCCTGAGCGTCCGCTTTGCAATAAAAGCTGATTTGCTTTTGCTTTTGCTTTTGCTTTTGCTTGGACTTAACCTTTTTCTCTCTTGGATGTCAAAAACCTGGGCAAGGCTAAGGTCCGGTCTCACCTGCATTCGGAGACCTCCCTAAACTCACCAACACCAATGTGACCAGGGATTTTCCAACAAAGTAAACCAAAACAGGAAGTTTTGTAAGTGCAACCAATCAAGTCATGTCCTTATTGCAGTTTCATATTCACCCGCTAAACATTGTCTCCCACACTTTTTCACCATAGCACGAAGCCTCCTCCAGTTTGCTGTTTCCCAATTCAAGAATTCTTTCTTACTCAAATAAACTCTTTAAAATTCTACTGGGCCTCAGATTTTTCTTTGACCAGGGGTATTTTAGATGACTGGACTCAACCCCTGCCCGGGGCAGTCATCCCTGGTCAGCAGGCGCTTGTGGTGGGCAGGGCAGGGCGGGTGCCCCTAACACAGCTGGGAGGACTGGGTGCCTTCCACCTGGAATCAACAGGGGACAGGTAGAGGGGATGGGAAGCAGCCCTTAGGGAGGCCCTACCGTGTGGCAGGCACCGGCCAGGCCAGATAGCTGTGTCATATTTGATCCTCAAGACAACATGGGGAAATATTATTCTCATGGTACAGGAGAGGGGAGGTAAGGCGCGCCAGGTCACACAGAGGGGACGTGGCAAAGGCCAGACCGGGTTCCAGTTAAGTTGGAAGCTGGATCAGGCCTGATACATTCCCACAAGGCCACTCAGAGCAGAGGGGCTGGTGCAGGGCAAGAGCTGGAGGGAGGGGACCAGCCTCGGCTAGAAACACCCAGGGTCAGCTGGGAGCAGAGCGGGAGGTGACAGGTCGGGGCTGCTGGTCAACCTGCTCTCCCAGCCCTCCCCTCCTGGACCCTGCTCTCCCCCCACTCCCCTCCCCTGCTGGTTCCATTTCCCCAAGGCCGTCCTGCCCCACTTGAGACATTTGCTAGTGCCAGGGTAGAGAGGAAGTGGGCTCCTGGGCCGTGCCCCCCCGAGGAGAAGTCAGGATGCAGATGGCCCCACAGACCCCTGGGTCGGGGGACTCTATGCGGCTTCTCTTGGGGCTTGGAGCAGACTCATTGGCCTCCTTGTCCATCTGGGTTCCTCTGGGGTTCACTCAGCTGTGGAGGCACCACCCTCCGTGCTAGGTGCGAGTGGGAACCAGCCAGGGAAGAGGAGGCGAGCCTACCTGGGTCCATGGTGCCAGCAGTCGGGTCACTGAGGGGCTTACCTTGAGGATCTCCTGTATCTGTCCCACCTGGATGGTTTTGCTGCACCCTTGAGGAGGAGAAAACAAATTGTGGGATTGAATGTGAGCCACCTGTGGACAGAGGGAGGCTTGAGCAGCCGGGGCTCTGCACATCCTTCTAGGGTGGCAGCAAATGTCAAGACCAACCTAACCCAGATTGTTTCTCTGTCACTGAGTCCCCATCACCTGCTATTTACAGACACTCACCTCACTGCAGCTTCCTCTGCCCTCACTCCCACAGCAAGGAAAAGTCCGCTTGTCCTGTTGGGGTATGAGGAGAAGATAATCAGAGGAGGGGCAGCCACCTGATCATTACAGAAAACTACAGAGTCCATACACAGGAATAGAGATGGGGAGGAAGGTTCTGACAATGACCCGGGCCTGGGAACATGTGTGATAACTGGTTGATGATAGCCAGTGTGTATTGCGTGTCTGTGATGTGCAGGGCTCCTTACATGTGTCTCATTCGATGATCACACACAGCCCGGGAGATGGGTACCACCTTCCCTTTCAAACACAGAGGAATCCACAAAAGTTAGGGAACCTGCCCGTGTTTTCACAATAGTGCTAGAGCCAGGACTTCTGCTTCAACCCCATGTCTTCAATGACTGTGCTCTACTCCCTTCAATATACAATATTCAGTCTTGTATACATGCTCATGGGAAATGACTCCTCATTGCAAATCCGTGTCTCACACTCTGTGCTCAACTCTTCGTCTTGGTGAATTCACTGCTGCTGCAGCGGACAGCCTGTGTCCCCATCGCTTCTCTAAGGTCCTCTGTCCCACAAAGACCTGGATCCTGCCAGATGCCGGCGCAGCCCCTGCTGTGGCTGCCGAGCCCTCCTGGTGCTGCCCTGTCCCCTCTGCTGTCCTCTCTGGCTGATGGACCTTAGGGTATTTCTAATTCTTCATGTAATTTATGCTACAAAGAACATCCTCCTTCTCCTAAAACTTTGCTCACATTTGAGATTATTTCCTTAAGATATTCGTAGGAGTAGAATTAGGTTTTATACCTACAGTCACTCTGTATGCACATTGTACCAAATTCACACTCAAACTAGCAGTACGTGAAGATGCCCATTCTCTCAGTCTCACTGGCTCTCAGTAGTCTCTTCTTTAGGACAAAAAACCATATACACAACATGTAAATGTGAGAACTAAATATACTTGTTATTAATACCAATTAGTACAAAATTTGAAGTACAAAGGTAGCAGTTGGGATGTGAAACACTGAAGGAAGGAGAAGGATTAATATCGTCATTTTTTAAAGAGAGAAGTCAAGAAATACTGGGTACTACTGAGGGCATGAGAAAGTTGTAAGTAAACTGTTTACAGCTACAAAGTTGCTAATGGAAGACATAAAACTGGTGATAGAATGTTAGGAAAAGGTGGAGAGGAGAGATGGAGGGTACAAATAAGATGAAAATGACTAATAATGATACTATAATTACTACTAATAATACGGCTTCAGGCCCATCGCAGTCAGGGGCGGCTCCAGGCATTACCATTTCTCTTTTCTCACCGTGTGTCTCTGCTCCCTCCCTGGCACACCCACTTCCAGCAGCTGGTCTTTGTTTGCAGCCTTTATTTTAACAGCTCAGTGGTTTCCGGGCCCCCTGATGGGGTTCCATCCTCCAGCTCTCATACAAAAGCCCCCTCTCAAAAGCCACTCGCCTCCCTCTTTCCCCTTCCTGCCTTTATCCCAGGGTTCAGACACACAGATGTCTGTCTTCTGGGACCCCACGCAGCAAGGGTAGAAGGGGGACCCAGTCCTGGGCAGCAGCTCACCAGGGCAGTATGCAGAGGGGTGTCTGGGTGCTTCTTGCTATAAGGGACAGGGGTGACAGGAGAGGGGGTTCCCTTCCCCTTGTTCCTGCTTTGCTCACTGTATGACCCCCTGGGCCAGGACAGCCATCTCATGATCCATGAGGACACAGGAGGACCAGGAGAGAGCAGAGGAGCAGGAGGGCAGAGAGAGCTGAGGCCTCAGACTCGCCCGACACTTGTGAGGAGCTGCACCCAGGATCCCATCCTCTTTGGTCATTGTTGGCCTGGCTCAGACCCTGATTTGGGGCCTCTGCTGAGAATTGAGGCTGGATATTGCCCGTTAGCCTTGACTAGGATACAGCAGGTTCTCCCTGGGCGAGTCTGCTGGTTGGTCAATTCTGGGAAGGGACTTTGGTTCCTGAAAGAAACCCAGATGGCCCAGGCCCAGCCCAAGCCCTGCCCAACTGTGCAGCCCAGACCGGGGACCTCCCTCCCACCTCAGCACTCTGAGCCAAGCTCACCAGATGCAGAGGACAAAGAGTCTCAGCAAAGCAGCACCCTCCATGTCACTGCGGGGCCTCCTCCTTGGGCAGGAATAGAGGGTCGACACAGTGTGGTCCTCCTGAGAAATCACCATTTTCATTTCATTTTTGAGAAACGGTTTTGCTCTGTCACCCAGGCTGGAGTGCTTTGGCGCCATCCTAGCTCATTGCAGCCTAGATCTACTGGGCTCAAGAGATCCTCCTCCTTCAACCCTCTGAGTAGCTGGGACTACAGGTGCACGCCACCATGCTGGGCTAATTTGTTCATTTTTAATTTCATAGAGACAGCATCTCCTGTGTTTTCCAGGCTGTCTTGAACTCCCAGCCTCTAGTGATCCTCCCGCCTCTACCTCCCACAGCACTGGGGTTACAAGCCACAGCCATAGTGCTTTCTATCTTGACGGGCATCTCTTCTTAGTGAAGAAAAAGAAGACCATGACTCAGATTTCACAGAAATTCCCCCCCGATTTCATGTACTTTTGGCAGCTCTATCAGGTTTTTGAGAGGGGAGAATACTCAGGCTGAGAGCGGAGGTGACTTGCCCAGAGTCACACAGCTCTTGGAGGGCAGAGGGGAGGCCAACATCTGGCCTTGTGACTCTGATATAGAAGCAAAAATGTGTAATTTTGATAATCCAAGAGTTTCCAGGTTTGATTCTGCTTCTACAAACACAGAGATCTAAGCTGTCACTCCTGTAGTTATATCCACAATTCCACAGTGTGGTTCTTGAATCTCTTGATTGCAAAGCTGGCATCATGCCACAGACACTATTCCACAACATGCCCTTCTCACTCCCCTGTCTCAGCCACGTTTCCCATTAGGGACACAGCACAGCCTGTTTCTTCTCCATCCCCCCAGAGGTCTGAAGAGAGGGACAGAGGTGAGGGCCAGAGACGTGGAGTCCTACGAGCTACCTGCTCAGCCTCCAGACACAGGACCCTGGGCAAGTCACTCCCCTCCCAGGGCCTCAGTTTCCCCACAGGGCCTGGCACAAGTTGGTGCTCAGACTTGGGGGGGGTGGTGAGATGACCTCTAGGTTCCTTGTATCTCAAAATAAATTTGTCGTTCCCATTGGGCCTCAGCAGCAGCACCCTGGGGCCAGCCTGGGTGTTTCCAGGCCATAAGGACAGACCAGAGTCCGGGTCACCTCCCCACCTCCACCTTCTTTGGTTCCTTCAAATTTCCTAAAGAGTCAGGCACCCCCAACACAGACCTTCCTTCTGGGGTCCCCCAGCTGTGTCTCCACAGTCTAAACCAGAGCTGAGCCCAGGGAGCTTTGTGAACCCATCTGACCTGTTTCCCGGCCTCTCTCTACTGTTTAAGGGCACAGCAGGAGGGAGGGAGCATCAGACTCAAGCCTGGGTGCAAATCCCGACTCTGCTACTGCTTTCCTGTCTGATCTGAACCAGTTACTAACGTCTCTGAACTTATCTACAAAAGCGGAATGATCCTTCCTTCATGGAGCTATTGTTGAGAATAAGGAGATGGGGGCAGGTCAACGGTCCCCGACTTACCGAGGAATCTTCCCCTGACAGAGACTGAGCAAGATCCAGCTGTTCCGAGCTTTGTGGATCCCATCTCCAGCTGTGCACCTGTGTAAT
Source organism: Macaca nemestrina (assembly GCF_043159975.1). Taxonomy (NCBI): domain Eukaryota; kingdom Metazoa; phylum Chordata; class Mammalia; order Primates; family Cercopithecidae; genus Macaca; species Macaca nemestrina. Next base: position 103,874,285 of record NC_092139.1, on the reverse strand, counting down.
AACCAGACACGTCCTCTGGCCTCCCAGATAACTAGGAAATTGGAAAGGGAAGGTGAATGTCACAACTTCCCAGCAACTCGTGATCAAGCACAGCAAACAGGCTGCTCCCCAGCACCACCTTCAGTCCAGGCCCACCCTCTTTGCTGTTGTACTTAGAGGAGCAGCCGCAGACGAAACACCCAGGTCCCTCTCATCCAACCCACCTGCCTCGCATCCTCAGGGTTGGGGGTCTGCAGTGGTCTTCAGGAAGAAAGACCTGCCACTGACAGCCTGTGGGACCCTCCCTGTCCTCCCGTGCACCCACACTCCCCAGATGCCTGCCTTCCTCCTGCCCATGCCATCAGCATAAGCACAGTCTCCCACACATGCCGTGTGGATGCTTATTGTATATTTATTGTAATGCTGTTGGGGTTATTTTGTTTATGTTTTGGAGACAGGGTCTCACTCTGTAGCCAAGGCTGAAGTGCAGTGCCACAATCACAGCGAACTACAGCTTCAAACTCCTGGGCTCAAGCCATCCTCCCACCTCAGCCTCCTGAGTAGCTGGTTCTACAGGCATGATCCAGCCACCCAGCTAATTTTTTGAAAAAATATGTTAGAGATGGGATCTCACTATATTGACTGGGCTACTCTTGAACTCCTGGCCTCAAGTGAGCCTCCCACCTTGACATGAGCCACCGCCCCAGACCTGCTCTTGTTGAAGGCCATGCCTTGTGGATTTTACACATTTGCTTATGTGGGGTCTTCTGCCAGAAGCACCTGCTTCCACCATCTGGAAAAATCATGCTCATCCTTCAATGACAAAATCAGGCATTGCCTCCTTTCAGAGAACCCCCAGCATCCTCCCCAGCAGAGGCCACCGCCCCATGTTCCACTCCCGAGGCACACTGGGTGGAGGGACTAGAGACCACTGCTCACCACACTTCCATGGCTAAGAAGTCAGGCAACCAGATTGCTGTTGGACTTTTGTGCTTTGCCCCAGGCAGAAGGGCCTCAAAGACAGCTGAACCACAGAAGCCAAACTGACCCTTTCATGGAAGCCTATTTCATCCTCAGCAAACATCTCTGGGGGCATCGTGGCCACCTCCCCCCACCCCTACACACATAACCCAGCTTGTGAGGCAGGAACAAAAAGGTGATTACACAGGGACTGCACAATACACGTTGCAATACATTCCATTTGCAAATACTTCTCCATTTGATTGAGTTTTATAATCATCCCCTCAATGGGCCAGGATTATGATCTGATTTTGCTGATGAGGAAACCGAAGCAAGAGGAGAGGAAGTTGCTTTCATCCAACAACTCAGAGAGGAAAAATGATTTAAGGGCCCAGCTTTGGGATGTTGGTCCCCTTCTCAGCCTCAGGACCCTGCTCCTCACCTACTGGTTGCTCCAGTTACACCCTCAGTTTAAAGGTGGCTTGGGACACCGCCCCAGAGGGTGCAAGCCACCTTGGCAGCTTCCGTATATGGTTTAGGTCTTCAGGTGTGCAGAATTCAAGAGTGAAGGAGACTTGGTAGCTTCTATCTAGATTTCAGAGGGTTTGTGGAAAAGCCTGGGTGCCCAGGTAGAAGCCTGCAGCAGGACAAATTCCCCACAGAGATAATCTACTAGGACAGTGCTGAGGGGAAAGGTAGGGTAGGAGCGCCTACACAGAGTCCCCACCAGGGCACTACCTAGTGAGGCTGTGGGAAGAGGGCAGTCACCCTCCAGATCCCGTAATTTTAGAGCCACGAGTAGCTTCCATCCTGAGCCTGGAAAGGCCACATGCACTCAACTGTAATCCATCTGTAGCAGCAGCCACAGCAGCTGCCCCCTGAAAAGCCACAGGGGCAGAGCTGCTCAAAGCCTCGGGGGACCAACACTTGTGCCAGCATGCCCTAGGTATGGGACATGGATTCAAAGATTGTTCTGGAGAGTTAAAGTTTCACGTCTGCCCTGCTGGGTTTGGGACTTGCATGGGGGCATGTTGCCTCTTTCTTTTGGCCGACTTCTTTCTTTTGGAATGGGAGTGTTTATGCAATGTCTATGCCACCATTTTATCCTGGAGTAACTTGTTTTGATTTTACAGGCCCCTAGCTGGAAGGAGGGGTCTTTGAATGTGATTTAGAACTTTGGACTTGAGGTTGGAACAAATTATGACTTTGGGAGACCCCTGGGAAGGGATGACTGTGTTTTGCAATGTGAGAAGAACATGTGATGGGGGGGTTGTGTTGAATGATATGATTTGAATATGTGTCCCCTTCAAACTTCATGAGGAAATGTGACCTTCAGCATTGGAAGGGGCCCTAGTGGGAGGTATTGGATCATGGGGGCAGATTCCTCATGAATGGCTGAGCGTCATCCCCTTGGAGCTGAGTGAGTTTTGACTCAATTCATGCAACATCTGATTGTTTAAAAGAGTGTGAGAGCTCTGCCTCCCTCCTCTTGTTCCCATGCTTACCATTGACATGCCAGCTCCCCTTCCCTGCTGGCATGATTGTGAGCTTCCCGAGGCCCTCACCAGAAGCAGATGCTGGAGCCATGCTTATGAAGCCTGCAGAACTATGAGCCAATTAAATCATGTTTTAAAATAAATTACCCAGCCTCAGGTATATGTATATGTATCTGTATCTCTATCTGTCTATCTATCTATCTATCTATCTATCTATCTATCTATCTATCTATTATTTTTTTAACATAGAGTTTTGCTCTTGTCGCCCAGGCGTTCCTTAACCTCCCCTCCAGCTCCTGAGCCTGTCACCTCAGCTCCTCAGCCGACTCAGACTTTGCCCCTTCATTAAAGTGCTTTGACTCACACACAAGGCTGACCATATCCAGTAGAAGGAAGGCACCTCTGGTGGCTGCACCCCTGACCCAGGCTCATCTGCTCATTGCAAGAGCAGTGCCTTCAGCAGCTCTCTCCACCTGTGCACCAGTTCCAGCTGAGACTCGTCAAGTTGCCAAAGGGTGCATGGCATTGGCCACTAAGGGAGGGATGACTCTGGCTCGTCTGATGGCTCGGATGGCCCTCCCAATGTCTTCTGCAACTTGGTACACATGGTCAGATAAGGAAACAAAGTCAAGGATGTTCTCACCTACAAACTCCTGCATCCCCTTCACTAGGCCAGTGTTGCCTATGACCAGGCTGATGGCTTTGGATGCTTCAGAAAATGTCACTGAGTGTTCTATGATGCTGGTGTTAATACCACTTACAGAAACCGCTGTTCCCAGCACTATGCCAGTTTTCAAGAGCATCAGACTAGCTCCTTCTGTCATGGGTGCCAGAGCCAGGCCAGGATGGTCAGGACGTCAGAAGCAGCACCTGCAGTACTGAACACCACACTGGGGATGGTGCAGCCTCTGTGGACCTGCTCAATCCTGTCTGCAAGTGCACAGAGCTTTCTTATATGCTCCTCAAGCTTCCTTCTCAACCGAGGAAAGTCTTTCAATACCACTCCCGGTGCTGCCCATCGTTTTGCAGCATGTCTTTGTTCTTTATGGCCTTGTGTGCGGTAAGCTTATTCAGAGCTTTAGGGAGCACATGTGCATCATCCCCTTACCAATAAAGTCAGATGATTAAGAGCGGCAGTTTACTCATGTGTAAAATGGGCTCAATTAGATCTCTCCTGTGGAAATCATATAGTTTGAGAGTAAAAACTAGAAATCAAATGGAAAGCTGTTTTACAAATGCAAACACTTTTCTGCCAACATTAAATATGTTTTGTACATCATAGATCCGCTGCATTACTTCTTCATTCCAGGAGCACGTGAGTTAAAGTCATCTCAGAGGCTCGTTAGTGGCAGGCATTTGATAAAGATGCACCTCACTCAAGGGCAGGTCACCACCATCACTTGCAAAGTATTAGTAGAGTAGAAACCCAGTAGATGAACAAAAAGAAGTGGGACTGGATCCAAAAGACCTTATTCTGTGAAGAATTAACTTTACTCAAAGAGAGGTCTTCCCTTTGTCCTTGGCGGGGAGGTGGTTGCCAGGGACCAGGGGCCGGGTAGAGAATGAGGAGTTTAGAATGAGGAGTTCTTGTTTAGTAAATACAAAGTTTCAGTTTTGCTGCCAGGGCCTGGGGGACGGAGAATGAGGTGTTATTGCTTACTGGATACAAAGTTTCCATTTTGCAAGAAGAAAACAGTTATGTGGATGATGGTTGCACAACAGTGAATGTAATTCCACTGAACTGTACACTTAAAAATGGTTAATATGATCAATTTTAGGTTAGGAATATTTTATCACAATTTTAAAAATTAAAAGTTCTTTCAAACACAACCTTTGCAGAAAAAAAGTAATAGCACCGGAGCCTTTTTAGGTTTGCTAAACATTTTTACTCACATAATTATACGAGTTTCAACAAGAGCCCTGTCATGAAAATATTTACTAACCTGGTTTCCCGGAAGAAAAATCGAAAGTTCAAGTGCAGTGAAATGACTTACCCAGAAAGAGGCAGAGCTGGGCTTTAGCCAGGCCTTTCCGGTTCTTGTTTTGTTTTGTTTTCTGGACCATCCTGTTTCCCCCAAAGCAAGTGACTTCCCAAAATCTCTCAAGTGTTCTGAAAATGTAATTTTCTTCCTCACTTTCTCCCTGTTGGCTCAAGATGAATCACAGAACTCTAAATACCACCAGAATATGCTGCCCAAGTCCCACCTGTTCTATGGCTGATGGCCACAGGGAGCTGGGTCTGGCTGGGCCGGTGATGACCAACTGTAACCCGCATCAAGGACTAACATGCTCCCGAAACAGACCCCACGTCCAGCAATTTGCAAAAGCTGCCCTGAAATGTTGTCATCACAGAGAGTGTCCCAGTGTCCCGTCCAGATATCCCTCCCTCCCATGACCTGGAGAGGATATTTGGCATCAGACAGCTGGAATTTGCCCCAGTTTTTGGCTTCATGACTCAGTTTTCTTGCTTGTAGAATAAAGCACATCATAGAATTTATCTCTCAGAATTTCTAAGAGAATAAATTCAGGCAGGGTGGGGAATATGCATGGCATATAGTAGATGCTCAGTAAACAAGAATCCATTTTTCTGAGCACTCACTCTGTATACAGGGCAGTGAGCAATCACGGTGTCTGCATGATCTCCATTTGTAACTGCAGAAAACTTCAGCTGCTCACTGCTTGCAAAGGCAAATGAACAAGGATGAGAAACAGTGAAAGGAAAGTGACTTCATTCCAAAAGCCCGTATCGGGGAATGAGGTCAAGCTAGTGTCTTAAAGAAACCATTTCAGATTTTGAGCTGAGGGCAGGGGTTTCAAAAGGGAAACTTGATATGAAAGCCATGCAAGAGGGGTGAAGAGGTGCCAGCGACTTGTCCAATGACCATCTCGAGTTATTGCCCCATCTGGTATACGGACTGGGGGCATCTCCAGGACAGCCGGGTTGGAAATTCACTGTAGCCGTGAGGTAATTCCGTAGCTTCCTGGATGATTTCAAGATTTCTTCCCTGGAATTTCTAAGCAATCACATGATTAAATAAAATACAGTGCATGGAAGGGGAGTTCCTCATAGAAAAGGAGACCAAAGATTCACACATTACTGAAAGCAAAACAAGAAATGGACAAAGAGAGAAGACCAAAAACAAAAAAATAAATAAACTCTTAAAATGCGATTCTTGGTTACATTTTCATCTTCTCCGTGCACCCTCTAGTATTCTTGATGTTTCTCCTATCCCCATGTACAGACCAGAAACAGACTTAGAAAATGAAATCATTTCCCCTAGGCCACACAACAGGCCATGGCTTCCATCATCATCATTATTATTATTATTTGAGACAGAGTCTCACTCTGTCACCCATGCTGGAGTGCAGTGGCACAATCTCGGCTCACTGCAAGCTCCGCCTCCCAGGTTCACGCCATTCTCCTGCCTCAGCCTCCAGAGTAGCTGGGACTACAGGCACCCGCCACCATACCCGGCTAATTTTTTCTGTATTTTTAGTAGAGATGGGGTTTCATTGTGTTAGCCGGGATGGTCTCGATCTCCTGACCTCATGATCTGCCTGCCTCGGGGATTACAGGCGTGAGTCAACGTGCCCTGCCTCCCACTTTTTTTAAGAGACAGGATCTCGCTCTGTTTCCCAGGCTGGAGTACAGCGGCAGGATCATGGCTCACTATAGCCTCAAACTTTTGCAACTCAAGCAATCCCCCCACTTCAGGAGCCCAAGCAGCGGAAACTACAGGCATGTGCCACCATGTCTGGCTAATTTTTTAACTTTCTTGGTAGAGATGAGGTCTCACTATGTTGCCCAGGCTGGTCGTAAACTCCTAGCCTCAAGTAACCCTTCTGCTTCAGCCTCCCAATGTACTGGAGTTGTAACCGAGTATCCCAGCATTGAAATGGACTTAAACATTATTTTTCTTTCTGTCTTCATCTCACAATGTAGTCTTAAAATGTACTTCAAAACTCTACTCCCCTCCCTTTCCCACCAGGCTCTTCCATGCACAGCGCTCAGTTAACAATGATGTGGGTGCTTAGAAATTCCAGGAGCTAATTTTGAAAACCACCAGGCAGAGAAACCCAGCTGCAAAATCCTCCTGCTTAGGGGAAGTTACCAACAATCCACCACCAACACGGTGTAGTCCAAATGATGCCCTTTGACCAGCCCAAAGGAGATGGTCACAAAGGCAGAATTCGGAAGGAGGAAGAGGCTCAGAGCCAAGGGTGGAGATGGAACCGAGGGGTGGGCCTTGAGTTAGTTAGGTTGCCAATGTCAGGCTGCCATAACAAAGAGCTCCGAAATACCAATATCTTCAATCAACGATATAGGAGATTGCCGAACTGAGACATTCACACCAACGTTGCTAGGAAGTTTCAGTGGCAGGTGGTTTTGCTCCCAAAGGTCGACCAGGGGTTGCCATTCAGAGGGAGTTGCTGTTTTCCACGTGGAAGCTGGTGCCCACCCACACATCCCAGCCCCAAGAACAGAAGAGGACACGGAGCACAAGAATCTTCCCCTTAAGAGAAACACCTACAGGTTTCAGACATCACTGCCCTCACCTTCCATTAGCCACAGTTTAGGAAGAAGGTCCCAAGGAGTTGGCAGGGAGACTGGGCAGTCCTGTGCCCTGTGGAAACTCAGCAGCTTGATGATCAAAGATGAAAAAAAAAAGAAAGGAAATAAAAATGGGTAAAATGCCCAATTTTATAACTTTAAAAGTTTAATCTTTTCCACCTGGAGAGCCTGAAATGGAAACCAAGTCACAACTTCTCAGCAGCTCGTGATCACGCAAACCCACTAAAGACACTGCTCCCCAGCAACACCTTCAGCCCAGTCCCACTCTCCTTGCTGCTGCACTTACAGGAGCAACCCCAGACCCGACATTCCAGGACCTTCTCATCAACCCACCTGCCTCGCATCCTCAGGGGGGTTTGCTATGATCTTCAGGAAGAAACATCTGTCACTGACAGGCTGTGGGACCCTCCAGTTACCCCCCCTTCCAGTGCCCCCCACACTCCCAGCGTGCCTGCTTTACTCACCCCCGTGCTATCAGTATTAGCACAACCTCTCAGACCTACCAGGTGCTTACTGAATACTGAACTCTATGACTGTTTTTCAATGCCATGCCCATGTGGCTTCTGGACATTTGCTTATGTGGGTTCCTCTATCTGGAGCACTGGCTTCCACCATCTGAAAAATCAGGCTTATCCTTCAGAGCTCAATTACGGCATTGCCTCCTCTGAGAAGTCTCCCAGCATCTGTCCCTGTGGAGTCCACTGCCCTGTGCCCCACTCCCATGACACCTCGAAGGGAGGGGCCTAAGTCCACTGCTTGGCCACAGTCTCACATGAGAAGTCACGCAGCTGGATTGCTGTCAAACGGTTCTGCTTTGTCCGAGGCAGAAGGGCTGGAGTGGGGCTGGACAATAGAGGTCAACCTGGCCCTTCCAGGGGGTCCTAGTTCATCCAGGACAAATGTCCATGGGACATCCTGGCCACCACCCTATACACACACACCAGCTTTTGAGGGAGGAACAGAAGGTGATCGCACAGGAACTGCTCGCTGTAGCTTGCAATGCATTTATTTACTTCCCCATTTGATTGCAGTCTTATGATCATCCCCTCAATAAACCAGGATCATGATCTGAGTTTGCAGGTGAGGAAACTGAGACAAGGGGGCAGGGCAGTGGCTTTCATCCATCAACTCAGAGAGGAGCCAAGACTTGTAAACCAAAAAGCGTTCGAGACAGTTCTCAATTGGTTTAGAGGTTTATTCGGCCAAGGTTGAGGATGCACCTGGGAGAAACAGACACAAGTCACTGTAGGATGTGGGGCCCACGCTTTTTCCAAAGAGGGTCTTGAGTCCCTCAGTATTTAAAGGAGAAAAATTGAGCAGGAGGGGACAGAGGAAAGAAAGCGAGAGAGAGGGAAGGTAGTGAGATAAGCAGTCCCACATTTCTTCTGAGGCTGTTGTTGCTGGGTAAGTTGAGGTTCTTGACTTTGCTGCACAAAAGTATTTGAGAGCATGTCCAAGAGTAGGCAAAGAAGTTTACTGCAAAGTGAAAGTGCTCTGAGAGGCAGAGCAGCTGCTCAAAGGCCCCTAGTGCCTGTGGGGAATTCCCTTTATGGGAGCTGGGCATGCATATTCATAAGGTACCAGTCAGGTCAAGTGTGCAAAGGTGGACCTGGGATTGGCACATGCGATTAGCATCTCTCTGCTCTAACACATATTACACGTATTATTGCCATATAAAATCTCCACCTAGGGGTGTGTTTTTACTATTAAAGTGAGGAAAACATCTGTAGAAGCTAAACGGTTAACCTCATTGCGCAGGCAGGGCCTGGGAGAAGTGCCTAGCTCCCACAAGGCAGGAATCTGTAGCTAGTAGCTTCCTGAGCTTTTGGTGCTGATTGGCTGGAACTCGTCATCAAGGCTGACCACTTGGCGCCCAGTGAATCTCACCCCCGGAAGTGACAGCCTTAGACCCCATGGAAATGGCCCAAAGGGGACTCAACTCCGTGTCAGAGGCTGGGAGCTGCCTTTAGAATGTGCTATGCTCTGAATCCATACCTAGAATTGACCTCATTTCCTGTGATAGCCAGAATTTATAAACCTGGACAGTAAGCAGTTATGATGAGGGTGATAACTCTATGGTTACATACAATGAATCACTTTCAAAAGTTTTGTTTTCAGTACCTATGACTCTGGGATTTTGGTTCCAGGAATTTTAGTAGCTGAGAATGCCCCCCTCAAGGCTGACAACAGTGGTTTTGAACCTGACCACACCTGGCTTCTCAGGCTACTTGATGTGAAGATAGCACTGAGGTCACCGGGTTGGATTTATTTATTAGATTATCGAGAGAACTTCATGTTGTTGTGACACACAGGACAGGAGGATCGAGGTTTGCTTCTCATAATACTCTAACAAGTAGTAAAAGTTGATAGAAAATCCCACAACCTTACTGAGGCAGGACCACCAAGGAGTTCAGACAGCACAAGGATGAATTTGCCGATCAGTAAGGGGAAGTTTGAGTGAAAAAACCAGTCAAAGGTTTGTAATAGTGGCAGCAATGGTCAGTGGTGGTTGTAGCCTCAACCCCACCTCTTCATTTCCTGCAAATATACACACACAAAAGACTGACTGGAAGCTGCAGATTGTTCACCCCAACCTCCTGAACTAGGAAGAGGAGAACAGATGTTGAATAGTTAGTTCTCTCATGAAAGAATTTTGTTCCATCTCTGGGCCTTAAATGCTGACATCTTTGACTGTAGAAAGCAGACATCTACCTCTAGTTTTCTATTCCCAGGGCAGCCTGGCTTTTCAGAATGGGTTTTCAGAATTGGGATAGGAGCCCCCAGTGGACCAAGAGAAAAATGGACAGCGTGCTGGGTCCCTCCTCTCCATGACAGAAGTTGAGGATGCAGGAGGTGGAGGCTGTGGGCGTGGCTCCAGCTGGAGAAGTGACAGGTGCATTTGCTGTCGTCCTTGGGGTAATTGGATCCGTAACAGGTGAAGAGAGTCATTTTTGTTTCTATGAGAAGAGGACATGTGTGTGCCGTATCTAGGGATTGAGTGTATACAGTAGGCACAAATTCAGGTGGCTGCTTGACCCAAGACTTCTCTCTAGGGTTTGTGTTTCTATTACCCAGCCCCCTTCCAGATACCCTGACCTGAATGGTTGGTCCAGGTATACAGTCACTGACCACGCTATTCATCTTTTGGGAATGTGAAACTTTAATCAGAGACACTAGGACTCACAGTGTGTGGACTTAAGCTAGCTGGTGGCAGAGGCCTCAAGGGTCAAACCACATTTTCCTAATATTGGACATTTCCCTGGTTACTGTTCTTCCTGAATTGTGTAGATTTTATCTTTCCTTCTATCCCCTGAATTGCCCTAGTTTGCACCTACTGGATCTTCTTTCCTGTTCAAGCCAACCAGACTCCGTTTCTGTGCTTTGCAACTAAAAGAATATCGAGTGACATGGGCATTACAGTGGGATGGCATCAAATGCAGCTAGCATGATGGACTTTCAACAATAAGAGCTCGGGGCAGAGGGGTGGATGGATCGCTGAACAAGTCACTTAGTGTTTGTACCCGCAATGCCCAAGAAAAATCTATGAAAAAATGTGAATAATCCAAGAATTGATGAAGCATTGACAAAAAAGTAAAACACACGGTTCGGGTGCCAGCAAGTGGGTGTCCGTGGCTCTGCTGACTTCTTCAGGAAGAAGTAGATGAGTCAATCGAAGGTCAAGGAAACCTTGGCTGATGGAGAGTTAGAGGGACTGAGGCAAACATTCTGCAGGATGCTACACAGAAAGGACTCGGTAGGCCCCGGATGCACGTTATGAGTGACTTAGGGGAGTTTCTGGGGTGATTTTGTACATCCCATTTGTCTCTTGCTCCTGCTCTGGGCTCCAGCTGAGGTGCCCGCAGGCTCCACCACAGGGAAATACTGACAATTAATGTCCCCTGAGTCAAGTCCATGGGGATAGCAGCAGTGGATAAAGGCCTTCCTCTCTCCTCCCTGGAGACAAAGATTCTGAGGATGCTTCTTGAAGGCACCTCAGAAGGTCTCGTTGCCCACATGCATGACCTATTCAAAAACCTCTCCTTGTGTCAACTTTTCCTCCTTCCCTCCTGGATCCACAGTTCTGCTCCTAGAATCACTTCCCACACAAACCCTCTGCACCAGAACGTTGCCTCTGGCTCTTCCTTCACAGGACCCCAGGCCACAACAGGCTACTTTAGGCAGCATCATGGCCTCCATCTTTGTGCTAAGAGTATTGGGAAGCCATTGGAGTGTTGGAAGCAGGTGCTCGATCAAATCTATGTTCTTAGGTGGGCACGGTGGCTCATGCCTGTAATTGCAGCCCATTGGAAGGCCAAGGTGAACAGATCACTCAAGCTGAGGAGTTTGATACCAGCCTGGGCAAGATGGGGAAACCCTCTCTCTACAAAAAACAAAAACAAAAACAAAACCAAAATTAGCGAGGCATTGGGGCACACACGGATGGTTCCAATTGCTCAGGGAGTCAAGGTGGAAGGATAGTTTGAGGCCAGGAGGTCCAAGATGCGATGAGCCATGATCATGCCATGGTATGCCAGCCTTGCAACAGAGTGAGGGTATATGAAAAAAAAGAAACTATATTGTTAAAGCCCAACCTGGCCCAGTGTGGAGCATGGTCCAGGACATGGGAGGGACAGGGGCAGGGGCACAGAGAAGACCATTCTGGAAGTTCTTGCCAGAGTCTGGGCAAAATGTGAGGACAGACTGGATGGGGGTGTTTGCTGTCTGGATGTCTCTCTTTGTCCATTGTTCGCTGATCCTCTCGCAATCTGCACACAGTCCCCTCTGACACTAGGCAGCCTCAAGTGTCCCGTGTCAATCCCAGGCTCTGACTCGCAGATGGAAACCATGCCTGTGCTCAGCCTGAGACAGACATGTACAAGCTTTCCCCGGGTGCCCCAGTGGGCTTGGGGTTTTGAGGTCTCAGGGAAATGACCAGCTGGGAAAGTGAAAGTCCAGTGAGTGAGCAGGAGGGGCCATGGAAGCCTCGCTCCTGAGACCCTGGAAGAAGGATCATGAGGAAGGGAAGTCAGGCACCCAGAGCCCAGGGGAGCCTCCATCAGCACCACAAAGGCACAGCCATCAGTGTTGATTGGACCCAAGTCTCCAGAATACAAGACGGGGAGAGCCGGGTGGACCTGAGATATCACCTTGTCCAGCCCCCTTCTATAGCTGATGAGGAAACTGAGGCTCAGAGAGGCGAGGTCTGGTGACCACAAGTGGATTCAACTCCTGGACACACCTCAACGTTCCTTGACCTGTTCTTTGCATCTCCTTTCGTTTTTTTGTTTCTTCCCCAATTAACCTCTTTCCAACACAGCATTTCGAGTTCCCCTGGAACTTCATCGGTCCATCAGTGTCCCCTGGTCTGGAAGATCACCGGCTACTTGCCAAAGCCCCCACGACTCTGCTGCCGTCACAACCACCCTCACCAGTGTTATGAGAAAAACTTGAGACTGATGGCCCCCAAAACTTGGAAGGAGCTGCGAGACCAAAGAATTGACTCGAACAAGTCCAGCTTGGTGAGTAGGTGAGTTTATTAGGACTCACACACAGGTCACTCCTGGGCGGTGGCAGGACAGCTTTAGAGATCTGCGCTTCCTCCCAGTGCTAAGCTGCTTTCACGCTAATTTTCTCACTGTTTACTTATCGGGTAATAGCGATGGGACTGTTTTCATTGATTGGTTCTCAGATACTCTCTGGGAAGTTTGAGCTCTCAGGGACACCTGCTCCTCAGTTGGGGACCATGGCCATGGCCCACCTCCTGCCCTTCAGGGCTCAAGCAGGGGACATACACCCTTTAGTAACCTAGAGAGGACCGTCACACAACAACCACCCCAACAACCATCATCAAGAAGCCACTGGCTGACTGAGATACACGCCCTGAAGGACAAGGGAGAGAGGATGCTGGAAAGACAGAGTGACCATCACCAGGGAAAGACTTCATTCTTGGAAGGACGTCAAACCTGGGGGTGGGTCTGTAGCGGGGCCGCTGTTTCTTCTCCTGTATCCAACAGTTCTAACTCTTTGACTTTCTGCGTTTTTGGTTCTTTTCCTGGCCTCATTGCTGGTTCCTGCACACCTCCCCTGTATTCCTCCCCCAATATATTCTTCAGTCTAAAGTAAACTGCTTCTTCCCATTCCCCGCACTCTCCAGTCCCCTTTCCTTCTTTATTCCTGGCTCCAGTGTTCCTGCCTTCTCCTTGGTGCACTTGCCATCTGCATTAACCCCTCCCCTGCTGTGCTCAGCTGCAGATATGCCAAAGTCACTAACACTCAGTTCCATAAACTTTACCTCACCCTGTTTATCCACCTAATACGATGTTTGCATTTTGGCTGGCGTGGTGGCTAACACCTGTAATCCCAGCACTTTGAGAGTCCAAGGCAGGCGGACCATGAGGTCAAGAGATCGAGACCATCCTGGCCAACATGGTGAAACCCCATCTCTACTAAAAATACAAAAAGTAGCTGGGTATGGTGGCGCTCGCCTGTAGTCCCAGTTACTCGGGAGGCTGAGGCAGGAGAATGGCTTGAACCTCGGAGGCGGAGCTTGCAGTGAGCCGAGAGCGCACCACTGCACTCCAGCCTGGCGATAGAGTGAGACTCCATCTCAAAAAAAAAAAAAAAAAAAAGTTTGCATTTTGTCCTGGCCTGTGCCAGGCACACTTCCCCTGGTGGGTGCCCTGCTCTGGGGTCACAGTTCTTGGTCCGCCTGCAGAATCTCCTGGATCTTGGTGAGAATGTTGAGCTTCCCCTCCAGCTCCTGAGCTCGCTTCTTCAGCTCCTCAGCTAACTCTGACTTTGCCCCCTCTTGCAAGTGCTTTGACTCGTATACAAGGCTGACCACATCCAGCACAAGCAAGATGCCTCCAGTGGCCACACCCAGAGCCTTGTTTCCTCTGCTCATTTCCAGGGCGGGGATTTCAGTAACTCTCTCCACCTCTTCATCGCTTTCAGCTGAGATTCCAATGATCTCAAGGGGTCTGGCAGATGGTATCAATTGAGAGTTGGCTCTGGCTTCTCTGATGGCACGGATGTCCTTCCCAATGCCTTGTATGACTTGGTAAGAATTGTCAGCTAAGGAAAGAAAGTTGGGTGTGTTCTCACTCATTAATTCCTTCATCACTTTCGCTACATCAGGGTCTCTTTGGTCTAAGTTTCCGGCTTGGCGTTGTACTGACAACTTCTTTGCTTGTTCCACGATACTGCTGGTAATCCCGGTCACAGCGGCCACTATTCCTGTCCCCATCCCAGTTTCTGAGAGCACAAGGCTGACTCCATCTGTGAGGGGTGCCAGACCCAGGCCGAGGAGGGTCAGGATGTCAGAGATAACGCCGGCAGTGCTGGACACCACGTTGGTGATGGTGGTGCCTCTGTGGACCTGCTCGACCCCGTCTGCAAGGATATAGAGCTTTATTATGTGATCCTGAAGGTCCCTTTTCAAGTGAGGAAACTCTTTCAAAAACCACTTTCTGTGCTGCTGGTCTTTATCTTGCCAGTTTTTGTCCTTCCTGATCACGTGTTCTGCAAGCTTGTTCAGAGCTTTACGGAACTCATCTGCCTCATCCCTGCACAAGGAAAGGTCAAAGGATTAAGAAATGCAGTTTCCCTGTCTGTGAAATGAGCTCCATGAGATCTCTATCCTGTGTAAATTGCAGAGCTTTCATTATCATCAAATAGAAACAAATTTTACAAATGAAGAGAATTTAAGCTCAAATATGTTTTGTTCATTATAGACACTCCTCAGTACTTATTCCATATGGAAATAAATATCTTAAAGGCATCTCAGATGCTCTTTCGAGGTAGGTGTTTGATAAAGACGCCTCCTCACTCAAGGGCAGGTCAACACCATGACTGCCAAAGTGTTTGGAGAGGGGAAAACTCTGCAGAGGAACAAAGAGCCGTGAGAGTGGGACAAAGACACCTTATTCCCAGGATGGCAGCAAAGTGAAGCATGAACTTTTCCCAAAGAGAGGCCTTCCCTTTGTCCTCAGCTCCTGGGTCCAGGCTCTTGGAGTGTCCTGCCTGGTAGGAACATCTTTATTTCCCTGATGATTTGGCCGTGGGACAGTATAGCAATGTGACGGATGATGGAGTTTGGCGCTATTTGGTGTCTTTTCTGACCTGCAGAGGACATGTGTACTAAAGGGGTTAGACCTCAGGGAGGGACTGGAGACTCCAGGTCAGCCATGAGGGCAGCTTGTGATCCAGCCCCAGCAAATGCTCTGAACACTAAGGCATGGGTTGAGAAAGACTTTCTGTTTGACCAAACTCCAGCTGGGCTCTTCTGAGCCTCTTCACTAGGCGCCGACCTTGGCCTTTCACACCCACCCACTGCTTTCTGGTCCTACATCACCCAGTTCAGCGAGAATCGCCCTGTCAGTGTAGGGAGGGTCCTCCCTGCTTGCTGTCTGAGCACTCTTTGCTATCTGATCATGCTCTTCACTCCCACCATTGATGGGTGAGTGTCTGACCTGCCTTTAGCGAGAATCCTGTTAGGCCAGTTTGGCAGGAACATCCCACTCTGTTGTCTCCTGTCAGAACTGTTCCATCTCCTGCCCCTCACCCTGGTGTTGGCTGTGACTCCCTCTCTGTATTTACTGTATTTGGAGCTGGGCTCAGTCTCCCTTCCCTGTAACAACCATCCTGAATAAAGGCTTCCTTCCTGATTTCATGTGATTCACAGGAATGTTTCCTTAACTGGGTGAGCTTCCCTGGTTGGCAGCACCCCATGTGTCTTGTCCCACATTGACACAGGAGATCACAGCGTCCTGAGGACAATGAAGCTTCACACCTGAAACCCTCCCAGACTCTGCCCTGTGTGTCTCTTCCTTAGGCTGATTTTAATCTGTGTTCTTTCTGTGTGATAAACCACGATCGTGAAATAGCAGTTTTTAGTGAGTTATATGAATCCTTCTAGTGAATTATAAAATCTAAAGATGATTTTAGGAATCCCCATTAATGTTCAGGTGGTGTCAAAGGTAAGGTGCCCTCAGACATTGCCGTCTGGCTACCTCTGAGTACTTTGAATTCAAACGAAACCAAACCTCAGAGAGACAGGAGCTCACTTTGCCTGGCATGTGCTCCCTTCCAAGGCCTCATGCCCTTTCACTTTCTGGCTGAAGGCTACTGGGTCCGGGCACTGCCCCAGTTGACCGGAGTGGGAGATCTGGGTATTCATTCTGGCTCCACATGGACTCTCCAGCCACCTTACCGCCTCCTGACCTGCCCCCTGCACCCCCAACCTTCCAGGTCTCACTCGCAGATGTCACCAGCCTAACTGATGCCTTAGCAGTGACAGCTTCACCTGTGCGCACGCCAAGGCCGTGTGCAATTTTATGGCACCTCTAGAAGACTCAGGACACTTTCAGAACCATCTATATAAATTGTTAATGCTGAAAAGACCTGAATTTGGACAAGATGTTAGAAGAAGTGTTTTCCTTCTTGGTTGGGGATTTGTCAGTCTACTCAGTACCCTTGAAATTACATAAATTGGCAGCAACTCATTCTACTATGGAGATGGTCACTAAGGCATACTGCTTGCCATTGTCAGGGGTTTCTCTGTGTAGAAGAGAAGAAGGTCTCAAACGGTAGCCCGGAACTTGCCAGTTCCCAGGCAGGGTGTGAGAGACACAGGCAGCCATGACCCTCTATGTCCATGAGTGTTGGGATCATCTAGACAGAGAAGAAATATTCCTCTCCCACTCACATGTCCTCTGCAAGTTCATGACCTTCTTAAGTTTCAAGCCATTGGTGCCTCTCTTGCCTAGTCCCAGCCCTGGTGCCCCAAACTTCCCACTTGTTCTACAATCAAGGCTGACTCTTGCTGCATCCTGACTCCTGGCTCTGGTCTCTCTGGGCCTTTGGGCAGGATCTTGGTCTTGGTTCCCCACCTTTGACCTGGAGTTTACTCTAAGGCCTTCACTATACTCCTATCACATTGAATTGCTATTCCTATCAGACACATGACAGTTCTCAGTCTGCATGACATAAGCCTAGAGCCCAGGGACTGGGCACAGAATCGGAAAGAGACCCAGCCCTGTGCAACTCCACTCCAGCCTCTCAGCATCCTGGACCAGCAGAAAGGTCTTGCCGTGTTTATGGAATTCTTCAGATGAGAAAAAGGGCCCCAGCCAGCATCCCCAGGAACACGCATTGGTTAGGTCAAGATTTTTCTGAACTGTCCTAAAGGAAGTCCTGCTGAGCTCCCATCTTCAGGAAGAAGACCCTTAACCCTGTTCTATTTCCACCAGGGTTGTTAGATATTAATGTTAACTGTGCACCTACTATGTGTTAGTCATTATGCTAAGCACTTTACATGCATGATCTCATTTTTCTCACAATAAAACTTCATGGATGAAGAAAGGCTGAAAGTGAGAAAGTAACTCACAAAGTTCCCATGACCAGCAGATGACAGAAATGACCCTGTCCCTGTGGGCTTCTTGTCCCCTCAGCCTGAGGCTACGCACTGCCAGCGAAGGACAGGGAGGAAATGTTTCTCCTGGAGTGCCGAGGTCATCCTCACGCCCAGCAGAGGGTGCTGCCTGGAGGAGGTGTGTCTGTCAGGGAAAGCTAGCCCAGGGGACATCTGGGTGGCATCACTGGGGTGTCCAATGGAGGTAACCCCATGGAGGTTACCTGGTTAGTTCAGCAGTAGCCACGAATTCATTCCAGGCTTCATCATTAGTCACCAGGAGTATCAGACTCTGTGTGCTCACTTTGTCCTGGAAATATTTAATGGCATCCTCAATAAAGATGCTGCTCTCTAGTTGGAAAGAAGAAAGGATAAGGTTGGAGGAAAGTGTGGGAGTGCATAACAGCCATTGCATAAAAGGTGGTTACATGTTAATTTTCCTGGACAGCTGTGGTGTGGGATATGTTTGATGGAGTCATCAGTGCTATCAAGGGAATTGTGTGCCCCCAAAATTCATATGCTGAAGCCCTAAACTCGGGTCACTACATTTGGAGATCTGGTCTTTAAGGAAGCAATTAAGACTGAATGAGATCACAAAGGTAGGGCTCTAATTCTATTAGAGGGCTAGTGTCCTATTATAAGAAGAGAAAGAGACACAAGAAGGCCACGTGAGCACACAGCACAAAGGCAGCCTCCACAAGCCAGCAAGAGAGTCCTCCCCAGACTCCAACCCTGCTGGCACTTTCACCTTGGACTTCTTGCCTCTGGATCTGTGAGAAAAGAAAAGCCAGATGTTGAAGTCATCCAGCCTGTGATATTTTACCATGGCAGCCTGAGAACACTGAAACACCAGGGGAGTGCCACGGTGCTTTGGGGAGGAATGAATCCCTTTCAGCTCAGCACCAACACAAAGTGAGCCTTCCAGGCCAAGGAAGAGGAAACATCCCAGTGATCACTTCTATCTGCCACGTGCCTGTTGGGTGTCAAACACTTTATACCTGTGTCTTCAAAATGTGAGTTTCAACACATCATTGGGTTATGAAATCATTGGTTCAAGAGCAGCATGTTAAAAAGAAAATCAATTTGAAAATATCAGAGCGTACCAAGCATAGCAGGGGTGAGTATTGCTTTTGTGAGTTATTTCAAATACATATCCCTTAAGGTAAATTCCTGGAATCCAGATGTGTTTAGGCATTCCGAATTTTCACTATTTTAGAAAGGACATGGGGTGCATATGGTATATTCCTGACCATTCCCAGCAGAGGCTGGACTGCTCCCTGTAATCAAACCCATGCATGTTTCAACAGTGAAACAAGCAAATATTCACATTAAATGTAAAAAATAGTGGTAGGCCTATAAAGAACTCAAATCAGTACAGAGCAGGATTACTCTCAAAGTCAGCTACCCCCAAAATATGTGGTTTGCAGGGATCTGGAAATTATGGAATGGCAGATAAGGAACTCGGGACCGGTATGTATTTGTGTGTGCACTGAGACACGATGTAAAATTGTTCCTTGCTGTGGACACAAAAGAGACCTCCTTCTTTTTTTTTTTTTTTTTTTTTTTTTTTTTTTTTTTTTTTGAGATGGAGGCTCGCTCTTTCGCCCAGGCTGGAGTGCAGTGGCACGATCTTGGCTCACTGCAAGCTCCGCCTCCTGGGTTCATGCCATTCTCCTGCCTCCGCGTCCCGAGTAGCTGGGACTACAGGCGCCCGCCACCACGCCCAGCTATTTTTTTTTTTTTTTTTTTTTTTTTTTTGTAGTAGAGATGGGGTTTCACCGTGTCAGCCAGGATAGTCTCAATCTCCTGACCTCGTGATCCACCCGCCTCAGCCTCCGCCTCAGCTCACGCTGGGATTATAGGCGTGAGCCACCGCGCCCGGCCACCTCATTCTTAATTCACAGAAGAAGAAAGTAAAATCCAGACAGTGAGAGTTGCCCAAAACCATCAAGCAGGAAGCTCAGGATTTGACTCCAAGGCCAACGTTTCTTTGACATTGCTCCTTCAACTCCTTAACATTAAAACTCCTTATGTTTTAAAAATGCCCGTGGTTTCTGCATTCTCCCTTATAGCTTACCTGTGGGTCTATTTAAAGTTTAAAAATAATGTCTCAAACCCCACAGCATTGAGTACAACTACCATGCAAAGGGGCATGCTAGTCTTGGGCATTCTCAGATGGGCAGTGGAGGAGGTTCTTTGACGGGGCACGGGGGCGGGACCCTCAGCGCAGATCCTTGAGGCACCTCCATGTTGCCTCTGTCCTCTGTAGGCTGGTCTCAGGGTACACGGCTCCCCACTGTCACCTCTGAACCCAGCTAGGCCTGTTATTAAACCACAGATTATCTTTGTTTTGCGGGGAGAGTTTTTCTTCGGTCCCCCAGCCCAGCTCTTCCTGAGGATTCTGGGGTGGGCTGAGAGCTCTCTGCTTCTAATCTTCCCCGCCCTCCCCTGGTCTTGGACAGGAGTTAGCACGGGCCAGTTTGCTGTCCAGGGCGGCTCCTGAGCAGAGCTGACTTGGTTGCCACTGCAACTCTGTAAGGGGAGGAATCCGTCCTGAGGAAATGGGGCTTAGGGAAATGAACGCAGTGCTGACTCGGCTGGGCGAGGGCCTGTCTTGTTTTTTCTTTTTCCTTCTTCACCAAAAGGAAGAAGGAAACCCAGGGTTGGATGGAGGGAACCTCCAGCACTAAATGTGTGTATTTCTTGGTGGGGTGGGGCTGGTGGATATAAAAGCAAAATTAAAACAAAATCCAGCCCTGAAACATTCCTGGGCAAACAATACCTACGAGGCCTTGAGAACGGCTGTCACCCCCCTTAAACTGCAAGCTGTGGGAAACTGAACTGGGGTCACATCAGATAAGCGCTTCTGTTAGATACAAACAAACTTAACCTCGGCCAGTCACGAGCAGCCAGCTGACAGCGGGCCATGCTGAGATGGGAATACTGGGAGGTCACAGAGGAAACAAGAACTCCAGGCAGCTGGTTCACATGACGGACACAGAAGGAGCTGCTGAAACCAGCTGCAGGGACAGGGGGAGGCGACAGGCCCACAGGACACTGACAAACAGGAAGTGGCCAATCCAGCTAAGACCAGTAAGATCCAACTCAGTGCTGGGTCGGACTCACATTCACCTCACACTCAATCATACCCTCCTTGTCTCACTAAACCCCACTCCCACCCGCGCCACAGCAGTTCCATGTATGCCCGTGTTTGGTACAAAACTGCGTGTTACCCACCCCATTCAAGTTCCAGGAAATTCCCACCTCTTCCCAGAAATTGTTATGCTTACTCCACCCCTTAATTTAATAAACCAGCAAAGGCAGAAACCCCAAACCACACTGGGCCCGACTGGCTCTTCTGAGTCCGCCTGCACTCCCACCCCCGAGCCTGAGCTTTCGCTTTGCAATAAAAGCTGATTTGCTTTTGCTTTTGCTTTTGCTTTTGCTTGGACTTAACCTTTTTCTCTCTTCGATGTCAAAAACCTGGGCAAGGCTAAGGTCCGGTCTCACCTGCATTCGGAGACCTCACTGCAGCTTCCTCTGCCCTACTCCCACAGCAAGGAAAAGTGCACTTGTCCTGTTGGGGTATGAGGAGAAGATAATCAGAGAAGGGGAAGCCATCTGATCATTACAGAAAACTACAGAGTCCATACACAGGAATAGAGATGGGGAGAAAGGTTCTGACAATGACCTGGGCCTGGGAACATGTGTGATAACTGGTTGATGATAGCCAGTGTGTGTTGCGTGTCTGTGATGTGCAGGGCTCCTTACATGTGTCTCATTCGATGATCACACACAGCCCGGGAGATGGGTACCAACTTCTCATTCAAACACAGAGGAATCCACAAAAGTTAGGGAACTTGCCCGTGTTTTCACAATAGTGCTAGAGCCAGGACTTCTGCTTCAACCCCATGTCTTCAATGACTGTGCTCTACTCCCTTCCATATACTATATTGAGTCATGTATACACGCTCATGGGAAATGACTCCTCATTGCAAATCCGTGTCTCACACTCTGTGCTCAACTCTTCGTCTTGGTGAATTCACTGCTGCTGCGGCGGACAGCCTGTGTCCCCGTCGCTTCTCTAAGGTCCTCTGTCCCACAAAGACCTGGATCCTACCAGATGCCGGCGCAGCCCCTGCTGTGGCTGCCGAGCCCTCCTGGCACTGCCCTGTCCCCTCTGCTGTCCTCTCTGGCTGATGGACCTTAGGGTGTTTCTAATTCTTCATATAAATTATGCTACAAAGAACATCCTCCTTCGCGTAAACCTTTGTCCACATTTGATTTTATTTCCTAAAGATATTTGTAGGAGTAGAATGACTAGGTCAGAGGCTATCAACATCTCAAAATGTTTTATACCTAGAGCCACACTGCATGCAAGTTGTACCAATTCACACTCGAACTAGCAGTACATGAAGATGCCCATTCTCTCAGTCTCACTGGCTCTCAGTAGTCTCTTCTTTAGGACAAACAAACAAACATATACACAACATATAAATATGAAAACTAAATATACTTGTTATCAATACCAATTAGTACAAAATTTAAAGCACAAAGGTAGCAGTTGGGATGTGAAGCACTGAACGAAGGAGAAAGGAGGATTAATATTGTCATTTTTTAAAGAGGGAAGGTAAGAAATACTGGGTACAACTGAGGGCATGAGAAAGTTGTAGGTAAATTGTTTACAGCTACAAAGTTGCTAATGCAAGACAAAAATCTGGCGATAGAATGTTAGGAAAAGGTGGAGAGGAGAGATGGAGGGTACAAATAAGATGAAATGACTAATAATGATACTATAATTACTACTAATAATACGGCATCAGGCCCATCGCAGTCACGGGCGACTCCAGGCATTACCATTTCTCTTTTCTCTCCGTGTGTCTCTGCTCACTCCCTGGCACACCCACTTCCAGCAGCTGGTCTTTGTTTGCAGCCTTTATTTTAACAGCTCAGTGGTTTCCGGGCCCCCTGATGGGGTTCCATCCTCCAGCTCTCATACAAAAGCCCCCTCTCAAAAGCCACCCACCTCCCTCTTTCCCCTTCCTGCCTTTATCCCAGGGTTCAGACACACAGATGTCTGTCTTCTGGGACCCCACGCAGCAAGGGTAAAAGGGGGACCCAGTCCTGGGCAGCAGCTCACCAGGGCAATATGCAGTGGGGCGTCTGGGAACTTCTTGCTGTAAGGGACAGGGGTGACAGGAGAGGGGGTTCCCTTCCCCTTGTTCCTGCTTTGCTCACTGTATGACCCCCTGAGCCAGGACAGCCATTTCAACACCATCTCATGATCCATGAGGACACAGGAGGACCAGGAGAGAGCAGAGGAGCAGGAGGGCAGAGAGAGCTGCGGCCTCAGACTCGCCCAACACTTGTGAGGAGCTGCACCCAGGATCCCATCCTCCTTGGTCATTGTTGGACTGGCTCAAACCCTGACCTGGGGCCTCTGCTGAATACCAAGGCTGGATATTGCCCCTCAGGCTTGACTAGGACACAGCAGGTCCTCCCCGGGCGAGTCTGCTGGTTGGTCTATTCCGGGAAATGGCTTTGGTTCCTAGAAGAAGCCCAGATGGCCCTGGCCCAGCTCAAGCCCTCCCCAGTTGTGCAGGCCAGACAGGGAGCCCTCCCTCCTGCCTCAGGGCTCTGAGCCAAGCGCACCAGATGCAGAGGACAAAGACTCTCAGCAAAGCGTTTCCCTCATTGTTGCGGGCTCCAGGGCCTCCTCCTTGGGCGGGAAAAGAGGAGTTGAGACATGTGCTCCTCTTGAGAAATCACCATTTTCATTTCATTTTTGAGAGACGGTTGTGCTCTGTCGCCCAGGCTCAGGGCTTTGGTGCCATCATAGCTTGTTGCAGCCTAGAGCTCCTGGGCTCAAGTGATCCTCCTCCTTCAACCTCCTGAGTAGCTGGGACTACAGGTGCACGCCACCATGCTGGGCTAATTTGTTCATTTTTGATTTCATAGACACAGCGTCTCCTGTGTTGCCCAGGCTGTCTTGAACTCCTGGCCTCTAGTGATCCTCCTGCCTCTGCCTCCCACAGCACTGGGGTTACAGGCTTCAGCATCTCTTTTTGGTGAAGAACAAATAAGACCGTGACTCAGATTTCACAGAAATTTCCCCCCTGATTTCATGTCTTTTGGCAGCTCTATCAGGATTTCAAGAGGGGAAAATCTCAGGCTGGGAGCGGAGGTGACTTGCCCAGAGTCACACAGCTCTTGGAGGACAGAGGGGAGGCCAACATCTGGCCTTGTGACTCTGATATGGAAGCAAAAATGGGTGATTTTAGTAATCCAAAAATGTCCAGGTTTGATTCTACTTCTACAAACACAGAGATCTAAACTTATACTCCTGTGGTTATGATCACAGTTCCACAGTGTGGCTTTTGAATCTCATGATTGCAAAGCTGGCATCACGCCACAGGCACCATTCTGCAAGGCGCCCTGCTCACTCCCCTGTCTCAGCCATGTTTCCCATTAGGGACACAGCACAGCCTGTTTCTTCTCCATCCCCCCAGAGGTCTGAATAGAGGGACAGCGGTGAGGGCCAGAGACGTGGAGTCCTATGATCTACCAGCTCAGCCTCCTGACGCTGGACCCTCGGCAAGTCACCCCCCTCCCAGGGCCTCAGTTTCCCCACAGGGCCTGGCACAAGGTGGTGCTCAGACTCAGGGTTGATGAGACGACCTCTGAGTTCCTTGTACCTGAAAAAAAATCTGTTGTCCCCTTTGGGCCTCAGCAGCAGCACCCTGGGGCCCTACTGGGTGTGGCCAGGCCATAAAGACAGACCAGACTCCGGGTCACCTCTTCTCCTCCACCTTCTTTGGTTCCTTCAAATGTCCCAAAGAGACAGGCACCCCCAACACAAACCTTCCTTCTGGGGTCACCCAGCTGTGTCTCAGCAGTCCAAACAGAGCTGAGCCCAGGGAGCTTTGTGAACCCATCTGAGCTGTTTCCCCCACCCTGTATAGTTTAAGGGCATAGCAGGAGGGGGGAAACATCAGACTCAAGTCTGGGTGCAAATCCAGGCTCTGACACTACTTTCGTGTCTGATCTGAACCAGTTACCTAACCTCTCTGAGCTTCTCTGCAAAAGCTGTGAGAATAAGGAGATGGGGGCAGGTCAACTGTCACCAACTTACCAAGGAACCTTCCCCTGATAGACTGAGCAAGATCCAGCTGTTCTGAGCTGTGTGGATCCCACCTACAGTTATGAGTCTGTGTAATAACCAGACACATCCTCCAGCCTCCCAGACATACCCAGGAATTCAAAAGGGAAAGTGAAAGTCACAACTTCCCAGCAGCTCGTGATCAAGCACAGCAAACAGGCTACTCCCCAGCACCATCTTCAGTCCAGCCCTGCCCTTCTTGCTGCTGCACTTAGAGGAGCAGCCTGAGACCAGACATCCAGATCCCTCTCATCCAACCCACCTGCCTCGCATCCTCAGGGTTGTGGGTCTGCAGTGGTCTCAGGAAGAAAGACCTGCCACTGACAGACTGTGAGACCCTCCAGATTACTCCCCATCCTCCCGTGCCCCCACACTCCCCAGATGCCTGCCTTCCTCCCGCCCATGCCATCAGCATAAGCGCAATCTCCCACACATGCCACGTGGATGCTTATTGTATATTTATTGTAATGCTATTGGGGTTATTTTGGTTATGTTTTTGAGACAGGGTCTCAGTCTGTCACCAAGACTGAAGTGCACTGCCACAATCATAGCACATGGCAGCTTCAGACCTCTGGGCTTAAGCCATCCTCCCACCTCAGGGTTCTATAGGCATGAGCCAATAGAACCAGGCATAGCTGGTTCTATAGGCATGAAACAACCTAGCTAATTAAAAAAATATGTAAATATTAGAGATGGGATCTCACTATATTGACTGGGCTACTCTTGAACTCCAGGCCTCAAGCGATCCTCCCACCTTGGCATGAGCCACCGTACCAGGCCTGCTCTTGTTGAAGGCCATGCCTTGTGGCTTCTAGATATTTGCTTATGTGGGATCTTCTGTCAGGAGCACCTGCTTCCACCACCTGGAAAAATCGTGCTCATTCTTCAATGACAAAATCAGGCATTGCCTCCTTTCAGAGAACCCCCAGCATCCTCCCCAGCAGAGGCCACCGCCCCATGTTCCACTCCCGAGGCACACTGGGTGGAGGGACTAGAGACCACTGCTCACCACACTTCCATGGCTAAGAAGTCAGGCAACCAGATTGCTGTTGGACTTTTGTGCTTTGCCCCAGGCAGAAGGGCCTCAGAGGCAGCTAAACCACAAAAGCCAACCTGACCCTTCCATGGAAGCCTATTTCATCCTCAGCAAACATCTCTGGGGACATCATGGCCACCTCTCCCTACCCACACACCCACACACACACACACACACACACACACACACCAGCTTGTGAGGCAGGAACAGAAAAGTGAGGCAGGACAGAATAACCCTATTTCCAGGAAGGAGAAGACAACAGCTAATACCACTGCTCGCCACATCCTGACTAAGCAGAGGTCCTCAGTCTCTCCACATGACAACTTCACCGCTAGCATAATCAGCATTTGAGAAAAGAGCACACTAAACAAAACTACAACCAACTGCACAGGGACTGCACAACACATTTTGCAATACATTCCATTTGCAAATACTTCTCCATTTGATTGAGTTTTATAGTCATCCCCTCAATGGGCCGGGATTATGATCTGATTTTGCAGATGAGGAAACTGAGGCAAGGGGAGAGGAAGTCTGGGACACATCTCAGTCAGTTTACAGGTTTACTCTGCCAAGGTTGAGGATGCACCCAGGAAAAAGCCACACAAGTCACAGGAGGATCTGGGGCCCACTCATTTTTCACAGAGGGTTTTGAGGGCTTCAGTATTTAAATGTGTAAAGTCAGGCAGCAGTAGAAAGAGGAAAGGAAAAACGACAGGATAGGTAATGAGGTGAGTGATCACATTCCTGTGAGGCTTTGATTAGCCCTCCCTGAATCCACAGGTTCTCTATGAAAGGAGGGGGTAGAGGAACAGTCAATTATTCATTCATCTCATGCACAGTTAATCTACATTTTCTATAAGATAAAAATAAACATAGAGTGGAGGAAGTAGGCATATGTGTATTTTTCTGAGGATGGGCAGAAGTCTTGCTATTTGCCACGTACCAGTCAAGGTAAGTTGCTAATTTACATTGCCACCATGAAATTACACAAAGTCTGCCTCAGGGTAAAATTTTTCGGGAGGCAGAAGGAATTTCCTTGTGAGCAATTTGTGAAGGAGGCCACCTGGAGAATATGTTGCCTTTTGTGTTTGCAAATATCTGCTTAGAAACAAAAACAAAGGCAGGTTTTGGAGTGGCTCCATTTCTAAGCTCAACTGTTTCCAGTGAGTTTGGGGTCCCAAGATTTGACTTTCCTTTCACGTTTTTCTCCTTGTTCATATATACATATACACACACACACAGATACATAGATATATAGATACAGATATACATTTCCTTTCATGTTTTCTCCTTGTTCATATATATATACACACACAGATATATAGATATATATAGAGATATACATTTCCTTTCACGTTTTCTCCTTGTTCTTCAACTATATATATATACGTGTGTGTGTGTGTGTGTGTGTGTGTGTGTGTATATATATATATATTTTTTTTTTTGAGACTCTGTCACCAGGCTGGAGTGCAGTGGCGTGATCTCGGCTCACTGCAACCTCCACTTCCTGGGTTCAAGTGATTCTCCTGCCTCAGCCTCCCAAGTAGCTAGGACTACAGGCACGCACCCCCACACCCAGCTAATTTTGTAAACTGTAAAAGTAGAAGCAGAAGTGGGAAGAGCCCTGTAAATGTTCTCATTTATTAGTAGGAGCTAAGCTATGAAGACACAAAGTCATAAGAAGGACACAATGGGCTGGGCGTGGTGGCTCACATCTGTAACCCCAGTGCTTTGGGAGGCCAAGCAGGTGGATCACTTGAGGTCAGGAGTTCCAGGCCAGCCTAGCCAAAATGGTGAAACCCCATCTCTACTAAAAATACAAAAAATTAGCTGGGTGTAGTGGTGGGCACCTGTAATCCCAGCAACTCAGAGGCTGAGGTGGGAGGATGGCTTGAGCCCCGGGGTTTGAAGCTGTGGTGAGCTATGATGGGGCCACTGCTCTCCAGCCTGGGTTACAGAGAGAGACTCTGTATCAAAAACTTAACAAAAAATAACCCCAGCAGCATTGCAATAAATATGCAATAAGCATCTACCCAGCACATGTGGGAGACTGTGCTAATGCTGATGGCATA
Organism: Macaca nemestrina; assembly: GCF_043159975.1. Lineage (NCBI taxonomy): Eukaryota > Metazoa > Chordata > Mammalia > Primates > Cercopithecidae > Macaca > Macaca nemestrina. The sequence continues at coordinate 103,846,599 of NC_092139.1, read as the reverse complement.
TGTGGGAGTAAGGCAGGCATCTGAGGAGTGTGGGGGCACAGAAGGACGGGGAGTAATCTGGAGGCTCCCACAGTCAGTCAGTGACGGGTCTTTCTTGAGCTCAGAGAGGTTAGGTAACTAGTTCAGATCAGAAAGGAAAGCAGGGGCAGAGCCTGGATTTGCATCCAGGCTTGAGTCTGATTTCTCTCTCCCTCCTGCTGTGCCCATAAACTGCAGAGAGGGAGGGGGAAGTGGCTCAGATGGGTTCAAAAAACTCCCTGGGCTCAACGCTGGTTCTGACTGCCTGAGACATGGGCAGGTGACACAAGAGATCCTGAACCCTGAGGATGCGAGGCAGGTGGGTTGGAAGAGAGGGCGCTGGATGTCTGGTCTGGGGCTGCTCCTTTAAGTGCAGCAGCAAGAAGGCTGGACTTGGACTGCAAATGGTGCTGGCGAGCAGCCTGTTTGCTGTGCTTGATGACAAGCTGCTGGGAAGTTGTGACTTTCACTTTCCCTTTCGAATTCCTGGGTATATCTGGGAGGCCGGAGAATGTGTCTGGTTATTACACAGGTGCACAGCTGGAGGTGGGATCCACACAGCTCAGAACAGCTGGATCTTGCTCCGTCTCTGTCAGAGGAAGATTCCTTGGTAAGTTGGGGATGGTGTGACCTCTCCCAATCTCCTTATTCTCACAATAGCTGCAGGAGGGAAGGATCATTCACCTTTTGTAGATAAGCTCAGAAAGATTAGGTAACTGGCTCAGATCAGACAGGAAAGCAGTGTCAGAGCCTGGATTTGCACCCAGGCTTGAGTCTGATTGCTCCCTCCCTCCTGCTGTGCCCTTAAAGAGAGGTGGGAAAAGCAGCTCAGATGGGTTCACAAAGCTCCCTGGGCTAAGCTCTGGTTCTGACTGCCTGAGACATGGCCAGGTGACCCCAGAAGAAAGGTGGGTGTTGGAGGTGCCCATCTCTTTGGGAAATTTGAAGGAATCAAAGAAGGTGGAGGAGGGGAGGTGACCCGGAGCCCGGGGTGTCTTTGTGGCCTGGCCACACCCAGGCTGGCCAGAGAATGCTGCTGCTGAGGCCCAATGGGGACAATATATTTCTTTTGATATAACAAGGAACCCAGAGGTTGTCTCACCCACCCTGAGTCGGAACACCTACTTGTGCCAGGCCCTGTGGGGAAACTGAGGCCCTGGGAGGGGACTTGCTGAGGGTCCCATGTCAGGAGGCTGAGCAGGTGGCTCATAGGACTTCATGTCTCTGGCCCTCACCTCTGTCCCTCTGTTCAGACCCCTGGGGGGATGGAGAAGAAACAGGCTGTTCTGTGTCCCTAATGGGAAACATGGCTGAGACAGGGGAAGTGAGAAGGTCGCCTTGTAGAATGGTGTCTGTGGCATGATGCCAGCTTTGCAATCATGAGATTCAAAAACCACACTGGAATTGTGAGTATAACTACAGGAGTGACAGCTTAGATCTCTGTGTTTGTAGAAGCAGAATCAAACCTGGAAACTTTTGGATTATTGAAATCACTCCTTTTTGCTTCAGTATCAGAGTCACAAGGGCAGATGTTGGCCTTCTGTCCACCCTCCAAGAGCTGTGTGACTCTGGGAAAGTCACCTCCTCTGCCAGCCTGAGATTTTCCCCTCTTGAAAACCTGATAGAGCTGCCAAAAGACATGAAATCAGGGGGGAAATTTCTGTGAAATCTGAGTCATGGTCTTATTTGTTCTTCACCAAAAAGAGATGCCCATCAAGATAGAAAGAAAAATTAAATTCAATTCCTCAGCTGAAAGTGAAACCGAAGCTGGGCCATGTCATCCAAAGGCTGGATGCTTTTAGTTCAAGTAATGCCTCCTGCACCTGGGATTTCCTCCAGGCTGTGCCAGGGAGGGTGGAGGGCATCCCAGTCAGTCGTAGGGGATGCAGCTGGGAACACAACAGGGTCCCCGTTGGATGCTCAGTCTAAAGGGGAGACAGAGGCCCAAAGAGCCACACACAGGTAGAGCTGCCTCCGGAAAGCAGAGTGCTCAGGGAGCCTGAGGAGGATTGGGGGATGGCACAGGGACCAGGTAGCTTTGGCTGGGTCTCTGAGGACGGGTGACTTGCGCATGGTGGGGACAGTGGGGGAAGCATTCCAGGGCGAGGGAGCAGCTGAGCGAAGGCCTGAGGCTGGGGTTGGGAGGAGTAGATGGGTCCAGGAGGCACTGAAGCAGGGCGTCAGTGGGTGCCTGGACCCAAGGTGACTGTGGCGGCAGGGAGTGGTGAGTGTAATGTAAATGGGGAGCCGAGCAAGGAGACCCGAGGCAGATGAGAACATAGGTAGCCTTTACTGGGCTCGCAGGCGAGGTTCACCGGTCCTCTAGGGGGAAGGCCAAGGTATCGGGGCCTTTTATAGGGCGAGGTAGGTGGGGTTTGTAGGTTTCGGTTTTCCTGAGTTAGGTTTTGATTTCTGGGGAATGACGCGTCCAGGAGCTTGCGCAGAGCAGGGGTTCTTGGGCAGGCCCGGGCTTTTTTCCGGCGCTGAGAGTCTTAGCAGGAAGTGAAGGGCGGGAAGTCCTAACAAAGGGCCTGCCATGCCGGGTGATACCGCCATGTTGGGTCTAGATTCCTGCCTAACATTCCGACCTCTTTCTAATAAGAAAAAGGGGCGACGTGTTCATCTGGCTGCTTCCTGCTGGTATATGTCTTTGTGGGGTCCTTCAGAGGTCGGAACTTGGGTATAGGGGTGGAGTAGCATCTGATTGACAGTGACTCGGGAGACTTCTTTCATGCAGTCCTGGATGAAGCAGAGGACACAGGGAGCTATGAGTAGCAAGAAGCCAATGATTAGTAAGGGGCTTAGAAAGGGTAGGACCTAACTGGCCATAGATGACTGCCACCACCTAAGTGAGGGCCCTGATCTGAGGTTTCTCTGGTGGAGTCTTGGGGACCGAAAACCAGGAGTGAGGTATCAGCCTGGTGGGGTTTATTAGATGAGAGGAGAGGAAAGAGGAGCACAAGGTGCGAGGAGGGGTTGGGCCAGAGGTGAACTGAGGCCTTTAGCTTGGAGAGGAGGTCTGGTCCTAACAAGGGGACTGGGCATGAAGGAATGATAAGAAATGAGTGTGAGAAGAGGGAGCCATCCAGGCGGCAAGACAGAAGAGGAGTCTGGCGGTAGGTGGAGGGAGTGCCATCAATTCCTATGACGGTGACAGCGGAGGGATGGCTGGGGCCAGTGGAGGAAGGCAAAACAGAGTAAGTAGCCTCCTGTGTCCATAAGGAAGGATATGGACTTACCCGCTGCCTGGAGCATAACCCTGGGCTCAGTGAGAGTAGGAGGGACTTTCCAGCCTGGGCCCACAGTAGGAGGGACTTTCCAGCCTGGGCCCACAGTAGGAGGGATTTTCCAGCCTGGGCCTTTTAATAGTCATCAGTGTCGAGGAGCTGGAAGGTGCCTCCAGTACGTGGAGGAGGGTTGTCACGTGGAGGCGTAGCGACCGTCCTCAGGTTGGGGCAGTCCGACTTCCAGTGGCCCATCTGCCGACAGTTCGGACAGGGGCGAGTTGACTCCTCAGGGTTGGGGCACTGCCTGGCCCAGTGGCCTTTGCTGCCCTACTTGAAGCAGGCACCAGGTGGCACTTGGGGAGTACCTCCTTTCGGAGAGCTCCTGGAGCCGGCCGGCCTCAGGGCTGCTACCAAGGCCTGGGTTTGGAGGTCTACCTTCTGTTTTAGCCTCGCCTGTCGCTGAGCCTCAGCAGCTTCCTCCCTGGAGTTGTAGACCTTGAAGGCCAGTTTGACTAGATCCTGGATGGGAGTTTGAGGGCTGTCCTCCACCATTTTTAATTTTTTCGGATATCTGGAGCCGACTGAGAAATAAAGTACGTAGCCAAGACGGTTCCTCCTGCGGGGGAGCAGGTGGGTGTGGCCGATGTGAAGGAGGAAAACTGCCGTGTGGGATAGAAGTTGAAAGCCAGCTGCTTTTTTAGCTAACTTAGCAGCATAGGCATTGTCCTGAGCGATGGGATCTGATGCCTTTTGATGGCTGCTTTTTTAGCTACCTTATCAGCATAAGCATTGTCTTCAGCAAAGGTTGGAGGAAGAAAAGTAGATTTTGGAAGTTATGAGAACTGTAGAGAGTTGAGCATAGTTTGTGATTTTTAGGGCCTTTAAGAGTATTAAAGCGGTGGCAGCCACTGCGTGCAGACATGAGGGCTAGGCTAAAACAGTAAGGTCATTTGGACAGAAAGGCTATAGGACGCGGTCCTAGCTTTTGTGTAAGAATTCTGTCTGCACTAACTATGCCTAGGAGGGAAAGGAGTTGTTTTGTAGAAGGGATTGGGGTTTGGGAGATTAGCCAAACACGATCAGCAGGGAGAGTATTTATGAGAATTATGCCGAGATAGGTAACAAATGAGGAAGAAATTTGGGCTTGACTGAAGTAATGGGGGGCTGCCTGTGAAGCCTTGCGGCAGTAGAGCCTAGGTAATTTGCTGAGCCTGATGGGTGTCAGGGTCAGTCTAAGTGAAAGCAAAAGATAGGCTGGGATGAAGGGTGTAAAGGAATAGTAAAGAAAGTATGTTTGAGATCTAGAACAGAATAATGGGTTGTGGAGGGAGGTATTGAGGATAGGAGAGTATATGGCTTTGGCACCACGGGGTGGATAGGCAAAGCAATTTGGTTGGTAAGGTGCAGATCTTGAACTAACCTGTAAGCCCTGTCTGGTTTTAGGACAGGTAAAATGGGGGAATTGAAAGGAGAGTTTACAGGTTTTTAAAGCCCGTGCTGTAGCAGGCGAGTGATAACAGGCTTTAATCCTTTTAAAGCGTGCTGCAGGATGGGATATTGGCATTGAGTGGGGTAAGGGTGATTAGGTTTTAATGAGATGGTGAAGGGTGCATGATCAGTCGCGAAGAAGAGAGTAGAGGTGTCCTATACTTGTGGGTTAAGGTTGGGGGATACCAGGGGAGGATGTGAAGAAGGCTTTGAACTGTGGGAAAAGGCAGCAATGAGGTGTGGCTGTAGCCTAGGAATAGACAGGGAAGCAGATAATTTAGTTAAAATGTCTTGGCCTAATAAGGGAACTGGGCAGGTGGGGATAACTAAAAAAGAGTGCAAAAAAGAATGTTTCCTAAGTTGGCACTAGAGTTGGGGAGTTTTGAGAGGTTTAGCAGCCTGGCCGACAATACCTACAACAGTTATGGAGGCAAGGGAAACAGGCCTTTGAAAAGAAGGTAATGTGGAGTGGGTAGCCTCCTTATTGATTAAGAAGGGTCCGGACTTACCCTCCACTGTTAGAGTTACCTGAAGTGTCTGTGATGGTCCAGGAGGCTTCTGAGGCGATGGGGCAGCGTCAGTCTTCAGCCGCTAAGCTGAGAAGATCTGGGAAGGAGTCAGTCAGAGAGCCTTGGGCCAGAGCATTAGGGGCTCTGGGAGTGGCTGCCGGGCGAGTTGAACAGTCCGATTTCCAGTGGGGTCCCGCACAGATGGGACACGGCTTAGGAGGAATCCCGGGCTGCGGGCATTCCTTGGCCCAGTGGCCAGATTTCTGGCACTTGTAGCAAGCTCCTGGGGGAGGAGGTTCTGGAGGAACCCCTGGCAGCTGCGGTTCAGGCGTTTGCAGTTGTGTGCTGAAGATGTGGCTGGGGTGTGTCTCACAGTGGAGGCAAGGAATTGCAACTCAGAAATAAGTTGCTACTTGACTGCCTCTACTCTATTATTGTACACTTTTAAGGCGAGGTTCATTAAGTCCTGTTGTGGGGTTTGAGGGCCGGAATTTAATTTTTGGAGCTTTATTTAATGTGGGGAGCAGATTGGGTAATAAAATAAAATGCATGTTAAGAATAAGACGGCCTTCTGACCTTTCAGGATCTAGGGCTGAAAAGCGTCTCAGGGTCGCTGCTAAATAGGCCATGAACTGGGCTAAGTTTTGCATATTTGATGAAAAACAGCCTAAACGCTAACTGATGTGGGAGAGGTCGGATAAAGAAAAAGGAACATTAACCTTGACTATGCCTTTAGCTGTAGCCACTTTTTTAAGAGGAAATTGCTGGGCAGGTGGGGGAGGGCTAGTCGAGAAAGGAAACTGTAAGCCAGACCAGGTGTGAGGAGGGGAGGTGATAAAAGGATTACAGGGTAGGGGAGCAGAGGCTGAGGAAAAATTGGGACCTAGCTCGGCCTGGCGAGGAGGGAAGAGGTCAGATGGGTCTGTAGAAAAGGAAGATTAGAAAGACTCAGCAACGCTTGGGGTTGGGACTGAGGGGCAGGCGGGAGGGAAAGAAGGAAGATTTGGGATGAGTTGCATTGGGAACAGAGACTAGGGAGGGACTGATGTGTAAAAGAATGCCTGGACGCCAGGCACCTCAGACCATTTGCCTACTTTATGACAAGAATTATTTAGCTCTTGTAGGATGGAAAAAATCGAACGTGCAGTTTTCTGGCTATTTGGAGTCACGGCACCAAAATGTCATGCGCGTCGGTGTGAAGAGACCACCAAACAGGCTTTGTGTGAGCAACATGGCTGTTTATTTCACCTGGGTGCAGGCGGGCTGAGTCCGAAACGAGAGTCAGCAAAGGGAGATAAGTGTGGGGCCAATGGAAGAAACATTTGTCATATTGAATGATTGGTGATCACCTGGATGTGGTTTTGTATGAATTAACAAACTAAACAGAAGACACAAGGTCTGAATAAGTAAAGGAGAGAAAACAGGTATTAAAGGACTAAGAACTGGGAGGACCTAGGACATCTAATTAGAGAGTGCTTAAGGAGGCTCAGCATAGCCTTGCTAGCAAAGATTATTTATTTACTTTAAGAGGGAATTTAGAGTGGCAGTTTGGGATAGCACTAGGAGATATCAGCTGTGATGGCTTGGAGAAACAGTGTAAACTGGCAGTGTAAACGTGAGCAGGGTGTTTATGAGTAGTTGAGAACGGTGAATAGGAGTATGACTAGACAGAAGACAGTAGGGATGAAAGTTTTTTTGGGGTGCAGTCCACGTTGGTCACACAGGAGCTCAAATGGGCTGTCACCTGTAGCATTCCGAGGACAGGCCTGAATTCTGAGAAAGGAAAGTGGTTAAAGTGTTGTCTAGTCCTTTTTAAGTTGGTGACTGAGCTTGGTGAGGTGTGTTTTTAAAAGACCGTTAGTCCATTCTACCTTTCCTGAAGATTGAGGATGGTAAAGGATATAAAGGTTTTACTGAATACTAAGAGCCTGAGAAACTGCTTGGATGATTTGACTATTAAAGGCTGGTCTGTTATCAGACTGTATAGAGGTAGGAAGGCCAAACTGAGGAATTATGTCTGACAGAAGGGAAGGAATGACCATGGTGGCCTTCTCAGACCCTGTGGGAAAGGTCTCTGCCCATCCAGTGAAAGTATCTACCTAGACTAAGAGAGATTTTAGTTTTATGACTTGGGGCATGTGAGTAAAGTCAATTTGCCAGTCCTGGGCAGGGGCAAATCCTCGAGCTTGATGTGTAGGAAAGGGAGGGGGCCTGAACCATCCCTGAGGGGTAGTAGAATAGCAGATGGAACACTGAGAAGTGATCTCCTTTAGGATAGATTTCCATGATGGAAAGGAAATGAGAGGTTCTAAGAGACGGGCTAGCGGCTTGTAACTTACATGGAAGAGGTTATGAAATGATGACAGAATAGAATGGGCCTGTGAGGCTGGAAGGAGATAATTTCCTTGGTCTGAGAACTATTTGCCTTGTGTGGGAAGAGATTGATAGGTGGAAGTTTCAGCGGGGGACCGAAGGGGGTGCAGGGAAAGAGTATCAGGAGGCTCAGAGAAAGAGGGAGAATTGTCCTTCTCCTTGCTTGAGGGAGGAGATTTCACGAGCAAGACCTGGGCCAATGAACATCCGGCACAGACATCCCGGTGGGAACACAAGTCCTGAAAGGCCTGAACATAGGGTACCTCGGACCATCTGCCTAGTCTCTTGCAGAAGTTGGTCAGATTCGCGAGAATGTTAAAGTCTAGAGTGCCCTCTGCAGGCCTCTGAGACTGATTATCTAATTTATACTACAGCCATGCCACCGTGCAGAAGAAAATAAGCCTCTTTCGTTTTCGGGCTTGGCTGAGACCTAAAGTCTGGAAATTAGCCAAGAGGTACCACAAAGGGGATTTTGGGTCTGGTTTGGGCTGGGCAGCCCCCATGGTCCTGAGGCAGGCAGTCCGGAGGCAACGGGAGAGTCTTCCCACTGCCACGCGGAGTGCGGGGTAGGGTGGCTTCTGGGGAGGTCGGACGCCTCCTAGTCCCTGGTGCCGGAGTCAGAAGTGACGGGTGGGGGAAGCCCTGACACGGCCGCACAGCCGCGCCTCTCAGGCAGGGATTCCCGGAGCCTGCAGGATGGGGGAAATCTTACCCAGCAGTGATCGAATTGAGTCTCGGATTTGGTGAAACGGCTCCCGGCTTGGAGAGGAGGTCCTGGCTCGAGAGAGAAGAGCCTGCCCGAACCGTCAGGGGTCCGGGAAGGGGTCTCCTCCCGGGTTTCGGCACCAATGTAATGTAAATGGGGAGCCGAGCAAGAAGACACAAGGCAGATGAGAACAAAGGTAGCCTTTATTGGGCTCGTGGGCGAGGTTTACCGGTCCTCTAAGGGGAGGGCCGAGGAAGTCGCGCTCGGGGCGGGTATCCGGGGGCCTTTTATAGGGCGAGGTAGGCAGGGTTTGTAGGTTTTGGTTTTCCTGAGTTAGGTTTTGATTTCTGGGGAATGATGTGTCCAGGAGCTTGCGCAGAGCAGGGGTTCTTTGGCGGGCACGGGCCTTTTTCACGCGCTGAGAATCTTAGCAGGAAGTGAAGGATGGGAAGTCCTAACAAAGGGCCTGCCATGCCGGGTGATACCGCCATGTTGGGTCTAGATTCCGGCCTAACAGTGAGGAAGGTGGGAGTCAGAGCATCAGAGGGCCTGTGTGCCCCGCTATGGGGTTTGAACTTGACCCTGGCTTTTCATCGAAGATCCTCAGAAGGGTGCAGTGCCACGGCTGAGGGCTGCAATCCAGTGCTGTGGGAGGCAGAGGCGGGAGGATCACCTGAGGCTAGGAGTTCAAGACAGCCTGGGCAACACAGGAGATGCTGTCTCTCTGAAATTAAAAATTAACAAATTAGTCCTGCATTGTGGTGTGTGCCTGTAGTCCCAGCTACTCGGAAGACTGAGGCAGGAGGATCACTTGAGCCCAGGGGCTCTAGGCTGCAGTGAGCTATGATAGCCCTAAAGCTCTCCAGCCTGGGTGATGGAGCAAGACAGTTTCTCAAAACTAAAATGGAAAATGACGATTTCTCAGGAAATCATTTCAACTCCTCTCTCCCTGCCCAAGGAGGATGCCCTACACCCACTTGGAGGGAGATGCTTTGCTGAGAGTCTCTGTCCTCTGAATCTGGAGAGCTTGGCTCAGAGCTGAGGTGGGAGGGAGGGCTCCCCTTCCAGGTCTCTCAGTTGGGCAGGGCTTGGGCTGGGCCAGGCGCCTTTGGGGTGTCTTCCAGGAATAAAATCCCTTCCTGGAATTGACCAACCTGCAGGCTCACCCATGGAGTACACACTGTGTCCTAGTCAAGCCTGAGGGGCAGTATCCGGCCTCAACTGCCCAGCAGAGGCTCCAGACAGGGGTGGGAGCCAGGCCAACAAGGACCAAGGAGGATGGGATCCTGGGTGCAGCTCCTCACAAGTATCGGGTGTGTCCGAGGCCCCAGCTCTCTCTGCCCTGGGCTACATACCAGGAGCAAGACCTTGTCTCAAAGAATAAAGGTGTGTTTTTGTTTTGTTTTGTTTTGTTTTTCTTAAAGAAAAGACTACTGAGAGCCAGGAAGACTGAAAGAATCGGCATCTTCATGTACTGCTAGTTTGAGTGTGAATTGGTACAATTTGCATACAGAGTGGCTCTAGGTAGAAAAACTTTGAGATGTTAATAGCTTCTGACCTAGTCATTCTACTCCTACAAATATCTAAAGGAAATAATCTCAAATGTGGGCAGTTTTATATGAAGGAGGATATTCATTGTAGCATAATTTATATGAAGAATTAGAAGCACCCTAAGGTCCATCAGCCAGGGAGGACAGCAGAGGGGACAGGGCAGTGCCAGGAGGGCTCGGCAGCCACAGCAAGGGCTGCGCCGGCATCTGGCAGGATCCAGGTCTTTGTGGGACAGAGGACCTTAGAGAAGCGACGGGGACACAGGCTGTCCGCTGCAGCAGCAGTGAATTCACCAAGACGAAGACTTGAGCACAGAGTGTGAGACACAGATTTGCAATGAGGAGTCATTTCCCATGAGCGTGTATACATGACTCAATATAGTATATTGAAGGGAGTAGAGCACAGTCATTGAAGACATGGGGTTGAAGCAGAAGTCCTGGCTCTAGCACTATTGTGAAAACACGGGCAGGTTCCCTAACTTTTGTGGATTCCTCTGTGTTTGAAAGGGAAGGTGGTACCCGTCTCCCGGGCTGTGTGTGATCATCGAATGAGACACATGTAAGGAACCCTGCACATCACAGACACTCAATACACACTGGCTATCATCAGCCAGTTATCATATATGTTCCCAGGCCCAGGTCATTGTCAGAACCTTCTTCCCCATCTCTATTCCTGTGTATAGACTCCACAGTTTCTGTAAGGATCAGATGGCTGCCCCTTCTCGGATTATCTTCTCCTCATACCCCAACAGGACAAGATGACCCTGCCTTGGTGTGAGAGTGAGGGCAGAGGGAGCTGGAACGAGGGGAGTTTTTGTAAACATTAGCTGGCAGGGCCCCAGGAGATAGAGAAACACTTTGGACATTTGCTACTACCACAGAGGGCTCTGCAAAGACCCAGCCCCTCCAGCCTCCCTCTGAACAGAGGTGGCTTATGTTCGATCCCACAATTTGTTTTCTCCTCCTCTAGGGTTAAGAAAAACCTTCCAGTCTGAACAGTGACTGGAGAGCTCCAAGGAAAACCCCTTGGTAACCCGGCCGCTGGCACCATGAACCCAGGTAGGCTCACTCCCTCTTCCCCGGCTGGTTCCTACATGCACCTAGAATGGAGGGTGGTGCCTCCAGAGCTGAGTGAGCCCCAGAGGAACCCAGATGGAGAAGGAGGCCGATGAGTCTGCCCTGAGCTCAAGAGAGGTCACGTGGAGTCCCCGGACTCAGGGGTCTCTGAGGGCATCTGTGTCCTGACTTCTCCTCAGGAGGGCACGGCCCAGGTGCCAACTTCCTCCCTACCCTGGCACCTACCAAATGACTCAAGTGGGGCAGGACAGTCATGAGGAAGTGGAACCAGCAGGGGAGGGGAATGGGGGAAGAGCAGGGTCCAGGAGGAGGGGAGGGGTGGGAGAGGAGGTTGACCTGTTGCCCTGATCTCTCACCTCCCATTCTGCTCCTGGCTGACCCTGGGTTGTTTCCAGCAGAGGCTGGTCCCTTCCCTCCAGCTCTTGCTCTGCACCAGCCCCTCTGTTTCGAGTGGCCTTGTGAGAATGTATCATGCTTGACCCAGCTTCCAACTTAACTGGACCTCGGTCTGGCCTTTACCACATCTCTACTGTGTGACCTGGCGCTCCTTACCTCCCCTCTCCTGCACGAGAATGATGTTTCCCCACGTTTTCATGGAGATCAAATATTACAAAGGTACCTGGCCTGGCCAGAGCCTGCCACACAGTAGGGCCTCTCTAAGGGTTAGTTTCCATCCCCTCTACCTGTCCCTGTTGATTCCAGGTGGAAGCCACCCAGTCCCCCAAGCTATGTTAGGGCAGCTGCCCTGCCCTGCCCATCACAAGCACCTGCTGACCAGGGATGACTGCCCCTGGCAGGGCCTCATTCCCATGATCTCAGATACCCCTTGTCAAAGAAAAATCTGAGGCATAGTAACATTTATTTGAGTAAGAATTCATGAATTGAGAAAACCAAACTGGAGGAGGCTTCGTGCTCTGGTGAAAAAATGTGGGAGACAATGTTGATCAGGTGAATATGAAACTGCAAAAGGACATTATTTGGTTGCAGTTACAAAATTGCCTGTTTTGGTTTACCTTTTTGGAAAATTCCTGGTCACATTGGTGCTGGTGGGTTTACGAAAGTCTCCAAATCCAGGTGAGACCAGACCTTAGCCTTGTCCTGGTTTTTGACTCCTTTGAGAGAAACAATTTGAGTCAAAGAAAAAGCAAATCAGTTTTTATCACAAAGCGGAAGCACAGGCTTAGGGGTGGGAGTGCAGGCCGACTCAGAAGAGCCAGTCGGACACAGTGGGGTTTGGGGTTTCTGTCTTTAATGGTTTACTAAATTAAGGGGTTGGAGTCTGGGGAGGGCTCTCTTGCTAGCTTGAGGAGGCTGCCTTTGTGCTGTATGCTCACCTGGTCTTCTTGTGTATCTTTCTCTTCTTACAATAGGACACTAGCCCTCTAATAGGACTAGAGCCCTACCTTTGTGATCTCATTCAGTCTTAAATGTTTCCTTAAAGGCCCAATCTCCAAATATAGTCACTCGAGTTTAGGGCTTCAGTATATGAATTTTGGGGGCTCACAATCCCTCTATAGCACTGATGACTCCATCAAAGATGTCCCACTTCACAGCTGTGCAGGAAAAATTAACATGTTACCAACTTACATGCAATGGTTGTTACGCTCCCCTACACTTTTCTCCAACCTTATCCTTTCTTCTTTCCAACTAGAGAGTAGCACCTTTATTGAGGATTCCCTTAAGTATTTCCAAGACCGAGTGAGCAGAGAGAATCTGCTACAACTGCTGACTGACGGTAGAGCCTGGAACGAATTCCTGGTTGCTGCTGGACTGTCCAGGTAACCTCCACTGGCTTACCTCTGGGGGGAGCCCCGGTGATGCCACCCAGATCTCCCTTGGGCTAGTTTTCCCTGACATGCACACCTCCTCCAGGCAGGCCCCACTGCTGGGCTTGAGGATGACCTTCTCAGCAGTCCAGGAAGAGTATTTTCTCCATGTCCTTCGCTGGCAGTGAGTAGCCTCAGGCTGAGGGGACAGGAAGCCCACAAGGACAGGGTCACTTCTGCCATCTGCTGGTGATGGGAACTTTGCAAGTTACTTTCTCACTTTCAGCCTTTCTTCATCCATGGAGTTCGATTGTGAGAAAAATGAGAGCATGCATGTAAAGTGCTTAGCATAATGACTGACACATAGTAGGTGCACAGTTAACGTTAACATCTAACAACCTTGGTGAAAATAGACCAGGGTTAAGGGTCTTCTTCTTGAAGATGGGAGCCCAGCAGGACTTCCTTTGGGACAAGTCAGAAAAATCCTGACCTAACCAATGCATGTTCATGGGGATGCTGGCTGGGACCATTTTTTCTCATCTGAGGAATTCCATAAACACGGCAGGACCCTTCTGCTGGTCCAGGATGCTGAGAGGCTGGAGTGGACTTGGACAGCACTGGGTTTCCTCCCGGCTCTGTCTGTGCCTTGTCCCTGGGCTCTAAGCTTATGTCATGGAGACTGGGAACAGTCATCTGTCCAACAGGAATAGCAAGTCAATGTGATAGGAGTGTGGGGAAGGCCTTAGAGTGAACTCCAGGTCAAATGTGGGGAACCAAGACCAAGATTCTGCCCAAAGGCCAAGAGAGACCAGGACCAGTGTCAGAGCCTGGGGTCAGGATGCAGCAAGAGTCAACCTTGTTTTTGTAGGACTAATAGGAAGGCTGGAACACCAGGGCTGGGACTAGGGTGTGGCAAGAGAGGCACCAAGGGCTTGAAACTTAAGGAGGTCATGAACTTGCAGAGGACATGTGAGTGGGAGAGGAATATTTCTTCTCTGTCTGGGAGAGGAATATTTCTTCTCTGTCTGGATGATCCCAACACTCATGGACATAGAGGGTCATGGTTGCCTGTGTCTCTCACACCCTGCCTTGGAACTGGCAAGTTCTGGGCTACCCTTTGGGACCTTCTTCTCTTCTACACAAAGAAGCCCCTGACAATGGCAAGCAGTATGCCTTAGTGACCATCTCCATAGTAGAATGAGTTGCTGCCAATTTATGTAATTTCAAGGGTACTGAGTAGACTGACAAGTCCCCAACCAAGAGGGAAAACACTTCTTCTAACATCTTGTCCAAATTCAGGCCTTTTCAGCATTAGCAATTTATATAGATGGTTCTGAAAGTGTCCTGAGTCTTCTAGAGGTTCCATAAAATTGCACACGGCCTTGGCGTGCGCACAGGTGAAGCTGTCACTGCTAAGGCATCAGTTAGGCTGGTGACATCTGCGAGTGAGACCTGGAAGGTTGGGGGTGCAGGGGGCAGGTCAGGAGGCGGTAAGGTGGCTGGAGAGTCCATGTGGAGCCAGAATGAATACCCAGATCTCCCACTCCGGTCAACTGGGGCAGTGCCCGGACCCAGTAGCCTTCAGCCAGGTGAAAGGGCATGAGGCCTTGGAAGGGAGCACATGCCAGGCAAAGTGAGCTTCTGTCTCTCTGAGGTTTGGTTTCGTTTGAATTCAAAGTACTCAGAGGTAGCCAGACGGCAGTGTCTGAGGGCACCTTAGCTTTGACGCCACCTGCAAATTAATGGGGACTCCTAAAGTCATCTTTAGATTTTATAATTCACTAGAAGGATTCATATAACTCACTAAAAACTGCTATTTCACGATTGTGGCTTATCACAGGGAAAGAACACAGATTAAAATCAGCCTAAGGAAGAGACACACAGGGCAGAGTCTGGGAGGGCTTCAGGTGTGAAGCTTCATTGTCCTCAGGACGCTGTGATCTCCTGTGTCAATGTGGGACAAGACACATGGGGTGCTGCCAACCAGGGAAGCTCACCCAGTTAAGGAAACATTCCCGTGAATCACATGAAATCAGGAAGGAAGCCTTTATTCAGGATGGTTGTTACAGGGAAAGGAGACTGAGCCCAGCTCCAAATACAGTAAAGACAGAGAGGGAGTCACAGCCAACACCAGGGTGAGGGGCAGGAGATGGAACAGTTCTGACAGGAGACACCAGAGTAGGGGGTTCCTGCTAAACTGGCCTAACAGGATTCTTGCTAAAGGCAGGTCAGACCCTCACCCATCAATTTTAGGGGTGAGGAGATAGCAAAGAGTGCTCAGACAGCAAGCAGGGAGGACCCTCCCTAAACTGATTTGGAGCGATTCTTGCTGAGCCGGGGTGGTGCAAGTCCAGAAAGCAGTGGGTGGGTGTGGAAGGCCAAGGTCGGCGCCTAGTGGAGAAGAAGCTCTGAAGAGCCCCGCTGGAGTTGGTCAAGGAGAAAGTCTTTCTCAACCCATGTCTTAGTGTCCAGAATATTTGCTGGGGTTGGATCACAAGCTGCCCTCATGACTGACCTGTAGTCTCCAGCCCCTCCCTGAGGTCTCACACCTTTAGTCCCCAGGTCCTCTGGAAGTTAGGAAAGACACCAAATAGCCCCAAATCCCATCATCCATCACATTGCTACACTGTCCCATGGCCAAATCACAAGACAAAGAAAGATGTTCCTACCAGGCAGGACACTCCAGGAGCCTGGAGATCACTTCCCAGGAGCTGAGGACAAAGGGAAGGTCTCTCTTTGGGAAAAAAGTTCATGCTTCACTTTGCTACCATCCTGGGAATAAGGTGTCTTTGTCCCACTCTCACGACTTTGTTCATCTACCGAGTTTTCCCCTCTCCAAACAATTTGGCAGTCACGGTGTTGACCTGCCCTTGAGTGAGGAGGCACCTTTATCAAACACCTACCACGAAAGAGCATCTGAGATGACTTTAAGATATTTATTTCCATATGGAATAAGTACTGAGGGGTATCTATGATGAACAAAGCATGTTTGAGTTTGGAAGAAAATTCTTTCCATTTGTAAAATTTGTTTCTATTTGATTGATAGTGAAAGCTCTGCACTTCACACAGGATAAAGATCGCATGGAACTCATTTCACAGACAGGGAAACTGCATTCCTTAATCCTTTAACCTTTCTTTGTGCAGGGATGAGGCAGATGTGCTCCGTAAAGCTCTGAACAAGCTTGTAAGTCACATGGTCACGAAGGACAAAAACCGCCATGATAAAGACCAGCAGCACAGGGAGTGGTTTTTGAAAGAGTTTCCTCGCTTGAAAAAGGAGCTTGAGGATCACATAAAGATGCTCCGTTCCCTCGCAAACCAGGTTCAGCGGGTCCACAGAGGCACCACCATTACCAATGTGGTGGCCAACTCTATTAGCACTACCTCTGGTGCCCTGAGCCTCCTTGGCCTGGGTCTGGCACCCTTCTCTGAAGGACTCAGTCTTTTGCTCATGGGCACTGGAGCGGGTCTAGGAGCAGCATCTGCCATGACTGGGATTACCAGCAGTGTCGTGGAACTAGTAAAGCAATTGCAGGCACGAAACCAAGCTCGCAGCTTGGACCAAAGCAGCACCGATGCAGTGAAAGTGGTGAAGGAGTTTGTGGGTGGGAACACACCCAACTTTCTTACCTTAGTTGACAGTTATTCCACCTTCACACAACGCATTGGGAGGGACATCCGTGCCATCAGACAAGGCAGAGTCAACCCTCAGTTAGGAGCATATGGCCCACCCCCCCAGGTCATTGGGCGAATCTCAGTTGAAGGTGGTGAACAGGTTGAGAGGGTTGCTGAAGGCCCCGCCCTGGCAATGAGCAGAGAAGCCATGACCGTGGGTGCAGCCACTGGAGCCATCTTGCTTCTGCTGGATGTGGTCAACACTGTGTATGAGACAAAGCACTTGCTTCAGGGGGCAAAGTCAGAGTTAGCTGAGGAGCTGAAGAAACAAGCTCAGGACCTGGAGGGGAAGCTCAACGTTCTCATCAAGATCCATGAGATGTTGCAGTAGAGCCAAGACCAGTGACCCCAGAGCAGGTCAGCCACCAGGGAAAGTGTGCCTGGCACAGGCCAGGACAAAATGCAGACATTTTATTAGGGGCATAAGGAGGGCAAGGTATAGTTTATGGAAGTGAGTGTTAGTGACTTTGGCATTTCTGTAGCTGAGCACAGCAGGGGAGTGGTTAATGCAGATGGTAAGTGCACCAAGGAGAAGGCAGGAACACTGGAGCCAGGAATAAGGAAGGAAAGGGAACTGGAGAGTGTGGTGAATGGGAAGAAGCAGTTTACTTTAGACTGAAGAATATATTGGGGGAGGAATACAGGGGAGGTGTGCAGGAACCAGCAATGAGAAGGCCAGGAAAAGAACCAAAAATGCAGAAAGTCAAAGAGTTAGAACTGTTGGATACAGGAGAAGAAACAGCAGCCCCGCTACAGACCCACCCCCAGGTTTGATGTCCTTCCAAGAATGAAGTCTTTCCCTGGTGATGGTCTCTCACTCTGTCTTTCCAGCATCCACTCTCCCTTGTCCTTCCGGGGCTGTATCTCAGTCAGCCAGTGGCTTCTTGATGATGGTTGTTGGGGTGGTTGTTGTGTGATGGGTCCCCTCTAGGTTACTAAAGAGTGTATGTCCCCTGCTTGAACCCTGAAGGGCAGGTGGTGGGCCATGGCCATGGTCCCCAGCTGAGGAGCAGGTGTCCCTGAGAACTCAAACTTCCCAGAGAGTATCTGAGAACCAATCAATGAAAACAGTCCCATCGCTCTTACCCGATAAGTAAACAGTCAGAAAATTAGCGTGAAAGCAGCTTAGCATTGGGAGTAAGCGCAGATCTCTAGAGCTGTCCTGCCACCGCCCAGGA
This sequence comes from Macaca nemestrina, assembly GCF_043159975.1. NCBI lineage: Eukaryota > Metazoa > Chordata > Mammalia > Primates > Cercopithecidae > Macaca > Macaca nemestrina. The sequence continues at coordinate 103,829,032 of NC_092139.1, read as the reverse complement.
GTGACCTGTGTGTAAGTCCTAATAAACTCACCTACTCACCAAGCTGGACTTGTTCGAGTCAATTCTTTGGTCTCGCAGCTCCTTCCAAGTTTTGGGGGCCATCAGTCTCAAGTTTTTCTCGTAACGGTGGTGATGGTGGTTGTGACGGCAGCAGAGTCGTGGGGGCATTGGCAAGTAGCCAGTGATCTTCCAGACCAGGGGACACTGATGGACCGATGAAGTTCCAGGGGAACTCGAAATGCTGTGTTGGAAAGAAGTTAATTTGGGAAGAAACAAAAAAACGAAAGGAGATGCCAGGAACAGGTCAAGGAACCTTGAGGTGTGTCCAGTTCAATCCCACTTGTGGTCACCAGACCTCGCCTCTCTGAGCCTCAGTTTCCTCATCAGCTATAGAAGGGGGCTGGACAAGGTGATATCTCAGGTCCACCCGGCTCTCCCCGTCTTGTATTCTGGAGACTTGGATCCAATCAACACTGATGGCTGTGCCTTTGTGGTGCTGATGGAGGCTCCCCTGGGCTCTGGGGGCCTGGCTTCCCTTCCTCATGATCCTTCTTCCAGGGTCTCAGGAGCGAGGCTTCCATGGCCCCTCCTGCTCACTCACTGGACTCTCACTTTCCCAGCTGGTCATTTCCCTGAGACCTCAAAACCCCAAGCCCACTGGGGCACCTGGGGAAAGCTTGTACATGTCTGTCTCGGGCTGAGCACAGGCATGGTTTCCATCTGCGAGTCAGAGCCTGGGATTGACACGGGACACTTGAGGCTGCCTAGTGTCAGAGGGGACTGTGTGCAGATTGGGAGAGGATCAGCGAACAATGGACAAAGAGAGACATCCAGACAGCAAACACCCCCATCCAGTCTGTCCTCACATTTTGCCCAGACTCTGGCAAGAACTTCCAGAATGGTCTTCTCTGTGCCCCTGCCCCTGTCCCTCCCATGTCCTGGACCATGCTCCACACTGGGCCAGGTTGGGCTTTAACAATATAGTTTCTTTTTTTTCATATACCCTCACTCTGTTGCAAGGCTGACATACCATGGCATGATCATGGCTCACCGCATCTTGGAGTGGCCTCAAACTATCCTTCCACCTTGACTCCCTGAGCAATTGGAACCATCCGTGTGTGCCCCAATGCCTCGCTAATTTTGGTTTTGTTTTTTGTAGAGAGAGGGTTTCCCCATCTTGCCCAGGCTGGTATCAAACTCCTCAGCTCGAGTGATCTGTTCACCTTGGCCTTCCAATGGGCTGCAATTACAGGCATGAGCCACCGTGCCCACCTAAGAACATAGATTTGATCGAGCACCTGCTTCCAACGCTCCAATGGCTTCCCAATACTCTTAGCACAAAGATGGAGGCCATGATGCTGCCTAAAGTAGCCTGTTGTGGCCTGGGGTCCTGTGAAGGAAGAGCCAGAGGCAACGTTCTGGTGCAGAGGGTTTGTGTGGGAAGTGATTCTAGGAGCAGAACTGAGGATCCAGGAGGGAAGGAGGAAAAGTTGACACAAGGAGAGGTTTTTGAATGGGCCATGTATGTGGGCAATGAGACCTTCTGAGGTGCCTTCAAGAAGCGTCCTCAGAATCTTTGTCTCCAGGGAGGAGAGAGGAAGGCCTTTATCCACTGCTGCTATCCCCATGGACTTGACTCAGGGGACATTAATTGTCAGTATTTCCCTGTGGTGGAGCCTGCGGGCACCTCAGCTGGAGCCCAGAGCAGGAGCAAGAGACAAATGGGATGTACAAAATCACCCCAGAAACTCCCCTAAGTCACTCATTACGTGCATCCGGGGCCTACCGAGTCCTTTCTGTGTAGCATCCTGCAGAATGTTTGCCTCAGTCCCTCTAACTCTCCATCAGCCAAGGTTTCCTTGACCTTCGATTGACTCATCTACTTCTTCCTGAAGAAGTCAGCAGAGCCACGGCCACCCACTTGCTGGCACCCGAACCGTGTGTTTTACTTTTTTGTCAATGCTTCATCAAATCTTGGATTATTCACATTTTTTCATAGATTTTTCTTGGGCATTGAGGGTACAAACACTAAGTGACTTGTTCAGCGATCCATCCACCCCTCTGCCCCTGAGCTCTTATTGTTGAAAGTCCATCATGCTAGCTGCATTTGATGCCATCCCACTGTAATGCCCATGTCACTCGAGATTCTTTTAGTTGCAAAGCACAGAAACGGAGTCTGGTTGGCTTGAACAGGAAAGAAGATCCAGTAGGTGCAAACTAGGGCAATTCAGGGGATAGAAGGAAAGACAAAATCTACACAATTCAGGAAGGACAGTAACCAGGGAAATGTTCAATATTAGGAAAATGTGGTTTGACCCTTGAGGCCTCTGCCACCAGCTACCTTAAGTCCACACACTGTGAGTCCTAGTGTCTCTGATTAAAGTTTCACATTCCCAAAAGATGAATAGCGTGGTCAGTGACTGTATACCTGGACCAACCATTCAGGTCAGGGCATCTGGAAGGGGGCTGGGTAATAGAAACACAAATCCCAGAGAGAAGTCTTGGGTCAAGCAGCCACCTGAATTTGTGCCTACTGTATACACTCAACCCCTAGATACGGCACACACATGTCCTCTTCTCATAGAAACAAAAATGACTCTCTTCACCTGTTATGGATCCAATTACCCCAAGGACGACAGCAAATGCACCTGTCACTTCTCCAGCTGGAGCCACGCCCACATTGCCTCCACCTCCTGCATCCTCAACTTCTGTCATGGAGAGGAGGGAGCCAGCACGCTGTCCATTTTTCTCTTGGTCCATTGGGAGCTCCTATCCCAATTCTGAAAGCCCATTCTGAAAACCCAGGCTGCCCTGGGAATAGAAAACTAGAGGTAGATGTCTGCTTTCTACAGTCAAAGATGTCAGCATTTAGGGCCCAGGGATGGAACAAAATTCTTTCATGAGAGAGAACTAACTATTCAACATCCGTTCTCCTCTTCCTAGTTCAGGAGGTTGGGGTGAACAATCTGCAGCTTCCAGTCAGTCTTTTGTGTGTGTATATTTGCAGGAAACAAAGAGGTGGGGTTGAGGCTACAACCACCACTGACCATTGCTGCCACTATTATAAACCTTTGACTGGTTTTTCCACTCAAACTTCCCCTTACTGATGGGCAAATTCATCCTTGTGCTGTCTGAACTCCTTGGTGGTCCTGCCTCAGTAAGGTTGTGAGATTTTCTATCAACTTTTACTACTTGTTAGAGTATTACGAGAAGCAAACCTCGATCCTCCTGTCCTGTGTGTCACAACAACACGAAGTTCTCTCAATAATCAAATAAATAAATCCAACCCGGTGACCTCAGTGCTATCTTCACATCAAGTAGCCTGAGAAGCCAGTTGTGGTCAGATTCAAAACCACTGTTGTCAGCCCTGAGGGGGGCATTCTCAGCTACTAAAATTCCTGGAACCAAAATCCCAGAGTCACAGGTATTGAAAACAAAACTTTTGGAAGTGATTCATTGTATGTAACCATAGAGTTATCACCCTCATCGTAACCGCTTACTGCCCAGGTTTATAAATTCTGGCTATCACAGGAAATGAGGTCAATTCTAGGTATGGATTCAGAGCATAGCACATTCTAAAGGCAGCTCCCAGCCTCTGACACGGAGCTGAGTCCCCTTTGGGCCATTTCCATGGGATCTAAGGCTGTCACTTCCAGGGGTGAGTTTCACCGGGCGCCAGGTGGTCAGCCTTGATGACAGGTTCCGTGTTGCGTGGTTACACAGAGCTCCACATCAGGTACATGGTTACGGAGCCCATTCTGAAAACGCCAGGCTGCCCTGGGAATAGAGGAGACTTGCAGCCACAAAGGTCCCTTCTTCCCCTGTTTATAAAGACGCTCTCATGGTAGAGACCTCCTAGTGAGCATTCACGTGGAACAGGGTATTTTCAGCTCATTCTGAGAGCTCCAATTATATTTGTCTTCCCCAAATGTCTTTGTCACCAAGCCAGCAGATGCATTCCTTCTAAAATGCTGTACTTCCAACCAAATCCTCAGCTCTTTCCCAGCAAACAATGCAGATCCTGATCCGAGGACTCCGCCCTTTCCAGGCAGCCTGGACTGTGAAGTGTGCTCCATTGCTCTTCAGGAATCATCCTTGAGAGGCGTTCCACAGCAGTCCAGGTCTGGCTGGAGCAGGTGGGTTGCACAGAAAGCACAGCAGAATTTGAGAGATGCTGAATCTTACCGTGATGACTCGCTGTAAGCACCTGAAGTCAGACCTCATGGTCTTTTCACTGCTGTTAGTCATTTGTCTCTATGTAGTTTTTGCAAACTAGGGGTAGATGTCTGCTTTCTACAATCAAAGATGTCAGCATTTAGGGCCCAGGGATGGAACAAAGTTGTTTCATGGGAGAGAACAGCATCCATTCTCCTCTTCCTAGCTCAGGAGGTCTGGGTGAACAATCTGCAGCTTCCAAGAACACACACTCCAGTTACCCATCCAGGAACTGAAAACATGATGACCAGGTGAGGGGAGGGTCCTGATGGATTTACTGAAAGGCAAACGGAAATCAGATATTCACTCATTACTTGTCCCCTTGTAACCTCCTCCTCTGACCGGAAGGCCACAGTGGCACACTGGGTCATTATGGGTCCCAGGAGTTGGTGTCAGTCTGGCCAGGATCAAGCAATCCTGGGGATGAGTTTCCTTGAAGCATTCCCCTGTTATCTGAGGGGACGCTCCAGGTCCAGGGAGAACAGGCAGGAGGAATGCTCATAGGCCGCACTTACAGGGAATGATGGGGCCCTTGGCAGACTCCTGGCCTCCCTTTCCTTCAAGGGCTCTGGGTCTGTCCTATGAGTCAGGCCTGAGAATTGGGTGACAAGCAGGGCCCATCCAGCATGATGTCCTGTGACAGGTGCCTGCCTACCAGGTTGGGGGTTTTGCAAATCAGTGGACTCTCCGCCAGCTCTATTTTGGGACCCTGTGCCTGGGAATTTCCCTGTGCCCTGATAATGGCGCCCTCCCTGCTGCCTGACCTGGTGCCCACATTCTCTTTTCTTCTGGCTGTGACCCAGAGTTGGCCTCTTGGAATTTCTTCTGCCCTGAAGAGACCAGGGTCCCAGCCCCTCCCCCATTCCAGAGAGTTCCTGGTTATCCATTGATTATTCTCACCAAAGGAGAGGGAAATCTCCTGAGCCTCGACAGGATACAGTGTGGGCAGGAAGGACCCAAGAAATCCAATCTAACCTTGCAGTCTCCTATGCACGTTGAGTCCTCCTTCTTCTTCGTCATGCCAAGTCGTTTCTGACTTTTTGGTGTCACAACGAAGTGGCCAGCATTTACTTGAGGGTGGCTCATCCAACCCTGGGCACAGCTGGCATCCCAGACTGCTGCTGGAGCAAACTGTGCCAGCTGAGGATGACTATGGTAAGGAACCCAAATGATGTTTCCCCTTCCTTGCCGACCTTTCTCAGACTCCACCCCACAGATGTCCCCAGCTTTCTGGACTTTGATGTTGAGCTCCTTCTCCCACTGCAGCATCTCACTCCTTTCCATTCTGCAGTTCACTCTCAGGCCACACTGACTTGAACACTGGCTGTCTAGAAACAGACAGGGGGACGGGGGCAGACAGAAACAGAGGTGGAGCATCTTCCTCCATCAGGGGCTGCACCTCAGAAGGGTCTTTAGATGTGGTTTGGAGTTGAGATTCTTCAATCCCCCTCAGACATCCCTATTGCAATTTTCTGGATACATCTTCTGTTAGGCTGAATAATAGCTCCCCACAGATGTGCATGTCCTAACGCTGGAACTCGTGATTATGTCACCTTCCATCATAAAAGGGACCTTGCCGATGTGATCCAGTCACAGATCTGGAGACGGGAGGTTATCTGGGATTATCTGGGCCCAAGGCATCCCTAAGGGTCCTTATAAGGCAGAGACAGTAGGGTGAGAGGGAGAAAAGGAGATGTGATGAAAGAAGGGGAGAGAGACTGAGAGAGATGAGAGGACGCTACAAGGCTGGCTTTGAAGATGAAGGCAGGAGCCAGGAGCCAAGGCCAGCAGGTGTCTCTAATAGCTGGAAAAGGCAAGGGAATGGCTTCTCCCAGAGCCTCCAGAAGGAACGCAGCCCTGCCCCACGTCTTGATTGTAAGAATTCTGACCTCCGGAACTGCAAGAAAACAACTTTGTGTTGGTTTAAGTGAACACAAAGAATCATTGGATAACCAGGAACTCTCTGAAATTGGGGACGGGCTGGGACCCTGGTCTCTTTAGGAGAAATTCCAAGAGGCCAACTCTGGGAGAGGCAGGTCATGGCCAGAAGAAAAGAGAGTGTGGGCACCAGGTCAGTGGTGCTTTGTTACAGCAGGGGAGGAACGAACACACCACTCTCTCCCCATCAGGGCCCTCATCTGCACTTGGAAGATCTGACGAGGATGAAATTTATCATGCAACCAGAAACTGGGACACAGTGTGGCAGGAAGGATCCGATCTTGTTTTAAGCTGAATTGACTCTCCCTTAGCTGAGAGAGCCAGATAGACTCCATTTGGCTCCTTCATCTGCACATCAAGGGCTCCTTACCCACCCCCTTCCTCAAGGACTTAACTTGTGCAAGCTGACTCTCAGCGTATCAGAGTGTAATTAACTGATAAAGGTACCTTGGCTAGCTATGTCTGAAGTTCCCAGGAATTCACTCAGGAGATAGTAACCTAAAGCCTCTGCGTTTGTGTCCAGTAGATAACACCCAAAGCCCCCGCACCTATCAACTTGTGATGAATTTAAAGCCCCTGCACCTGGAATTGTTTGTCTTCCTCTAACCATTTGTCTTTTTAACTTTTTTTTTGCCTGTTTTACTTCTGTAAGATTGTTACAGCTAGGCTCCCCCTCCTCTCTCTAAACCAAAGCATAAAAGAAAATCTAGCCCCTTCTTTCAGGCTGAGAGAATTTTGAGCGCTAGCCGTCTCTCGGTCGCCGGCTAATAAAGGACTCCTGAATGAGTCTCAGAGTGTGGCGTTTCTCTATATCTTGCTCAGTGACAACAAAACCTACAGAATCAGTCTCCGAATTTGCTTTTCACAGGAGAGTCAGCCAACAACATCAACAGCCACAATTTATCTGATGCTTTCAGGAAACATTTCAAAGCCAGGTGTTTGTTTGAAGTGTGGGTCCAGCTTCAGGTCCCAGCGTTCCTTGTCTCAGGTGGCAGCAGGTGCTATGCTAGTCTACGTGGGGAGTTTCACTGTTGCTCTGCCTCCCTCTCAGCCTGAACACTAATTCCACAAATACCAATCATCCTGAGGGTCTGTTATCTACAACCAGCTCATTGGTACCAATGTTTTTTTAATCAGTCAAGATCCTTTGGATGCAAGCAGCACACAGCAAAGCAAAACCAAGACAAAAGCAAATGCAAGAACAAAAACAAACTAGACTTAAACATCCTCTGGCTAACTGAAGGGTAGAAGTATGTCTTAGAATGATCTAGAGAGAAAGGTCACAGAATTAAAGATTTCAAAAAAGCAGAAACCTTTTGTCGATGATAGACAGAAGACTCATTTTCCCAAAGAATAAGACCTCATACAGACAACATGAGGCCAACTGAAGCTGTTTCTCTCTCACATTCCTTTCTCTTTTATAGTTTGCTCAACAGGCAAACAAAAGTCTTCTACTGTGTTTTGATATTACATAAAAATCTTGTTCCAAAGAGAAAAACTAAATTTTACCTTTGTATTAATGGACTAGTAATGCTGAAGCTCATTGTACACAATCCTATAAACAAATCTATCAAATTTTAATCGGTTTGACTGTGAGGTAAAATTGCCACAAATCTTTTATAACTGTTAAGATTTTCTGTTAAACAGTGGATCAGTATACAGAGTACTCCCCATGACTTTGACACAGAGGCTCAGAGGCTGGCCCAGCATCCATGTGCTGTTTATGTTCATGTTCAATTTATAGAAAAACTAAGTAAGTTCTTTTAGATTTTAGCCAAACTTCATCACACATAATTTCTGTGATGAGATCAATCTTCCACAAACCTACTACAACTTGCTTAAAATTTCTTTTTTGCCATCTTTCTTTTCACTTGAAATGATCCTTAAAACCTCTCAACTAGGTGAAATGATGTTTTCTTAAAAAGAACCACAGCCCCATGCCCTCTTTCAACCCTTTTATCAAAACACATCCTGTCTCTTTAATACGTGCATTAGTCAGGGTTCTCCAGAGTGACACGGTCAATAGAATATATGTACACACAGAAGTACATATAGAAGTGAGTTTATTAGGGAGAATTGGCTCACATGATTACGAGCAGAAATCCTACAATAGGCCGTCAGCAAGCTGGGGAAAGACAGAAGCCAGTAGCATGGCTCAGTCCAAATCCAAAAGCCTCAAAACCAGGGAAGCCGACTGCGTAGTCCTCGGTCTTAGAATGAAGTCTTGTAATCCTCCAGGAGGCCGCTGGTGCAAGTCCCAGAGTCCAAAGGCCAAAGACCATGAAGTCTGATGTCCCAGGGCAGGAGGAGAGGAAAGGAGCATCCAGCGTGGGAAGAGAGACAGGGAGCGTGATGAGCAGGCTGCTCACCCCTTTCTCTCCTGCTTGCTTTGTTCTGGCCTCACTGGCAGCTGATTGGACGGTGCTGCCTACATTCAAGGTGTGTCTTTCTCTCTTAGTTCACGGACTCAAATGTCAATCTCCTTTGGCAACACCCTCACAGACATGCCTAGAAACAATCCTTTACCAGCCATCTAGGGATTCCTCAGTCTAGTGATGTTCACACCTCGTATTAACCATTACAATATACTTTGTGTGTAACCAGAAGGTGGTCTAGGCAACAAAAGATGTAATGTTTAAATTACACACATTAATTGTGATGTGAACTCCTGGTAACTCTTAATTTTATTGAAGAATCTCAGAGGTAAGCAATTTTAGTTACGCACCAGATGCATACCCCAGGACGAAGGACGATGCCTGAGGCTAAGCCAAAGGCTCAATTCTCAAGACATGTAGGTTTACAGACAAGATAAGCAAGCATTAAAAGTACTACAGAAGCAAATTTTTATATCCTAATACATCTGGCCGACAAGAGTATCTGATCTGTGTGACTAATTCAGCCCAGATATCTAAATAAAGTTTTCAAGACATTTCTATTTTACCAATAATTTTTAAACTGTCTCTAGCAAAGATTATTAAAGTTACATGAAGTAAAGGCTATTCACATTAAAGTTTCTATTTTTCTGATAAAATATTAGATTTAAGTGCTTTTATTTATTTTTTTTGGCAAGCCAATTAATTAGAACTCTTCTATACATTTTGGTGGGGAAATGATATGTACCTATAACATACATAAATACATAGACACACCGACATGCAGACAGACCCAGATCCCGTAGATTTGTAAGGTTTTTCATTTGTCACTTTTCCAAATTTTTCTCCCCCACTTTAGATTACTAATTCCTTTGTGTGTGTGTGTGTGTCGGAGTCTCGCCCTGTTGCCCAGGCTGTCTAAAGTGCAGTGGCACCATCTCGGCTCACTGCAAGCTCCGCCTCCTGGGTTCACCCCATTCTCCTGCCTCAGCCTCTGGGGTAGCTGGGACCACAGGCGCCCACCACCACGCCTGGCTAATTTTTTGTATTTTTAGTAGAGACGGCATTTCACTGTGTTAGCCAGGATGGTCTCCATCTCCTGACCTCATGATGTGCCCGCCTTGGCCTTCCAAGGTGCTGGGATTACAGGCGTGAGCCACCGCACCAGGCCCACCAATTTCTCGATAACCTGTTTTATTGCCCTCAGCAATTGTCAGCCAGATGGCCCAAAATTTATGCTCTGAAGGAACAACTGTTAGGTGAAATCAGATAGAGATTTTACATCTCAAAGAAGAACTAAAATGTTAGGCCTAAATATTGTTTCATCATTTGCTTAAACCAAGGAAAGATAAACAATTGGAACTGAATGCAGGTCTTGATGCTCATCACCTGCAGCATCCAATTAACAAAAGCGAGGTCTGCTAGAAAGAAAGTGACTTTACTAACCAAATTAGTGAAGGGGAAATGGCCGGATTCCCTTGGAAACCAATCACTTTTAGAATCTCTCCATCTGACAAAGGTCTAATATTGAGAGTCTACAAGGATCTTAAGCAAATTAGCAAGAAAAAAAACCCAAACAACTCCATTCTAAAGTGGACAAAGGACATGAACAGACAGTTCTCAAAATAAGGCATTCATATGGCCAACAAACATGAAAAAAAGCTCGACGTCACTGAGCAGTAGAGAAATGCAAATCAAAACCACAATGAGATACTATTTCATGCCTGTCAGAATGGTGATCATTAAGAAGTCAAGAAACAACTGATGCTGGCGAGGTTGTAGAGAAAAAGAAACACCTTTTTTTTTTTTTTTTTTTTTTTTTTTTTTGAGTCAGAGTCTCACTCTCTTGCCCAGGCTGGAGTGCAGTGACGCGATCTCGGCTCACTGCAAGCTCCGCCTCCCGGGTTCACACCATTCTCCTGCCTCAGTCTCCCAAGTAGCTGGGACTACAGGCACCTGCCATCACGCCTGGCCAATTTTTTTGTAGTTTTAGTAGAGACGGGGTTTCACCCTGTTAGCCAGGATGGTCTCAATCTCCTGACCTCATGATCCATCAGCCTCAGCCTCCCAAAGTGCTGGGATTACAGGCGTGAGCCACCGCGCCCAGCAAAAGAAACACTTTTACATTGTTGGTGGGAGTGTAAATTAGTTCAACCATTGTGGAAGACAGGGTGGCAATTTGTCCAAGAAACCCATTTGACCCAGCAATTCCACTGCTGTGTATATACCCAAAGGAATATAAATCACTCTGTTGTAAAGATACAAGCACACGTACGTTCACTACAGCACTATTCACAATAGCAAAGACATGGAATCAACCCAAATGCTCATCAGTGATAGACTGGATAAAGCAAATATGGTACGTATATACCACGGAATACTCTGCAGCCATAAAAAGGAATGAGACCATGTCTTTTGCAGGGACATGGATGGAGCCAGAAGCTGTCATCCTCAGCAAACTAACGCAGGAACGGAAAATCAAATACCGTATGTTCTCACTGATAAGTGAGAGCTGAATGATGAAAATGCAGGGACACATCAGGGGGAACAACACACACTGGGGCCTGTTGGTGCAGGGGGAGGGAGAGCAGCTGGAAGAAGAGCTAATGGATGCCAGGCTTAATACCCAGGTGATGGGTTGATCTGTGCAGCAAAGGACCATGACACGCGTTTACCCGCATCCCACACATGTACCCGGATCCTAAAATAACAGCTGAAGGAAAAAATGAAACTTTTCATTGGAAAAACGAAAGAAAGAAAGAAAGAGAGAGAGAGAGAGAGAGAAAGAAAGAAAGAAAGAAAGAAAGAGGGAGGGAGGGAGGGAGGAAGGAAGGAAGGAAGGAAGGAAGGAAGGAAGGAAGGAAGGAAGGAAGGAAGGAAGGAAGGAAGGAAGGAAAGAAGGAAGGAAGGAAGAAAAGAAAGAAAGACGCCAGTTAGATGTTGTTGGGTAAAGGCCGGGCCTTAAAAAGGAAAGCTTGATAAGGATGGCAGGCTAGAATTGTGCTGAGTACAACATGTGTACGTCCTGTCCCGGTGGCTCTCGTGGGTCCCAGTCCACCTGGATCTTGGGCTGGCGTCATCTCAGTGATGGCTGGATTGCTAACTAGCTGCCTTGAGTACTCTCTGGAATTTTGTAGCTGAATCTCCAGGCTTGGCGTGTGTGTCTCAAGATTAGCCTATGGAGCTTCTGAGAGAGCATATGATTAGACACTAGCACACAGTCAGATAAACATAGGGGGTATATATGGTGAGAAAGGGAGGAGCATGGACTCTATTTTAAGGCTAAGAAAAAAGGCTTCTGCAGTTTGCTTCAAAGTTAAATCTTGAAACCATAGAAGAAGGAAAAACCAGTTCCAAATGCATTTTGAAGTTAAGCTGCCTGATTACAAAGCGATATAAGCAAATTTGAGTTAAGGCATCCAGGAAAAGCACTTTAAACAGAGATATGCCTTAGGATAGAAGAGAACGTTTTTGAATTTGACAAGAATCTGTCCACTTCGAACTGTTGAGGTTGCATGAGGAAAACAGAGGTTCCTCCCCAGCAGGCACTCTGGTGCTTTTTTTCTGTTTTTCCCAAGGGATCTCAGATGTTAGAAACTACTGTAGGTCGTCTCATGATTGCTTTGAGGGTGGCAAGAGGAAGGAGGGAAAGAAAGAAGTAAACAGAGAAACAGACAGAATTTAGGTGACCGAGACCTTTTTACAGAGAGAGAATAATGGCCATAACTACTCTCTCTCTCTCTCTCTCTCTGTCTCTCTCTCTCTCTCTCTCTCTCGATAGATAGATAGATAGATAGATAGATAGATAGATAGATAGATAGATATACATACATACATACATACATACATACATACATACACAGCCTCAATATCAGTTTCAGTGAAGTTGACTTGTGACTTTAGAGCTCTGAAAAACTCCTTTCAAACCTCTTACTACCAGATGTTAGCCAGGACATGAGGTGATAGTTCTGGTGTTTGAACTTCTTTTTTTTTTTTTTTTTTTTTTTTTTGAGACGGAGTCTCGCTGTGTCTCCCAGGCTGGAGTGCAGTGGCCGGATCTCGGCTCACTGCAAGCTCCGCCTCCCGGGTTCACGCCATTCTCCCGCCTCAGCCTCCCAAGTAGCTGAGACTACAGGCGCCCGCCACCACGCCCGGCTAGTTTTTTGTATTTTTAGTAGAGGCGGGGTTTCACCATGTTAGCCAGGATAGTCTCGATCTCCTGACCTCGTGATCCACCCGCCTCGGCCTCCCAAAGTGCTGGGATTACAGGCTTGAGCCACCGCGCCCGGCTGGTGTTTGAACTTCTTACCGAAGGCAACCTCCCGAGTGAAACCAATAAGCCTGAAGTAAGGTTGTGACTTAACCATGGGTGCCCGAGGTGTCTTCCAGGAGGTGGCAGGGACGTGTCTTTCTGTTTGTTTTTAAGATACAGAATAGTTGATCTCCTATACACAGAGACAAAAATTCCCCGTATGTCCCCCACAGAAAGAAGACAAAATCAATAGCTATCCATGGAGGGGAGAAGGATCAGTGAAAGGCAAAATCACACACATATCAAACCAGAATCCAGAGCAGGTGGTAAAACCTGCACTAGATTTTAATGACTGTTGGGTTTTTTTCTGTTTTTGTTTGTTTGTTTGTTTGAGGTGGAGTTTCTCTCTGTCTCCCAGGCTGGAGTGCAATGCCAGGATTTATGCTTACTGCAATCACTGCTTCCCAGGCTCAAGCAGTTCCCCTGGTTCAGCCTCGCAAGTAGCTGGGATTATAGGCACAGACCACCACACCCAGCTAATTTTTATATTTTTAGTAGATACGGGGTTTCACCATGTTGTCCAGGCCAGTTTTTGAACTCCTGACATCAAATGATCTGCCTGCCTCGGCCTCCCAAAGTGCTGGGATTACAGGCATAACCCACTGCATCCTGCAGGGATGTTAATTTTTATGTGAGATATTTCGGATTCGATTTCTCAAAACTAGCTGTGACACTATGTGTGCTTTTTCAATGTTGAGTTTTTCATCAGTTGTTTAGAAAATCATTTTTGTCTATCTTATGAACATTAATGATTAGAATTTGTCCTGGTGTCCTTTATTCCAATAGACCATGAAGTACCAAATGTTCACCAGAGAATGACTAATCTTGGCTAGACCAAGATGAGTCGCACATAAACCTTCCCTGCTCCCACTCCCATAAATCAAAACCTTGCAGATGAGGCCAACAGTGATTTTTACCATCTGCTCACTGGAGTGCACAGAGAGAGAGGCCAGAAGCCTGGCTGGTAGAAAATTCCTACCCTCTAGCTGGCAGATCAGGTGCCTGGGTTCTCATCACTGTGACTTCTGGGAGACAGGAGCAGCTCTGACCACTGTGGAAAAAGCATTGGCCTGAGGTTGATTAATTCATGGCAAAAACGGCTAGCAAATTTATTGAAGGCGTATACATGAGATATCAGGGATCTCTGGAAAGAAAAGCTCCCAGATGCCAGCAAATCATCCTATTTGTTTGAGAGATTAAAGATAGTCCAAGCCAATATCAGGCACCTACAGGAGATTTGCCCATATCAAGGGCAACTTCCACTCAGAACCTCTTTGCAGTTGCCCAATTGTAAACCCAAAATGTGTCTGAGGCAGGTCTCCAGCAATTTAGAGGTTTATTTAGCCACGATTGAGAATGAGCCTGGGTAGAAGAGACACGAGGGACCTTAGGTTCTGAGGCTTGCACTTTTTCCTAAGAGGGTTTTGAGGGCTTCAATATTTAAAGGGAGAACAGTGGGCAGGAGGAGAAAGAGGAAAGAATAGAAAGAGAGGGAGGGCACGTAGTGGGTGAGTGGTCACAGTCTTGTGAGGGTTTGTTTAGCGCTCCCTAAATCCACCTGCTGCATGGGGAAGGAGGGGGCAGAGGAACAGTCAGTTCTGCATTCGTCTCATACCCGGTCCATCCGCATCCACAGGAGATAAAGTCAACATACAGCACAGGATGCAGTAAGTCAACATAGAGTCCAGGAAGCAGTGACATATGCATTTGTGTCAGGGTGGGTGGCGGGATGGTCTCCAGTGTCGTCTTGTGTCACGTACTTGTGAAGATGAGCTTTGACTTTACAGTGTCAGGGTGAGGGTGGCCACCTGGGGAGACACATGGCCTTCTGTCTAACACCTGTCTATCGGTTTAGGATGGAAAGGAAAGGCAGTGTGTTGTGTGACTCAGTTTCCAAGTGTCACTTTTTCGTCGTGAGTTTGGATTCCTGAGATTTTGTTTTCCTTTCACGAGGGGATCCCGTGTTTCCTCATGGGATCCCAGCAGTGGTCAGTGGACAGATTCGGTCAGGTCTAAAACCTCTTCTCTTTTTTCTATTGTGTTACCTGATCTTTTGGCTTTTGGGTGTATATCAGAAATCACTTTGCATCACGAGAAAATACCCTTGGTGAGTGTAATACTTAGGGGAGAAATGCGTTGTTAAAAATGGATCGCGGGAGTTGCTTACAGTGAATAATTATCTCCAGAGGGCGCTGACTGTTGTATGTTTTTTATTTTATTTTATTTTTTCGCAGTTTTAGATTTTTAAATAAACCTGGTTGAGGAACTAAACACACACAAACACACACACACACACACACACACTTTACTGACCCTGTTCCTTAAAGGGCTCCACTCTAAAGCCAGGAATTTAATTAAGATAAGTTAGAAAGCCAAAACATAGCTTCCTAGTAGTTAGTTGGTCTTCTTAAAACTCTTTCGTAAGATAAATGTACATCTTCAAGGGAACCTTGTTCTGTAAGGGTATCTGCCTGTGAACATTAGGGACTCTTACCATTTTGCTTTAAATACATAAGTCATGACGCTGTTCAAACTATTTTTCCTGATTGTCTTGACTAAGACCATTTTTCCCCTTGGTTAGAGCAAATGAAAGTACAATACTTAGGCCTGCTGGCTTAGCTCTGTACTTTTAAAACATAAATATTCTATCTCAGGTGACCTAAGAGCTGTTCTTGTAGAAATGCATGATGGACTGATCCTGTATCCCAAACTTTCCCATGCAATAGGTGCATTGAGGAAGTGCTCATCAAAGTCTTGAGGCAGAATAAGTAAGGTCAGGAGGCTGCACTGACTTGTCCCCTTGTGTGTCTCCCCACAGTTTCCTTTCACATCCCTTGCACCCTCCTGCATCAGCTCCTAATTTTTTTCTGCAAAACACGTGGTCCTACAGGATGCCAGCAGACTGCCCGATGGTTCCAAGTTCCTGACACCTACAATGCCTGACAGAGAGAAGGAAGCCCCTTATTCAAGTTGTAGATTCCCTGTCACCAGCCAATCAGCACCAAAAGCCCAAGAAGCTATTAGCTACCAATTCCTGCCTTGGGGGAGCTAGGGACTTCTCCCTGGCCCTGCCTGTGCAATGAGGCTCAAGGTTTAGTTTCTACTGATGTTTTCCTCACTTTAATAGTACAAAACACACCCCTAGGTGGAGATTGTATGGGGTAATGATACTTGCAATGCATATTGGAGCAGAGAGACGCTGATCACAGGCGCCAATCCCAGGTCTACCTTTGCACACTTGACCTCACCAGTACCTTATGAATTGCATGCCCAGCTCCTATAAAGGGAATTCCACTTAAGGTACTAGGGGCTGTGTTTCACATTTAGCAGCTGCTCTGCCTCTCAGAGCACACTCTCACGTTGCAGTAAACCTCTTTGCCTATTCTTGGACATGCTCTCAAATACCTTTGGGCAGCGAAGTCAAGAACCTCAACCTGCCCAGTGACAGCCTCAGAAGAAATGTGGGACTGCTTATCTCACTACCTTCCCTCCCTCTTGCTTTCTTTCCTCTGTCCCCTCCTGCCCAATTTTTCCCCTTTAAATACTGAAGGACTCAACATTCTCTTTGGAAAAAGCGTGGGCCCCACATCCTACAGTGACTTGTGTCTGTTTCTCCCAGGTGCATCCTCAACCTTGGCCGAATAAACCTCTAAACCAATTGAGAATTGTCTTGAACGCTTTTTGGTTTACAAGTCTTGGCTTCTCCATGAGTTGATGGATGAAAGCCACTGCCCTGCCCCCTTGCCTCAGTTTCCTCACCTGCAAACTCAGATCATGATCCTGGTTTACTGAGGGGATGATCATAAAACTGCAATCCAAATGGGGAAGTAAATAAATGCATTGCAAGCTACAGCGAGCAGTTCCTGTGCGATCACCTTTTGTTCCTCCCTCAAAAGCTGGTGTGTGTGTACAGGGTGGTGGCCAGGATGTCCCACGGACATTTGTCCTGGATGAACTAGGACCCCCTGGAAGGGCCAGGTTGACCTCTGTTGTCCAGCCCCACTCCAGCCCTTCTGCCTCGGACAAAGCAGAACCGTTTGACAGCAATCCAGCTGCGTGACTTCTCAGCTGTGAGACTGTGGCCAAGCAGTGGACTTAGGTCCCTCCTTTTGAGGTGTCATGGGAGTGGGGCATGGGGCAGTGGACTCTGCAGGGGAGGATACTGAAAGTCTTCTTAAAGGAGGCAATGCCACACTTGAGTTCTGAAGGATGAATATGATTTTTCAGATGGTGGAAGCCAGTACTCCAGACAGAAGAACCCACATAAGCAAATGTCCAGAAGTCACATGGGCATGGCGTTGAAAAACAGTCATAGAGTTCAGTATTCTGTAAGCATCTGGTATGTCTGAGAGATTGTGCTAATGCCGATAGCACGGGGGCGAGTAAAGCAGGCATGCTGGGAGTGTGGGTGACACTGGAAGAGGGGGGTAACTGGGGGGTCCCACAGCCTGTCAGTGACAGATGTTTCTTCCTGAAGACCATAGCAAACCCCCCTGAGGATGCGAGGCAGGTGGGTTGACTGAGAAGGTTCTGGAATGTCGGGTCTGGGGTTGCTCCCGCAAGGAGCAGCAGCAAGGAGAGTGGGACTGGGCTGAAGGTGGTGCTGGCGAGCAGTGTCTTTAGTGGGTTTGCGTGATCACGAGCTGCTGAGAAGTTGTGACTTTTGGTTTCTGTTTCAGTTTCTCCATGTGGCAAAAGATGAAAATTTAAAAGTTATAAAATTGAGCATCTTACCCATTTTTATTTCCTTTCTCTTTTTTTTCGTCTTTGATCATCAAGCTGCTGAGTTTCCACAGGGCGCAGGACTGCCCAGTCTCCCTGCCAACTCCATGGGGCCTTCTTCCTAAACTGTGGCTAATGGAAGGTGAGGGCAGTGATGTCTGAAACCTGTAGGTGTTTCTCTTAAGGGGAAGATTCTTGTGCTCCGTGTTCTCTTCTGTTCTTTGGGCTGGGATGTGTGGGTGGGCACCAGCTTCCACGTGGAAAACAGCAACTCCCTCTGAATGGCGACCCCTGATCGACCTTTGGGAGCAAAACCACCTGCCACTGAAACTTCCTAGCAACGTTGGTGTGAATGTCTCAGTTCGGCAATCTCCTATATCGTTGATTGAAGATATTGGTATTTGGGAGCTCTTTGTTATGGCAGCCTGACACTGGCAACCTAACTAACTCAAGGCCCACCCCTCAGTTCCATCTCCACCCTTGGCTCTAAGTCTCTTCCTCCTTCTGAATTCTGCTTGTGACCATCTCCTTTGGGCTGACCATGACTTGGAGGTGGCTTTGATGTTGACTTCTCCTAAGGCCTTGTCATCCCTTCTAAGGGAGCGCATGAATAAGTGACTACTTCAGGCAGCCGAGACTGAGTTTCCAGACAAGCCCAGTCCAGCTCCTACATCAGATGAACTGGAGGACCATCAGGGGAAACTGGGCAAAGAGTCTGTGGGGCCTCTCTCTGCTAGTTTTGCAACAATTTTTCCAGCTGTACTGTTTTGTCTTGTGAGTCTATCATCATCTGTCTTAGAAATAAAAACGTGTCTGTAATTTAAGCACTGAATCGTGAGGATCAATAGATGAAAAACCACCAACCACCAGGCTAGGTGGGTTGGCTCCCTCCTTTAATGCTGTAACTGGCTCAAGTCCAGCTCTTCACCACTCAGTGGCCAAAAACACAAGAAGTGAGTTGTGGTGAAGGGAAAGCAGTTTCATTCAAGTGCTCACAGCGGTGGAACGGTCAGGCTCATGCTCTTAAAAGATCATTTCTACTTTAGGCTGGAGAGAGGAGTTTAGAAAGGGAACACTGGAATCGGAGGTGTGTGGGAGTGGTGCAGGAGGGTGCAGGTCTGTGTCTTGTTCCAATGGCTGTCTTGAGAAATAGCCCGTCAGGAGGTCCAACTGGCATCATTTGGACTTTACCCTGTTGGTGGTGATTAATTGTTGGTAACCTCCCCTAAGCCAGAGAATTTTGCAGCTGGGTTTCTCTTCCTGGTTTTTTCTTTTTTTTTTTTTCTTTTTTTTTCTTCTGATGTTGCTTTTATAGACTTCATGATGAAATACAGTGATTTAAAAAGAAGTTTGACTTGCCCACTTTTTTTTCTTTATTATACTTTAAGTTCTAGGGTACATGTGCATAATGTGCAGGTTTGTTACATATGTATACTTGTGCCATGTTGGCATGCTGCATCCATCAACCCGTCAGCACCCATCAACTCGTCATTTACATCAGGTATAACTCCCAATGCAATCCCTCCCCACTCCCCCCTCCCCATGATAGGCCCCAGTGTATGATGTTCCCCTTCCCGATCTCATTGTTCAGTTATCTCTGCCTGGTTTTTTCAAAATTAGCTCTTTGAATTTCTATGCACCCACATCATTAGGTAAGTGAACACTGTGCACAAGAGAACTTGGTGGGAAAGGGAGGGAAAAGGAGTTTTGAAGTACATTTTAAGGCTACATTGTGAGACGAAGACAGAAAGAAAAATAATGTTAAAGTACATTTATTTCAATGCTGGGATACTCAGTTACAACTCCAGTGCATTGGGAGGCTGAAGCAGAAGGGTTACTTGAGGCTAGGAGTTTAAGACCAGCCTGGGCAACATCATGAGACCTCATCTCTACCAAGAAAGTTAAAAAATTAGCCAGACATGGTGGCACATGCCTGTAGTTTCAGCTGCTTGGGCTCCTGAAGTGGGGGGATCACTTGAGCCCAGACGTTTGATTCTGCTGCTGCACTCCAGCCTGGGCAACAGAGTGAGATCCTGTCTCTAACAAAAAGGGAAGCCATGGCCAGTTGTGTGGCCTTGGGGAAATTATTTCATTGTCTAAGTCTGTTTCTGAGCTGTACATGGGCACAGGAGAAACATCAAGAGTAGTAGAGAGTGCACAGAGAAGATGAAAATGTAACCAAGTATCCCATTTTAAGAGTTGATTTATTTTTGTTTGTTTTTGGTCTCCTCTCTTTGTCCAATTCTTCTTTTGCTTTTAGTAATGTGTGAATCTTTGTTCTCCTTTTCTAGCAGGATCTCCCCTCCCATGCACTGTATTTTATTTAATCATGCAATTGCTTGGAAATTCCAGGTGTGATGTTGTGGAAAGTCAGGGACCCCACATGGAGGGATCGGCTGGAGCCGCAGCAGAGGAACATAAATTGTGGAAATTTCAAGGACATTTATCAGTTCCTAAATAATGCTTTTATAATTTCTTATGCCTGTCTTTACTTTAATCTCTTAATCCTGTTATCTTCTTAAGCTGAGGATGTACATCACCTCACGACCACTGTGATAATTGTGTTAACTGTACAAATTGATTGTAAAACATGTGTGGTTGAACAATGTGAAATCAGTGCACCTTGAAAAAGAACAGAATAACAGTGATTTTAGGGAACAAGGGAAGATAACCATAAGGTCTGACTGCCTGTGGGGTCGGGCAAAAAGAACCATATTTTTCTTCTTGCAGAGAGCCTATAAATGGACATGTAAGTAGGGAAGATATTGCCAAATTCTTTTCCTAGCAAGGAATATTAATATTGATACCCTGGGAAAGGAATGCATTCCTGGGGGGAGGTCTATAAATAGCTGCTCTGGGAATGTCTGTCTTATGCAGTTGAGATAAGGACTGAGATATACGCCCTGGTCTCCTGCAGTACCCTCAGGCTTATTAGGGTGGGGAAAAACTCCGCCCTGGTAAATTTGTGGTCAGACTGGTTCTCTGCTCTCAAACCTGTTTTCTGTTGTTTAAGATGTTTATCAAGACAATATGTGCACCACTGAACATAGACCCTTATCAGTAGCTCTGCTTTTGCCCTTCGTCCTGCTCCTTCAGAAGCATGTGATGTTTGTTAGGTCCTTATTAGTAGTTCTGCTTTTTGCCCTTTGAAGTATGTGATCTTTGTACCTACTCCCTGTTCTTACATCCCCTCCACTTTTAAAAACCCTGAATAAAAACTTGCTGGTCTGAGACTCAGGCAGACATCATGATCCTGCTGATATGTGATGTCACCCCTGGCAGCCCAGCTGTAAAATTCCTCTCTTTGTACTGTCTCTCTTTACTTCTTAGCTGGCCAACACTTATGGAAAATAGAAAAACCATACATTGAAATTCCCCCAAAGAAGAAATCTTGAAACTATCCAGGAAGCTGTGGAATTACCTCAAGGCCACAGTGAATTTTCAACCTGGCTGTCCCGGAGATGCCCCCAGTCCACACTCCAGATGGGGCAGTAACTCAAGATGGTCATTGGACAAGTCACGTACACTGGCACCTCTTCACTACTTTTGCATGGCTTTCGTATCAAGTTTCCCTTTTGAAACCTCTGCCCTCAGCTCAAAATCTGAAATGGTTTCTTTAAGACACTAGCTTGACCTCATTCCCCGATACGGGCTTTTGGAATGAAGTCACTTTCCTTTCACTGTTTCTCATCCTTGTTCATTTGCCTTTGCAAGCAGTGAGCAGCTGAAGTTTTCTGCAGTTACAAATGGAGATCATGCAGACACCGTGATTGCTCACTGCCCTGTATACAGAGTGAGTACTCAGAAAAATTGATTCTTGTTTATTGAGCATCTACTATATGCCACGCATATTCCCCACCCTGCCTGAATTTATTCTCTTAGGAATTCTGAGAGGTAAATTCTATGATGAGCTTTATTCTACAAGCAAGAAAACTGAGTCATGAAGCCAAAAACTAGGGAAAGTGATTACCAGCTGTCTGATGCCAAATATCCTCTCCAGCTCATGGGAGGGAGGGATATCTGGACAGGACACTGGGGCACTCTCGGTGATGACAACATTTCAGGGCAGCTTTTGCAAATTCTCAGACATGGGGTCTGTTTCGGGAGCATGTTAGTCCTTGATGTGGGTTACAGTCGGTCATCACCGGCCTTGCCAGACCCAGCTCCCTGTGGCTATCAGCCATAGAACAGGTGGGACTTGGGCAACACATGCTGATGGTATTTGGAGTTTTGTGATTCATCTTGAGCCAACAGGGAGAAAGTGAAGAAGAAAATCACATTTTCAGAACACTTGAGAGATTTCAGGAAATCACTTCCTTTACGGGAAACAGGATGGTCCAGAAAATGAAACAAAACACTGTAGCTCACTGTAGCTTCTGCTTCCCAGGATCAAGCAATTCTCCTGTCTCAGCCTCCTGAGTGGCTGGGATTACAGGCATGCACCACCACCATGCCTGGTTAATTTTTGTATTTTTAGTAGGGACAGGGTTTCACCATGTTGGCCAGGCTAGAATTGAACTCCTGACCTCAGGTGATCCACCCACCTTGGCCTTCCAAATTGCTGGGATTAGAGGTGTGAGCCACTATGCCCAGTCACAGAAAGTTTTCAGTTCAATTTGTGAACAGGTAAATGTCACGTCAGGTATGCTGTATGTGATGGGCTAGGCATCTGCTGACTGCAGTACAAATACAGGCAGTTGGTTGTGTAACTTTGTATTAATCGATAAATGGCAGCACGCTGTTGGCTAATACCCACAATGTGGGGTGGCTACCTGTACAACAATTTCACCAAGTCCTTGGCTAAAGCAATGACAGCTGGAATGTAGACTAAGTAGCTACATGTGGGTGCCTACCTCTCCCCATTGGATCGTCATAGGCATGTGGCACCCATGCCTGGCCCTACTTACCATTCAATTGGACTGGCAGGTGCACCTGGTGGCATCCTGAATGGCTAGAGTATAAAGTGCCCCATTTAGACACAACCCTCAATTATTGGGAAACGGTAGAAGCTAGACATCACCAGAAACATGCATCCTGGTGGTTCTACCCTTTGGCCATGTTTACATCTGAAGTGGCAACCGTAATTGCAGAGTGGCAATTGATGCCCTGGCTAAACACATGGCTGCAGCCTTCAATGATACTCATCATCCTTTTATTCTTCTCAATGAAGAAACCACCCAGTCAGGCGTGTTCTTCTGCAAAATTGTGTGATCCGGGACATAACCTGAAACCATATACCTGCTGCCCAGGGTGGAACTTGTGCATTAATTAAAACAAAATGTTGTGTATGTCGCCCTCATTACTCTCATAACATAACACAGGCTTTGCTGGCATTAGATACCCAGAGTCCAGCCATTGAGTCTTTGTCTTATGGTCCTATCATCTCATGGTTTAATCAACTCCCAGACACTGGAGGAGCTGTGTATCTAGTGTAATTGCAATTGTGTTCACAATCCTTTGTTGCACTTATATTGCTGCTGGGTTGTTTGGCAGCAATGCTCTTCCACAAAGCTGGCCCTAGGGAAACCACAGAAAAACAGTGTGGTGAGAATTTGAGGGCCATTCAAAGGTATGCTGGGGTGGAGTGCACGTTTGGCAGGTCCTGTCAGGCAGCTATAACTCAAGCATCTTCTGAGAATGACCGCACATTCCTTGGTGAATTTTTGTTCAGGGTTCCCGGCTGAACAAAAAGGCTAATCCAGATGTTTACATCATACCTATGGAGAACACTCCCAGTATTTGGGAGGCTGAGGCGGGCAGATCACGAGGTCAGGAGTTACAGAACAGCCTGACCAACATGGTGAAACCCCATCTCTACTAAATATACAAAAATTGGCCAGGGGTGGTAGTGCACGCTGTAATTCGAGCTACTCAGAAGGCTGCGGCAGGAGAATCATGTGAACCTGGGATGCGGAGGTGGCAGTGAACTGAGATCGTGCCATTGCATTCCAGCCTTGGCGACAGAGTGAGACTCCGTCTGAAAAAAAAAAAAAGAAAAAGAAAAAAAGGACACTTCAGCCCTGGCACATTCCTTGGATCAGAGGCCATGCAAGGAACCAAGCTCTTTTGTTTTGGGCTAGGTGAAGGTTTCCTGGCAGAGGTTGCTAAGTGGAGGTTGCTCTGGGAAAAATATCATGTAACCTGCATGCATTTGACAAACAGGAGGGGATTTCTTGTCTCGCCTGCTGCTCCTGGGCTCCCAGTACGTAAGTTCCCTGAATAAAGGTTATGTCTCTCCTGCTGTCTCCAGGTCTTTTCTTCTGTCTATTCAAGGTTGTGCCCTCTCAGCTCACTAGCACAGGGGTCCAGCATGACAAATATAAAATGGTGTTTAACATTCTTTGGGTTATATTTATGTAAATGTGTTATTAATATGTGTTCCAACATCCTATGAGATTTCTATAAGTCTAAGATGTCTTAGCATATGTGATCAGAAGTAATTATGAATCTTAAGTGGTTATATGCCACAGGAATAACCTAATTTCCTTGTCAATTGTGTCTTTACCAATGCTGTTTTAATACTTTTGTTATCTGCAAGAAGTGTTTTACTTTACTTCTAAAAAACCAATTTCTGATCGGTTAGAGACTGTGCCACTGGACTAAGAAAAAAATCTTTCAGAACTCTAATTGAAAAGCTGATGTGGCCGGGTGCGGTGTCTCACGCCTGTAATCCCAGCACTTTGGGAGGCCGAGGCGGGATCACAAGGTCAGGAGATTGAGACCATCCTGGCTAACACAGTGAAACCCCGTCTCTACTAAAAATACAAAAAATTAGCTGGTGTGGCAGCGGGTGCCTGTAGTCCCAGCTACTCGGGAGGCTGAGGCAGGAGAATGGCGTGAACCCGGGAGGCAGAGCTTACTGTGAGCCAAGATTGCGCCATTGCACTCCAGCCTGGGAGACAGCGACATTCTGCTCTGTCTGAAACGACTGAAAATAAATTTCAGTCCTTTATTAATTCTTTTGCCTATAGAGTTCCTTTACAGGGTTCCTGAACTGTGGTAAATAAAGAAAATCACTTTCTAACAGGCCCGGGAAGCCCAAGTGATCATGGAGCCTCGAAAAGAAAGGAACTCATCCAATTCATACAGGTATCTGCAGGCAAACATAAATTCATGGCTGAGCTCAAGATTATAAAAGGCCTACTCTGAAATGGCTTATGAATACGAAAATGGTTTAGCAAAGTCAAATTTTAAAAAAGACTCCATATGCCACATAATTATTCTTCTGTACTTTATGCAAATAATCAGGTCAAGTATTATAAGACCAAAACTTATTTTGCGAATAAATTCATCCTACTCTGATTTGTCTTTGGTAGAAATAGAGGACTAGAGAGAGAAAAGGTATCTTTTAAAAGAAACTATAAAACATCTGTTATGAGATTCTAGCTTTGTCCATTGTTTTCCAGCTTTATTACTTGTCTACAATTTATCTGGACTAGATACTGAATTCTTTCCTGGCTACAAGTCTCCAAACTAACATTTTCCTTTTGTTTTTCTCTCATTTTTCTGACTTGGCAGCACCAGAAATCAAAACTGTCTTTTTCTAAGCCCTGCAAACAGAAGGTGGAATACTTTGTGTTACAAAATTCAGACCAATGCCATGACTGGAGATTCATTTGCTTCTACACTGTTTTCTCCAAAAGATGTTGAAGAACAAAGAGAAAATGTGAAAGGAAAATCAAATCTCGGGGCCCCAAACTCACTATGCCAGTGCAGCCAGTTAAGCTCGGAAACAGAGCCACTCCAAAATCTGCCTTTGTTTTGGTTTCTAAACAGATATTTGCAAAGATGGAAGGCAACATATATCTCAGTTGGCCTGCCTCACAAATTCCTCACAAGGAAAATCCCTGTAAGTCCCCAAATTTTTACCCTGAGACAGACTTTGTATAATTTCACTGTGACAATGCAAATTGGCAACTTATCTGGACTGGTACATAACGATGACAAGACCGGAAGTGACCCTTCTGCCCACCCTCAGACAAATGCACATATGCCTACTTCCTCTAGTTTCTGTTTATTTTTATCTAATAGAAAATGTAGATTAACTGTGCATGAGATGAATGAATAATGGACTGTTCCTCTAACCCCCTTTCACATGGAACCTGTGGATTCAGGGAGGGTCAATCAAAGCCTCACAAAAATGTGACCACTGAGTTCATTACCTATCCTGTCTTTTTTCCTTTCCTCCTACCACTCCTGCCTGATTTTACACATTTAAATGTTGAAGCCCTCAGAAGGCCCTGTGAATAGTGAGTGGGCCCCAGATCCTCCTGTGACTTGTGTGTCTTTTTCCTGGGTGCATCCTCAACCTTGGCAGAGTAAACCTCTAAACTGACTGAGATGTGTCTTAGACCCTCTTTGGTTTACAAGTCTTGCCTCCTCCCTGAGTTGCTGGATGAAAGCAACTTCCTCTCTTCTTGCCTCAGTTTCCTCATCTGAAAACTCAGATCATAATCCTGGCCCATTGAGGGGATGATTATAAAATTCAATCAAATGGAGAAGTATTTGCAAATGGAATGTATTGCAAAGTATATTGTGCAGTCCCTGTGTAATCACCTTTCTATTCCTCCCTCAGAAACTGGTGTGTGTGTGTGTGTGTGTGTGTGTGTGTGTGGGTGTGTGGGTGGGAGGAGGTGGCCACGATGTCCCCAGAGATGTTTGCTGAGGATGAAATAGGCTTCCATGGAAGGGTCAGTTTGGCTTCTGTGGTTTAGCTGCCTCTGAGGCCCTTCTGCCTGGGGCAAAGCACAAAAGTCCAGCAGCAATCTGGTTGCCTGACTTCTTAGCCATGGAAGTGTGGTGAGCAGTGGTCTCTAGTCCCTCCACCCAGTGTGCCTCGGGAGTGGAACATGGGGCGGTAGCCTCTGCAGGGGAGAATGCTGGGGGTCCTCTGAAAGGAGGCAATGCCTGATTTTGTCATTGAAGGATGAGCATGATTTTTCCAGATGGTGGAAGCCGGTGCTCCTGGCAGAAGATCCCACATAAGCAAATGTGTAAAAGCTACAAGGCATGGCCTTCAACAAGAGCAGGCCTGGGGCGGTGGCTCATGCCAAGGTGGGAGGCTCACTTGAGGCCTGGAGTTCAAGAGTAGCCCAGTCAATATAGTGATACACCATCTCTAATAGAATTTTCTTTAAAAATTAGCTGGGCGGTTGGCTGACGGCTGTAGAACCAGCTACTCAGGAGGCTGAGGTAGGAGGATGGCTTGAGCCCAGGAGTTGGAAGCTGTAGTTCGCTGTGATTGTGGCACTGCACTTCAGCCTTGGCTACAGAGTGAGACCCTGTCTCAAAAACATAAACAAAATAACCCCCAACAGCATTACAACAAATATACAATAAGCATCCACTTGGTATGTGTGGGAGATTGTGCAAATGCTGGTGGCACAGGCGGGCGGAAGGCAGGCATCTGGGGAGTGTGGGTGCACGGGAGGATGGGGAGTAATCTGGAGGGTCTCACAGTCTGTCAGTGGCAGGTCTTTCTTCCTGAGACCATAGCAGACCCCCAACCCTGAGGATGCGAGGCAGGTGGGTTGGATGAAAGAGACCTGGATGTCTGGTCTGGGGCTGCTCCTGTAAGTGCAGCAGCAAGGAGGGCGGGGATGGACTGAAGGTGGTGCTGGGGAGCAGCCTGTTTGCTACACTTGATCACCAGCTGCTGGGAAGTTGTGACTTTCACTTTCCCTTTGGAATTCCTGGGTACATCTTAGGGGTGGGAGGACGTGTCTGTTTATTACACAGATGCATAACTGGAGGTGGGATCCACACAGCTCAGAACAGCTGGATCTTGCTCAGTCTCTGTCGGGGGAAGATTCCTCGGTAAGTCGGGGACCATTGACCTGTCCCCATCTCCTTATTCTCACAATAGCTCCATGAGGGAAGGATCATTCCGCTTTTGTAGATAAGCTCAGAGAGGTTAGTAACTGGTTCAGATCAGACAGGAAAGCAGTGGCAGAGCCTGGATTTGCACCCAGGCTTGAGTCTGATGCTCCCTCCCTCCTGCTGTGCCCTTAAACAGCAGAGAGAGGCCGGGAAACAGCTCAGATGGGTTCACAAAGCTCCCTGGGTTCAGCTCTGGTTTAGACTGCGGAGACATGGCTGGGGGACCCCAGAAGGAAGGTTTGTGTTGGGGGTGCCTGTCTCTTTGGGAAATTTGAAGGAATCAGAGAAGGTGGAGGTGGGGACGTGACCTGGAGTCCGGCCTGTCCTTGTGGCGTGGCCACACCCAGGCTGGCCCCAGGGTGCTGCTGCTGAGGCCCGATGGGGAAAGATTTCTTTTGAGATACAAGGAACCTAGAGGTCATCTCACCCCCCTTGAGTCTGAGCACCAACTTGTACCAGGCCCTGTGGGGAAACTGAGGCCCTGGGAGGGGACTGACTTGCCCAGGGTCCAGTGTCAGGAGGTTGAGCAGGTAGCTCATAGGACTCCACATCACTGGCCCTCACCTCTGTCCCTCTGTTCAGACCCCTGGGGGGATGGAGAAGAAACAGGCTGTGCTGTGTCCCTAATGGGAAACATGGCTGAGACAGGGGAGTGAGCAGGGCGCCTTGCAGAATGGTGCCTGTGGCGTGATGCCAGCTTTGCAATCATGAGATTCAAAAGCCACACTGTGGAACTGTGATCATAACCACAGGAGTGTGAGCTTAGATCTCTGTGTTTGTAGAAGTAGAATCAAACCTGGACATTTTTGGATTACTAAAATCACCCATTTTTGCTTCCATATCAGAGTCACAAGGCCAGATGTTGGCCTCCCCTCTGTCCTCCAAGAGCTGTGTGACTCTGGGCAAGTCACCTCCGCTCTCAGCCTGAGATTTTCCCCTCTTGAAATCCTGATAGAGCTGCCAAAATTACATGAAATCAGGGGGGAAATTTCTTTCTTTTTTTTTTTTTTTTTGAGACGGAGTCTCGCTCTGTCGCCCAGGCTGGAGCGCAGTGGCCAGATCTCAGCTCACTGCAAGCTCCGCCCCCCGGGTTCACGCCATTCTCCTGCCTCAGCCTCCCTAGTAGCTGGGACTACAGGCGCCGCCACCTCGCCCGGCTAGTTTTTTGTATTTTTAAAGTAGAGACGGGGTTTCACCGTGTTAGCCAGGCTGGTCTCGATCTCCTGACCTCGTGATCCGCCCACCTCGGCCTCCCAAAGTGCTGGGATTACAGGCGTGAGCCACCGCGCCTGGCCCAGGGGGGAAATTTCTGTGAAATCTGAGTCACGGTCTTATTTGTTCTTCACCAAAAAGAGATGCTGAAGCCTGTAACCCCAGTGCTGTGGGAGGCAGAGGCAGGAGGATCACTAGAGGCCAGGAGTTCAAGACAGCCTGGGCAACACAGGAGATGCTGTCTCTATGAAATCAAAAATGAACAAATTAGCCCAGCATGGTGGCGTGCACCTGTAGTCCCAGCTACTCAGGAGGTTGAAGGAGGAGGATCACTTGAGCCCAGCAGATCAAGGCTGCAACGAGCTATGATGGCACCAAAGCCCTGCAGCCTGGGCGACAGAACAAAACCGTTTCTCAAAAATGAAATGAAAATGGTGATTTCTCAGGAGGAGCACACGTCTCAACTCCTCTTTTCCTGCCCAAGGAGGAGGCCCTGGAGCCCGTGACGTGGAGGGAGCCTCTTTGCTGAGAGTCTTTGTCCTCTGCATCTGGTGAGCTTGGCTCAGAGCCCTGAGGCAGGATGGAGGGCTCCCTGTCTGGGCTGCACAATTGGGGAGGGGTTGGACTGGGCCAGGCGCCATCTGGGCTTTTTCTAGGAACCAAAGTCACTTCCGGGAATTGACCAACTGGCAGACTCGCCCAGGGAGGACGCGTTGTGTCCCACTTAAGGCTAATAGTCAGTATCTAGCCTCAACATTCAGTAGAGACCCCAGATCAGGGTCTGAGCCAGGCCAACAATGACCAAGGAGGATGGGATCCTGGGTGCAGCTCCTCACAAGTGTTGGACGAGTCTGAGGCCCCAGCTCTCTCTGCCCTCCTGCTCCTCTGCTCTCTTTTGGTCCTCCTGGTCCTCATGGCTCATGGTGTTGAGATGGCTGCCCTGGCCTAAGGGCTCTCACAGTGAACAAAGCAGGAACAAGGGGAAGGGATGCCCCTCTCCTATCACCCCTGTCCCTTACAGCAAGAAGTGCCCAGATGCCCCTCTGCGTACTCCCTTGGTGAACTGCTGCCCAGGACTGGGTCCCCCTTTTACCCTTGCTGCAGGGGGGCCCCAGAAGACAGACATCTGGGTGCCTGAACCCTGGGACAAAGGCAGGAAGGGGAAAGAGGGAGGCGAGTGGCTTTTGAGGAGGGGGCTTTTGTATGAGAGCTGGAGGGTGGAACCCCATCAGGGGGCCCGGAAACCACTGAGCTGTTAAAATAAAGGCTGCAAACAAAGACCAGCTGCTGGAAGTGGGTGTGCCAGGGAGTGAGCAGAGACACACGGTGAGAAAAGAGAAATGGTAATGCCTGGAGCCGCCCGTGACTGCGATGGGCCTGATGCCGTATTATTAGTAGTAATTATAGTATCATTATTAGTCATTTTCATCTTATTTGTACCCTCCATCTCTCCTCTCCACCTTTTCCTAACATTGTATCACCAGTTTTACGTCTTCCATTAGCAACTTTGTAGCTGTAAACAATTTACTTACAACTTTCTTATATTGTCAGTTGTACCCAGTATTTCTTAACTTCCTTCTTCAAAAAATGACAATATTAATCCTCCTTCTGCTTCGTTCAGTGTTTCACATCCCAACTGCTACCTTTGTGCTTTAAATTTTGTACTAATTGGTATTGATAACAAGTATACTTAGTTTTCATATTTATATGTTGTGTATATGTTTGTTTGTTTGTCCTAAAGAAGAGACTACTGAGAGCCGGTGAGACTGAAAGAATTGGGCATCTTCATGTACTGCTAGTTCGAGTGTGAATTGGTACAACCTGCATGCAGTGTGGCTGTAGGTAGAAAACATTTTGAGATGTTGATAGCCTCTGACCTAGTCATTCTACTCCTACGAATATCTTTAGGAAATAAAATCAAATGTGGACAAAGGTTTACGCGAAGGAGGATGTTCTTTGTAGCATAATTTATATGAAGAATTAGAAACACCCTAAGGTCCATCAGCTAGCAGGGGACAGCAGAGGGGACAGGGCAGTGCCAGGAGGGCTCGGCAGCCACAGCTGGGGCTGCGCCGGCATCTGGCAGGATCCAGGTGTTTGTGGGACAGAGGACCTTAGAGAAGCGACGGGGACACAGGCTGTCCGCTGCAGCAGCAGTGAATTCACCAAGATGAAGAGTTGAGCACAGAGTGTTGAGACACGGATTTGCAATGAGGAGTCATTTCCCATGAGCGTGTATACATGACTCAATATAGTATATGGAAGGGAGTAGAGCACAGTCATTGAAGACATGGGATTGAAGCAGAAGTCCTGGCTCTAGCACTATTGTGAAAACACGGGCAAGTTCCCTAACTTTTGTGGATTCCTCTGTGTTTGAATGGGAAGGTGGTACCCATCTCCCGGGCTGTGTGTGATCATCGAATGAGACACGTGTAAGGAGCCCTGCACATTACAGGCTAGGCGCGGTGGCTCACACCTGTAATCCCAGCACTTTGGGAGGCCAAGGCGGGCGGATCACGAGGTCAGGAGATCGAGACCCTTCTGGCTAACACGGTGAAACTCTGTTTCTACTAAAAATATAAAAAATTAGCAGGGTGTGGTGGCGGGCACCTGTAGTCCCAGCTACTCGGTAGGCTGAGGCAGGAGAATGGCATGAACTCAGGAGGCGGAGCTTGCAGTGAGCTGAGATTGCACCACTGCACCCTACCTGGGTGACAGAGCGAGACTCCATCTCAAGAAAAACAAATAAATAAAAATTTAAAAAGAAGCCCTGCACATCACAGACACGCAATACACACTGGCTATCATCAACCAGTTATCACACATGTTCCCAGGCCCAGGTCATTGTCAGAACCTTCCTCCCCATCTCTATTCCTGTGTATGGACTCCACAGTTTCTGTAATGATCAGGTGGCTGCCCCTCCTCTGATTATCTTCTCTTCATTCTCCAACAGGACAAGTGGACTTTTCCTTGCTGTGGGAGTGAGGGCAGAGGGAGCTGGAGGGAGTTAAGTGTCTGTAAACAGCAGATGATGGGGACTCGATGATAGAGAAACAATCTGGGTTAGGTTGGTCTTGGCATTTGCTGCCACCTCAGAGGGATCTGCAGAGCTCCAACTACTCAAGCCTCCCTCTGTCCACAGGTGCCTCACAGTCAATCCCACAATTTGTTTTCTCCTCCTCAAGGATGCAGCAAAACCATCCAGGCAGGACAATGGCTGGGCAATTCCATGGTAAGCCTCTCAGTGACCTGGCTGCTGGTAAGCTTGCCTCCTCTTCCCTGGCTGTTTCGTACCCACAGCTACAATGGAGGGTGGTGTCTCCAAGGCTGAGTGAGCCCCAACAGAGCCCAGATGGAGGTGGCCGATGAGTCTGCCCTGAGCCCCAAGAGAGGCCATGTGGAGTCCCCCGAACCAGGGGTCTGGGGGGCATCTGCATCCTGACCTCTCCTCAGGGGGGGCATGGCCCAGGTGCCCACCTCCTCCCTACCCTGGCACCTAGCAAATGACTCAAGTGGGGCAGGACGGCCTTGGGGAAGGGGAAACAGCAGGGTTGGGTTTTGCGGGGGGAGAGCAGGGGCCAGAAGTAGGGGAGAGGTGGGAGAGGAGGTTGACCAGCAGCCCTGACCTCTTACCTCCTACTCTGCTCCTGGCTGACCCTGGGGTGTTTCCAGGAGAGGCTGGTCCCCTTTCTCCAGCTCTTGCCCCACACCAGTCCGTCTGCTTTGAGTGGCCCTGTGGGTAGAGTGATCCAGCTTTCCAGTGAACTGGACCCCATTGTGGTCTTGGCCATGTGCCTTCTGTGTGACCTGGAGCTCCTTAGTCGTCCTCAACTGCACCACCAGGATATTTGCCCACGTTGTCATGAGGATCAAACATTACATGGGTACCTGGACCAGCCAGTGCCTGCCACAAACTACGGCCTCCCTAAGAGCTGGTTCCCATCCCCTCTACCTGACCCCTGTTGATTCTAAGGGGAAACCATCCCCTTCCCCAGCTGTGTTAGGGGCACCTGCCCTGAGCTGCCCATCACAAGCATCTCTTTACCAGGGCTGAGTCCAATCATCTAACATACCCCTTGTCAAAGAAACATCTGAGGCACAATCACATTTATCTGAATAAGAAGGAGTTCATGAATTGAGAAAACCAAACTGGAGGAGGTTTCGTGTTATGATGAAAAAGTGTGGGAGACAAGTGTTTATCGGGTGAATATGGAAGTGCAATAAGGACATTATTTGATTAGTTCCAGTTATAAAACTTCTTGTTTTGGTTTACCTTGTTGGAAAATTCCTGGTCACGTTGATGCCGGTGGGTTTAGGGAGGTCTCTGAATGCAGGTGAGACCGGACCTTAGCCTTGTCCAGTTTCTGACACCGAAGAGAGAAAAAATTTGAGTCAAAGCCAAAGCAAATCAGCTTTTATTGCAAAGCGGAAGCGCAGGCTCGGGGGTGGGAGTGCAGGCGGACTCAGAAGAGCCAGTCGGGCCCAGTGGGGTTTGGTGTTTTTGTTTTTGTGGGTTTACTAAGCTAATGGGCAGAGTAAGCATAAGGATCTATGGGAAGAGGCAGAGATTTCTTGGAACTGGGGGGCCACGCAGTTTTGCAGCAAGAATGGAACTGCTGTGGCGCGGGTGGGTATGGGACAAGGAGGGTATGATTGAGTCTGGGGTGAAAAGTGGGTCAGACCCAGCACTGAGTTAGATCTCACTGGTCTTAGCCGGATTGGCCACTTCCTGTTCGTCAGGGTCCTGTGGGCCCGTCGCCTCCCCCTGTCCCTGCAGCTGGTTTCAGCAGCTCCTTCTGTGTCCGTCATGTGAACCTGCTGCCTGGAGTTCTTGTTTCTTCTGTGACCTCCCAGTATTCCCATCTCAGCATGGCCCTCTGTCAGCTGGCTGCTTGTGACTGGCCGAGGTTAAGTTTTGTTTGTGTCTAACAGAAGCGGCCATCTGATATGACCCCAGTTCAGTTTCCCACAGCTTGCAGTTTAAGCGGGGATTACAGCCGTTCTCAAGGTCTGGTTGGTTTTGTTTGCCCAGGAATGTTTCAGGCTTGGTTTTTATTTTAATTTTGCTTTAATATTCACCATCCCCACCCCATCAATAAAACACAAATTTAGTGCTGGAGGTTCCTTCCATCCAACCCTGGGTTTCCTTCCTCCTTTTGGTGAAGAAGGAAAGAGAAAAAACAAGACAAGCCCTCGCCCAGCCGAGTCAGCACTGCGTTCATTTCCCTAAGCCCCATTTCCTCAGGACGGCTTCCTCCCCTTACAGAGTTGCAGTGGCAACCAAGTCAGCTCTGCTCAGGAGCTGCCCTGGACAGCAAACTGGCCTGTGCTGAGTCCTGTCCAAGACCAGGGGAGGGTGGAGAAGATTAGAAGCCAGGAGCTCCCAGCCGACCCTGGAATCCTTAGGAAGGGCTAGGCTGGGGGCCAAGGAAGAAACTCCCCCTCCGAAACAAGATGATCTCTTGTTTAATAACGGGGCCAGCTGGGCTCAGAGGTGATAATGGGGAGCCGTGTACCCTGAGACCAGCCTGCAGGGGACAGAGGCAACACAGAGGGGCCACAAGGATCAGTGCTGAGGGTCCCGCCCCCCTGCCCACCTAAAGAACCCCCTCCACTGCCCGCCTGAGAGCCCCCATGACCCGCAGGAGGAATAAAATGTTTAAAATAAAATGTTTAAATAAATAAAATGTTTAAATTCTGTGCAAATAAAATGTTTAAAGCCCCACAGGTATACTACAGGGGAGAATGCAAATAAAATGTTTCAAACTCCACAGGTATACTGCAGGGGAGAATGCAGAAACCACAGGCATTTAAAAAATATATGGAGTCTTCAAAGCAATGGCAAGGGAACGCTGGCCTGGGAGTCAAATCCTGAGCTTCCTGCTTGCTGGGTTGGGAGGTGTCTCTCACTGTCTGGGTCTCAATTTCTCCTTCTGTGAAATGAGAACGAGGCCTTGCAAGTGCCTCCAGGGCAGGAAACAATTTTACATCATGCCCCAGTGCATACATAAATACATACTGCTTCCCAGTCCCTTCTCTGCAGTTCCATTATTCCTAAATCCCTGCAAACCACACATTTTTTGGGCAACTCATCTGGGCAGTAATCCTGCTGTGTACTAAGATGCTTTGTAGCAGTAATATTATGTATCTCATTTAAGGTGAATATTCATTGGTTTCTCTGTTGAAACACTCATACCTTTGATTACAAGGTTAAAACATTTGTACCGTTGACCACTCTGCGAGTGGTCAGTGATACAGCATATGCACCCTGTGCCACTTCTAAAAGATTGAAAATGCTGCCGTGCTAAACACATCCAGATCCCAGAAATACACACACACACACACACACACACACACACACACACACACACATATAATATCTTACAAAAGAATACTCACTCTTGCTATGTTCAATACACTCTGATATTTTCAATGCTCTTTTCTTTTTAAAATGCTGCTTTTGACACATGAACTATTGTAATAACCCACTGATGGGTCGAAACTCAGATTTTGAAGATACTGGTTTAAAGTGTTTGACAATAGGTACACAGCAGAAGGAAGCGATCTTGGAAGATTTCCCTTACATGGGGAGGAAACGTGGTGGAAAGCTCTTACTTTCTGGTGATTCTCAGCTGAAATAGATGGGTTGCTCCACAAAGCACCGTGCCACTTTCCTGCTGAATCACTCTTCTCAGGATGCCTCAGTAAAATGCCACAGGCTGGGTGGCTTCAACAACTGACTTATTTTCTCACAGTTCTGGAGGCAAGAAGTCCAAGGTGAAGGTGCCAGCAGGGTTGATGTCTGGGGAGGGCTCTGCTCCTGGCTTGCAGAGGCTGCCTCACTGCTGTGTCCTCACATGGCCTTCCCAGTGTGTGTGTGTGTGTGTGTGTGTGTGTGTGAGAGAGAGAGAGAGAGATCCTCTGTCTCTTTTTTTCTTTTAATTGGACACCAGTCCTATAGGATTAGGGCCCTATCCTTATGACTGCCTTTAAATTAATGACTTCCTTAAAGGCTCGATCTCCAAATATAGTCACTGAAGTTTAGGGCCTCAGTATATGAATTTGGGGGGCACACAATTCACTCTATAGCACTGGTGCCTCCATCAAAACTACCCCATGTGACAGCTGGTCAGGAGGATTAACATCGAACCACCTTATATTCAATGCCATTTATGTGATAGAACACTTTCCTCCTGTCTTATCCTTTTTGTTTCCAACTAGAAAAGAAATGCTTCACTGAAGAAGTCACCGAATACTTCCAGAAGAATGTTAGCCCAGGGCATCTGAAAATCCTGCTGACTGACGATGAAGCCTGGAAGAGATTCGTAGCTGTGGCTGAATTGCCCAGGTAACCTCCATGGGGCACCCCAGTGATGCCACCCAGATCTCCCCTGGGCTAGTTTTCTCTGGCAGGCACACATCCTCCAGGCAGCTCCTTCTGCTGGGCTTGAGGACATCCCTCTCAGCAGCCCAGAAGGAATATTTCCTCCATGTCCTTTGCTGGCAGTGAGTGGCCTCAGGCTGAGGGGGGAGGAAGCCCAGAAGGGCAGGATCAGTTCTGCCATCTACTGGTGATGGGAGCTTTGCGATCTACTTGACTACTTTCTGCTTTCCTTTCTTCATCCATTGAGCTTTATTGTGAGAAAAATAAGATAATGCATGTAAAGTATTTAGCATAATGACTGACACATGGTAGGTGCTCAGTTCATGTTACCTTTTACAAAATTTCCTGGGAAGAGATCAGAGCCAAAAGTCTTTTTCTTAGAGATGGAAGCCCAGCGGGACTTTCTTTGGGAAAAGTCAGAAAAATCTTGACCTGATCAGTGTGTGTTCCTGGAGATGCTGTCTGGGGCCCTTTTCCTGTACCTCTGGGGAACTGCACAAACACAGCAGAATCCTTCTGCTGACCCAGGACACAGAGAGGCTGGAATGGAGTTGGACAGAGCTGGGATGGATCCCGGCTCTGTCCCTGCACAGCTCCGGGGCTCTTGGCTTAAGTCTTAGAGACTGGGACCTGTCATCCGTCCAATGCTATTAGTAATTCAATCAGATGGGAGTGTGGTGAAGGCCTTAGAATGAACTCCAGGTCAAAGGCGGGGAACCAAATAGCATGATGCCACCCAAAGACCCAAAGAGACCTTGCCAAGGGCAGAGCCAGGGGTCAGGGTGGGGCAGGGGTGGGCCTAGATTGGAGGAGCAGTAGGAAGGCTGGGGCATCAAGGCCAGGAGGGGGGTGAGAGGAGGGAGGCTCTGAGAGCATGAAGTGTAACGCGGTCATGGACTCGCAGAGGACACGTGAGTGGGAGAGGGATATTTCTTCCCTCCCTGATTTGATCCCATCACTGATGGGCGTAATGGGCCATGGGTGACTGTTTCCCCCACACCATGCCTGGGAACTGGGGAGTTCTGAGCTGCCATTTGAAATCCTCTTCTGTTCTACATAGAGTAGAGGCAGTGTTTCTTCAGGCCAACTTCCAGAGTGGGGACGAGTGGATTCAACTGGTGTAATTTGAAGGGTCCTTGGGAGACTCACAAGTCACCCACCAAAGAGAAAAACACCTTCTCTACCATCTTGTCCAAATGTAGGTCTTTTCAGCATTAGCAATTTATAGAGATGATTTTCAAGGTCTCATGAGTCCTCAAGAGGTTCCATGAAATTGTACATGGCCTTGACATGCACACAAGTGAAGCTGTCACCTGCTAAGGCATTAGTTTGGCTGGTGACATGTGAAAGTGAGACCCTGAAGTTTGGAGGTGCCAGGTCAGGAGGCAGTAAGGTGGCTTGAGAGTTTGCATGGAGCCAAGACTAACAGCGAAGTCTTTCACTTTTCAGTCACAGGGGGCAGTGGCTGGACCCAGTGGCCTTCAGTCAGAAAGTCAAAGGGCATGAGGCTTTGGAAGAGATAACATGCCAGGCAAATTGATGTCTTCTAGTCTGAGGCTGTGTTTGAATTCTTAAGGATTCAGATTTAGACGAACTGCAACGTTTGGGTGCACCCTTCCTTCTGACATCAGTTGCAAACTTGAGGGGCTTTCTTAAGCCCCCCTCGGGTTGGGTAATTCACTACAAGGACTCGCGTAACTCACTGAAAACTGTTATTGCACGATTGTGATTTATCATAGGGAAAGAACACAGATTAAAATCAGCCTAAGGAAGAGACACACAGGGCAGAGTCTGGGAGGGCTTCAGGTGTGAAGCTTCATTGTCCTCAGGACGCTGTGATCTCCTGTGTCAATGTGGGACAAAACACATGGGGTGTTGCCAACCAGGGAAGTTCACCCAGTTAAGGAAAAATTCCTGTGAACCACATGAAATCAGGAAGGAAGCCTTTATTCAGGATGGTTGCTACAGGGGAGGGAGACTGAGCCCAGCTCTGAATACAGTAAAGATGGGGGTGAGGGGGGCGGGGGGGAGTCACAGCCAACACCAGGGTGAGAGGCGGCAGATGGAACAGGACTGACAAGAAACACCAGAGTGGGGGGTTTCTGCTAAACTGGACTAACAGGAT
This sequence comes from Macaca nemestrina, assembly GCF_043159975.1. NCBI lineage: Eukaryota > Metazoa > Chordata > Mammalia > Primates > Cercopithecidae > Macaca > Macaca nemestrina. The sequence goes on along the minus strand of NC_092139.1, from coordinate 103,790,873 downwards.
GCTCACCTAAGGGCAGCTCAGACACTCACCCATCAAATGAATGGGTGAAGACTGTAATCGGAGAGCAAGTGTCCTCAGACAGCAAGCCGGGGGGATCCTCTGTAAATTGACTTTGGGGAATTCTTGCTGAGCTGGGGTGGTGCAGGCCCAGCAAGCACAGGATGGGTGTGGAAAGCCAAGGTCAACGCCTAGAGGAGAAGAGGCTCAGAACAGCCTGGCTGGAGTTTGGCCAAGGAGTAAGTCTTTCTCAGCTCATGACTCAATGCAGAGCTCTTCCTGGGACTAGATCACAAGCTGCCCTCATGGCTGGCATGGAGTCTCCAGCCCCTTCCCAAGGTCTAACCCCTTTAGTCCCCAGTTCTTCTGGAGGGCAGATGAGACACTTAATAGCCCCAAACCCCCATCACCCATCACATTGCTATACTGGCCTGTAGCCAAACCACCGGGGAAACAAAGACGTTCCTACCAGTCAGGACATTCCAGGGCCCCAGAGATCACTTCCCAGGGGCCGAGGACAAAGGGATGAGCTCTCTTCTGTTCAAGTTAATTCTTCACTGTTCTATGATCCTCTGAATGAAGGTCTTTTTGCTCTGAACCCACTTCTCTTTGTTCATCTACAAAGTTTCCCCTTCCACACACTCTGGTAGTGATGGCATCGACCTCCCTTGCATGAGGAGCCATCTTTATCAAACACATAGCCACTAAGGAGCATCTGAAGATGACTTTAACTTATTTTTTCCCATACTGAATAAGTACTGTGGCGTATCTAAGTTGTATAAAAGTTATTTAACCTTGAAAATTATTCGAGACGGAGTCTCGCTCTATCACTCAGGCTGGAGTGCAGTGGCCTGATCTCAGCTCACTGCAAGCTCCGCCTCCCGGGTTCACGCCATTCTCCCACCTCAGCCTCCCGAGTAGCTAGGACTACAGGCGCCCGCCACCACGCCCGGCTAATTTTTTTTTGCATTTTTAGTAGAGATGGGGTTTCAACGTGTTAGCCAGGATGGTCTCGATCTCCTGACCTTGTGATCCACCCGCCTCAGCCTCCCAAAGTGTTGGGATTACAGGTGTGAGCCAATGCGCCTGGCCTTGAAAATAATTCTTTACCTTTTAGAACTTTATTTCCATTTGACTCATAGTAACAGCTCTGTGATTTATGCAGAACAGATCTTAGTGAGCTCATTTGACACATAAGTAAGCTGCCTTTCTTCATCATCTGTCCTTTATTGGTACAGGGACGAGGCAGATGCTCTCTATGAAGCTCTGAAGAATCTTACACCATATGCGGCTATTGAGGACAAAGACGTGCAGCAAAAAGACCAGCAGCTTAGGGAGTGGTTTTTGAAACAGTTTCCTCAACTCAGCTGGAAGATTCAGGAGTCCATAGAAAGGATTCGTGTTATTGCAAATGAGATTGAAGAGTTCCACAGAGGTTGCACTATCGCCAACGTGGTGTCCGGCTCCACTGGCACTGCCTCTGGCGTCTTGTCTGTCGTTGGCTTTTTGCTGGCACCATTTACAGCAGGGCTGAGCCTGGGCGTCACTGCAGTTGGGTTAGGGCTGGGAATAGCATCTGCTACGACTGGGATCAGCACCAGCATCGTGGAGAACACATACACGAAGTCGGCAGAACTCCGAGCCAGCAGGCTGACTGCGACCAGCCGTGACCTGTTGAAGGTATTAGGGGACACTTTGAGCGAAATCACGCCCAGCGTGCTTTCTTTTGCGCTTGATTTTGACGAAGTCACAAAAATGATTGCGAATGATGTCCGTACACTCAGGAGATCTAAAGCCACTGTTGGACGCCCTTTGAACATTAGGCGACTCATACCTACAAATGTTATTGATGAGCTGAAAACACCTGGAGCCGCCAAACGGATGGTGAGAAAAGCAGTCCCGAAGGCCGCTTCAGGAGCCCTCCTTGTGCTGGATGTGGTCCAGCTTGTGCAAGACTCACAGCACTTGCATGAGGGGGCAAAATCCGAGTCTGCTGAGGAGCTGAGGCAGTGGGCTCAGGAACTGCAGAAGAATCTAAACGAACTCACCCAGATCCATCAGAGTCTAAAGGCAGGCTGGGCCCAGTGACCCCAGAGCAGTGCAACCACCAGGGAAGGTGAGCCAGACACAAGCTGGGACAAAATGCAGACGTTTCTTAGGGGTATAAAGAGGACGAGGTAAAGTTTATGGAACTGAGTGTTAGGAACTTTGGCGTCTGTAGTTGAGCACAGCAGGGGAGGGGTTATTCAAGATGGCAAGTGCGTCAAGGAGAAGGCAGAAACGCTGGGGCCTGGATTAAGGGAGGAGAGGGGACTGGAGACTGTGGGGAATGGGAAGAAGCAGTTTACTCTAGACTAAAGAATATATTGGGGGAGGAAGAGAGGGAGGCGCACAGGAACCAGCAATGAGAAGACCAGGAAAAGAAAGAGCTGAAAATGGAGAAAGCCAGAGTTAGAATAGTTGGATACAGGAGAAGAAATAGCAGCTCCACTGCAGACCCACCCTCCAGTTTGATGTCCTTCCAAGAATGGAGTCTTTCCCTGGTGATGGTGTCTCGCCCTGTCTTTCCAGCATCCACTCTCCCTTATCCTCCCGGGAGTGTATCTGAGTCAGCCAGTGGCTTCTTGATGATGGTGGTGGTGTTTGTAGTGTGATGGGTTTCCTTTAGGTTATTTAAGGGTGTATGTCCCCTGCTTGAACTCTGAAGGCCAGGTAATGAGCCATGGCCATGGTGCCCAACTGAGGACCAGGTGTCTCTAAGAATCCAAATATCCTGGAGAGTGTCTGAGAACCAACCAAGTAAAAGTCTCATTGCTCATATACAGTAGACAAAGAGCCAGAAAATTAGCTGACAAGCAGTTTAGAGACTGGGGGAGCTGTCTTGCTGAGTGCCCTGTGTGTAAGTCCTAATAAACTTAGCTACTCGCCAAGCTGGACTTGTTCGAGTCATTCCCTGCTCTCGTGGCTCCTTTCCCGCTTCGGGGGCAAGTTTCTGTCTCAAGTTTGTCCGAACAGTGGTAAAGGGGATGGTGGTGACGTCAGCAGACAGCAGGAGGACTTGACGAATGTCAGCCCTGCTTGGGGCCAGGGTACACTGAGGGACTTATGACATTTCAGTGAAACTCCAAATGCTATATTAGAAAAGTTGTTGATGTGTGAAGAAAAATAAAAAGCAAAACCAGATGCCAGGAACCGATCAAGGAACGTCGTGGTGCATTGAGGAGATGGACCAGCCTGCAGTCAAGAGACCCCACCTCTCTGAGCCTCAGTTTCCTCATCAGCTGGGAAAGGGGGGCTGGACAAGATGATATCTCAGATCCACCTGGCTCTCTCCTCTTGTGTTCTGAAGACTTGTGTTCAAACAACACTGACTGATGGCTGTGCCTTCGTGGTGCTGATGGATGGGCTCCCCTGAGCTCTGGGTGCCTGACTTTCCTTCTTCATGATCCTTCTTCCAAGCTCACAGGGAGCTAGGCCTCCATGGTCCCTTCTGCTTACTCTCCTGACTGGTCATTTCTCTGTGACCCCAGTGCCCAGTGGCTGCTGAGGCACTCAGGGAAAACTTGTAGACATCTGGCTTGGGTCGAGTACAGGCGTGGTCCCCATCTAGCAGCCAGGGCCCAGGATTGACATGGGTCACACGAAGCTGACTAAGATCAGAAGGGCCTGTGTGTAGGTTGAGAGAAAATCCATGAGATGTAGAGGGACAGAGAGAGACAGCCAGACAGCAAACACCATCACCCAGTCTGCAAACACCCTCATCCAGTCTGCAGACACCCTCATCCAGGCTGCCCTCTCATTTCACCCAGAATCCTGCAAAAGCTTCCAGAATGGTCTTCCCTGTTACACAGCCCTTGCCACTATACCAGCCCATCCTCCACACTGGGCCAAGTTGACCCCTAAGAACATAGATTTCATCAAACACTTGCTTCCATGTCTTCAATGGCTTCCTATTACTCTTAGCACAAAAGCTCAGGGCCTTCATGTTGTCTAACGTAGGCTGCTGTGGCCTGAGTGCCCTGAAGGGAGAGTCCTAGGGAAGGCTCCCATGCACAACATTTGTCTGCCATATGGGTACCTTGTAAGAGCGGCCACCAGGGGGCAGCCATGAGGTGGGCCAAAACAAAGACTCTGTAGGCGTCCCTGTCCACTATGCAGATATTCTAGCAGCTGCTCAGAATCCCAGAACCTGTTCATGGCTGCGACATGAAAAGGTTCCCTCCACACTGGGTCATATACATTGAGCCATACAACCTTTGCGGGACTGGTGAGTCAATTTTATTGGGCCCCTGCCCCAGAGCGGAGGGAAAAGGGATGACTTAACCTGTGTGGCTATGACAATGAGGCTACCACAGGCCTTCCGTGTAAAACGTGCCACCCAACTGGAGACCATGAAGTGTCTCACTGCTCTTAGTGTCACGAATGGCATGCCTAAAAGGACAGATAGAGATCAGGGCCCCCTTTCATGGGCCATGATTTCCAGCACTGGGCATCAGAATAATCCATAGACTAGAGGTTCCACATCTCATGTAACCCACTGGGGCAGACCTCGGTGGAAGAGTGCCCTGCTAAAGACCCATATATGAGCACTGTCCCAGGATGGCTCTTTGAGGTCCTAGACTAAGAATCTCCCTGAAGCCATGAAAACTTTGAATGAGTCACTCACTACCACACATGGCCTCACTCCCTATGAATGTTGCCCAGGCTGGTCTCGAACTCCTGGCCTCAAGTGGTCCACCCATCTCAGCCACCCAAAGTGTTGAGATTACAGGTGTGAGCCACCACTCCCGGCCTGGGGTTGGCCTTTTCTATTAAGATGGGGGTGATGACTAGCATATTTATTTCTAATCCTTTCACATTAGGAGAGAGTGTAAGGCAATTACTCTGATAACAGTTTCTGTAAAAATAGTGAATAGGATAGTGAGGAAGATCAGGGAACTGATTAATACAGGAAGGGTATAAACCAGCATTTTTGGGGTATGGGCCTGATAGCTTATTTAGCTACCCTTAATATAGGGTAAGCTGCCCTTACTTATTAACCGCCCTTACTATTGGACATGGTGTATCAGGTAGCATGGAGAATTTTGACTTCTTAGGAGTAGGTTCATTTCCTGTAATTCTAGAAATAGGAAGATTTAAGCCTGTATAATTTACTCTATCAAAGTAACTCTTTTATCAGACGTATTTCCCATGTTTGTGGTTGAATAGTAGGTATTAGGACAGGTATTTAAACATTCTATATGCATAGGGCTAGCGTAAGGAATAGAAAGTTTTTTCACAGGAAGACGCATAAGTTTATCATATCAAACTCATGGGTCTGATGCCCTGATTCACAGAAACAGGGTTCTCAGTAGGAGAGTTTGGTAATGGAATTAATTGTATAGATTTTTGGTATAAAGACATCATGTAGTACTCCTGGAAATATAACAGTAGTTAGGACATTTATTATAATAATGTTAGTATATTCTGCTATGAAGAAACAGCCAGTGAACCTGCAGCATATTCAACATTGAAGCCGGGCCGGGCACAGTGGCTCACTGCCGTAATCCCAGCATTTTGGGAGGCTGATGCAGGTGGATCACGTGAGGTCAGGAGTTCGAGACCAGACCGATCAACATGGAGAAACCCTGTGTCTACTAAAAATACAAAAATCAGCCAGTTATGGTAGTGCATGCCTATAGTCCCAACTACTCAGGAGGCTAAGGCACACGAATCGCTTGAACCCAGAGGTGGAGGTTGCAGTGAGCTGAGATCGCACCACTGCACTCCAGCCTGGGTGACAGAGCAAGACTTTGTCTCAAAAAAAAAAAAAAAAATTAAATAAATAACTATGCTGAAGCCTGAGACTAGCTCTGAATCACATTCTGCCAGTCAAATGGGGCTCGGTTAGTTTCTGCTGGAGCTGAGATGAATTACATTATGGACAGGGGTCTTGATGGTAAAATCAATCATGCAGATTATTGTACAAGAATAAGAGATGATAAAGTGGATGACCAGCTTATCAAGGGGACTGATAAAAGAATAATTAATAGGTGGGGTGACTTCCTATGAGACTGTTTAGGCAGTATACAGGCTGAGTTACCAAGAGATGGTGAGGTATATCAGAGATTATCGAATATAGAACAGGCCCCTCTCGAGGGCTGTAAAGCTTCGCCACATCCTTTGAAGTTGAAGCCATTGCTTGTAGTACTCTGGTAAATAATTTCGCTTATTAAATTATTTAAGTTGATGGCTAAGCACAGTGAAATATTTAGTCCCAGTTTGGGCCTTAGCTATCATGTTCTCAGGATACTAAAATCGTTGTTGTGGTTTATTTTTATTTTACCTTGAGCTTTTCATGGCTCAGTTAAAGTTTAGCTTTCTTGTGAGAATTGCCTTAAACATGCTTAATGCTTGTTTTTATTAGTTTGGGTTAATTGTATGACTCCAGTAGCTGGCATGAAATTTACCCACCCTAATAGTTTAGTATAGTTTAGTCAAACTTTCATTTATTGCTTATTTTTTATCACTGCTGTTTCCCATAGGGGCGTGGTTGAGCAGTGTTAGGATGTGCCCTCAGTACCTGTTCCTTTTGAAATTAGACAATCTGGAGGGCATTTTCACTGGAATCCAGATGCTTGCATGTGTAATCTTACTAAAACCCAATAAAAAGACCAGAACTATGCCTTGATGTTTATGGAGTTACATGAGCTAACCTAGGCGTTTTCAGTGCCTGTTTTAATATCATAAGCTACATTAACTCGGATCTAGACAATTGTCTCTCTGTTACAGAATGAAGGGTTGAAGTACTATGCTAGTACTGGGGCAATATTTAGCAACTTTAGAAATAAAAAGTGGGATTTTTAGATTTTTAGCCCAGAAAGCCTGGTTTTTATTTTACAATCATGTGTTTTTGAAATTGGTTTAATTGAAAGTTTGGCTAAAATGTAATTGTAGTTGAGATTACAATTTGATTTGAGGTGTGAGCCCTGGCTGTCATTGATGGTATACGTATCTTGTTTTCGGGGCTTGGTAAGAACAAACAATTTTTTCTGACATAATTAGGTTAGTCCAGGGAAAAGGGGGTAGGGGAGTTTGAGGAGTAAATCAGATACATGTTTGGAGAAAGGGTGAGCTTGAACGTGCATTTTCTTTTCATGATGTCTGTCAAGCATGAATAAATTAGCACCTTGCGGTTTTAAGTGTTGACTCATAATATTCCATTTAAATCCAGCTACGAAGGAGTTGGCTGTGTTCAGGCTCCCGCCATGCTGACTCATAGCATCTCCCAATTTAAAAACTACCAAATGCATGACAGTGCTTCTGCAAGTGACCATGAGGTGACTATCACTAAACCACTGAGATGTCTTATTTAAGAGGAACAAGTGGACGATCTTAGTCTCCACAGCCCTGAAGTAAGAACCAGATGCCAAGTATAGTTGCAGTCTAATTACCCACAAGTGTCATAGGCCAGGAGTAAGAAAGATAGAACTTCCCAAGCAGGTTGCTGATTTCTCAAAGCTTGTTAGTTAAGAATGTTTTTAGGAGGTGATAAGCGTGTTGCTGAGAAATGATTTGACTTGGATGTGCCATGATTCATAAATAACTGAATGTCCTATGCAATTTTTTTTTTTTTTTTTTGAGACGGAGTCTCGCTCTGTCGCCCGAGCTGGAGTGCAGTGGCCGGGTCTCAGCTCACTGCAAGCTCCGCCTCCCGGGTTTACGCCATTCTCCTGCCTCAGCCTCCCGAGTAGCTGGGACTACAGGCGCCTGCCACCACCCCTGGCTAGTTTTTTTGTATTTTTTAGTAGAAACAGGATTTCACCGTGTTAGCCAGGATGGTCTCGATCTCCTGACCTCGTGATCCGCCCGTCTTGGCCTCCCAAAGTGCTGGGATTACAGGCGTGAGCCACCACGCCCGGCCATCCTATGCAATATTAAGGGATTATTATACTGGACGATATACATGTATGTTAATTGCTTTCTGCAGAATGTTTGATGAACGTATGACAGGTTGCTATGACATTATTACTCCTGCTAACTATTCATGGAGGTGAAGATTTAAGGTGTGATACATAAATATACATTATACGATCAGGCACATATAATACTAGCATATTAATTCATGGGGTCGAGCAGGAATGCATGATGTACATAGTTGTAACAGTAATTTATATGTATTTTCCAATCTGATATAGCAATTAAAATAAATTTATGGCACTTCAAGTACAAAAATCAGGGAATAGTTTAAGTAGAATTTCAGCTTTGGGTGCTGGTTTTGGAGCAAGAAGCTTCTTCCTGGAAATGGTCCCAAGGAGCTGGGTCCTCCGTTTTTAGTTTACAGACCCGAGTAACTTAATTATACTACCAGGACTTCTTCATTTGAGTAGCTTGTTTTCGATTAGGCTAGTAACTGGTATAAAAAGGATAAGAGGAAAGTACACAATGGACGCTGCTTGGCTCATAACAATAAAGAGATGTTCAACAGGTTGGCCCCCAATTCGTGTAAGTATAAGTGTGAGAAGGTCTGCTACTAGAATTCAGAATAGACATTGGCTTAATAGTCGGAATATCATGCCTTGTTGTTTAGATATGTGAAGTGTTGGAACAACAGCTAGGATAAGAATGGAGAAGACAAGGGCCAGCATGCCTCCTAGTTCATTAGGAATGGAGTGTAGAATTGCATAGGCAAATGGAAAGTACCATTCTGGTTTAGCGTGGAACTGCATAGGCAAATGAAAGTTGCCATTCTGGTTTAATGTGGAATACACAGGCAAATGAAACGCACTACTCTGGTTTAATGTGGAATTGCATAGGCAAATAAAACGCACCCTTCTGGTTTAATGTAGAATTGCATAGGCAAATGAAAGGCACCATTCTGGTTTAATGTCGGGTGGCGTGTTGAGATTTGCGGGAGTGTAATTGTCTGAGTCTCCTAATAGGTCAGTTAAGAACAGTACTAATATGAGTAGTAATAGTAGAAGGAGAATTAGATCCAAGGTGTCTTTGGTTGTAGAGCAGACGTGCAATGGAATTTGGTGAGTCTGATGAGTGAAAGTTTCATTGACGCACAAGGCAGATGGTTAGGAAAGTTCAGCCATTGATGACGTGAAGTCCATGAAAGTCTGTAGCGATAGAGAATATTGAGCCATATATGCCATGAGAGATGGTGAAAGGTGCCTTGAAGCACTCTGAGGCTTGGAAGAGTGTAAAGTAAACACCCAGGGCAATCATAATGGATAGGGTTTGGAGTATGTGCTTTTGGTTTCCTTCTTTCAAACTATGATGGGCTCAGGTAATTGATAACCCCAAAGCCAAGAGAATGGATGTGTTGAGTAGGGGCACTTCTAAGGGGTTAAGGGGGTAAATACCTGTTGGAGGTCAGTGGCCTCCTAGTTCTGGGATTGGGACCTGGCTTGAATGCTCAGGAGAATCCAGCATAGAAAAAGACTTCTGATAGGATAAATAAAATTATTCCATCTCTAAGGCCCTTTTGGACAATTGACAAGTAGTGGCCATGGAATGTGCCTTCTCTGATATTGTCTCATTATGATTGATATATTGTTAATGTATTAGTTAGTAGGCCTAGGGTTAGTAAACTAATTGAGTTCAAGTGGAATCATATGGCTAAGACAGATGTTATAACGAGTGCCTTATAACAAGTGTTACAGAAGTTATGAGAGCCCCTGTGAATGGCCAAGGGCTGAAGCTTACTCTATTATATGCTTGGGTTTCATGGGTCATAAAGTGCTATCAAGTGTAAAAACCACAGAGTGTGGTGTCTCACACCTATAATCCCACTATGGGAGGCCAAGGCAGGTAGATTACTTGAATCTAGGAGTTTGAGATCAGACTGGGCAACATGGTAAAACCCCATCTAACCAAAAAATACAAAATAAAAAAAAAGTCAGGCATGGTGACATGCACCTGTAGTCCCAGCTACTCCAGATGCTAGGCTGGAGGACCACTTGAGCCCAGGAGTTTGAGGCTGTAGTAAGCCAAGATCATGCCACTACACTTCAGTGTGAGTGACAGAGCTAGACTCTGTCTCAAAAAAAAAATTGTAAAAACATATGCTTGGATTAAAGCCATGGCAAATTCAAGAATGCTAGTAAAATCAAGGTGATAAATGGGACTGAGGCTATGGGTAGGCTAATAGATGTTGATACTAAGGTGGCACCTCCAATTATATGTATAATTTACATTTACAGCTGTACTGTCAATCATATGGGTAGGGCTACTGGTCGAATGAAAAGGCTAATGGTTTTGACGATGACCAGAAAAGAGATAAGCAAAACAGGTGTTCCTTGTGGTAGGAAATAAGCAAAGGGATGCTTTTGTTTTGTGACAAAAGTCAGCAACTAATGCTCCTGCTCATATTGGAACAGCTATACCTAAATTTATTGAGAGTTGAGTAGTTGGTGTGAATGGGAAGCATCCTAGTAAATGAATTGAGCCAGTAAATAGAATACATGAAATTAGTATAAGGGATCAGCTTCATCCATTGGTATTATGTGTTATTATCGTTTGTTTTAATGCAGGTTGAATTAGTCACTGTTGTACGGAGATTAGCGAGCTGTTAATCAGGTGACTAGATGATAGAAATAAAATATTTGGAAATAGGAGATTGTAGCTACGGGTCTTCCTATTACTGTTAGGGCAATGAAAGGCAAATATATTTTCATTCATTTTATTTCTCAAGGAATTTCAGGTTTCTGTGATTCAAAGAATTTTAGTGTTGAGCTTATTGGGGAGGTAAATTTTGAGAATGTTAATTGAAATAAGATAAAGAGTGATATGATTATAGATAAAATCATAGTAAATAACATAGATGTGTTTAGTTGGGACATTTTACTGTGGAGAAATCCTGGCTCTCAGTCTTTTTTTATTTTTTATTTTATTTATTTATTTATTTTTTTTTTTGAGATGGAGTCTCGCTCTGTCGCCCAGGCTGGAGTGCAGTGGCGCGATCTCGGCTCACTGCAAGCTCCGCCTCCCGGGTTCACGCCATTCTCCTGCCTCAGCCTCCCGAGTAGCTGGGACTACAGGCGCCCACAACCGCGCCCGGCTAATTTTTTGTGTTTTTAGTAGAGACGGGATTTCACCGTGGTCTCGATCTCCTGACCTTGTGATCTGCCCGCCTCGGCCTCCCAAAGTGCTGGGATTACAGGCGTGAGCCACCGCGCCCGGCGGCTCTCAGTCTTTAACTTAAAAGGTTAATACCAATTAGCTTCACAGTGATATTATGATATACAGGCTGACCAGTTTTCCAAATGCTTTAGGGGGACTAGTTCAAGAACAATGGGTATAAAGCCGTGGTTGGATCTGCAGATACAGGTCTGGTCGTGCAGATGTTAAGATTGCTTAGTTTAAATGCTCTGGGATTGCAACTATTTTTAGGCCTAATGATGGTATGGCTCACGGATATAGGACATCTTCTGATGAAATTAGCATATGAATTAATATTTCTATAGGGAGAATTACTCAACCGTCAACTTCAAGTAGCCACAGCTCTCTTGATTTTGTGGGAATTATGTAGGAGTCAAAACTTAGGTCTTCATAATCTGTATATTTGTAGCTTCAACATCATTGATGCCCTATAGTTTTGACAGTAAGGGAAAGGTTATTAATTTCATCTATTATGTATTAGAACACATAATGATGGGAGAACAATTAAGATACTAGCAAGTAACATAGTTCATATTGTCTCTACTTCTTGGGCATCGATAGTGCTTGTGCAAGTTAATTTGTTAGTATCAGGGAAGTAATATAAAGTACTAATGAACTAATTAAGAAAATGATCATGGCCAGGTGCGGTGGTGGCTCACGCCTGTAATCCCAGCACTTTGGGAGGCCGAGGCGGGCGGATCACCTAAGGTTGGGAGTTCAAGACCAGCCTGATCAAGATGGAAAAACCCTGTCTCTACTAAAAATACAAAATTAGCTGGGCATGGTGGCACATGCCTGTAATTCCAGCAACGCGGGAGGCTGAGGTAGGAGAATCACTTGAACCCGGTAGGCGGAGCTTGCATTGAGCCAGGATTGTGCCATTGCACTCCAACCTGGGCAACAGGAGTCAAGAGTGAAACTCCATCTCAAAAAAAAAGAAAAAGAAAGAAAAAAGAAAATGATCACATGAGTGTGGTCAGGGAAATGAAGAAGTTCTTCCTTCTGTGATAGGTGACATAGCATCTTGGAAGCCTTGTTTAAATGGATATACCAAAAAGATATAAATAATTTTAACGTGTAAGTTGACTTTGACAAAGTTATGTAATTATTTTTACTAATATATTTTAATTGAGAAAGTCATAGTGATTATGAAGCTGGTTTGGAACCAGTTTTAGGAGGTTTGATTCCTTCCTCTCTCGTCTAGGATTTTATGTAAGCTGGTTCTTCGTACGTGTGGTATGGTGGTCTGCAACCACAGAGTCATTTGAGGTTTGTAGTTGATAATTCAGCTACTAAAACTTCTTCTTTTGAAATGGTCATAAAAACATATTGGTATGATTGCTGTTAGTGAGATAAATGAACTCATAGACAAGACAGTGTTTCACGTTGTATATGCGTCGGGAAAACCAGAGTATTGTAGAGACTTTCGGAATAATCCAAGGAAGTGCGGTGGGGATAAGGTTGAGTTTACACCTGGAAAGATAGTAATACAGTGAAAATAAGGAAGGAGACCACTACTACTCCTGCTGCCCTCCTTCCCCCACCTTGCCTAGTTCACAAGAGGGAGGAAAGAGAGAAAGAAACAAAAGTAAGATAAATAGCCAGACAACCTTGGCACCACCACCCAGCCCTAGGAGTTAAAAAAAAAGTAATAACAATAACATCAACCCCAACCTACACTACTTGTGTTATCTGTAAATCCCAGACACTGTATGAAAAAAAAAAGCATTGTAAAACCTTTTGTTCTGTTAGCTGATGCATGTGGGCCCCAGTCACATTTCCCACGCTTGCTCGATTTATCACGACCCTTTCACGTGGACCCCTTAAAGTCGTAAGCCTTTAAAAAGGCCAAGTATTTATTTTTCAGGGAGCTCAGCTCTTAAGACGCGAGTCTGCCAATGCTCCCGGCCGAATAAAAAACCTCTTCCTTCTTTAATCCGGTGTCTAAGGAGTTTTGTCTGCAGCTCATCCTGCTACAAAAAGAGCTTAGCTCAGATTCAGTCTAGTGTGTAGCCTGAGAATAGGGGGAATCCGTGCATCCTTGGTTCAGTAATGACCTTAGTTAAGTGTTATTGTTTTCACTTAGGAGGTTACCTTTGGTAAAGAAGTTAAAAAGCCAGAAATATCAGCTGTAGGTCCTGGCTAAAATCTGATAAGGAGGAATTTGTGTGGAGTCCTAGCAAGGTAAGTAAGCAACAACAAGGAAACGGCCCCAGGTGGGGGATAGCAATAGTTCTAAGAGACAGCTGATCACAGACAACCGACTAGCATGACATCGTGCTCCCAAATGCCTCACTCTGCATGGAACCCCAGCTGCACCTTGTTCCGCAGGTAGCCCCTCCAGCACAACCCTATAAAATTCCCTTCAGCCCCTGCCACTTTGCAGACGTCCCTTCTTTGCTGTGCTGACCATTGCACTTTTGCACTTTGTACTTTCTCTAATAAACCTGCTTTTCTTTACCCATGATTGTCTTGGGCAAATTATCTTACTGTCCACAATGTTGGTCCCAGCCAGTCACACCTGTGACAAAAGATAGGACGTGTTTTTGGTAAAAACGTTATAAGAAGGCACAGGAATGTGGGTTTTGTTAAAATAAAAATAAAAATAATTGGCTGGGCGTGCTAGCTCATGCCTGTAATCCAAGCACTTTGGGAGGCCAAGGTGGGTGGATCACGAGGTCAGGAGATGGAGACCATCTTTAGTAGACATGGAGAAACCACATCTCTACTGAAAATACAAAAAATCAGCCAGGTGTGGTGGCACGCCCCTGTAGTCCCAGCTACTCAGGAGGCTGAGGCAGGAGTGTGTAAGTCCTCATAAACTCACCTACTCACCAAACTGGACTTATTCGAGTCATTCCTTGGTCTCATGGTTCCTTTCCCACTTTGGGGGCAAGTTCCTGTCTCAAGTTTGTCTGAAGAGTGGTAAAGGTGATGGTGATGATGTCAGTAGACAAATGTCAGCCCTGCTTGGGGCCAGGGTACACTGAGAGACCAGTGACATTCCAATGAAACTCCAAATTCTGTACTGGACAAGTCATTGATTTGTGAAGAAAAATAAAAGGAGGCTGGACACAGTGGCTCAGGCCTGAAATCCTGGCATTTTGGGAGGCCGAGGTGGGTGAATCACCTGAGGTCAGTAGTTGGAGACCAGCCAGGACAACATAGTGAAACCCCTTCTCTACTAAAAATACAAAACTTAGCTAGGCATGTGGTGGGCACCTGTAATCTTAGCTACTAAGGAGGCTGAGGCATGCGGATTGCTTGAACTCAAGAGGTGGAGGCTGCAGTGAACCAAGATGGCGCCACTGCACTCCAGCCTGGGTGACAGAGCGAGACTCCATCCCCACCCCACAAACAAAAACAAAAACAAAAACAAAACAAAAACAAAAAACAAAAAACAAAACAAAACAAAAAAACAAAACCAAAAAAAAAAAAAAAAACAAGCAAAAGAAAAGCAAAACCAGGTGCCAGGAACACTTTGTGGTGCATTGAGGAGACGGACCAGCCTGCAGTCAAGAGACCCCGCCTCTCTGAGCCTCAGTTTCCTCATCAGCTGGGAAAGGGAGGCTGGACAAGATGATACCAGGTCCACCTGGCTCTCTCCTCTTGTGTTCTGGAGTCTTGGGTTCAAGCAACACTGACCTATGTGTGTTCCTTTGTGATGCTGATGGATGGGCTCCCCTAGGCTCTGGGTGTCTGACTTCACTTCCTCATGATCCTTCTTCCAGGGACTCAGGGATCGAGGCCTCCATGGCCCCTTCTGCTCGCTCTTCTGGTCGGTCATTTCTCTGCGACCCCAGTGCCCAGTGGCCCCTGAGGCACTCAGGGAAAGGTTGTAGACATCTGGCTCTGCCCGAGTGCAGGCGTGGTCCCCATCTAGCAACCAGGGCCCACGAATGACATGGGTCACACAAGGCTGACTGAGATCAGAGGGGCCTGTGTGTAGGTTGAGAGAAAGTCCATGAGAAATAGAGGAACAGAGAGAGACAGCCAGACAGCAAACACCCTCATCCAGTCTGCAAACACCCTCATCCAGTCAGCCCTCTCATTTCACTCAGACTCCTGCAAAAGCTTCCAGAATGGTCTTCCCTGTTGCACAGCCCTTGCCGCTATCCCAGCCCATCCTCCTCACTGGGCCAGTTTGACTCGTAAGAACATAGATTTCTTTAAGCACCTGCTTCCATGTCTTCAATGGGTTCCTACTACTCTTAGCACAAAAGCCCGGAGCCTTCATGCTGTCTAATGTAGGCTGCTGTGGCCTGAGTTCCCCTGAAGGGAGAGCCCTAGGCAAGGCTCCCATGCAGAGGATTTCTTTGGGAAGTGATTCTAGGAGCAGGACTGGGAGACTGAGAGGAATGACCCAGAGAAGGACAGAAGGCTGATGTCTGGAGAAATTCTTGATAGGGTCACCCATGTGGGCGATTGGAGACCTCCTGAGGAGTCTTCAAGGAGTGTCCTCAGAATGTTCCTCTACAGGGAGGAGAGAGGGAGGCCTGTAACCACTGCTCCTGTCCCCCATGGGCTTGTCCCAGTGGGCATTAATTATCTGTATTTCCATGTATAGAGCCTGTCGGCACCTTGGCTGGAGCCCAGAGCAGGGGCAAGAGATACAGAATGCACAAAATCACCCCAGAACCTCTCCTAAGTCACTCATAAATTGCACCCAGGGCCTCCTTAGTCCTTTTTTGTGTGGCATCCTGCAGAACACTTGCCTCAGTCCCTGTAACTCTCCATCAGCCAAGGTTTCCCTGACCTTCGGTTGGTTGGTCTATTTCTTCCTGATGAAGTCAAAAGAGCCATGGCTACTGGCTTGTCTAACACCCCAACAATGTGTTTCATTTGTTTGTCAATTCTTTTCACACATTTCACTTCGGCTTTGAATGTTTCTGGCACTGAGTAATTTACTTCTTCAGTGATCCATCCACCATTTGCCCTGACACTTAGAGTTGAAATGCCATCATGCTACCTGCATTTGATGCGATTCCACTGTACTGCTAGTATTGGTTAAAAATTTTTCAGTTGCGCCAGGCGCGGTGGCTCAAGCCTGTAATCCCAGCACTTTGGGAGGCCGAGACAGGCGGATCACAAGGTCAGGAGATTGAGACCATCCTGGCTAACATGGTGAAACCCCATCTCTACTAAAAAATACAATAACTAGCCGGGCGCGGTGGTGGGCGCCTGTAATCCCAGCTACCTGGGAGGCTGAGGCAGGAGAATGGTGTAAACCCGGGAGACGGAGCTTGCAGTGAGCTGAGATCCGGCCACTGCACTCCAGCCTGGGTGACAGAGCGAGACTCCATCTCAAAAAAAAAAAAAAAAAAAAAAAAATTCAGTTGCAAGCAACAGAAACAGAATCTAGCCGTCTTAAACAAAATAGAAGATTCATTGAATGAGAACTAGGGCAGTTCAGAAGACGGAAGGAAGAACAAAATCTACAGATTTCGGAAGGACAGGAGCAGACCATTACCAACATCAGGAAAGCACGGTTTGCCCTTTCAGGGCTCTGCCCGTACCTGGCTTAGCTCCACACGCTTCGATTCCTGGTGTCTCTGATTAAAGTTTCACATTCTCAGTAGACAGAATAGCTTAGGTCAGTGACTCTTCTTGATCTAATCAGTGAGGCTATGGTATCAGGAATGGGGATGGGTAACAGAGACACAAACCCTAATGGGAAGCCTCTGGCCAAACAGCCACCTGAATTTGTGCTTATTGTATACAGTCAATCGCTTGCTACCGCACACACACTCTCCTTCTCATACAAACAAAAAGAACTCTCCTTATCTGTTATGAATCCAGTCATCCCAAGGAAAAAGACAAATGCACTTGCCTCTTCTCCAACGAGAGCCACCCACAGCATCTCCACCTTCTGCATGCTGAAGTTATGCCACAGGAGGAGGGCCTCAGTACACTGTCAATTTTTCTTTTGGTCCATTGGCAGCTTCTATCTCAGCATTTTGTGCGTGTGTATTTGTAGAAAATAAACAGGTAAGGTCAAGGCTACAACCACCACTGACCGTTGCTGCCACCGTCACAAGTCTTTAATTGTTCCACTCAATGTTCTTCTTACTTATGGGCAAAGTCATTCTCATGGGGTCTAAGCTCCTTGATGGTCTGGCCTCAGTAAGGTGGTGAAATTTCCTATTCACCTTTACACTAATACTCTAATACTTTAGAGTATTACAAGGAGTAATCGTAGGGGATCCCTTGATTCCCCCTGTCCTGCTGTGTAATAATAACATAAGCTTCCCTGGATGATCATGATCCATGATTATATCCAACCCTGTGACATCATGGCTATCCCTATATCAGGTAGCATGAGAAGCCAGCTATGGTCACTTCTGAAACTACTTTTATCAGCCTTGAGGGAGGAACTCCAACCTTAGATACTGAAACTTCCAGATCCAAAAGTCTGTGAGTTAGGGGTATGTATGGTAAACAAAATTTTTGAAAGTGGCTTATTGTGCGTAACCATAGAGCTATTACCCTCATCTTAACCTCTTACTCCCCAGCTCCATACATTCTGGCTATCACAGGAAATGGGGTAAATTCTGGGTATGAATTCAAAACATACCACATCCTAAGGGCAGCTCCCAGCCTCTGATATGGAGCTGAGTCCCCTTTGGGCCATTTCCATGGGACCTAAGGCTGTCATTTCTGGGGTTCAGATTCACTGGGTGCCAAGTGGTCAACCTTGATGAGCGGGGTCCGTGTTGCGTGGTTACATAGAGCTCCATATTAGGCACTTGGTTACTGAGCCCATTCTGAAAATGTCAGGCTGCCTAGGGAACAGAGGAGATTTGAGTCTTAAAGGGTGACTTCTTCCCTTGTTTATTAACAGCCTCTGGGCTAGGCATGGTGACTCATGCTTGTAATCCCAGCACTTTGGGAGACCGAGGCGGGTGGATCACTTGAAGTCAGGAGTTGGAGACCAGCCTGGTCAACATGATGAAACCCTATTTCTACTAAAAATACAAAAACTAGCCACCAGACATGGTGGCGGGCACCTGTAATCCCAGCTACTGTGGAGGCTGAGGCACGAGAATCGCTTGAACCTGGGAGGTGGAGGTTGCAGTGAGCCGAGATCGTACCTCTGTATTCCAACCTGGGCGATACAGTGAGACTCCGTCTCAAAAAAAAAAAAAAAGAGTCCTTTTTGATGGTGGACATCTTCCAATGAGCACTCACATGGCACAGATTTTTTTTAGTTCTACCCTTGTTCTGAAAGTTCTATCCATGTTCCTCTTCCCTAAAAATCGTTGTCACCAAGCCTCCAGATTTATTCCTTCTACGATGCTGAACTTCCAGCTAATTCATCAGCTGTTCCCAGGAAACAATGCAGATCCTGGTCCTAGGACGCTGCTCCTTCCAGGCAGCATGGACTGGGAGGTGTGCTCCATTGCTCTTCAGGAACCGTCCTTGAGAGGCGTTCCACAGCAGGCCAGGCCTGGCGGGAGCAAGTGGGCCAGGTGGAAAGCACAGCAGAATTTGAGAGACGCTGAGTACTCATAACTCTGTGTAAGCACCTGAATTCAGCTCTCATGGTCTTTTCTCAGCTGTCAGTCATTTATCTCTATTTAGTCATTTTGCGAATTGGAGTTAGCTTCCTTCCCTCTACACTCAAAGACAGCATGTCAACATTTTAGGCCTCTGGATGGAATGAACTTGTTTCCTGGAGGGAGCTGATTGGCATCTATTCGCCTCTTCCTAGTTTTGTGGGGTTTCCCAGCATGTGGAGTCATAGAGGAAGACTGGTCCCACCTCCTTCGTAATGCCCAAGAGAATAGATGACTCTCTGTCCACCCCCACCCTGGCATCCAGGGCTTCTGGACAGGACTTAGGCTGGCTAATTGGCTGCTTCCACATGGGATCCTGAATCTGGAGCAAGTGAGGCAAAGCCCAGGATGCTTAGAACCCATTCTCAGTGACGGCAGAAGGACTGCACAGGGGGCAAATAGAGACAGTGGGGGGACCGAGTCCTGCACCTGCAAAGATGATGTCCGCACACGGCGGGGCAGCGCTGTGGACGCATCACTCCTCACAAAGCAGGGCTTTTGTGCTCGCAGCCTTCAATACCATGTCGCGGTCTTGGCTTCTGTTTATCTTCCAAGCCAATCTCCAGCCTCCTATGCACATGGAGTTCTTCTGGTATCATTCCAGTGAATTTCATGTTGTTTTCTGCCCTAAAAAAACAGTTGGTACCTCTGCTTGACCAAGAAACCTGATTAATACAGACTGAGAGCTGCAGACTGTGTTTATTTGTTTCATTAACAAGAACAACTTAGGAATGGCAGCTTCCATTGATGAGCTTCCTACTTTGTTCTCCTGATGGAAAACAGACAGTTGTTTCCCTGTTGAAGACTAGCCACCCTGGAGAGGTGAACAGGTGAGTCACAGGAGTCACTGCTTCTGCTCCCTTTAAACATTGATGATGGCAGAAATCTCTGTAACTCCCTCTCTAACTCCTTCATGAATTTGGTGTTGACTTTGATTAAAATATTTAGGCAGGTGTGTAAAACCAATGGCCTCCACTGGTGTATGTCACTGAAATAGTCCCCGTTTGTGGGTCTGGGTGAGCAATCTGCAACTTCCAAGAGTATTCATTGCAGTTATCCACCCAGGGATTTAAAAAATGATGACCAGGTGAGGGTGGGGCCCTGATGGACTTAATCAAAGATAAACGAATATAGATATTCACTAATTACTTCTGCCCTGTAATCTCCCCCTCTGACCCAGGCCTGAGAATTGGGTGACAAGCAGGGACTAGCCAGCATGATGACCTGTAACAGGTATCCACTCACCAGATTGGGGGTTTTGCAAAGTCAGTGGACTGTCTCCCAGCTCTGTTTTGGAACCTCGTTCCTGTCAAATGTCCCTGAGCCCTGATCATGCGTCCTCCTGGTGCCTGACCTGGCGCCTGCACTCTCTTCTCTTCCGGCGGTTACCTGCCTCCCCCACAGTCGACCTCTTGGAATTTCTCCCACCCTAAAGAGACCAGGGTCCCAGCCCCTCCCCTATTATAGAGAGTTCCTGGTTATCCACCGACTCTTCTCCTTAAAGGAGCAGGAAATCTTTTGGGCCCTGGCAGGAAACAGTGTGTGCAGGAAGTGCTTCAGAAATCAAATCAAGCATTTCAGCCTTCTACACACTTTGAGTCCTCTTTCTTCTTCATCATGCCAACTAATTTCTGGCTTTTTATGTCACAAAGAAGTAATCAGCATTTAGTTGAGGGTGGCATGGGCAACCCTGGGCACAGCTGGAATCCCAGCCTGCTGCTGGAGCAAACCGTGCCAGCTGAGGATGACCATGGCAAGGAATCCAAATGATGATTCCCCATCCTTGCAGACCTCCCTCAGCCCCCAACCATGCAAATAAATGGTCTCCGGCTCTTTGGACTTTGATGGTGAGCTCTTTCTCCTGATGCAGCATCTCACTCCTTTCCATTCTGCAGTTCACTCTCAAGGCCATAATGACTTGAACACTGGCTGTCTAGAAACAGAGAGGCGGGCAGCGGCAGACAGGAACAGAGGTGGAACATCTTCCTCCATCAGGAGCTGCACCTCGGAAGTGTCCTTAGATGTGGCTTGGAATTGGGATCCTTCCATTCCCCTCAGGTATCCCTATTGCAATTTTCTGAATACATCTTGTGTTAGGCTAAATAACAGCCCCCCACAGATGTGGATGTCCTAACCATGGGACTTGTGATTTATGTCACCTTCTATCATAAAAGGGACCTCGCAGGTGTGATCCAGTCAAGGATCTGGAGATGGGAGGTTATCTGGGATGATCTGGGTGGGCCCAAGGTATCCACAAGGGTCCTTATCAGGCAGAGACAGTAGGGTAAGAGGGAGAAAAGGAGATGTGATGATAGAAGGGGAGAGAGACTGAGAGATCAGAGGATGCTACAAGGCTGGCTTGAAAATGAAGGGAGAAGCCAGGAGCTGAGGACAGCAGGTGCCTCTAAAAGCTGGAAAAGGCAAGCGAATGGCTTCTCCCAGAGCCTCCCCAAGGAGCAAAGCCCTGCCCACGCCTTGATTTTAGGACTCTACTGGAAAAGCACAACTTTGTGTTGGTTTAAGCCACGGTGTCTGTGGGGCTTTGTGACAGCAGGAGAGGAACCAGCACACCACTCTCTCCCCATCAGGGCCCTCCCGTGCGCTTAGAAGATCTAGTGAGGATGAAATGCATCACGTAACCAGAAACCTATAGAAACAGTTTCTGAATTTGCTTTTCGTAGGAGAGTCAGCCAAAAATATCAACAGCCACAATTTATTGGATGCCTTCAGGAAAAATGTCAAAGCCAGGCATTCGTCCAAAGTGAGTGGTCCTGCTTCATGTCCCGGCACTCCTTGTCCCCTTTCCACCAGCTGACAGCAGGTGCTCCCCAGAATGAGGCGGGTGAGGAGGGTTCACCATTGCTCTCCACCTCTCAACACAAAAGATGATTCCACCTGTACCAATTATCCTGGGGGTTTGTGGTCTGCAACCAGCCCTTTGGTGCCAATTTTTCTATTAGGCAGGACCCTTTGGATGCAAGCAGAACATAGCAAAGCAAAACCAAGACAAAAGCAAATGCAAAAACAAAACAAACGAAAAATCTTTACAAATCTCGCTATCTCAAGAGTAGAGGCATATATTTGAGTGATCCAGAGAGAAAGCTCACAGAATTAGAGAAATCCATGGGTGTGTGTGTGCGTGCACATTTTTTAAAAACAGGCTTAGGGAAGACCAGGGACCCAGAAAGCCTCGGGTCTCTCAGCGGTAGGGAACCAGCTACTCTACAGGCCTCAGCTCCACTGCCTGCTGCCTCCAAGGGTTTTCTTTCAGGTACTCCAATTTCCAGGGGAGAGACACGGATGGGCCCCAGGGGACGTTTGAGACGTTGGTCATGGCTAGGGGACAGAGTAAAGAAGGGACTGTCACACGAGGGGAACATAAGCTGAGCAGGCTGGCCTCCTAACCGGGGCCTTTTAGAAGCCCCCTCCTCATCCCAGTGGGAGCAGTGGGGGAAGGGAGCCTCCACCTCCTGCCCACCTCCCTTACTAGTACCTCCCTAGCTGTTTTCTGCAGAGCCAGGCTCTGGAGTCATGGGGGCCGCAGTGTCCTGGTGGGCGGAGTGCCTGAGCCTTAAAAGCCCCACCTGTGCTTCTCACTCCCTACTTCGTGATTGAGAAGCAGATTAAGGCTTTCCCCTTCCCCATCAAGGTATTTTTTTTTACTTCCTTCTTTCTTTATCAGACCCCACCTGGTGTCCCTTCTCTCCTCCTCTCCCGCTCCATTCACCTGCTCTCTGTCTCAGGTCTCTACCAGCGTCTGGCAGCTAGGGAGGCTGGCGCGCTGTCCTGGTCCCACGGCTGATTGGAGAAATCCTGTGGCTCCAGCTTTTTAGATGCTGGTGGGGAGGAGCCTCACCTCCCTTCCAGGCCTGCTTTTCACCCCAGGACTCATTAGGAGAATTTCTGCACTATAATTGGAAGATAATTCATCGCATGTTTTCCCTATTGTAATAAGCGAGCCCCTTCTTTCTTTCTTTGTGCCTGGTGACCACAGCAGGAAGGCAGGAGGGTGACTGCAGATTCCCAGGAACAAAGCTGCTCCCAGAACCCCCAAATAGTAGGGTGACTCTTAGGATGAGAAATGCATATCCATGAGCCAGGATTTGGGAACCAGGGGATGACGTGGCCATCCAGGGCTCGTACTGAGGGTGCAGCAGCCAGGACTGAGGCAAAGGCAGATGTCTGATGATTGCAAAACGAGATGATTTCTATTCAGTTCAGTTCTACGTGAGGCTCTACTCAAAAGAGGTGATGTTGTTATTCAGGCTTCCTAATCTTTGGTGAGTGAAACAATTGTTGATTCCCACAGCTTGTTTTTTTCTTGCCAGCTTTCTCCCATCATGTAATAGACAAAAACCTTGAACTGGGAAATCCCTGTGGTGCTCCACAAGAGCGAGGCACCCTCAGGTGTGAGATTTGGAGCCTTTTCAATGGTTAGACTCGGCCTAAGCAGCAATAGATCAGTCACTCCAAATTCTCTCCTTTGTCTACTTTTAATGTCGTCCTCCATCAAGGAAGGAACCAGATGGGGGCCAACCTTTCAGACTGATGTCCAGGGGATGCTGGAGCTGCCTTTCCCAGCACACAGTGTCAACACGGATCTGGAGAGGTCGTGTGCTGACCTCCAGGGGGTACCCCAGGGAATGGTGGGATGTGAGAGTGACAGACCAGGAGGACGGGGGCCTTTATCGGTCAAGTGCTGTTCTATCCCCACCATCTTTTAGCTAGTGAATAATCTCAAGGGGATTATCAAAAGCCTAGAAGCGAAGAAGCATTTAAAAGGTCCGTATCTAGGAATCTGGTTGATCAGAGGATCAGGGAGGGATAAGATTGGCTGAAAGACAGATTTCGGGCTTACCATCAGAAAAGAATCACTGGGAAAATCTAATATTGGTACATGGGGGAAAAGCAACACGTGGATTGAATGAGGGGATTTCCTGAGAAGAAAACGTGAGGTATGCAAGCCAGACAGCACAGAGTGACAAAAATCCAGCCACCCACCTCAAACTCCTCTTGAGCTGAGATCCAGCTGCCACTGAAGCAACACAAAAAAAATCAGCCAGGCATGGCAGCACACGCCTGAAATCCCAGTTACTTGGGAGGCTGAGGCAGGAGAATCGCTTGAACCTGGGAGGTGGAGGTTGTAGTGAGTCAAGATCGTGCCACTGCACTCCAACCTGGATGACAGAGCAAGACTCTGTCTCAAAAAATATATATAGATATAGATATAGATATAGATATAGATAGATAGATAGATAGATATGCATTTTCAGGAAATTAACAAATGGTGTTTTCAGATATTTATGATTTCTGATGCTTTTCATTTGTTTCTGGTGATTTGACTTTCCCTTTAGCATCATTTCTTTTTTAGCCGAGGAATTTGCTTTCTTCACTTATTTTTGTCTCCTTTTATTTGTTCTTATTTCAATAGTTTTTGGGGTACAGGTGGTTTTGGTTGCAGTAAGATGAGTTTTTTAGTGGTGATTTCTGGTATCTTGGCGCATCTGTCACCTGAGTAATATATGCTGTACCCTATATGTAGGTTTCATCCCTCACTCGCCTCCTAATCTTTCCCCTGAGTCTCCAGAGTCTATTGTATCATTCTTTTTGTTTGTTTGTTTTGAGACGGAGTTTCACTGTTGTTGCCTAGGCTGGAGTGCAATGGGCGCCATTTCAGCTCACCACAACCTCCACCTCCCGGGTTCAAGTGATTCTCCTGCCTCAGCATCCCGAGTAGCTGGGATTACAGGCATGCGCCACCACGCCCGGCTAATTTTGTATTTTTAGTAGACACGGGGTTTCTCCATGTTGGTCAGGCTGGTCTTGAACTCCCAACGTCAGGTGATCCGTCCGCCTTGGCCTCCCAAACTGCTGGGATTACAGGCGTGAGCCACCATGCCCGGCTCATTGTATCATTCTTATAACTTTGCGCCCTCATAACTTAGCTCCTACTTATAAATGAGAACATACGATATATTTTTTTCCATTTCTGAGTTACTTCACTTAGAATCATGGCCTCCAGCTGTATCCAAGTTGCTGCAAAAGACATTATTTTGTTCTTTTTTATGGCTGAGTAGTATTCAATGATGTATATGTACCACATTTTCTTTATCCACTCATTGGTTGATTGGCACTTAGGTTGATTCCATGTCTTTACAATTTTGAATTGTGCTGCTGTAGACATGTGTGTGCATGTGTCTTTCATACAGTGACTTATTTTCCTCTGGGTAGATACCCAGTAGTGGGATTGCTGGATAAAATACTAGTTCTACTTTTGGTTCTTTAAGGAATCTCCATATTGTTTTCCATAGTGGTTGTACTAATTTACATTCTTACCAGCAATGTAAAAGTGTTCCCTTTTCATTTCATCATGCCAACGTTTATTGTTTTTTGACTTTTTAATTATGGCCATTCTTGCAGTTGTAAGGTGGTATCTCATTATGGTTTTAATTTGTTTTTCCCTGATGATTAGTGATGTTGAGCATTTTTTCATGTTTGTTGGCCATTTGTATATCTTTGTTTAAAAAATGTATATTCATTTCCTTTGCCCACTTTTTGACTTGCATATGTTAAACCATCCCTGCATTCCTTAGATGAAACCCACTTGATCATGACGTATTATGTTTTTGATGTGCTGTTGGATTCGGTTAGCTAGCATTTTGTTGAGGATTTTTGCATCTATGTTCATCAGCAATATTGCTCCGTAGTTTTTTTTTTTTTTTTTAATGGGGTCTCGCTCTATTGCACAGGTTGGAGTGCAGTGGCACAATCTCGGCTCACTGCAACCCCTGCCTCCCGGGTTCAAGCGATTCTCCTCATAGTTTTTTTTGTTGTTGTTGTTATGTCCTTTCCTTGTTTTGCTATTAGGGTGATACTGGCATCATAGAATGATTTAGGGAGGATTCCCTGTTTCTCTATCTTTTGGAATAGTTTCAGTAGGATTAGTACCAATTCTTCTTTGAATATCTGGTGGAATTCAGTTGTGAATCCATCTGGTCCCGGACATTTTTTTGTTGACAATTTTTTTTTTTTTTTTTTTTGAGACGGAGTCTCGCTGTGTCGCCCAGGCTGGAGTGCAGTGGCCGGATCTCAGCTCACTGCAAGCTCCGCCTCCCAGGTTTACGCCATTCTCCTGCCTCAGCCTCCCGAGTAGCTGGGACTACAGGCGCCCGCCACCTCGCCCGGCTAGTTTTTTTGTATTTTTAGTAGAGACGGGGTTTCACCATGTTAGCCAGGATGGTCTCGATCTCCTGACCTTGTGATCCACCCGTCTCGGCCTCCCAAAGTGCTGGGATTACAGGCTTGAGCCACCGCGCCCGGCCTTGTTGACAATTTTTAATTTTATTTCAATTTTTATTTTAGGTCTAGTGGTACATGTTAAGGTTTGTTACATAGATAAATACATGTCACAGGGGTTTGTTGTACATATTATTACATCACCCAGGTATTAAGCTCAGTACCCAATAGTTATTTTTTCTGCTCCTCTCCCCCTCCCACCCTTCCCACTCAAGTAGACCCTAGTATCTGTTGTTTCCTTCTTTGTGTTCATAACTTTTTTTTGTTTGTTTGTTTGTTTTTTGGTTTTTGAGACAGAGTCTCACTCTGTCACCCAGGCTGGAGTGCAGTGGAGCAATCTTGGCTCACTGCACCCTGCACTTCCCGGGTTCAAGCAATTCTTCTGCCTTAGCCTCCCCAGCTAATTTTTAGTAGAGATGAGGTTTCACCATGTTGGTCAGGCAATCTCAAGCTCCTGACCTCAAGTGATCCACCCGCCTTGGCCTCCCAAAGTGCTGAGATTATAGGCGTGAGCCACCACACCTGGCCTTTGCGTTCATAAGTGCTTATCATTTAGCTCCCACTAATAAGGGAGAACATGTAGTATTTGGTTTTTCTCTTCCTGCATTAGTTTGCTAAGGATGACAGCCTCCAGCTCCATCTATGTTCCCACAAAAGATATGATCTTGTTCTTTTTTATGGCTGTATAATATTCCATGGTGTACATGTACCACATTTTTTTAATCCAGTCTGTCATTGATGGGCATTTAGGTTGATTTCATGTGTTTGCTATTGTGAACATGCTGCAATGAACATTGAAGTGCACTTGCCTTTACAGTAGAATGCTTTATATTCCTCTGATTATATACCCAGTAATGGGATTGCTGGATTGAATAGTAGTTCTTTTAACTATTTGAGGAATCACCATACAGCTTTTCACAATGGTTGAACTAATTTACACTCTCTGCCAAGACTCCACATAGTTCTATCTGTCAGACTGAAGACTGAAGGCCCTGGTGGAGTGGGTTCACAAGGAGTTCTCCTGACCCAAAGGGTTGCAAAGACCTGAGGGAGAAGCGTGGTTTCCCAGGATGGCTCATTCAGTCACCACTTCCCTGGGCAGGGGAGGATTCCTTTGCTCTGTGTTGCTCCTAGGTGGCTCATTGTCCTATCTTGCTTTTCTTGATTTTTGGGTCAAGCTGTTTCCTTGATTAATCCCAGTGCAAGTACCTGAAGGTTTCAGTTGAAGGTGTTGTATTTACTTGCCCCTCCTGTTCCTCTCTGTGAGAGCCACACACCCTAGGGGCTTCCCCTAGTCAGCCGTCTTGGCCTCTCTCTGGCCATGTTCGTATTACTGGTTCAATCTCACTTCTTGTTATTGGTCTGTTCAGGGTTTCTATTTCTTCCTAATTGAATCTAGGAGGGTGGTATATTTCCAGGAATGTATCCATTTCCTCATTTCCTCTAGATTTTCTTTTTCTTTCTTTCTTTTCTTCTTTCTTTCTTTTTTTTTCTTTCTTTCTTTTTTTTTTTCTTTCTTTCTTTTTTTTTTTTTTTCCTGAGACAGAGTTTTACTCTTGTTGCCCAGGCTGGAGTGCAATGGCATGATCCTGGCTCAATGCCCTCCCTCCCTCCTGACAGGATCTCACTCTGTCACCCATGCTAGAGTATGGTGGTGCGATCTCCACTCACTGCAGCCTCTACTTCCTGGGCTCAAGGGCTCCTCCCATCTCCACCTACTGAGTTGCTGGGAATACAGTTGTGTACCACCCCACCTGGCTACTTTTTTGTATTTCTTGTAGAGACATGGTCTTGCCATGTTGCCCACGCTGCTCTTGAACTCCTAGACTCAAGTGATCTGTCTGCCTCAGCCTCCCAAAATGGCAGCTTCTTCTTCTTCTCTTCTTCTCTTCCTCTCTTCCTCTCTTTCTCTCTTCTTCTTCCTCTTCTTCTTCCTCCTCCTCCTCTTCCTCCTCCTCCTCCTCTTCTTCTTCCCCTTCTTCTTCCTCTTCCTCTTCTTCTTCCTCTTCCTCCTCTTCTTCTTCTTCTTCTTCTTCCTCTTCCTCTTCCTCTTCCTCTTCCTCTTCTTCTTCGAAACGGACTCTTGCTCTGTCGCCCAGGCTGGAGTGCAGTGGCATGATCCTAATTTTTGTATTTTTTGCAGAGACAGGGTTTTGTCATGTTTCCAGGCTGGTCTTGAACTCCTGAGCTC
Source organism: Macaca nemestrina (assembly GCF_043159975.1). Lineage (NCBI taxonomy): Eukaryota > Metazoa > Chordata > Mammalia > Primates > Cercopithecidae > Macaca > Macaca nemestrina. The sequence goes on along the minus strand of NC_092139.1, from coordinate 103,762,685 downwards.
AAGAAATTCACCCATCTTAGACTCTCAAAGTGTTGGAATTACAGACGTGAGCCTGGTCCAAAGTGGCATACACTTCTTTATCATCTGTTTCTTTTGAGGAGGGACAGAATTGTTATCTTGTCATGTAGGTAGGGAAACTAAGGCAAAGACAGAGATAAGGGCTTGCTCAAGATCACACGAGTCAGTGAAGAAACTAAGGCTCGAAAACACGTTCAGGGAAGCTCCTGACAAACTGACTCTCTAGCAGGTAACAACCATACATTCTGTACAAAATACATAACAATGACTTCAGGGCTTGAGAGAATAAACAGAGGCAGGAAGACTTTGAGAGGAGTCACAGTAAAAAGGAAACAATGGGCACAGGTGAATTCTCCATTTTTTAGCTTTTTGTTCAGGGCACCTGAACATGTAGTCATGGCACTGGCCAAAGTAGCTAAAACTCTGACAGAAAGGTCACTATCTTCTGGCCTGAGGAAACCAGAGGACAGAGGTCAGGGCAACCACCACTGCTGGAGAGGAAGGGGAAATTGTTAAGGGAGTTACCCAAAGAAGGGAAACTCTAAATCCTATGTATAATCTTGACACCAGCATCAGACTGATCCTGAACCACACACGCATGAAGCACACTAGAAGTTGTCTGAGGCCAGGCGCAGTGGCTCATGCCTGTAATGCCAGCACTTTGGGAGGCCAAGGCAGGTGAATCACAAGATCGGGAGTGCCAGACCAGCCTGGCCAACATGGTGAAACCCCATCTCTACTAAAAATACAAAAATTAGTTGAGCGTGGTGGCAGGTGCTTTAATTTCTATTTTCATTTAAAAAGCAACTCACCTCCGCCTATTTGAGTCCAGGCCTTGCACAGGGCACTGGGACTATGAGGTGCTTGAGAAACCCACAATCTCATAAAGAAAGATAGACAAGAAAAGAGGGCATGAGGCTGGATTTAAGCACCCCCAGGTTGCCGTGGAATCCCTGCGCTGGTGACAGTCAATGCTACAGGAAGGATCTGGTGGGTTTCTCAGAGATTGCTTGATTTGGACTTTGGATGACCTAGTGTATTAGTCCATTTTCACCCTGCTATAAAGAAATTCCCTGAGACTGGGTAATTTATAAAAGAAAGAGGTTTTACCGGGAGCAGTGGCTCATACCTGTAATCCCTGCAATTTGGGAAGCCAAGGCAGGTGGGTCACCTGAAGTCAGGAGTTTGAGACCAGCCTGGCCAACATGATGAAACATGTTGGGATAAACAAGAAACCCACAGAGACTTTTTCACCAAGGCCAGCACGTTTGATAGGTCTGCATCTCACCTCTGAGGATCACGAAGTGTGTGTGAGCCGCGTCCCAGCAGGGAGGCACTGATGCTCACAAGGATTCTGAAACCACTGTGTGCTGTTAGGAAATGCTCTTGATCCATGAGTCTCCAACATTGCCAACCCGTCCAGCAAGAAGGGGAGAGATCTCATAGCAGGGGGCTTGACTAAATTTGAAGAGTCGGGAAAGTGACATTTCGGTTAAGACTTTTTTTTTCTTTGAGACAGGATCTCGCCCTGTTGCCCAGGCTGGAGTGCAGTGACTCAATCCTGACTCACAGCAATCTTGACTCACGGGTACAAGCGATTCTCCTGCCTCAACCTCCCCAGTAGCTGGGAGTACAGGTGCCCGCCACCACGCCCAGCTAATTTTTGTATTTTTAGTAGAGACAAGGTTCCACCATGTTGGCCAGGCTGGTCTCAAACTCCTGACCTCAAGTGATGCACCCGCCTCAACCTCCCAAAGTGTTGGGATTACAGGCGTGAGCCATTGCACCCGGCCTCAGCTAAGTCTTCAAGGTCGGCCAAGGGATGAAGAAGGTTGGGGAGAAGAGTGGTGATGAGGGGATCCCAGCTGCAGGTCGCATATTCAAAGGCTTGTGGCTGGGAGGGAGGTCCAGAGAAGAACTGAGTTCTAGAATCTGAAAGAAAGCCAGCATGGGTCAGAATGGAAACGGACCAGACCACAGTGTCAGCCACTCAAGCTCCCCCAGCCAGGCCTCCTGCTGAATTTTGAGGGCTGCAGTAAAAAAGCGGGCACACAGCCAGCCCTGTGTGTTGCCAGCAGCCTCGCAGGGCCAGGAGGTGGCGCTGTTGGCACACATATTGTGCTGTTGGCGCTGCGCAGCCGCAGCCGGGGACCTTGGAGGATAGGTGGTCCGAGCTGCTGCTTCTGACGTCAGCAGTAACAGAGGCACAAAGCAGGAGCAGGAGGAGTAAATGTCTGTACCAGGAAAGAGCCAAGCTGAGGACACTTTACAGTAAGTGAATAGGTTCAGGAATCCAGCAGATCCGGAGGGGTGGAGCCAGGGAAATACTACTCTGTGACAGTTTTGCTCATGAAGTGGAATGCCGGGAAAACACAGCTTCTGGACGGGCGCAGTGGCTCACTCCCGTAATCCCAGCACTTTGGGTGGCTCGGGCAGGCGGATCGCTTGAGGTCGGGAGTTCGAGATCAGCGTGGTCAACGTGATGAAACCACGTCTCTGTATTTTTAGTAAATACAGAAATTAGGGAGGCGTGGTGGTGCGCTCCTGTAATCCCAACTACTCGGGAGGCTGAGGCAGGAGAATTCGCTTGAACCGGGGAGGCGAGTCAGCCGAGATCTTGCCGAGGCGCAATCAGCCCAGATCATGCCACTGGACTCCAGCCTGGGTGACAGAGCAAAGAGCTCCGTCTCAAAAAAAAACAAAAAAACAACAAAAAAAACCACGGCGTCCAGGCAGCTCCACCTTCCATCCTGTGACTGCCACATTCTAGCGGGACTGTCTTGTTTGACTGCAGAACGGAATTGCCCCGGGGTCAGTCTGGGTCTGGGTCCACATGAGAAAGGCGCCCAGTGTTCCTCTGGCCCCAGCCCTGCACATTGACCTAGGATGGGTGGCCCTCCATACCAGGACCCCTGGCTCCTCCTCATTCCCCTCTGGCTCCTCCCTTCCTCCCACCGCCGTTCTGAGCCTCCATCCCTCTGCTCTGGGCAGTAGTTTTCAAAAGCACTGTGGTGGTAGTCACTGGGGCTGTTGGCCACATTTGTCTGGCTTTTCCCGTTTCCAAATGCACGGTGGGATTATTCTTCCTGGTCTCCTTATGGTTGGGTGGGAATATGTAACCAGTTCTGGACAAAAGAGTTTTGTATGGAAATAATATGTGTCATTTCTAAGCCACAGCAATGAATGCTGATATAAGACCCTTTTCCTCTACTGTGGCAACCAGCAATCTTCCAGAAAGTGGTTACTCCATGATCCTGAGTCCAGGAGGGAAGACAACCGGAGCAGAGCTGCACCTGCCCCATGATGGACATGTAGCATGAGCAAGAAGTAGCCTTTGCTGTTGTGAACCACTGAGATCAGGGGCTTGTTTTTTGGTAGTTTTTGTTTGTTTGGTTGGTTTGGGGGTTTTTTGTTTTGTTCTTTGTCTTTTTTTGTTTGTTTGTTTGTTTGTTTGTTTTGAGACAGAGTTTCGCTCTAGTTGCCCAGGCTGGAGTGCAATGGCACGATCTTGGCTCACTGCAAGCTCCACCTCCTAGGTTCAAGCGATTCTCCTGCCTCAGCCTCCCGAGCAGCTGGGATTACAGGCATGCACTACCATGCCCAACTAATTTTGAATTTTTAGTAGAGACGGGGTTTCCCTGTGTTGGTCAGGCTGGTCTCGAACTCCTGACCTCAGGTGATCCGCCTGCCTCGACCTCCCAAAGTGCTGGGATTACGGGCGTAAGCCACCGTGCCCGGCCTTGGGGCTTGTTTTTTACTGCAGCATAACCTAGACTATCCTGGCTGATATAAGCAAAGCTCCTGGAAATCGGGGAGCTGTTTGTAGAGCACTATGAAAGGTACATAGCTTTAATTCCTTAAATAAACTAGAATCGTCATTAACAATGAGTATCACTTATTGACCAGGAGTGGTGGCTCACAACTGTAAAATCCCTGCACTTTGGGAGGCCAAGGCAGGCGGATCACCTGAGGTCAGAAGTTCAAGACCAGCCTGGCCAACATGGTGAAACCCCGTCTCTACTAAAAATACAAAAATTAGCCAGGCATGGTGGTGCGCACCTGTAATCCCAGCTACTCAGAAAGCTGAGGCAGGAGAATCGCTTGAACCTGGGAGGTGGAGGTTGCAGTGAGCCAAGATTGTACCACTGCATTCCAGCCTGGGTGACAGAGCAAGATTCTGTCTCAAAAAAAAAAAAAAAAAAAAATCAATGAGTGTCACTTATTGAGCACCTACTATGTGTCAGGTATTATATGAGGTATACTAGGTTTTTTGGCAAATGTTTTCTCATTAATCCTCATCCTAGCACAGGGATTTGGCAATACTGGCCTATTCAGTATGATCAGTCTCAGGCAGTGAAACTCAGGGAGACGGACTCAAGGTCATGACCATAGTCTCTAAGTGGTGGAATTAAGATTCAAATGTAAGGGTCTCGGTCACCCAAATTCTCATTCTTTCCACCCCTAAGCTGTTAGCATATAAAAAGCAGGACTAGGCATACCAAAGGGGGGAAAAAAACCCAAACATTTTAATAAGAAATTATCTCTTACCAGGAAAAACATTAACATCTGCCGTTTTTCTAAATTGAATGTGAAAGATGATCCTGACAGGCTGAACAAAGACGCTTGCTGTCTGGTGTGATGTTTGACAAGGGAATCTTCTTTCATTTTCTCCTCTGATGAACCTCTCTACCAGATAAGCTGCAGCAGGAACCAAACGTTTAAGAAAAATGGAAAGACATTATTTTGTCCATCACTTAACATTTTTATTAACAAGTTGGGAGATAGCCTGCATGAATGCATCTGTGAATGGCCCGAAGTCTCACTGCCCCAGGATGACTTTGGGGAAGGAAGACCCAAGCAGCCCACTGTCGCTTGCTGTCCCACCTGCCTCAGTCCTCCTGTCCTTCTCTCCCTTCTGACCTGCAAACTAACCTTGAGGACTCACATCAACCGTCACTGCATTGGAAGCCCTCTGTGATGGTTAATATCGAGTGTCAGCTTGATGGGATTGGCGGATGCAAAGTATCGTTCCTGGGTGTGTCTGTGAGGGCGTGGCCAAAGGAGATTAACATTTGAGTCAGTGGGCTGGGAGAGGCAGACCCACCCTCGGTCTGGGTGAGCACTATCTAATCAGCTGCCAACACGGCTAGAATTAAGCAGGCAGAAGAACGTGGAAGGACTAGACTTGCTGAGTCTTCCAGCCTTCACTCCCTTCCATGGTCTTTCTCCCGTGCTGGATGCTCCCTGCCCTCGAACATCAGACTCCAAGTTCTTCAGCTTTTGGACTCTTGGACTACACCACTGGTTTGCCAGGGGCTCTCAGGCCTTCGGCCACAGACTAAAAGCTGTGCTGTCAGCTTCCCTACTTTTGAGATTTTGGGACTCCGGCTGGCTTCCTTGCTCATCAGTTTGTAAACAGCTTGTTGTGGGACTTCACCTTGTGTTTGTGTCAGTCAATACTCCTTAATAAACTCCCCTGCATATATACATCTATCCTACTAGTTCTGTCTCTCTAGAGAACCTTAACTAATACAACTTCCCTTTCCTGCCAGGCTGGGCTCCCCTCTGCCTCATTCTCTTGCCCTGTTATCCAGGCTAGAGTATAGTGGCACCATCATAGCTCCCTGCAGCCTTGACCTCCCAGGCTCAAGTGATTTTCCTGCCTCCGCCTCTGCCGTAGCTAGGACTACAGGCATACGCCAACATGCCCAGCTAAGTTTTTTAATTTTTTGTAGAGATGGGGTCTTGCTATGTTGGCCAGGCTGGTCTTGAACTCCTCCCACCTTGGGATTACAAATCCCAAAGCTCTGGGATTACAGGCGTGAACCACCATACCTGGCCTCATTCTATTTTTTTAAATTAACATTTTTATTGGTATTTGTACAAAGTAATCCAGAGAGATCCCATGTACCCTTTACTCAGTTTCCGTTAATAGTAACATCTTGCAAAAATGCTAAATGTCGGCATATAAGTTAAGCATTTAAATGTCACATATGCAAAGACACAAAGAATTAATACCCAACTGGCCAGTTTTCTCCTTTGGGGTTATAGGCTGCTAATTGTATTTTATTGTACCAAATGCAGCTTTAGCCTCTTCAATATCACCACCAAGATATTGGCATTGATATAATCAAGATATAGAATATTTCTATCACCACAAGAATCCCTCTTGTTGCCCTTTTATAGCCTCACCCACTGATCCCTATTTAAGCCTTGGCAATTGCTAATCTATCCTTCATGTCTATAATCGGGTCCAATTAAGAATGTTAGATAAATGGAATCAGCTGATCTGAAGGTGGTGCGTTATCTTGATTGACCGTTCAGTCAGAGCAGATCAAACTCCTTATTCTACTCTTTCCCCCTTCTCACGACTACACTTGAAAAGTCTTAAAAATAAATAATTTTCCAGGCATGGTGGCTCACACCTGATTAAAAAGTGGTGGAAATGGCTCATGTAGAAAGAAGGAAAGTGCTGATGTTAGAAAGAGGGAGCCATGCTGTAGGTGAATGTGGACATGTGCTCTGCTTTAGAATTTTTTTTTTTTTTTTTTTTTTTTTTGAGACGGAGTCTCGCTCTATCCCCCAGGCTGGAGCGCAATAGCGTGATCTTGGCTCAATGCAACCTTCGCCTCCCAGGTTCAAGCGATTCTCATGCCTCAGCCTCCCGAGTAGCTGGGAGGTGGAGCCCGACACCACGCCTGGCTAATTTTTGTATTTTTAGTAGAGACGGGGTTTCGCCATGTTGACGAGGCTGCTCTCAAACTCCTGACCTCAGGTGATCCTCCCGCCTCGATCTCCCAATCTGCTTTAGATTTAAAGGTAGAATTGGTTCTCATCTTCCTGACTTGACAGGTGTGGGTATACTTGCAGGTACTTGGTGATCCACCTGGTCCTCTCCCGGACCCCCAACCTACACACTCCTTGAATCGTCCTGGTATGTTGACATGAGCCCGGACATGCTGCCCTGCAGTCACAAAGCGTATCTGAGCCCTGGGCCCTGAACAGCCCCTACTGGAAGTGATACCTTGAGGGATCCAGCTTTGCTATTGTCCTCTCCTCCAGGGCCTGCCTCTACCTGAGCCCAGTGACTGGTCAGGGAGCTACAGTCCGGCTGAAAAGCCACGGTTCCTCCGAGAGACGCTAACTGGACCATGACCTTGGCCTCATTAGCTTGGCACTCTCCACCTGAGCTGCCTGGATTGGGGCCAGCCAGGAAAATTAGCTCAGGCCCATAGGCCCCTGGGAGAGGCGTCAGGCAAAAATAGATCAGAAAGAGGCAGAGAATCGTTGTGCAGGAGGGCCCGCGGAGGTCACTGGCTCCGGCATCGGCCCAGCTCTACAGATGGAGGCTGAGGCCAAGGAGGGGAAGGGGCCTGGCCAAGGTCACGCTGCAGTTTGTGCAGATTTGGGATGAGAATGAGGGTCCCCCAGCTCCCAAAGCCACGTTCTTCCCTTGCCTGTGCCTCCCAACAGGCTGTGGTCAGACAGGGACAGAAGCAGCCAATGATCAGTAAAAGTCACAGATAATTAAACAATTCATCATGGGCCATGCATTGTTCCTGTTTTTTTGTTTTGTTTTGTTTTGTTTGAGTTGAAGTCTTTCTGTCGCCCAGGCTGGAGTGCAATGGCACAATCTCAGCTCACTGCAACCTCTGTTTCCCAGGTTCAAGCGATTCTCCTGCCTCAGCCTCCCGACTACCTGGGACCACAGGCACCCGCCACTACGCCTGGCTGGTTTTTTTGTATTTTTAGTAAAGACAGGGCTTCACCATGTTGGCCAGGCTGGTCTCGAACTCCTGATCACAGTTAATCCACCTGCCTCGGCCTCCCAAAGTGCTGGGATTACAGGCGTGAGCCACGGTCCCTGGCCTCTGTTTTATTTTTTGTTTGTTTTGGTTTTTTGTTTTAAAGCATGTGAAGAAGTAAAAAATGGTCTATAACACAGAAATTTTTTCAATTTTTAAATAGATAAAAATAATACACTGGGAGACAGTGTCATGTAGTAGCTAAAAGTAGGGACTCCAGACCTCCACTGCTTGAGTTTGAATCCCAGCTCCACCTCTTACTTGTCACATGTCTTTAAGCAAGTTACCTAACTTCTCTGTGTCTCGTTTCTCTCACCTGCAAAATGGGGCTCACAGGACAGCCTGCTACATGGTGGTGTCAGGCAGAGCTGATCCATGAAAAAAAGCACCACGCCCTAGGGCCACCGTGGAATGACACTGAATCGGTGTTGGTAGGCAATGCCAATTAATAAAAGGAAAAGCAAAAGTTTAGCTGTTCCACGGAGCCCTTTCCCCAAAAGTATCAGCATTAACAGCTCCATGTGGATTCTTTTAAATATGGCATAAAAGGATCCTACTTGGCCAGGCGTGGTGGCTCACACCTGTAATCCCAGCACTTTGGGAGGCTGAGGTGGGTAGATCACCTGAGGTCAGGAGGTTCAAGACCAGCCTGGCCAACATGGTGAAACCTTGTCTCTACTAAAAATACAAAAACTAGCCAGGCGTGGTGGCGGACTCCTGTAATCCCAGCTACTTGGGAGGCTGAGGCAGGAGAATCGCTTGAACCTGGGAGACAGAGGCTGCAGTGAGTAGAGATGGCACCAATGCACTCCAGCCTGGGTGACAGAGCAAGACTCTGTCTCAAAAAAAAAAAATTCTATTTTACACAGGTTCTGCATGTTGCCTCATCCCATTAATAACATATCTGGGCATCTTTTCTTCCATCTGGTTCAGATGTAGCCCATTCTTTTAAATCGATATATGATATTGCATCCTGTGGATGGGCCATAACTTTTTTTTTTTTTTCAGAGTCTCACTCTGTCGCCCAAACTGGAGTACAGTGGTACAACCTCGGCTCAGTGCAACCTCCACCTCCCGGGTTCAAAGCAATTCTGCTGCCTCAGCCTCCTCCTGAGTAGCTGGGATTACGGGTGCACACCACCACACCTGGCTAATTTTTGTATTTTTAGTAGAGACGAGGTTTCACCATATTGGTCAGGCTGGTCTCGAACTCCTGACCTCAGGTGATCCACCCGCCTCGGCCTCCCAAAGTGCTGGGATTACAGGCATGAGCCACCACGCCCGGCCCATTTTATACACTTTAGATTTTTATTTCTTGACAAAAAATATTTTTTTTCAGTTGACCTAACCAAGGTCACTTAGTACCAAAAGTCAAAGACAGGACTCAAACCTAGATCTGCAATCACGGTGCCTGCGCTCTTTACCTCACATCATGAAAGTTTACATAAATCCACAGTTTTAACCCAAATCAGTCCACTTGGGCACAGCTGAGACATAAAAGAGGTAGCTGAAATCCAAGGGAAGACACAGACGCCTGCACCTGCAGCACAGAAGTGACATTCTCAGGAGCCCGCTGGGATTTGAGCTGCTTTCAAAAGGCATCAAAGTCTATAAGGCCAGAGCATGGCAAGAATCCTCAAAGAGACTGGCTGAGTCAGTGGGATGAGTACAGGCCCCGGGGCAAATGACCTGGGTCCCAGTACGCTAGGGCTTGTTGTATAAACTAGACCTTGTTGACCAGTAAACTTGTAGACCAGTAAAGTAGCCCTTATTGAGGTCTCTCTGCCTCTCTGATCTTTTATTTCTTCATTGGGAAAATGGGGAAGATAATCTGTCCTATTCTACAGGATGGCATTGCCATGTGTCTAGAAAACTCCCCAAAGGTAAAGTGTCAATCATGGGAAGCCCTTTGGACCCCCACCCAGCTTGCTGGGGGATGATGGCAGATAGGACTCTCTCTGTCCTGCAGTGGAATACAACGGTGAGAACAGGCTGTGTGTGGACTCTCTCGCACGGATGAGTGCTGACTTTGGGAAACGTTTGAAATGCCTGGGCAGGGCAGGTGCCCTCTGGGGTCCCTCCCAGCTCTGGCATTCTAGGGTTCAGGCACACTTCTGGACTGAGTATTCACCTGTAAGCTCCTCTTATCAAAGTTGTCTTCGGGCTGAGCACGGTGGCTCACGCCTGTAATCTCAACACTTTGGGAGGCTGAGGCGGGCAGATCATTTGAGGTCAGGAGTTCAAGACCAGCCTGGCCAACATGGTGAAACCCCATCTCTACTAAAAATACAAAAATTAGGCCGGGCGCAGTGGCTCACGCCTGTAATCCCAGCACTTTGGCAGGCCAAGGCAGGCGGATCACGAGGTCAGGAGATCGAGACCATGCTGGCTAACACAGTGAAACCCTGTCTCTACTAAAAATACAAAAAATAAGCCAGGCGTGGTGGCACATGCCTGTAATCCCAGCTACTCAGGAGGCTGAGGCAGGAGAATCACTTGAACCTGGGAGGTGGAGGCTGCAGTGAGACAGGACCATACCACTGCACTCCAGCCTGGGTGACAGAGCGAGATTCTGTCTCCAAAAAAAAAAAAAAAAAGGTTGTCTTCAAAGCATGTCCAGTGAGAGGAAAGACAGTGGCCCTGGCTTGGTGACCCCAGAGCTGGGTAGAGGTGTCTAGCACAGCCATCACCTCCAGCCCTGCCTCTGCCTCCCACTTCCCACTGAAGTCTGCGAAATTGGGGTCAGCCTCCTTTGGGTCTGTTTCAGGAATGTTGGTAACTGGAGATTCCTAACAGTGAACCTGGCTCCAAAAACACACCCCCAAGCAGAAAAATTCCAGGCCAAAGCAATTTCCCAGCCTGGCAGGAAGCTGCCTGCCTGGGCAGAGGTGGGAGGGCAGTTTGGACCCAAAGAAGGTCCACAGGCTGCTGGCCAACACACGTGGCCCCGACCCCAATCTGTCTCCTCCTGGGCCTGTCTTCCCTCCCTCCTGTCCAAATCTCTTTTATCTGGCCCCCAGCCACTGGGGGAGGAATAAGAGAGGGTGGCCTTCTGTTCACTTCACCCTTCCCTCCCTCCTCCTCCAGGGTCCCAGCCCTCCTTTCTGCCCACTGCAGTCCCAGGCTCCTCGTCCCAAGCTTCTCTCCCTGCCGGCATGGGCTAGTAAACAGCTGCCCTGTCCTCCCAGCCACCCTGCACGATGACTCTCATTAAAGCTCCCCAGTTAACAACAAGGGAGATCTACAGAAGTCCAATCAAGTGCCAAGGGTCACACAGCTAGGGAGCTAGGGAGCCACGATCCTGTCCCATAGCACCACACCCCTCCCTGTGCCCCAGCGACAGGACCCTGTGAGTCCCTGCTTCCTCCCTTCCTATCTTCACCCAGACTGGAGGTGTGGGTTGCATGTCTGGCCCCTTTGCCAAAGAATGAAGACAAAGTCATATTCCTCTTTTCTTCCCCAGGGCCAGGCAAGGACTGGATACTCAGAAAACACTGGCTGAGGCCGGGTTCGGTGGCTCACGCCTGTAATCCCAACACTTTGGGAGGCTGAGGCAGGCAGATCATGAAGTCAGGAGTTCAAGACCAGCCTGACCAATATGATGCAACCCCATCTCTACTAAAAACACAAAAGTCAGCCGGGCATGGTGGATCGCGCCTATAATCCCAGCTACTCAGGAGGCAGCGGCAAGAGAATCGCTTGAACCCGGGAGGCAGAGGTTGTAGTGAGCCAAGATCATGCCATTGCACTCCAGCCTGGGTGACACAGAGAGACTCCATCTCAAAAATAAAAAGAGGCTGGGCGCGGTGGCTCATGCCTGTAATCCCAGCACTGTGGGAGGCTGAGGTGCGGGGATCACAAGATCAGGAGATCGAAACCATCCTGGCTAACACGCTGAAACCCCATCTCTACTAAAATTACAAAAAATGAGCCGGGCGTGGTGGCAGGCGCCTGTAGTCCCAACTACTTGGGAGGCTGAGGCAGGAGAATGGCGTGAACTGCACTCCAGCCTGGGAGACAGAGCGAGACTCCTTCTCAAAATAAATAAATAAATAAATAAATAAATAAATAAATAAATAAAAAGAGAACACGGGCTGAAGGAACCTTTCAGAATGATCAGAAGGGACATGGGGCCGGGAAGGGGGGCCGGGCGCGGTGCCTCACACCTGTAATCCCAGCACTTTGGGAGGCCGAGGTGGGCAGATCATGAGGTCAGGAGATCAAGACCATCCTAGCTAACACGGTGAAACTTCGTCTCTAGTAAAACTACAAAAAAAATTAACTGGGTGTGGTGGCAGGTGCCTGTAGTCCCAGCTACTTGGGAGGCTGAGACAGGAGAATGGCGTGAACCCGGAAGGTGGAGCTTGCAGTGAGCTGAGATGGAGCCACTGCACTCCAGCCTGGGCGACAGAGCGAGACTCCGTCACAAAAAAAAAAAGAACCAGGCTGCACAGGAGGACACGAGCAGTGGGCAAGCGAGCGAGTGAAGCTTCATCTGTATTTACAGCCACTCCCCATCACTCACATGACTGCTTGAGCTCCAGCTCCGGTCAGATCAGCAGCAGCATTAGATTCTCCTAGGAGCACAAACCCTACTGTGAACTGAGCATGAGCGGGATCTAGGTTGTGGGCTCCTTATGAGACTCTAATGCCTGATGATCTGTCACTGTCTCCCATCACTCCCAGAGGGGACCATCTAGTTGCAGGAAAACCAGCTCAGGCTCCCACTGATTCTACGTGATGGTGAGTTATATAATTATTTCATGATATATTACAATGTAATAATAATAGAAATAAAGTCTCCAATAAATGTAACGTGCTTGAATCATCCTGAAACCATCCCCCCATCTCCGGTCCATGGAAAATTGACTTCCACGAAACTGGTCCCTGGTGCCAAAAACGCTGGGGACTGCTGCTTTATAAGGTCTTTGCCCCACACCCGAGAGGGGAGCAAAAGGCTGAGGTGTGCCCTGGGTACTTGCTTTCTGGCTGTTGGGGGCCACATGGGCCACCATGTGTTTTTGCAGCAACATGTCTGAAAATACAAGCCTCCTGCATTGTAAGCTGAGACGTCAGGGGGTCCTTGCCTTGGTCTCTACCACAGCCCCCCTCCTCCCGTCCCTGCCTACCCTATCTATTAGGTAATTTAAAGATGTACAGCATCTCAGCTGGGCACGGTGGCTCACACCTGTAATCCCAGCACTTTGGGAGGCTGAGGCAGGCCAATCACGAGGTCATGAGATCAAGACCATCCTGGCTAACATGGTAAAACCCTGTCTCTACTAAAAATACAAAAAATTTGCCAGGCGTGGTCATGGGCACCTGTAGTCCCAGCTACTTGGGAGGCTGAGGCAGAAGAATCACTTGAACCTGGGAGGCGGAGGTTGCAGTGAGCTGAGACTACACCACTGCACTCCAGCCTGGTGACACAGCGAGACTCCGTCTCAAAAAAAAAAAAAATAATAAAGATGTACAGCATCTCAAAAGTATCTCATGAAGCCGGGCGCGGTGGCTTACTCCTGTAATCCCAGCACTTTGGAAGGCCGAGGTGTGCGGATCACCTGAGGTCAGGAGTTTGAGACCAGCCTGGCCAATATGGCAAAATCCCATCTCTACTAAAAATATAAAAATTAGCTGGGCGTGGTAGTGGGCGCTTGTAATCCTAGCTACTCAGGAAGCTGAGACAGGAAAATCACTTGAACTCAGGAGGTGGAGGTGGCAGTAAGCTGAGATTGTGCCACTGCACTCCAACCCGAGTGACAGAGTGAGACTCCATCTCAGAAAAAAAAAAAAAAAGTATCTCATGAAACGGAATGGGAGGCACCCTTGTGTCATGGGAAGTGCGTTCTCCAGTCTCCCGTCTTGCTTTCCTGCTCCTCCCCTCTCTCATTTCTCTCTCGCCCAGTCTCATTCCAAGCCTGCATGGTTTGGAGGGCAGTTGGCACTGCATGGGCAGTAGTGCTTGGACTTGATTGGGTTGGGGAGGAAATCCTTCCCCTGTTAAACGCTAGCCAAGAATACTGTTGATCTCTATATGTATATTAATAGAAATAGGATGTTTTGTCACTGCAGAGAATTGGTTAACAAATATTGCTTGGACCAGGAGCGGTGGTTCATGCCTGTAATCCCAGCACCTTTGGGAGGCCAAAGCAGGTGGATGATTCGAGGTCAGGTGTTCGAGACCAGCCTGGCCAACATGGTGAAATCCCGTCTCTACTAAAAATACAAAAATTAGCTGGGTGTGGTGACAGGTGCCTATAATCCCAGCTACCCTGAAGGCTGAGGCAGTAGAATCACTTGAACCCAGAAGGCAGAGGTTGTGATGAGCCATCGTGCCATTGCACTTCAGCCTGGGTGAGAGAGTCTCTGTCTCAGAAAAACACACACACACACACGCACGCAAAAACGAAACACACACAAATACTGCTTAAACACTGACTGGCATTTTGTACCTCAACTTAGAACCTTATGTGCTAGTTATTCATGCCTGGAGTCAGGGAGTTTCCATGTTCAAGTGCCTGATCTGCCGTTTCTTGGCTGTGTGACCTTAAGCAAGTCACTTAACCTCTCTGAGCATCAGACTTCTCATATGTAAAATGTGAAAAGACAGTGATTCCCTTCAATCCTCTCTCCAAGTATCGCTGTCAGGGCCAACTGAAATGTAAAATGATCATGCAGACATGCTTTGTAAATTCCACGACCTATTTATATGTCTCATATTCCTGCTCTGTTGTGTACCCCAATTTTCAAAATAGTTTTCACTTGTTGTCTGCCATTAGCTCCAATCCTAATTCTCCAATTCTCTGTTCTTCTCCACGTTGTCCTCTAAATATGTCCTACTCATTTTCTATCTCTGGACTTTTACTGGTTGATCAGAGGTGAGACATCATGCCTCAGAAAAGCAGTACCGTTAAAAGCAAGAGCAGGCCAGTCGCAGTGGCTCATGCCTGTAATCCCAGGGCTTTGGGAGGCTGAGGCAGGTGGATCACTTGAGGTCAGGAGTTCAAGACCATCCTGGCCAACATGGTGAAACCCCGTCTCTACTAAAAATACAAAAAATTAGCTGGGTGTGGTGGCACGTGCCTGTAGTTCCATCTACTCAGCAGGGTCTGAGGCAGGAGAATCTCTTGAACCTGGGAGGTAGAGGTTGCAGTGAACCAAGATTGTGCCACTGTACTCCAGCCTGGCAACAGAGCGAGATTCTGTCTCAAAAAAAAAAAAAAAAAAAAAAAAAGAAAGAAAGAGCAAGAGCAAGGCTGTCCAAGTCAGAGCCTCTCATCTGCCACAAGCTCTTGAGCAAGTTAATTCCCCTCTGTGCCTTGGTTTCCCCATCTGAAAAATCAGAGGAATAATTGTTCTGCTCCCATAGGGCAGCTGTGAGAAGCAAATTCATTAATCCACATGATTGGCTTAGAACACTGCTTGGTCATGGTGGGCTCTTGAACCCTCCACCTTCCTGGCTCCTGGTTTTGATTATAGTGATCAGGAGACGAAGCACAAGGGAGTAGCTGGAAAAGCCACAGAGCTGAACGTCTGTAGCATGGGAAAAAGCTGAGGGGTGGGAGAAGGGAAAAACAGAGCTGGGAAGAGGGGAAAGGGGAGGAGGAGAGGAGAAACCTGGCAGGTTGAGCTTTGGGAAGGCGTTGAGAGCGATTCAGATGGGAAAAAAGAACACGGAAGCAGCAGGGATGTCTGCTATGGGAAATGAGAGAGATTGATTTCTTTAAAGCTCAGTGAATATTTATTGATGATGTATGATAGGGTCCTTGTTATTGAACATTTGTAATCTAGGCAGGAAGGCAATGCAGATCCATGAAAAGTGAAGCTGCAATGCAAGAGGCAGATGCTTTGCTGTAACGGTAAAGGGATCTCTCCAGGTGGTGTGTGATTAAATGTCAAATAGGCAGAACAGGAAAAAGAAGAATTCACCAGGGCAGCCGCTGTGGAACCCTGTGATGGCCACCAGCACATGGATACACGAGTTAAGCAGAGTCCTGGGGGAGGGTCAGGACTTGGATCCCTGCCTTTTGTACTAGAAGCCTTGCTCTTGAATTCACTTTTCATTTTGATGGAAAGGGACTCTGGCTTTAGGCTCTCACATGTCTAGAAATGTCTACATTTTCCCCCCTCATAAATGATTTTTGGTGAGGCATAGAATTTTACGTTCCAAATATTTTCCAAACAAATAAAAGCTTTTTTTCATTGCTTTTTAGCATTCAGTGTAGCTAATGCAATTTTTGGCCCTATGAAAATTCATTTTTTGTAGGTGATCTGCTTTTTACCTTCAAAAACCTTGAAGACTTCCTCTTACCTTTCATGTTCATAAATTTCCTCAGCTCCGATCCTAATTCTCCAGTTCTTCTCTGTTCTTCCCTACGCTGTCCTCTAAATATGTCCTACTCATTTTCTATCTCTGGGCTTTTACTGGTTGACCAGAGGTGAGACACGATGCCTCAGAAAGGCAGTACAGTTAAAAGCAAGAGAAGGCTGGGCACGGTGACTCATGCCTATAATCCTAGCACTTTGGGAGGCCAAGGCGGGCGGGTCACAAGGTCAAGAGATGGACACCATCCTGGCCAACATGGTGAAACCCCGTCTCTACTAAAAATACAAAAAATTAGCTGGGTGTGGTGAATGATATGTATACGAAAAATATGTTCTTCATTCATAACCCATTCAGTCTGAAGATGTGTGTTTTTCTTCAGCTTGGGGAGGTTTTCTTCTATTACTTCTTGGATTACTTCTTTCTTTGAACTATTTCTGTTCTTTTAGACAGGTATTGAAATCTCTGGATCTATCATCCATGTCACTTAACTTTTCTTTCATATTTTCCATATTTTGCTAACTCTTTCTCCATCTGCGTTCATTATGTTTTTCAGTCCATTGCCTGTTTTCTTTTTCACAGCTGACTGTTGCTTTCATAGATATCCTTTTGGCTTAGCTTGGGTTCTCCAATAAGTAAACCCCTAAAAACAGTATGAGTGCAAGTGGGAGATGAGTGCATTTGGGAGATGATACCCAGAGCTGCTTGTAGGGGAGAAAGGAAGTAAGATGGAGAAGGGAAGGCAGCCAGTGAAGGATGTGTTGTCAAGTCATTCTCCATGGTTAATCATGCTGGGAACTCTGGAAGCCAGTGTAGAACCCACGTCTCAGAGTTGTTCCGCCCAGGGGGTCAGGGAACTGGGATATTTATACAAGATCCCACTGGTAATTGGTGGAGGGGCTGCTTCCAGGATAGAGGGTGCTAATTCCTCAGCACTTTAGGCATGCCACACTAATTGGCATAGATGACAAGAGGACAAGGAGGGGGAATACCTCAGGGAAAGAAATGCAGGTACTGGCAATTGGAATCAGGTCACTGTGAACCAAAATGGAAACAGTAAGGGGACATGGGCAGGGTATGCCTTATTTCTTTTTCTTTTCTTTTTTTTTTTTTTTTGTTTTTTGTTTTTGTTTTTGTTTTTGTTTTTGAAAGCGGAGTCTCACTCTGTTGCCCAGGCGGGAGTACAGTGGCACGATCTCGGCTCACTGCAACCTCCATCTCCCAAGTTCAAGCAATTCTCCCACCTCAGCCTCCTGAGTAGCTGGGACTATAGATGCACTCTGCCACGCCCGGCTAATTTTTTGCATTTTTAGTAGAGACAGGTTTCACCATGTTGCCCAGCTGGTGTCGAACTCCTGAGTTGAGGCAATCCGCCCGCCTTGGCCTCCCAAAGTGCTAGGATTATAGGTATGAGCCATCACACCCGGCCTATTACATCTTATTTCATGGATGCTCTATGATCTTGTATTCCTGGGCGCACGGAACAACTTCTATCAAACTCCTTTCCATTTCCTTAAATGCTAGTGCAGCTTCTGTAGAGCTTGGAGCTTTTCTTCAATGGTTTTGCTTGTATTGACTTGAGGGAAGTTTGTTGCATGACTGGGGCCAGTGATGGTGAAAACAAAAAGTGTGAGAATATGGTATAGAAGCTGTCTTTTGGGATGACGGGAGCCTTCCGTTATTCCTGGGTTCCACCAGCTTCCTAGGACACTGTCCCATATTGTTCTGTATGTAGCTTTTCCTACCCAAGTCCAAGACACACTTCTCTGGTTTGGGGCCAATTTCCATTGCTGCCTGCTGCTTGGCAAAATGGATAAAGGAAAGGGTCAATCTGTCTTGGTCTAAATGCCAGTTCTCAACCATCCTCATGAGAACTTCAAAGCCTCATCTTGCTCCTCAGGTTCATTGTCTCTCTGAGTTGAGAAATTCCCAGAAAAATTCCTATTATTCATGGCTGCCCCCTTCTGCACATGTTTTGGGCTATTTTTTTTTTTCCTCTAACAAATTGACTCTTCAACAAATTGAGGCTTTCTGTCCTTCCAAGATTCTTCAACATTAATGGTCCACGAACACCTTCAGTTTTCCAGCCCTATTATGAGTCTATATTCTTAAATATTTATTTTCTGTCATTGCTAGGGATTGGAAATTAAAGTAGTAGTAAAAGCATGTACTCAGCCAACCATCTCCATCCAACCTCCAAGAAAGACAATTTAAAGAAGTATTGCTGAGTGTTACAAATTTAACCCCCATCACAACTGCCCACCCTGACATTCTAGAAAGAACCCACAGGAAAGATCTGGATGTGAGGTTTGTATTTTCTTTGTGTCGATGAGATGCACTGTAGTAGGCCCTATTTACCAACAATGGCTACCACAATATCTACCATTTAATCTATGTCTTCTTCTCCACTTGAGCCAGGGAAGCTATTCATGACTGCCTCATGGCAGAAGAAAAACTGTGACTTCTGAGGTTTCTGACTTCTGGGTTATAAAAATGCCATGTATTTCCACCTTGCTCTCTTGGGACACTCACAGAGCCACCATGCTCCGAGGAAAACCAAATTCACCCATGTGAAGAGATACACGGAGAGGCCATATGCAGCCCAGCTGACCTCCCGGCTGAGAGGCGATGTTGGCCAGGCACAGTGGCTCATGCCTGTAATCCCAACACTTTGGGAGGCTGAGATGAATGGATCACCTGAGGTCAGGAGTTCGAGGCCAGCCTGGCCAACATGGGAAATCCCGTCTCTACCAAAAACACAAAAATTAGCTGGGCGTGGTGACATATGCCTGTAATCCCAGCTACTCAGGATTCTAGTTCTCTAGGGACAGGACATGGTGAAGTGAAAATAGAGGTGGAAATCTAGTTCTGACATCAGAAAGATCTGAGGTCTAATCCCACCTCTACTACTTACTAGCTGTATGATCTTGGGCAAGTTGGTTTATCAACAGAATTGAGAAGATTAAATGGGATAATGTGGGATAATCCCTCCAACAATCACAGATTATCAACAATCATAGGTAGTCAACAGATATTTATTCCACACGGTTGTGACCATCTGGTGGTGTTTTATGCTCCACCCTAAAACTCAGTGGCTTGAGATAACAACAGCCATTTATTTTATTCCTGAAATTACAATTTTGTCAGGGCTCCGTGGGGCAGCACATCTCTGCTCTGTGCAGTGTCAGCTGGGGTGGCCTAACTGGACTGAAATGTCCACTTTTAGGATGGTTTACTCACATGGCTGGTAAGCTGAGATAGGCTATTGGCAGGTACTATCTACTGGGACCTCAGTTCCTCTCCATGTGGACTTTTCCTCAAAGACACTTGAGTTTCCTTCTGGCAAGGAAGCTTAGTTTCAAGATTGAATGTTCCAAGAAACCAAAAATGGAAACAGATGGTCTCTTACGACTTGAACCTTGAAACCAGTACAGCATCACTTATGCTGTATTCCATTAACCAAAGCAGTCACAAGGCCCTGTATTAGTCTATCCTGACGCTGCTAATAAAGACATACTTGGTCCAGCACGGCGGCTCCCACCTATAATCCCTGCACTTTGGGAGGCCAAAGTGCGTGGATCCCTTGAGGTCAGGAGTTCCAGACCAGCCTGGCCAACCTGGTGAAACCCCATGTCTGCTAAAAATACAAAAAAGTAGCCGGGCATGGTGGTGGGCACCTGTAATCCTAGCTACTTGGGAGGCTGAGGCAAGAGGATTGCTTGAACCCAGCAGGCGGAGGTTGCAGTGAGCCAAGATCATGCCACTGCACTCCAGCCTGGGAGACAGAGCGAGACTCCATCTCAAAAAAAAAAAAAAAAAAAAAAAGAGATATACTCAAGACTGGGTAATTTATAAAGAAAAACAGGTTTAGGCTGGGCACGGTGGCTCACGACTGTAATCCCAGCACTTTGGGAGGCCGAGGTGGGTGGATCATGAGGTCAGGAAATCGAGACCATCCAGGCTAACACGGTGAAACACTGCCTCTACTAAAAATACAAAAAATTAGCTGGGTGTGGTGGCACACACCTGTAGTCCCAGCCACTCGGGAGGCTGAGGTAGGAGAATTGCTTGAACCCAGGAGGCAGAGGCTGCAGTGAGCTGAGATCACTCCACTGCACTCCAGCCTGGGCGATGGAGCAAGATTCCATCTCAAAAAAAAAAAAAAGAGGTTTAATGGCCTCACATTTCCACATAGCCGCAGAGGCCTCACAATCACGGCAGAAGGCGAAGGAGGAACAAAGGCACATCTTACATGGCGGCAGGCAAGAGAGCATATGCAGCAGGGGAACTGCCCTTTATAAAACCACCAGCTCTCATGAGACTTATTCACTGTAACCAGAACAGCAGGGGAAAAACCCACCCCCATGATTCAATTACCTCCCACTGGGTCCTTTCTACAACATGTGGGGATTATGGGAACTGCAATTCAAGATGAGATTTGGAGAGGACACAGCCAAACCATATCACCACCCAATCTAAAGGGAAGGAAAATAGTCTCTACCTCTCAAAAGAGAGTGTAAAATAATTTGTGGTCCTGTTTAATAACCCACAAACATCTTCTAGGTATCAGATATTCTCCTAGACTCTGCAGTATAATGTGGTACAAGGTCAATACGGTGCCCTCTCGCGTGGAACTTATATCCATACTATTATTTGTCTTGTTAATGCATGCATCTTGTGCCGCCAAGTAGACTGAAAAGACCTTCCAGAGCAAGCCTTTTTCTTATTTATCTTTCTATCCTTGACATTTGACACAGTGACTGGCATGTTGTTAATGAACGGGAAAGGTTGCTGAATTAAATTACACTATGTAGAATAAAATCATGAGAAAGCACTTTGTAAACTGCAAAGCACAATTCAAACATAGATCTATAGTTATTCATCAGAACTTTTAATGATTTTTTTTTGTACCAGCCACTATCCTAGACCTTGTTAATACACAGATAATAAGACAGAGGTCTTGCCTTCAAGCCAGGTTTGCGTTACCCATTTCCTTGAAAGTCAAAGAATATTATTCTTAGGAAATTAAGTCAATGACAGCTAAGTGGTTTAATGTATTAAAAATATACAGTCGGGCATGCCCAGCCTGCTAAGGCAGAGTTCTGAAGTGTCTGCTGGAATATTGAAGTCACACCCTCCATACACAATAGACAGCCCTTCAATAAATGATAGGAGACTTATTGGCTTGTGGAATTTAAGGAAATCTATGTAATCATTAGCTGACCACGTCTAGTAGCTAGGTTAACTACCTAGCAGAAACTTTAGTGGCTGTATATCACAAAGAATACAGATCTTACAGAATTTGTCCTGGGAAGCCACTAAACAAACAGCAACAACAACAACAGACAGCAATAACAATAACAACAAATCTTGGGAAGGGAGGCGATCTGGTTTCCAGTGTTGTCCCATTATATTATATTAAATGTCCAGTTTCCAACAAAAATGCATGAACAAATAAGAAAGTATAGCTCATACATGGAGGGCTTCCTGAAGAAGCCCAGATGTTAGAGTCACTGTCAGTTTTAAATCAGCTATTATAAATACATTCAAAGAACTAAAGAAAACAAGGGGCCGGGAGTGGTGGCTCACGCCTGTGATCCCAGCACTTTGGGAGGCAGAGGCGGGTGGATCACCTGAGGTCAGGAGTTTGAGACCAGCCTGACCAACATGGAGAAACCCTGTCTTTATTAAAAATACAAAATTAGCCAGGTGTAGTGGCGCATGCCTGTAATCCCAATTACTTGGGAGGCTGAGTCAGGAGAATCACTTGAACTCGGGAGGTGGAGGTTGCAGTGAGCCAAGATCGCACCGCTGTACTCCAGCCTGGGCAACAAGAGTGAAACTCTGTCTCAAAAACAAAAACAAACAAACAAAAAAACCCAAAAAACCACTAAAGAAAACAATGATCAAAAGTTAATGATAGGCCGGGCGCGGTGGCTCAAGCCTGTAATCCCAGCACTTTGGGAGGCCAAGACGGGCGGATCACGAGGTCAGGAGATCGAGACCATCCTGGCTAACACGGTGAAACCCCATCTCTACTAAAAAATACAAAAAACTAGCCGGGCGAGGTGGTGGGCGCCTGTAGTCCCAGCTACTCCGGGGGCTGAGGCAGGAGAATGGCGTAAACCCGGGAGGCGGAGCTTGCAGTGAGCTGAGATCCGGCCACTGCACTCCAGCCCAGGCGACAGAGCGAGACTCCGTCTCAAAAAAAAAAAAAAAGTTAATGATAAACAAAGTATAAATAAACAGAATAAAAAGTAAAGTTAAAAATAAATAAATAGGCCAGGTGCAGTGGCTTCTGCCTGTAATCCCTGCACTTTGAGAGGCCAAGACAGGCAGATCACCTGAGGTCAGGAATTCGAGACCAGCCTGGCCAATATGGCAAAACCCCATCTCTACCAAAAATACAAAAGTTAGCTGGGCATGGTGGCAGGCGCCTGTAACCCCAGCTACTCGGGAGGCTGAGGCATGAGAATCGCTCGAACCCGGGAAGCGGAGGTTGCAGTGAGCAGAGATCGTGCCACTGCACTCCAGCCTAGGGGACAGATAGAGACTCTGTCTTCAAAATAAATAAATAAAAATTAAAAAAATAAAAGGTAAGCATGAGAATGATCTCTTGCCAACTAAAGAATATTAACTAAAAATACAGAAATTATACATTGTTTTAAATAGCCAACTAGAGACCGGGCCTGGTGGCTCATGCCTGTAATCCCTGCACTTTGGGAGGCCAAGACAGGCAGATCACCCGAGGTCAGGAGTTCAAGACCAGCATGACCAACATGGAGAAACCCCTCTCTACCAAAAACGTAAAAATTTGCTAGGCGTTATGGCGCATGCCTGTAATCCCGGCTACTTAGGAGGCTGAGACAGGAGAATCACTTGAACCCAGGAGGTGGAGTTTGCAGTAAGCTGAGATCATACTACTGAACTCCAGCCCGGGAGACAGAGCAAGACTCCTTCTCAAAAAAATGAAATATTAAAGGAAGTCCTTGGGGCTGAAATAAAAGGACACAAAACAGAAACACAAGACATAATTCACTTGAAGAAATTAAGAGAACTAGTACAAGTAACTACATAGGTAAATACAAAAGAAAGATAGTATATAGGTCTTTTGTTTGTAATTCTTTTCTCCTATTACCTGACTTAAAAGACATTTTCATAAAATAATTATAAAACTGTACTGATAGTCTTACAATACATAAAAATGTAATTTGTATGATAAAACCTGCACAAAGAGGTCAAAAACAACCATAGTAGAACAAACATTTATATATACTATTAAAATTAAGTTAGTACTTATCTGAACTAGATAGCTTTACATTAAGATGTTAATTATGATCCTCGAAGCAACCATTAAAAAATGATCTTGTCTGGCACAATGGGTCACACCTGTAATCCCAGCACTTTGGGAGACTAAGACAGGCAGATTACTTGAGCCAGGAGTTCCAGACCAGCCTGTGCAACATGGCGAAACCCTGTTGCTACAAAAAAATACAAAAAACTAGCTAGGCTTGATGGTGCACATCTGTGCTCCCAGCTAGTCTGGAGGCTGAGGTGGGAGGATTTCTTGAGCCCAGGAGGTTGCAGTAAGCCGAGATCATGCCACTGCACTCCAACCTGGGTGACATAGTGAGATCCTATCACAAAAAAAAAAAAAAAAAAAAAAAGGTAGGCTGGACACAGAGGCTCATGTTTATAATCCCAGCACTTTGGGAGGCTGAGGTGAGAGGATCACCTGAGGTCAGGAGTTTGAGACCAGCCTGGCCAACATACAGAAACCCCATCTCTACTAAAAATACAAAATCAGCCAGCCAGGCGTGGTGGCGGGCGCGTGTAGTCCCAGCTACTCCAGAGGCTGAGGCAGGAGAATCACTTGAACCTGGGAGGCGGAGGTGGCAGTGAGCCGAGATGATGCCACTGCACTCTGGCCTGGGTGACAGACCAAGTCTCAAAAAAAGAAACAAAAAGGAAAAAAAAGAAAAAGGGTATATGTGTGTGTGTGTGTGTGTGTGTGTGTGTGTGTGTGTGTGTATATATATATATTTGAGATTGAGTTTCGCTCTTGTTGCCCAGGATGGAGTGCAATGGCGTGATCTCAGCTCACTGCAACCTCCGCCTCCCAGGTTCAAGCGATTCTCCTGCCTCAGCCTCCAGAATAGCTAGGATTACAGACATGCGCCACCACGCCTGGCTAATTTTGTATTTTTAGTAGAGACGGAGCTTCTCCATGTTGGTCAGGCTGGTCTCGACCTTCCGACCTCAGGTGATCCGCCTACCTCGGTCTCTCAAAGTGCTGGGATTACAGAAGCGAGCCACCACGTCTGGCGAAAAGGATCTTAAATACTGCGCGCGCGCACACACACGCAAAGGTAATTAAAAATAGTGTGCTAGTAAAGGGCCAATAAACACATGGAAAGGTGCTCCACGTCATTAGTCACTAGGGAAACGTACATCCAAACTGAATGAGGTAATACTTCATACCCATTAGAGAAAAAAAAAAAAAAAAAAAAAAAAAGCAAAAGAGACAATATTGGCAAGGATATGGAGACATTGTAATCCTCTTACATTGTTGGTGTGAATGCAAAATGATATATCCATTTTAGAAAGGAGTTTGGCAGTTCCTCCAAATGTTGAACAGAGTTACCATATGACTTAGCCATTTCTTGCCCAGGTATAAACTAGTGAGAAATCAAACCACATATCCACACAAAAACTTGAACTTGAATTTTGAAAGCACCATTATTTGTAATAGCCAAAGAAGTGGAAACAACTCAAATGCCTGCCAATTGATAAATGGATAATCAAAATGTTTATATCTATACAATAGAATAGTATTCAACCTACAAAAGGAATGAAATTCTGATACATGATGTAATATCACATCACGGATGAACCCTGAAGGCATCCTGCTAAGTCAAAGAAACGGATACAGAAGGACACATATACAATATTTGTTGTATGATTCTACTTATTTGTGGTATGCTGGAATAGCCAAATACCTGGAGACAGAAAGTAGAGTAGTGGGCTACGTGTGGTGGCTGCCGAGGCAGGTGGAAAGCCTGTAATCCCAACACTTTGGGAAGCCGAGGCAGGTGGAGGGCTTGAGGTCAGGAATTTGAGACCAGCCTGATCAACATGGTGAAACCGTGTCTCTACTAAAAATACAAAAATTAGCCGGGCGTGGTGGCAGGTGCCTGTAATCCCAGCTACTCAGAAGGCTTAGACAGGAGAATTGCTTGAACCTGGGAGGCAGAGGCAGTAGTGAGCCAAGATCACGCCACTGCACTCCAGCCTGGGCAACAAAGCAAGACTTGGTCTCAAAACTAACTAACTAACTAACTAACTAACTAACTAACTAACTAACTAAATAAATAAATAAATAAATAAGAAAAAGAAATAAAGGAAGTGGAATAGTGGTTACCAGGGGTTGAGGGAGGAAGGACTGGGGAATTACTGCTTAATGAGTGTAGTGTTTCAGAATGGAATGATGAAAAAGTTCTGGAGATGGTTGCACAGCAATGTGAACACGCTATCATTGAACTAGACACTTAAAAATGGCTAAAATAGTAACTTCTCACAATATCCCCCCCATGCCAAAAAATAGTAATTCTTTTTTTTTTTTTTTTTGAGACAGTCTTGCTCAGGCTGGAGTGTAGTGGCACGATCTCAGCTCACTGCAACCTCTGCCTCCTCGGTTCAAGCAATCCTCCTGCCTCAGCCTTCTGAGTAGCTGGGATTACATACAGGTGCTGGCTAATTTTTGTATTTTTCAGTACAGATGGGGTTTCATCATGTTGGCCAGGCTGGTCTCAAACTCCTGACCTCAAGTTATCTGCCCACCTCGGCCTCCCAAAGCGTTGGGATTACAGGCATGAGCCACTGTGCCTGGCCGTAATTCTTACCTTATGCATACATTATCAGAATAAAGAGTTGTTAAAAATTACAACACGTCCACACACGGAATAAAATACTGATACAAGCTGCAACACAGATGAATCTTAAAAACACTATGCTAGTTGAAAGAAGTCAGTCACAAAAGATTACATATGGTATGATTCTATTTATATGGGATGTCCAGAATAGGCAAATTCATAGAGACAGAAAGCAGATTAGTGATGGCCAGGGCCTGAGGGAGAAGGAAATAGAGAATGACTGCTTCTCAAGAAGTCAAATAAGCACTGGGTTTCTTCTGAGAGTCATAAAAACGCTCTGGAGTTAGACAGTGGTGATGTTTGCACAGTTCTGTTACTATACTGAAAGCCGCAAAACTATACACTTTAAGCCGGGCGCGGTGGCTCAAGCCTGTAATCCCAGCACTTTGGGAGGCCGAGACGGGCGGATCACGAGTTCAGGAGATCGAGACCATCCTGGCTAACACGGTGAAACCCCGTCTCTACTAAAATACAAAAAAAAATTAGCCGGGCGAGGTGGCGGGCGCCTGTACTCCCAGCTACTCGGGAGGCTGAGGCAGGAGAATGGTGTGAACCCGGGAGGCGGGGCTTGCAGTGAGCTGAGATCCGGCCACTGCACTCCAGCCTGGGCAACAGAGCTAGACTCCGTCTCAAAAAAAAAAAAAAAAAAAAAACTATACACTTTAAGAGGACAAATTTTATGATATGTGAATTCTATCTACATAAAGCTATCAGAAAAATGTACAGTTCAGCTGGGTGCAGTGGCTCATGCCTGTAATCCCAGCACTTTGGGAGGCTGAGGGGGGCGGATCATCTGAGGTCTGGAGTTTGAGACCAGCCTGCCCAGCATGGTGAAACCCCGTCTCTACTACAAATACAAAAAAAAATTAACCGAGCATGGTGGCAGGTGCCTGTAATCCCAGCTACTTGAGAGGCTGAGGCAGGAGAATTGTGGGAACCCAGGAGGAGGACATTGAAGTGAGCCAAGATCATGCCACAGCACTCCAGCCTGGGTGACAAGAGTGAAACTCCTCCCAAAAAAAAAAAAAAAAAAAAAAGTAAAGAAAAATGTAGAGTTCATCTTGACTTACTTTACATAACTTATAACCAAAGAGGCCCATTTAAAGGAAGCCAGGAATATGAGAAATGAAAGGGTTATATAAAGCAAAGAAGCCGGGCACGGTGGCTCACGCCTGTAATCCCAGCACTTTGGAAGGCCAAAGCAAGCGGATCACCTGAGATTGGGAGTTGGAGACCAGCCTGGCCAACATGGTGAAACCCAATCTCTACTAAAAATACAAAAATTAGCCGGGTGCTGTGGCGGGCGCCTATAATCCCAGCTACTTGGGAGGTTGGGACAGGAGAATGGCTTGAACCAGGGAGGCAGAGGTTGCAGTGAGCCGAGATCGTGCCATTGCACTCCAGCCTGGGCGACAGAGGGAGACTGTGTCTCAAAAAAAAAAAAAGAAAGAAAAATTAAAACAATTAATTAAAATAAAAAGAGACTGTGACTCTGTCTTGCTGGTGCCATCTCCCTTGCTCCCACTCGCTCCCTTTGAGAAAGTCAGCTGCGTGGTGTGAGCCGCTCTGTGGAGAGGTTCAGATGGCAGGGAACAGAGGCCCTTAAGCCAAAAGCCCTGGAAGAACTCAATCCTGCCACTCGAGTGAACTTGACAGTGAATCCTACTCAGCTGGATTTTGAGGGGCCTGTGGTCCCAGGCAACCTGGTGACTGCTGCCCTGGGAGACACCCTGGCCTGGAGGGCCCTGCAATCAGCACCCAGGTTCCTGTCCCACAGAAACTGTGAGATGATCAATATTTGTTGTTGGTTGTTTTGGGGGCAATTTGTGATGTGTATGGTTTATATTTTTTCTTTCTTTTTTTTTTTTTTTTTTTTGAGACAGTCTCACTCTGTCGCCCAGGCTTAAGTGCAGTGGCATGATCTCGGCTCACTGCAACCTCCGCCTCCTGGGTTCAAGAGTTTCTCCTGCCTCAGCCTCCTAAGTAGCTGGGACTACAGGTGCCCGCCACCATGCCTGCATAATTTTTGTAATTTTAGTAAAGACGGGGTTTCACCATGTTGGCCAGGCTGGTCTCAAACTCCTGACCTCAGGTGATTCCTCACCCTCCCAAAGTGCTGGGATTATAGGCATGAGTCACTGCACCCAGCCCTATATTTTGTATTTTCTGTGTCTTATGATGTTTTGGCATCCTAAAAACCTTCCTGGCTGGGGGCTGACTGCCCCTCCTGGGATTAGCCAATTCTTATAGATACAAAAGAATTCAGTCGGGGTTGGGGGCTAGGGGATGGACATTTAGCATTAGAAGAAATATCTAATGTAGGTGACAGGTTGATGGGTGCAGCAAACCACCATGGCATGTGTATACGTATGTAACAAAACTGCACGTTCTGCACATGTACCCCAGACCTTAAAGTATAATAGATAGAAAGAAAGAAAGAAAGAAAGAAGAAAGAAAGAAAGAAAGGAAGGAAGGAAGGAAGGAAGGAAGGAAGGAAGGAAGGAAGGAAGGAAGGAAGAAAGAAAGAAAGAAAGAAAGAAAGAAAGAAAGAAAGAAAGAAAGAAAGAAAGAAAGAAAGAAAGAAAGAAAGAAAGAAAGAAAGAAAGAAAGAAAGGTATTAGGGCATGGGGCATGCATGAGGGATGTGAGAGCTGTGGGAGGGAGAAGGTGCGTTCTGACTTATTTCCACCCTGAATGTCCTCAGGAGGAAATATGTTTGGGGGCTTTCTGCCTTAGTGACCACCAGGGCAGCAAGCTGAGAGAAAGTCAGATGGAATCTAGCCGGAGGCGGGGGCATGTGCGTGCTTCCTGGGACATCCGTTCACCTTTGCTGCTTGTTTGACAATTTTTGGCCAGGTTCAGTGGCTCATGCCTGTAATCCCAGCACTTTGGGAGGCCAAGGCGGGTGGATCACCTGAGGTCGGGAATTTAAGACCAGCCTGACCAATATGGAGAAACCCCGTCTCCACTAAAAATACAAAATTAGCTAGGTGTGGTGGTGCATGCCTATAATCCTAGCTACTCGAGAGACTGAGGCAGGAGAATCACTTGAACCCGGGAGGCGGAGGTTGCGGTGAGCAGAGATCGTGCCATTGCACTCCAGCCTGGGCAACAAGAGTGAAACTCCATCTCGAAAAGAAAGGGAAGGGAAGCAGAGGGGAGGGAAGGGGAGGGGAGGGGAGGGGAGGGGAAGGGAGGGCAGGGCAGGGCAGGGCAAGGCAGGGCAAGGCAAAGGCAAGGCAAAGGCAAGGCAAGGAAAATTTCTAGGCTGGGCGTGGTGGCTCACACCTGTAATCCCAGCACTTTGGGAGGCCAATGTGGGCAGATCACCTAAGGTCAAGAGTTCAAGACCAGCCTGACCAACATGGCAAAACCCCGTCTCTACTAAAAACACAAAAATTAGCCAGGTGCAGTGGTGGGTGCCTGTAATCCCAGCTGCTCAGGAGGCTGAGACAGGCAAATCACTTGGACATGGGAGGCGGATGTTGTAGTGAGCCGAGATCGTACCACTGCACTCCAGCCTGAGCAACAGACCAAGATTCTCTTTCAGAAAAAAAAAAGAAAAGAAAAATATTATAGTAAGATAGATACTAGAAAAACTGATTAGCTGAGAGAAAGAGGATGACAATGAAGCAAAGTCTGAGAAAGACTACAGAGGCTGTCCACAGACACAGGCATCTCACACACATTTAGAGCAGCTTAGTCACTTAGAGGTCACTTAGGCCATCCCTCTCACCTTTCAGATGAAGAAACCTCCATTGGCTCAAGGTCTCTCAACTAGGAACAGTGGCAAGGAACACCCTCATCACAGCACCAAGCTGCCTCACGTTCTGGATACAAAACAACTGTGGATTTCTCCCAATACTTCCTTCTCACATACAAAGTTCTGACTCAGGCTGAGCGCAGTGGCTCATGCCTGTAATCCCAGCACTTTGGGAGGCTGAGGCGGGCGGATCACTTGAGGTCGGGAGTTCAAGACCAGCCTGGCCAGCATGGTAAAACCCCTTCTCTACTAAAAATACAAAAAATTGTCTGGGCATGGTGGCACGTGCCGGTAATCCCAGCTATTTGGGAGGCTGAGGCAGGAGAATTGCTTGAACCCAGGAGGTGGAGGTTGCAGTGAGCTGAGATGGTGCCATTGCACTCCAGCCTGGGTGACAGAGCAAGGCTCCAGCTCAAAAAAAAAAAGAAAAAGAAAAGAAAGTTCTGACTCACCCAGAGGAGAAGGAAAGGCCAGGGCTGGATGGGCTGGCCCCAAGGGACGGAGTGCTAAAGAGGCCTGAGGGGGCTGCTGCCACAAAGGGACCGGCCAACCCCACTCCATAGCCCAATGTGTGGAGCCCCATGACATGTTCCTCACAGAGGGATTTATGAGAAGTACGTAAGTCAGTTTTGCCATAGTTTACCTCATTGCTTTCTCAGAATCCTCCCCTACCAAGCAATGACTCAGGATGAAAACAAGCCAGTAGGAAAGAACAGAAGTCCAGGCCCTAGAGCCGGCCGCATCTGGCTTTCACCCCAGCTCTGCTTCTGATGCACCAGTGACATCGGACAGGACTCTTGGCTCTTCTGTTTCTGCATGGTCTGTAAAAGGGTAAATTACTTCACCAAGCTTCTGGGAAATGAACAGAGATAATACTCGCAACAGGCTTAATACAGGGTCTTATTTATGCGGCCAAGAAACATGAAAAAAAGTGGGGCCAGGCACGATGGCTCATGCCTATAATCCCAGCACTTTGGGAGGTCGAGGTGGGTGGATCACCTGAGGTCAGGAGTTCAAGACCAGCTTGGCCAACATGGTGAAACCCCGTCTCTACTAAAAATACAAAAAATTAGCTGGGCATGGTGGTGGGCACCTGTAATCCCAACTATTTGGGAGACTGAGGTAGGAGAATCACTTGAACCCAGGAGGCGGAGGTTGCAGTGAGCCAAAATCTCCCCATTGCACTCCAGCCTGAGTAACAAGAGCAAGACACCATTTTAAAAAAGAAAAGAAAAGAAAAAAAGCTGAACATCACTGATCATTAGAGAAATGCAAATCAAAACCACAATGAGACACCGTCTCACACGAGTGAGAATGGCAATTATTAAAAAGTCAAGAAACGCCGGGTGCGGTGGCTCACACCTGTAATCCCAGCACTTTGGGAGGCTGAGGCGGGCGGATCACAAGGTCAGAAGATCGAGACCATCCTGGCTAACATGGTGAAACCCCGTCTCTACTAAAAATACAAAAAAAAATTAGCCGGGCGTGGTGGTGAACGTCTGTAGTCCCAGCTACTCGGGAGGCTGAGGCGGGAGAATGGCGTGAACCCGGGAGGCAGAGCTTGCAGTGAGCAGAGATCGCACTGCTGCACTCCAGCCTGGGTGACAGAGTGAGACTCCATCTCAAAAAAAAAAAAAAAAAAAAAAGTCAAAAAACAACAGATGCTGGTGAGATTGAGAAATAGAAATGCTTTTACACTGCTGGTGGGGATGTAAACTAGTTCAACTATTGTGGAAGACAGTGTGGCGATTCCCCAAGAATCTAGAACCAGAAATTCCACTTGACCCAGCAATCTCATTACTGGGTATATACCTAAAGGAATATAAGTCCTTCTGTTATAAAGATATATGCATACGTATGTCCATTGCAGCACTATTCACAATAGCAAAGACGTGGAGTCTACCTAAATGGCCATCAGTGGTAGATTGGGTGAAGAAAATGGGGTACATACACACCATGGAATACTATGAAGCCATAAAAAGGAATGAGATCATGTCCTTTGCAGGGACATGGATGAAGCTGGAAACCATTATCCTTAGCAAAACACAGGAACAGAAAACCAAACACCGCATGTTCTCACTCATAAGTGGGAGCAGAACAGTGAGAACACGTGGACACAGGGCAGGGAACAATATACACCGGGGCCTGTTGGTGGGGCGAGGGGAGGGAGAGCATCAGGACAAACAGCTAATGCATGTGGGGCTTAAAGACTAGGTGATGGGTTGATAGGTGCAGCAAACCACCATGACACGTGTTTACCTCTGTAACAAACCTGCACGTTCTGCACATGTACCCTGGAACTTAAAGTAAAATAAATTTTTTTAAAAAAAAGTCTGGGCATGGTGGCTCATGCCTGTAATCCCAGCACTTTGGGAGGCCGAGGCAGGCAGAACACGAGGTCAAGAGATCGAGACTATCCTAGCTAACATGGTGAAACCCCGTCTCTACTAAAAATACAAAAATTAGTTGGGAATGATGGCACACGCCTGTAGTCCCAGCTACTCGGGAGGCTGAGGCAGGAGAATCGCTTGCATCTGGGAAGCAGAGGTTGCACTGAGCCAAGATCGCGCCACTGCACTCCAGCCTGGCGACAGAGTGCGACTCTGTCTCAAAAAAAAAAAAAAAAAGAAAATAGTGTCTTGCATGTAGAAAGCCCTCAATAAATGGTAGCAGTATTGCTGCTTTTGTGGCAATGATATGTTGTTTATTTATTTTTAAATTAAAGACTTGTCCACCTAGCACCTTTTATAAGGGGCAAGTAACATCCTCTTTAAACCTCAGTTTCTTCCTCCAGAAAATAAGACAAGAAACTCCCACCTCAGAGGTTATTGTGAGAACTTGGGATTAATGGTGTAAAGTGCCTGGCTCATAGCCAGAGAGGATGGAGAGCTGGAAACCATCCTGCCAGTCCCTCTCCCGCACCCAGGGCAGACATTACCAGGTGAACTTGGATGCTGTCCTGCACCCAGGGCAGACATTACCAATTGAGCATGGATGCTGACTCTGTGTGCTTATCAATGCATGACGCAGAGAAACTCTGTTTGCCATCCTTGTCATATGCTCAATGAATATTAATGCCCATGGTTCTTCTCTACCACCTTTCCTTCCAAATAACTAACCCGCAGGTGCTTACCTGGTTTGGTGAAAGGTTCCGCTTGGAAGAGGCTGTGCTAAAATTGTGGGATCCTGTGAGTCAGATAGAGTTCCAAAGGCATGTTCATACTGCATCCTCTACCATTTAGACATTCTTGGATTTCCCCGAAAAAAGTTTCTAGAAAAGGGAAGTCTTCCCAAGAGGGCGATGGTTTCCCATAAGTTTGGGTATCGGGATTGAGATCCCAAAAACTCTGAGTTCTTCGTGTCCAGAGCCAGTGGATGAAATTTCTCCTCCAAAGCTTCATGCCGTGGTCTTTCCACATTTTGAAAATGAAAATACCCACGGGAGAATAATAAGCTAGCTATTTCAGGTATTCACTATTATCAGGAGCTGGGAACCGGCCTTGAAAGGCCTGGGAAGACCAAAGAATTAGGGAAAATTATGAGGAGTAAAATTACTTCTGAAAGTAAGATTTGACTACAGAATTATAGGACAAGTGCTAAATTTGAAAGTAGGCAGAACTGTGTTCAAATTCAAGCCAGACCACAACTAGTTGTGTGCCCTTGGTCTAGTCAATTAATCTCTCGGCTCAAATTATTATCTCTAAGGATAATAATGCTCATTTTTGTTTTGTTTTGTTTTGTTTTGTTTGAGACAGAGTCTTGCTCTGTTGCCCAGGCTGAAGTGCACTGGCTGGATCTCAGCTTACTGCAATCTCCGCCTCCTGGCAGTGATTCTCGTGCCTCAGCCTCCCAAGTAGCTGGAATTACAGGAACGCACCACCATACCCGGATAATTTTTGTATTTTTAGTAGAGACAGGGTTTCACTATGTTGGCCAGGCTGATTTTGAACTTCTGACCTCAAGTGATCCACCCACCTTGGCCTCCCAAAGTGCTGGGATTATAGGCATGAGCCACTGCGTCCAGTCATAGTTCTTTTATTATTAATGCTCCCTCCTAACTTATTTTTATTTTTGTTTTTATTTTTGAGACCAAGTCTCACTCTTGTCACCCAAGCTGGAGTGCAATGCTGTGATCTCGGCTCACCGCAACCTCCACCTCCTGGGTTCAAGCAATTCTCCTGCCTCTGCCTCCTGAGTAGCTGGAATTACCCTGGGGTGGTGCCCGCCACCACGCCCAGCTAATTTTTTGTACTTTTAGTAGAGACGGGGTTTCCCTATATTGGCAGGCTGGTCTCTAACTCCTGATCTCGTGATCCGCCCACCTCAGCCTCCCAAAGTGCTGGGATTACAGGCGTGAGCCACTGCGCCTGGCCTCTCCTTCCTAACTTTCAAATCTACTATCAAATGAGACGATGGATAGAAAAGTGCCTCATAGTCAATTTCCCATTAGGGAGAGGGTGGTTGATCACGAGTACTCGGTTGTGAGAGAAATCCAACTCCACCTCACTGAAGCTTTACAAAGGAACTTATTGGCTCGTGTAATTAAAAACAAGAGATGTAATGACTTCAGGCTTAGCTAGATCCAGGAGATGAAACCACATTTTCCTGGCTGTCTAACCATCTCTCATCTCTGCTTCTCTCTAGGCTGACCTAATTTTGTCCCACTGCAAATAGTTTCTTCCTCCCAGTTTAACAACCCCAGGGAAAAAGAGAGTTGCTCTTTCCACCGCATCATTATATCAATGCCAGGGAACATTCTGACTGGCACGTTTTTGTCATAAGCTTCCCTCTAAATCAATCACTGTGGTCAGGGAAATGGAATACAGTGGCGTTTCAGTCTCAGTTACTTATCTACCCCGTAAATAGGAGAAGGTGGGCTTTATTACTGACAGATGTATGAGGCCTCTCTGTTTTGGAGAGGGGCAGATATAAAGGTTCTGGACAGTCAAAAACCAGGGCTGTCTCTATATGCAAAAGGTCCAAGGTATATAATGAGAGGGACATTGTCAAATGAGCTAGGGTTGCGAAGGGTCCTTCCAACAAGTGAGGAATAATAAACGCTGTCTCTCTATCATGTATTTTCTGCAAAACCACTGTATTAGTCTGTTTTCACACTGCTGATAAAGACACACCTGATTGGGAGGCTGAGACGGGCGTATCACTTGAGATCAGGAGTTCAAGACCAGCCTGGCCAACATGGTGAAACCCCAGTCTCTACTGAAAATGCAAAAATTAGCTGGGCATGGTGATACGTGCCTGTAATCCCAGCTACTCCAGAGGCTGAGGCAGGAGAATTGCTTGAACCTGGGAGGCGGAGGTTGCAGTGAGCCAAGATCATGCCACTGCACTCCAGCCTGGTGACAGAGTGAGACTCTGTCTCAAAAGTAAATAAATAAATAAATAAATAAATAAGAAAGACATACCCGAGACTGGGCAATTTACCGAAAAAAAAAAAAAGAAGTTTGATGGACTTACAGTTCCACAGGGCTGGGGAGGCCTCACAATCATGGCAGAAGGCAAGGAGGAGCAAGTCACATTTTACGTGGATAGCAGCAGACAAAGAGAGAGCTTGTGCAGGGGAACTCCTCTTTATAAAACTGTCAGATCGGCCGGGCGCAGTGGCTCACGCCTGTAATCCCAGCACTTTGGGAGGCCGAGGCGGGGGGATCACAAGGTCAGGAGATCGAGACCACGGTGAAACCCCGTCTCTACTAAAAATACAAAAAATGAGCCGGGCGCGGTGGTGGGAGCCAGTAGTCCCAGCTGCTCGGGAGGCTGAGGCAGGAGAATGGCGTGAACCCAGGAGGCGGAGCTTGCAGTGAGCCAGGATCGCGCCACTGCACTCCAGCTTGGGTGATAGAGCGAGACTCCCTCTCAAAAAAAAAAAAAAAAAAAAAAAAAACCAACAACAAAAAAAAAACTGTCAGATCTCATGAGACTTATTCACTGTCATGAGAATAGCACGGAAAAGACTTGCCCCCATGATTCAATTACCTCCCACCAGGTCCCTCTCATAATACGTGAGAATTCAAGATGAGATTTGGGTGGGGACACAGCCAAACCATATCACCCACCACATTTTCAGCCCCTTCCTATATCTGAGAAATGTCTGGCCCTGTGAGCCCCATCTCCCCATGGTGAAATCCAGAAATGTTGGCTTCCCAGCCTTCCTTGCAGCTCAGGCACTGGCATGTGATCTGGTCCCACCAAGCAGGTGAGTCCCACTGAAATGAGGGAAACAAGGAAAAGGAAGTGTGAACTCAAGAATGAGGCACTGTGTGGTGAGAGTGGGGGCAGGTCGCTCAGCTTTAAGGCAAAATCCTGGGTGCAGAAATGTCCCACAGGAGCAGCGGCAGTGGTAGGATTTTGCTTAAGAGCTGTTTCTGTGGCTATCTAGGGGGCATTCCCTACAGCCAAGTCCTCCAACCCTTCAAAAATTCTGTGAACTGGGCACAATGGCTCACCCCTGAATCCCAGCACATTGGGAGGCCAAGGCAGGAGGATCAATTGAGCCCGGAGGTTGAGACCAGCCTGGGCAACACAGCAAGATCCCATCTCCACTGGAAAAAAAAAAAAATTCGCCAGGTATGGTGGTGCACGCCTCTAGTCCCAGCTTCTCGGGAGGCTGAGGTGGGAGAATTGCTTGGATCTGAGAGTTCCATGCTGCAGTGAACCCTGCTCGCACCGTTGCACTCCAGCCTGGAAGACAGAGTGAGACCCTGTTTCAAAAAAAACACAAAATTCTGTGAGCTAACATCCTTTTCTGCTTAATCAGCCGGTAGGTACTTCTACTCCTTGCCACAAAGAGCCCTGATTAATGAATACTCTAATTCTCCTCGGCAGGCACCAGGTGGAAGAACTCTCCTGGAGGGGCAGTTTTCCTCACTTGCTAGGGGATTGGAGGAGCAGGGGGGGACTGGAGGCAGCTGGGGGCAATGCTGTCAAATCACCTTCTACCCTAGCCCCAGGCCCAGGATCTTGTACCAAGTTCCTAGGGAAAGGGTGACTGACATGAAGACAACACTAAATCAGATTAAAAAAGCAATACGACTGGAAGTACATGAATGACCTCTCGTTATGTATGTTTCTATTTTTACTGAGACAAATTTCACAAACATAAAATCAGCCATTTCAAAATGTACTGTTCAGATGGGGCATGGTGGCTCACGTCTGCAATCCCAGCACTTTGGGAGGCCGAGGTGGGCGGATCGTTTGAGGCCCGGAGTTTGAGACCAGTCCGGCCAACATGGTGAGACCCCATCTCTACTAAAAATACAAAAATTAGCCAGGCATGGTGGCACACACTTGTAGTCCCAGCTACTCGGGAGGCAGGGGATTGCTTGAACCCGGGAAGCGGAGGTTGCAGTGACCTGAGATTACACCACTGCACTCCTGGCTGGATGACAGAGTGCAATTTGTGCTCTAACACAAAATGATTTCAAAAAAACGTAGCATTCTCCACCTCACACCAGAGACCTTGTCTCAAAAAAAAGAAGAACAATACGCTATTCAGTGGCATTTTGTTCATTCACAATGTTATGCAATCATAATATCTATTCAGTTTCAAAACGTTTTCATCACCCCCAAAATAGACCCCATATCCATTGAGCAGTCATTCCCCACTTCCCCCCTCTCCTTAGTCCCTAACAACCACTAATCTGCATTCTCTCTATATAGATTTACCTATTCTGGATATTATATATAAACGGAATTATTTAATATGTGACATTTTGTGTCTGGCTTCTTTCACTGAACATGTTTTCAGAGTTCATCCACATTGTAGCCTGTATCAGTACATCATTCCTTTTTTTTTTTTTTTTTTTTTTGCCCAGGCTGGAATACAATGGCGCAATCTCAGCTCACTGCAACCTCCGCCTCCTGGGTTCAAGTGATTCTCCTGCCTCAGTCTCCCAAACAGCTGGGATTACAGGGCCTGCCGCAACACCCGGCTAATGTTTTGTTTTTTTTTTTTTTTTTTTGAGACGGAGTCTTGCTCTGTGGCCCAAGCTGGAGTGCAGTGGCACGATCCTGGCTCACTGCAAGCTCCGCCTCCTGGGTTCACGCCATTCTCCTTCCCCAGCCTCCCGAGTAGCTGGGACTACAGGCGCCCACCACCGCGCCCGGCTAATTTTTTGTATTTTTAGTAGAGACGGGGTTTCACCGTGGTCTCGATCTCCTGACCTTGTGATCCGCCCGCCTCGGCCTCCCAAAGTGCTGGGATTACAGGCGTGAGCCACCACGCCCGGCCTAATGTTTTGTATTTTTAGTAGAGACGGAGTTTCACCATGTTGGCCAGGCTGGTCTTGAACTCCTGACCTCAGGTGATCCACCCTCCTCAGCCTCCCAAAGTGCTGGGATTGCAGATGTGAGCCCACCGCACCTGGCCCGTTCCTTTATTTTTAAATTTTATTTATTTATTTTTTGAGACAGGGTCTCTCTCTGTTGCCCGGGCTAGAATGCAGTGATATGATCACGGCTCACTGCAGACTCAACCTCCCAGGCTCAAGTAATTCTCTCACCTCAGCCTCCTGAGTAGCTGGGACTACAGGTGCATGCCATCACAGCCAGCTAATATATATATATACACACACATATATTTTTTTTTCTTTCTTTTTTTTTTTTTTTTTTGTAGAGACAGGGTTTCATTATGTTGCCCAGGCTGGCCTCAAGTGATTCTTCTACCTCGGCCTCCCAAAATGCTACGATTATTGGCATGAGTCCCCGCACCAGGCCCAAAACAGTTACTGTTTTCCATAGTAACTACCATTTAGCATTCCAACCAGTAATATGCAAGGGTTTCAATTTCTTCACATCTCACCAGTACTGGTTATTTTCTGGTTTTTGGATTATAGCCATCCTAGTGGATGGGAAGTGATATCTCATTGTGGTTTTGATTTGCATTTCCTTCATGACTAAGTATATTGAGCATCTTCTTATGTGCTTATTGGCCATTTATTTATCTTCTTTGTTTTTGTTTTTCTGTTTGTTTTTTGTTCATTTGTTTGTTTTTTGAGACGGAGTCTTGCTCTGTCGCTCAGGCTAGAGTGCAATCTCGGCTCACTGCAACCTCCACCTCCTGGGTTCGAGCAATTCTCCTGCCTCAGCCTCCCGAGTAGCTGGGACTACAGGTGCCCGCCACCACGCCTGGCTAATTTTTGTATTTTTAGTAGAGACGGGGTCTCACCATGTTGGCCAGGCTGGTCTTGAACTCCTGACCTCAAGTGATCCACCTGCCTCAGCCTCCCAAAGTACAAGAATTACAGCCATGAGCCATTGCGCCTGGCCTGTTTATCTTCTTTGGATATTCAAGTCCTCTGCCCATTTTTATTCATTTATTTATTATTGTACACTGTCCAGTTTGTTATTATTCTAGCACTTTGGGAGGCCAAGGCAGATGGATCGCTTGAGGCCAGGAGTTTGAGACTAGCCTGGCCAACCTGGCAAAACCCCACCTCTACTTAAATTACAAAAAATTAGCCGGGTGTGGTGGCACATGCCTGGAATTCCAGCTACAGGCATAGGAGGCTGAGGCACCAGAATTGTTAGAAACCCAGGAGATGGAGGTTGCAGTGAGCCATC
The DNA here is from genome assembly GCF_043159975.1 of Macaca nemestrina. NCBI lineage: Eukaryota > Metazoa > Chordata > Mammalia > Primates > Cercopithecidae > Macaca > Macaca nemestrina. The sequence continues at coordinate 103,723,265 of NC_092139.1, read as the reverse complement.
ATGCCACTGCACTCCAGCCTGGATGACGGAGTGAGACTCTGTCTCAAAAAATAACAATAATAAAATAAAAATGCTTTCTGTTACAAGTAACAGACTGTCAAATTGCTAAGCTGTTTAAACAATAAAAATAATTACCTCATTTAACAAGAAAGCTAGAAGTAGGCAGTTCCTGTGCTAAGCCTTAGCTTCTCTACTAATCATCAAGAACCCATGTTTTCTGTCCTGTCATTCTGCCAGCCCGAGTATGATACCTTTCATCTTCAGACTTGTCACCTCGTGGTTGCAATATGGCTGCCACAGTTCCAGGCGTCACATTCTTTTTTTATTTTTTTGAGACAGAGTCTCACTCTGTCACCCAGGCTGGAGTACAGTGGTATAATCTCGGCTCACTGCAACCTCTGCCTCCCAGGCTCAAGCGATTCTCCTGCCTCAGCCTCCTGAGTAGCTAGGACTGCAAGTGCCTGCCACCACACCCAGTTAATTTTTGTATTTTTTAGTAGGAACAGGGATTTGACATGTTGACCAGGCTGGTCGTGAACTCCTGACCTCAAGTGATCTGCTTGCCGCGGCCTCCCAAAGTTCTGGAAATATGGAAATACAGGCATGAGCCACCATGCCCAGCCAAGCCATTACATTCTTTTTTTTTTTTTTTTTTTTTTTTCTGAAACAGAGTCTCACTCTGTTGCCCAGGCTGGAGTGCAGTGGTACGATGTTGGCTCACTGCAACCTCCACCTCCCGGATTCACGCCATTCTCCCGCCTCAGCCTCCCGAGTAGCTGGGGCTACAGATGTCTGCCACCATGCCCAGCTGAATTTTTTTGTATTTTTAGTAGAGACGGGGTTTCACCATGTTAGCCAGGATGGTCTCAATCTCCTGACCTCGTGATCTGCACGCCTCGGCCTCCCAAAGTGCTGGGATTACAGGTATGAACCATCGTGCCCGGCCGCCATTACATTCTTATACAATTGTCTCCAAAGCCAGGAAGAAAAGGGATAGCCAGAACAGCAAGAAAAGTTAACTTTCCTCACTCTGGCTTTCTTGCTCCCTCCCTCACTCTTGCCCTCTCTCCCACTGTTTTGTATGCGTGTGTGTGTATATATATTTTTTTGAGACAGAGTCTCACTCTGTTGCCCAGGCTGGAGTGCAGTGGCACGATTGGCTCACTGCAATCTCCGCCTCCCGGGTTCAAGTGATTCACCTGCCTCAGTCTTCCGAATAGCTGGGATTACACGCCAGCACCACCACACCCAGCTAATTTTTGTATTTTTAGTAGAGACAGGGTTTCATCATGTGGCCAGGCTGGTCTCAAACTCCTGAACTCAGGTGATCCACCCGCCTCGGCCTCCCAAAGTGTTGGGATTACAGGTGTGAGCCACTGCGCCCAGCTTCCCACTCTTTCCATCTACCTCACCCTCTCTCTGTCTTTATTCTGGTCAGGAGAGAAAATCTTTCTCAGAAGACTCTCCTTATATGTCATTGACCAGAACTCGGTCACATGGCCGCCTATAACTGTAAAGGGAACCTGGGAAACTGAGCGTCTGGCATTTTCTACCTCTATGGTAGTCAGTAAACCTTGCTAGCCAGGAAAAAGGAGGGGAGTGGCTGGTGGCTAGGATCATGGGCGGCCAGTGGGGCAGCAGCAATGACCTGGCCCTGAGGCAGTGACGCGAGCAGCATCTTCAGTCTGGAGAAGAAACACCGATACAGAGTCTGGGAGCCTCCTGGTGAGTTCTGGGGTGACCAAAGGACATGGGACAAATGCCAGGAGGAAGTAGAAGTCCGTTTTTGGTAGCTAAGGAGCACACATAAGAGTCTCTGGGATCAATAAAGATAAATGGTGGGTCTGAGAGGGAAATTTTCAACAATTTTGCTAGAGACCAGTATAGCACAGTCATTAAAGCTGCATAGCACAGCTTTGGAAGCAGACAGCCCAGGTCTTAAATGCTGACACCCACTGACCAGCCATGGAACACTGGGGCAATCATTTCACTTTTCCAGGCCTCAGTTCCTCTTTTGTAAATGAGGCTAATAGCCATCCCTCCTTCACGAGGTTACTGTGAGGATTAAGTTACATAATACAAGTAAAGCACACTACCCTGGTATTCTCTTACGGTAAGGACTACAGCCATCCTAGCGGATGTGAAGTGAGTCCCACTGTGGTTCTCATTTGCCTTTTCCTTGGTGACTAATTATGTTGAGCTTGAAGGTATTGTGTGCTTCTTGGCCGTTTGTTTATCTTCTTTGGATATTCAAGTCCTTTGCCCATTTTTCTTTCTTTTCTTTTCTTTTGAAACGGAGTCTCACTCTTGTTGCCCAGGCTAGAGTGCAATGGTGAGATCTCAGCTCACTGCAACCTCCATTTCCTGGGTTCAAGCGATTCTCCTGCCTCAGCCTCCCGTGTAGCTGGGATTACAGGCGCCCACCATCACACCCAGCTCAATTTTGTATTTTTAGTAGAGATGGAGTTTTGCCATGTTGGCCGGGCTGGTCTCGAACCCCTGACCTCAGGTGATCCACCCGCCTCGGACTCCCTAAGTGCTGGGATTACAGGTGTGAGCCACTGTGCCCGGCCTGCCTTTGCCCATTTTTAAATTGATCTGTTTTCTATTTGTTGTTGCAATAAGAGCTCTTTATATATTCTGGATACAAAGCCCTAATCAGATATATTATCTGATTATTTGCAAATATTTTGTAGCAACTATTGCTGCTATTACTATGGTTTGGTCAGCGTTATTGTGGCTCTGTCCTTCTGGTGCACTCAGAGTGGATGTAGGCTGTTAAAACGAGGTGTGAATCTTAGCACATAAACTTGATAGTGCAAAAAAATGTGACTTTCTCCCTTCTTTTTTTTTTTTTTTCCTTCAGATGGAGTCTTGTTCTGTCACCTAGGCTGAAGTGCAGTGGGGTAATAGCTCACTGCCACCTCTGCCTAACAGGTTCAAGCGATTCTCCTGCCTAAGCCTCCCGAATAGCTGGGATTACAGGCACCCACCACTACTAATTTTTGTGTTTTTAGTAGAGATGAGTTTTCACCACATTGGCCAGGCTGGTCTTGAACTCCCGACCTCAGGTGATCCACCTGCCTCAGCCTCCCACAGTGCTGGGATTACAGGCATGAGCCACCGCGCCCAGCCCTCTTCATTTTTCTAATATCTGAACTAAATTTCTTTATTGATTCTCCATTCCTGTTGATGATGGAAATGTAATCTCAGTCAATTTGGGGTTTTCCCACCCTCCTCAGGGTTGCAGATGGCCATTGAGGGACTCACAAGGTACTCGGGTTGAGCCAGGTCCTAGGAGAGGTGTCATAAACGCCCCCTGGGCATCTGCCTCACTGCCTGCTCTGGGGTCATTGCATCAGTCCCGGTTCAACTAGAGAAATTAAAGACACAGAACCAGTAGGAGATATGTGATCGATACATGATTTTATATTCCCTCTTCCTCTCTCTATATACATACATATGTGGGGGGACAGGGTGAGGGTGTAGCTGTGATTATTGCAAGGAATTGGTTTATACGCACAGGGCTGGCTAGGCAAGTCCGAAATTTGTAGGACTGTTTGTTAGGAAGGCTGGAACTCTCCAGCAGAAGCTGAAATTGCTGAAATTGCCGTCGGCTGGCAGAATTTCTTCCTCTTCAAGGCACCTCAGTCTACCCATAAAGTCTTGCAGACTCACCCAGATTATCTGGGATAATCTCCCTTACTTGAAGTAAACTAATTATAGACAAATCACATCTACAAAATGCCTTCAAGCAACATCTAGATTAGTGTTTGAGGCCAGGCGTGGTGGCAGATCACTTGAGCCCAAGGGTTGGAGGCCAGCCTGGGCAACATGGCAAAACCCCGTCTCTACAAAAAAATAACATTAGCCAGGATTTGTTCATTTAATTATTATTTTTAAACTAAAAGAAAAAATAGATTAGTGTTTGATAAAATAACAGGAGACCATAGTTTAGCCAAGTTGACACATAAAACTGACACAAAACAGACCTTGGTCAATTTGAAATCTCTGATGTGCCCCTCTCCACAACCCCACCTCCTGGGCCAGCCACCTCCTCAAGGCCCAGCACAGTGCTGGGATGGGGAGGAGCACAGGGACCACCACCAGGTGGCCTGCGTTTCTTTTCTTTTTTTTTTTTTTTTTTTTGAGACAGAGTCTCGTTGTCACCCAGGCTGAAGTGCAGTGGGGTGATCTCGGCTCACTGCCACCTGTCTCCCGGGTTCAAGCGATTCTCCTGCCTCAGGCTCCCAAGTAACTGGGATTACAGGCGCCTGCCACGACTAATTTTTGTATTTTTAGTAGAGAGAGGGTTTCACCATGTTGGCCATGGCTGGTCTCGAACTCCTGACCTCGGGTAACCCGCCTGCCTCGGCCTCCCTAAGTGCTGGGATTAAAGGCGTGAGCCACCGCGCCAGGCCAGGTGGCCTGCGTTTCTATCCCGCTCTGCTATCCCTAGCTGGGAGACATCGCCAAGTTACCTAACTTCCCTTTGTCTCAGTTTCCTTACTGTGCAACGGGGATAATCATAGTCTCCGCTTCGTGTGGTTATTGTGAGGAACAAATCGACAGGAACAGGGAAAAAGTGCTTAGAACAGTGACTGGCAGGGCTCAGTCAATATTCTCTCTCATCCTGCTCCCGCTCCACTCCGGGTGCAGGGGTCTTCCGGGGTTATGGAGATCTCTGCTCTCAGATCTGCACATGTAAGGGAGATTTTACAGATCTTACAGGGAGATCTTTCCCTGCCCCCCGCGCATCGCTAGGCAAGCGGGGTGGCCTGGAGAAGAGACCGCGCAGCACGTGGGCTTTGGACCCCAAAACCGCCCTGGCCATGCGCGCGCGCCCCCTAGAGAATGTCAGGGGAACCTCATGTGAAGGAGGAACTACGATTGTTGGGGACCCTGGAAGCTTTGCTGGGGTACAGAGAGTCGCATAAAGGGAAGACGTTTTCTTGTCCCTCTCACTTCAAAAGATACCTTTAATAGGCACGTCCTGGGCTCCCACAGCTCTCCACTAGGAGGGAGCCGCGCCTATTGACACGGTGGGGGGGTGGGGGGGGACGGCGCTGGCAGGGGCGGCCTCCAGGGGGCGCCATCGAGCTGCTGCTCCGACCGCTCGAGGGCAGCGGGCGGCGGGAGTCAGGCCCGTGTCGGCGCCACTGGGCGTTCTTGGAAAACACTGATTTCCTGCCATGAAATGGGCGGAGACCTCAAGAGTTTGCAATCCGGGGTATTGCTAGGGCTGTGACTCCATTTGCGCTGCCAGCCGGAGGGACATCAGTCATGTGACCGAGTTCTGCCTGCAGGACCCGCTGTGAGCTCCTCCGAGCCGGGCTTCTACCTCCGCCTCCCTCGCTTGATTCCCGGACAAGCGTGTCTTTAGATTTGGTCGTGCCTGTCTCCTCCCTTCTCCCTGATGCCCCAGAGGGAGCTTTAATTAGCCTCAGTGCTGCCTGATTGGAAAGCAGTCCGATGGTGAAAGGCCCCTGCTGTCAAATTATCTGGGATCCCAGCCTTGCCTGTCTGCTGATGTGGCATGATACATGTCGCAGTGGTTGACGCTGGCCACAGCAGGCTGGAGGGAAAGGAGAGGATCAGGACAAAAAGTGACACCTCGTGAGGGTTTGTAAATTCTTGTCCCTTTCCTAACGTCCCAGCCAGGGTTTCTGGACCAAACTGGTGCCCTCAGACTCTGAAATCCCGCCTCAGAGGTGAAGAGGCACCCCCTGTCCCCTGCCCCTACAGGCCTCTCCGTGAGTTCATTGGAACTTCACGCACGTAGGGCCCCAAAGGCTCCCTGCAAGCTGAAAGAGAAGTAGGCGAGGGTCAGGGAAGGAGCTTGAGTTTTGGAAACAAGCAGACCTGAGACTGGGACTCGAATCTTGTTCCTGCTAATAACTGGACCCTGGATAAATTCTTAAGTTACATAAGCCTCAGATTCTTCATCTATAAGATGAGCATCATAATTCCTACTTCTCAGGATTAAAGAAAATAAGTGGGAAGTGCCTAGCACAGAACCTAGCATGTAGTGAATAGCTAATAAATGTGTGTTGAAGAAATGAATTAGCTAACTAATTCATCAAGTAATCAATGAATATTCTAAGTAGTAGAATCTCAAGCGCACAGACTCATAGAACTGGAAGCATCTTAGAGATTACAGTCCAACCCCTTTATACTAGATGTTTAGGGTACTTCCAAATCCAAGTATCATTGCAGAGTGGTTAAGAATGTGGACTAGGCCAGGTGTGGTGAGTCACACCTGTAATCTCGGCACTTTGGGAGGCCGAGGCGGGTAGAACACCTGAGGAGTTCGAGACCAGCCTGGCTAACATGGCAAAACCCCATATCTACTAATAATACAAAAATTAGCCAGATATGGTGGCACACACCTGTAAACCCAGCTACTCGGGAGGCTGAGGCAGAAGAATCGCTTGAACCTGGGAGACAGAGGTTGCAGTGAGCCAAGATCACACCATTGCACTCCACCCTGGGTGACAAGAGCAAATTTCCATCTCCAAAAAGAAAAAAGAAAAAGAGAATGTGGACTATAGGGCCAAGCTGCTTTGGTGCAAACTCTTGCTCTGACGCTAACTAGTGTGTGATCTTGGACAAGTTATGTAATCTCTCTTTGCCTCAATTTCCTCTTCTGTAAAATGGGGATATTGGCATCTGCATCCTAGGTTGCTGGAAAGAGAAAGAATAAGGGAATAACTAAAAAACACCGAAGGCAGTACATGTTAACTATTGTGTCAGGTGCCATCAGGGATTATGTCAGGCACCCATCATCTTGTCCAAAGATTAGTGGTATTCAACTTTTTTCAAACAAAGACATATGTAAATGTCAAATTATTCATCCATTGGTTCAAAATAAATGTTGAGTATCTGCTCTGGGCTAGGGTTCATTCTATGTATTGAGGAATACAAACTAAGCATCTCTGTTCTTATAGAGCTTACATACTACTGGAGGGGAACATGAAATATACAAACAAGTGAAAATAAATCCGTAACACACCAAGTAGTGATAAGGGCTAACCGGAAGAGTAAAGCAGGATAAAGAGAGATGCAAATAGGAAATGTGTACATGGGTTCAGGGAAGCCCTCTCTGGTAAGGAGAGAGTTGAGCAAAGATCTGAAGCAAGTAGGAGAGTAATCAGTGTTGATATCTGGAGGGAAGAGCAACCCAGGCAGGGGGAACAGCCAATGCAATGGCCCTGAGGTGGGAGTGTGCTTAGCATAGTCAAGGACAGCTTGACTGGAGGAGAGGGAGCAAGGGAGAGGGCGGTAGATGAGGTCAGAGAGGTAGTCAAGGATGGTGAGAAGTGGTTGGATTATGGAAATATTTTAAAGACGGAGGTGGCCAGGCATGGTGGATCACGCCTTTAATCCCAGCACTTTGAAAGGCTGAGGTGGGTGGATCCCTTGAGGTCAGAAGTTCAAGAGCAACCTGGCCAACATGGCAAAATCCCGTCTCTAATAAAAACACAAAAATTCGCCGGTTGTGGTGGCACATGCCTGTAGTCCCAGCTATGCAGGAGGCTGAGGCAGGAGAATTGCTTGAACCGGGGAGGCAGAGTTGCACTGAGCCGAGATCATGCCACTGCACTCCAGCCTGAGCGACAGAGTGAGACTCTGTCTCAAAAAAGAAAGAAAGAAAGAAAGAAAGAAAGAAAGAAAGAAAGAAAGAAAGAAAGAAAGAAAGAAAGAAAGAAAGAAAGAAAGAAAGAGAAAGAGAGAGAGAGAGAGAGAGAGAGAGAAAGAAAGAAAGAAAGAAAAATGGCTAACAGGATTTGCTGCTGGATTTAATGCCTTCATGGTTTTTGGCCTAAACAACTGGAAGAATGGTGTTGCTATATACGTATTTATTTGTAAGATGAGGAGGACTCTAGGAATAAGTTTAGATTGAGGAAAATCAAGAATCCATTTTGGGACACATTAAGCTTGAGGCCCATTAGAGAGGACAGCCAAGACTATAAGAAATTTAGATGAAAGTGATATTGCTATGGGGAGGAGCAATGGGTAGGTGAGTGTGGGCAGATAGGCAACATGTCCTGTCATTTCTACTTATAGAATGTTCCTTGCAAAAATACTCTCCTCTCTCATCAGATTGCCTTTTTTTTTTTTTTTTTCCTGGAGACAGGGTCTTACTCTGTCACCCAGGCTGGAGTGCAGTGGCATGATTTTGGCTCACTGCAGCCTCAACCTCCTGGGCTTAAGCGATCCTCCCAGCTCAGCCTCCTGAGTAGCTGGGACTACAGGCTTTATGCCACCATGTCGGGCTAATTTTTGTAGAGATGGGGTTTTGCCATGATGCCCAGGCTGGTCTTGAACTTCTCTGAGCTCAAGCAATCCTCCTTCCTCAGCCTCCCGAACTGTAGGGACTATAGGCATGAGCCACTGCATCCAGTCCACTTCCATTCTTATGTCTCAGTCCTTGACTGGGGCATCTGTCCGCAACCTGGTTCCACTCTGGCCTTACTTCCACACTGCCTTTAGAAGGATCTTTCTAGAATAAAGTCTCTCCTCTTGTTCAAATCTGACACTGACTTTTCTTTCATTGTAACTCATTGTAGTAATGGTTTTCAAATTTTTTGGTCTAAGGCCCCTTTTGCAGTTATAAAAGTTAATGAAGAGTCAGGCGTGGTGGCTTATGCCTGTAATCCCAGCACTTTGGGAGGCCAAGGCAGGTGGATCACCTGAGGTCAGGAGTTCGAGACCAGCCTGACCAGCATGGTGAAACCCCATCTCTACTTTAAAAAATGCAAAATTAGCCGGGCGTGGTTGTGCATGCCTGTAATCCAGCGACATGGGAGGCTGAGGTAGGAGAATCACTTGAACCTGGGAGATGGAGGTTGCAATGAACCAAGATCACGCCAGTGCACTCCAGCCTGGGCAATAAGAGCGAAACTCCATTTCAAAAACAAACAAACAAAGTTATTGATGACTCTAAAGAGCTTTTGTTCATGTAGGTTATATCTATCAACATATATCAGATGAGAAATTAAAAGTGAGAATATTTCAAAATATTTATTTATTCATTTAAAGATAGGTCAGGCATAGTGGTTCCCACCTGTAATCCCAGTACTTTGGGAGCCCAAGACTGGCGGATCACTTGAGGTCAGGAGTTCAAGACCAGCCTGGCCAACAGGGTTGAAACTTGGTCTCTACTAAAAATACAAAAATTAGCCGGGCATGGTGGCGGGCACCTGTAGTTACAGCTACTTGGGAGGCTGAAGCAGGAGAATTGCTTGAACCCGGGAGGCGAAGGTTGCAGTGAGCCGAGATTGAGCCACTGCATTCCAGCCTGGGCAACAGAGCGAGACTCCATCTCAAAATAAATAAATAAATAAATAAATAAATAAATAAATAAAATAAAACAGTAAGCTCATTACATGTAAATACTTTTGTGAAAAATAGCTAAATCTTCCAAGACAAAAATAATTAGTGAGCAACATGGCATTGTTTTATAGCTTTGCAAGTCCTTCTTTTTGTTTGGGTTAAATAGAAAACATCTCAATTCTCATCTCTGCTTCTGCAGTCAATCTGTTGTAATTTATTGCTTTGGTTGAAGTTTATGAGAAGATTGGCCCTCACATAAGTGAGGGGAAAATGAGGGCTATTTTTATGGCCTTTCAGATGATTGTCTTCTTTAATACTACACCAAAACTCAACTTGTGATAGTTCAAGTGATAGTTCCTTGAAGGTTAGTTGCAATGTGGGATACGGTTTCAATATACATAGACTTTTATTACTCTGTTACATTAAAATCCATTGAGCCAGCTTTCTTTCTTATTTATTTATTTATTTATTTAGAGATGAAATCTCACTCTGTCGCCCAGTCTGGAGTACCGTTATGCCATCTTGGCTCACTGCAAGCTCCGCCACCCGGTTTCACACCATTCTGCCTCAGCCTCCTGAGTAGCTGGGACTACAGGCACCTGCCACCTCGCCCAGCTAATTTTTTGTGTTTTTAGTAGAGACGGGGTTTCACCTTGTTAGCCAGGATGGTCTCAATCTCCTGACCTCATGATCCACCCACCTCGGCCTCCCAAAGTGCTGGGATTACAGGTGTGCTATCTTGCATTTGTGATAGATATTTCATCCATGTATGATTTGACAGTATCATGCATTGATCCTGTGGGAGATATTGATTCACTAACTTAAGCACAGCTTCCAAACATTGATATATTTCATTACACTGTTGAATGTTGAGAAATCTCATTAGTTGAAAAATCTCATTAGTTAATGTTGCCAAATGTTACCACTGATATTACCACTGATTTTATCAGAAAATTATTTTAGTACTGGGACACTGTCAAAGCCATGGTGTAAAATTTCCAAGATTTAAGTTTTTGCTCAAAAGCTCAGGTGTTATCATTGACAACAAATACTGTCAGTTGCTTTCCTTGAAGTGACCATCTCACTGCATTAATTTTTTTTTCAGTAGTTAGGAGTTTTTAAATCTTTCTCAAATAACTTTTTTCTTTTTTACATTTTTTATTTCCATAGGTTTTGGAGGGAACAGGTGTATTTGGTTACATGAATAAGTTCTTTAGTGGTGATTTGTAAGATTTTGGTGCACCCATCATCCAAGCAGCATACACTAAACTCAATTTGTAGTCTTTTATTCCTCACTCCCTTCCCACCCTTACCCCCTGAGTCTTCAAAGTCCATTGTATCATTCTTATGTCTTTGCATCCTCATAGCTTAGCTCCCACTTATGAGTGAGAATATACCATGTTTGGTTTTCCATTCCTGAGTTACTTCACTTAGAATAATAGTCTTCAGTCTCATCCAGGTTGCTGTGAATGCCATTAATTCATTTCTTATGGCTGAATGATATCCCATCATATATGTATGTGTGTATATATGTACATGTATGTGTGTATGTACATATATGCATGTGTGTATATGTACATGTGTACATATATGTGTGTATATATATCTACACACACACACACAGAGTTTCTTTATTCATTCATTGATTGGTGGGCATTTGGGCTGGTTCCACATTTTTGCAATTGCAAATTGTGCTGCTATAAAAATCACTGCATTCATTTTTTTTTTTTTTGAGACGGAGTCTTGCTCTGTAGCCCGGGCTGGAGTGCAGTGGCCGGATCTCAGCTCACTGCAAGCTCCGCCTCCCGGGTTTGCGCCATTCTCCTGCCTCAGCCTCCTGAGTAGCTGGGACTACAGGCGCCCGCCACCTCGCCCGGCTAGTTTTTTTTGTATTTTTAGTAGAGACGGGGTTTCACCGTGTTAGCCAGGATGGTCTCGATCTCCTGACCTCGTGATCCGCCCGTCTCGGCCTCCCAAAGTCACTGCATTCATTTTTAAGAAAATATCTGCCAAATACTAAAATCTGAGTAGTCATAATTTTTGTCTTTGGCAGTTGTTCTTGCAAATAAAAATGGCATTCCATAAAAAAATGGCTGGTTTCACCTGCAACTCAAACAATTACACAAGGGCCTTTCCTAGCGATAACCACAGTACTTTGGTATGCAAAAGAGTTGTTTTACACATACTTCCCATTCCATCACACAGAATATTAGAAAGTCATGTGCTAAAGGGTCAAGACTTAATAAAAATGATAATTTTATTGTTTGATTGAGGATATTCTTCTTAGATAAAACAATTTTTTTTCTTTCAGATGGAGTCTCACTCTGTCACCCAGACTGGAATGCAGTGGCACAATCTCAGTGGCATAATCTCAGCTCACTGCAACCTTCGCCTCCCAGGCTCAAGAGATTCTTGTGCCTCAGCCTCCCGAGTAGCTAAGATTACAGGCACCCACCACCACACACGGCTAATTTTTGTATTTTTAATGGAGACAGGGTTTTGCCATATTGGCCAGGCTGGTCTCGAACTCCTGACCTCAAGGGATCTGTCTGCCTTGGCCTCCCAAAGTGCTGGGATGTGAGTCACCAAGCCCAGCCCAAAACTCAATTTCACTTGAAACAACAGAAAGCTTTTTGCACATCAACAGTGTTCACATTTGATGCCTAAAACAGAGACTGTCAAAGAACCTTGAAATGTCTAGGTAGGAAGTTTAAGCCAATAAGTCAACTAGTGTATCCCTCTGACTGTGTTATTTTGTGGGTTTTTTGTTTGTTTGCGAGACAGAGTCTTGTGCAGTGGTGGGATCTCAGCTCTCTGAAACCTCCACCTCCCAGGTTCAAGCTATTCTCCTGCCTCAGCATCCTGAATAGCTGAAATTACAGGCACATCCCACCACACCTGGCTAATTTTTGTATTTTTAGGAGAGACAAGGTTTTACTATGTTGGCCAGGTTGGTCTCAAACTCCTAATCTCAAGTGATCCACCCACCTTGGCCTCCCAAAGTGCTGGGATTACAAGTATGAGCCACCGCACCTGGCCCCACTCAATATTGCTCTTGCACGATCATTAAAAATGTCAGGTGGGGTGCTGTGGCTCACGCCTGTAATCCCAGCATTTTGGGAGGCCGAGGCGGCAGATCACGAGGTCAGGAGATGGAGAACATCCTGGCTAACATGGTGAAACCCCGTCTCTACTAAAAATACAAAAAAAAAAAAAAAAAACAATTAGCTGGGTGTGGTGGTGCACACCTATAATTCCAGCCACTTGGGAGGCTGAGGCAGAAGAATTGCTTGAACCCAGGAGATGGAGGTTGCAGTGAGCCGAGATGGCACCACTGCACTCCAGCCTGGGTGACAGAGCAAGACCCTGTCTCAAAAAAAGAAAAGAGTCAACAAAGTAAGAAGAGCAAATCTTGTGTTAGCATTATTACAAAAATGATCTTGACCTCTTGGACTTTTTGAGAGGATTTGGAGACCACGCTTTGAGAAATGATGCCCTACAGGCACCAAACTTCTTGGTGTGGCCCAGACAGCTCTCCATGACCTGCCCCTGCCAACCTCTCCAGCCCCGTCTCTCATACCATTCCATCTCTAATGAAGCCCATGCTTCAGCTGGGAAGAATAGATTCATTCTGCAGAGAAAGAGACCTGGCTCTAGAACCAAAACCAAGCTGCCTAGTTGTTCAAGAAGTGACATTCTTATTTTTTTTTTCCTTTGAGACAGAGTTTCGCTCTTGTCACCCAGGCTGGAGTGCAATGGCACGATCTTGGCTTACTGCAACCTCTGCCTCCTGGGTTCAAGTGATTCTCCTGCCTCAGTCTCCCAAGTAGCTGGGATTACAGGCATCAGCCACCACACCCAGCTAATTTTTATATTTTTGGTAGAGATGGGGTTTCACCATGTTGGCTAGACTAGTCTCAAATTCCTGACCTCAAGTGATCTACCCACCTTGGCCTCCCAAAGTGCTGGGATTATAGGCATGAGGCACTGCCCCCAGCGAAGAAGTGACATTCTTTCATGCTTCCAACCTCTGGGTGGTATGGTTTGGCTCTGTGTCCCCACCCAAATCTCATCTTGTAGCTCCCATAATTTCCATGTGTTGTGGGAGGAACCCGGTGGAAGACGATTGAATGGGAGTGGTTCTTTCCCTGCTGTTCTTGTGAGAGTGAATGGGTCTTACAAGATCTGATAGTTTTAAAAAACAGGACTTTCGGCCAGGTGCTGTGACTCACGCCTGCAATCCCAGCACTTTGGGAGGCTGAGACAGGCGGATCACGAGGTCAGGAGATCAAGACCATCCTGGCTAACATGGTGAAACCCCGTCTCTACTAAAAAATGCAAAAAACTACCCGGGCGAGGTGGCGGGTGCCTGTAGTCCCAGCTACTCGGGAGGCTGAGGCAGGAGAATGGCATAAACCCGGGAGGCGGAGCTTGCAGTGAGCTGAGATCCAGCCACTGCACTCTAGCCTAGGCGACAGAATGAGACTCCATCTCAAAAAAAAAAAAAAAAAAACACAGGACTTTCTCTGCACAAGCTCTTTTGTTTGCCTGCTGCCACGCATGTAAGACGTGACTTGCTCCCCCTTGCCTTCCACCATGATTGTGAGGCTTCCCCTGCCAACTGGAACTGTGTCGTTAAACCTCTTTTGTAAATTGCCTGGTCTCTGGTATGTCTTTATCAGCAGCGTGAAAACGGACTAATACACTGGGCCTTTGCTTGAGCTGCTCACTCTGCCCAGAACTCCCTTTCCCTTCTGGAGAGCTCCTAATCAGTCATCAAGGTCTAGTTCAAATATCACTTCCCCTGAGAAGCCTCCCCCTTTCCCTGCAGTATACACTTACAGTATTTTGTACAACCTTAATTTATAAAACTTAATACATTATAGAGTTCTGTGGTCTGAATGTATTCCCCCAAAATGCATATATTGAGACTTAGTCACCAGTGTGATGGTATGAAGAGGTGGGGCCTTTAGGAGGTGATTAAGTTATGAGGTCAGAGCTCTCATGAATGGGATTAGTAACCTTATAAAAGAGGTTCAAGCCTGGGTGCAGTGGCTTACGCCTGTAATCCTAACACTGTGGGAGGCTAAGTGGGGAGGAGTTTGAGACCAGCCTGGACAACATAATGAGACCCTATCTCTTAAAAAAATAATAATTTAATAAAACATTTTTTAAACTTAGTTTTTTCTTTTTTTTTAAATTCAAGAGAGCTATCTTCCCCTTCCCCCATGTGAGGATGTAGCCACAAGGTACCATCTATGGAGCAGAGAAAAAGCCCTTAGCAGATACCAAATCTGCCAGTGCCTTGATCTTGGACTTCCCAGCCTACAGAACTATAAGAAATGAGTTTCTGTTATTTACAAATTACGCAGTCTAAGGAATTGTGTGATAGCAGGCAGACAGACTAAGACATTCTGGTTCACAGGACCTTATCAACAACTCAGACATCCCCAAACTGAAAACTGGACCTTATTTATTAATGTATTCAGTTTTTAAACTTGTCATGAATGGATGTGAGGTTATTTATCATCTTTAAAAGAGAATCTTATTTAGTGTGAATATCCATACATTTCACTGCAGCAATATTGTGTTTGATACTCAGGTGTTGCTGCAGGCCCCACTGGAGTGCCATGAGAATGATGGCCCATATTACCTTTCTACAATCTGATAAATCCTGAAATCTAAAACCTGTATGACTCCCAAGGATTTGGGTGAGGCATTGTGGACTTGTATTATGTTCCCTTGAGTATGTCCACCTCTTCTGCTTAGCTGATATCTGTTAGGAGGGTACCGTGCCCTAAACACATCTGTATCCCAGATTCCAGCAGAGTGCCTGGTATATGGTCACATGCAGCAAAGTCTGTGGCACAAGTTGAGCTTATGAATTCCCATAACTCTATGGAGAAGTCCCACACCGGATTTTAAGGAGCAGATCGGATTTCAGAATTGCAGGGTAGAGTTCAGGTTACGACGACAGATTGCACATATGCATCTAATTTTGCTCCCTCCTGAAACCTCACTGGAACTTTTGGAAGAGGAATTCTTTCTTAAAAAGAGACATAAACCCACAATGTTGAGAAAAGCAGGATGGGAAAGCACGGCCACAAGAGGGGAGGGATGTGGGGGGTCAATGGTTGTCAGGCCTGGGAAAGCCTGACAAATGCGTCCCAGGCAGCCGTGGGAAGGCTGAGCATGAATGCGATTGACAGGACAGACTCTGCCAAAGACAGAGAGCTGGCAGCGCGGGGTCCCTCTGCGAGTGAAGGGGGTGGGGGTGGTGCTAAAATAAGAAAGACTGGTGGGGGGAGCTATTTAGGAAGCTCTTAGATCCCTAGATCCCCTCCCACCTCACACCCCCACGCCCCCACAACGGAAGTCTGGAAGATTATTCTCAGGAGAGGGTAAAACAAAGCTGCTCTGAATGGGGGGATGCTAGGCACATTGAGGACATGAGCCCTGCTCAGAAAAGCCAGGGCTAAAGGAGTCACATGTATCTTAATGTCAAACATGGCAACACCATACCCACACCCTTCCAGGCCTGCCACTCCGCTTGTTACCTGGGACCCCGACAACCTACCCCTTGCCCCCCAGGCAGAGGACTGGAAGATGACTAGCTAAAAGGAAGAACAAGAACAGTGGACTGGGTTTTGCAGCAAACAGCCACCCAGACCACCCTGCTGCGAAGTTTGAGTGGATGGTGCCTGGTGCTCAAGCTTCCAATTAACTTTGTAGCTTTTTATTGAGAAGAGAGCTAAGAAATACCTCACATTCAAGGAAAACCTTGAACATGGAAGAGAGAGACCAAAACAGACAGGATCAGACAGGATCAAATCAACCAGGAAGAAACAGACACCATGGATCGGGCATGGTGCCTCACGCCTGTAACTCCAGCACTTTGGGAGGCTGAGGCGGATGGATCACCTGAGGTCAGGAGTTCGAGACCAGCCTGGCCAACATGGTGAAACTTCTATCTCTACTAAACATACAAAAATTAGCCAGGCTTGGTGGTGTGTGCCTGTAGTCCCAGCTACTTGGGAGGCGAGGCAGCAGAATCCCTTGAACCCAGGAGGTGGAGGTTGCAGTGAGCTGAGATTGCGCCACTGCACTCCAGTATGGGTAACAGAGTGAAACTCCATCTCAACAAACAAAAAAGAAACAGACACCAAACCCCATGCATAGAGTTAAAAAAAAAATCATTTTGCCTTCAGAGAGACAAGAGATTATTGCATCCCAAAACTGAAACAAAAACAGAGTTCTGTTTGATAACATTCAAAGATTTAAAAAGAGCATTAGAAGTTAAATATAGGATTGTTGACATTTTTAAAAATCAATAAAAGTGTTGGAAGATCAAGTTGAGGAACCACTAAAGAAATTAGAGCGAGGGCCGGGTGCAGTGGCTCACACCTGTAATCCTAGCACTTTGGGAGGCTGAGGCGAGAGGGTCACTTTAGCTCATTAGTTCAAGACCAGCTTGAGCAACATAAAAAAGCCTTGTCTCTGGCCGGGTCCGGTGGCTCATGCCTGTAATTTCACCACTTTGGGAGGCTGAGGCAGGCAGATCATGAGGTCAGGAGATAGAGACAATACTGGCTAACATGGTGAAACCCCATCTCTATTAAAAATACAAAAAATTAGCCGGGCGTGGTGGTGGGCGCCTGTAGGCCCAGCCACTAGGGAGGCTGAGGCAGGAGAATGGCGTGAATCTGGGAGGCGGAGCTTGCAGTGAGCTGAGATCGCGCCACTGCACTCCAACCTGGGAGACAGAGCCAGACTCCGTCTCAAAACAAACAAATGAACAACAACAGCAACAAAAAACAAACAAACAAACAACAACAAAACCCCAGGAAAAAAAGCCCTGTCTCTAAAAAAATAATAATAATAATTTTAAGTTAGCCGAGCATGGTGGCATGTACCTGCAGTCCTGGCTACTTGGGAAACTGAGACAGAAGGATCGCCTGAGCCAGGGAGTTTGAGGCTGCAGTGAGATGATCTCACCACTGCACTCCAGCCTGGGTGACAGAGCAAAAACAAAAGAAGAGAAATTAGAGCAAAAAAGACAAAGAGACTGAAAATAGGAAAGAAGGCAGGTGCAGTGGCTCACATCTGTAATCCTAACACCTTGGGAGGCTAAGGTGGGAGGAGGCCAAGGTGGGAGCGGAAGAGTTCAGGACTAGCCTGGGCAACATAGTAAGATCCTGTCTCTGGAAAAAAAGAAAATAAATGAAAAGAAAAGAAAAGGGGAGGGGAGGGGAGTGAAGGGCAGGGAAGGGCAGGTCAAGGAAGGGAAGGGAAGGGAAGGGAAGGGAAGGCAAGGGAAGGGAGAAGGGAAGGGAGAAGGGAAGGGAAGGGAAGGGGAGGAAAGAGAAGGGAAGGTAAGGGAGAAGGGAAGGGAGAAGGGAAGGGAGAAGGAAAGGGGGAAGGGAAGGGAAGGGAAGGGAAGGGAAGGGAAGGGAAGGGAAGGGAAGGGAAGGGAAGGGAAGGGAAGGGAAGGGAAGGGAAGGGAAGGGAAGGGAAGGGAATCCAGTCTGGGAGATCCAACGTCAGAATAACAGGGGTTCTAGAAGAAAAGAACAGAGAGAAAGGGGAGGAAATCATTAATGATCAACTCAAGAAATTTTGTAGAATGCAAATTTCTGCACTGAAGGACCCTCACAAGTGCCTAGCAAGATGGATGAAAATAGACCCAAGTTAAGGGACGTCACTGTGAAATTTCAGAATGCTGAGAGGATAAAGGAAGATTCTGTAAACTTCCAGAGATGGAAACACAGAATCAGAATAGCTTCAGGCTTCCCATAGCAACGCTGAGGGCTAGACAACGACCCAGTGCTGTCAAAGGTCGGAATGAAAATGATCTGTAATCTGTAACGTAAAATTTTATTCTAAGTGCAGGTATTAACCAGGTATGAATATTTGAAAATGTTTAGACATAAAAATTTCCAAACATCTAAGATCTCAAAATACTTTCCCATGCAGGCTTTCCTGGCAAGCTATGGGAGGAGAAGCTCCATTGAAACAAAGAGTACAGGTTAGGGAATGAGAAGATGTGGGTTCAGTAAGCCAGAGGTCTCTTACATGAGAGAGTGACAGTCATACCCCAGACAGTGGGGAGGGAGGGCAACCAGTCCAACCAGTCCCCAGGGAGTCCTGTGACTCAGCAGATAGACAGACATGTTTGGGTGTTACCACCAAGATCCTAGCTTGAGTTCAAGGAAGAAAATGCTCAGAGACATGGAGTTTTAACTGTTGTCTGGGGCTGACGTGCGTTGACCAGGTGCTAGTAGAGTTTCTGTTCTCCCTGCAGGTGTTTCAGCTTCGTGTCAGTGTTCAGCTTTGGCCCATTCCAAACACCTGAAGATAGACCAATGAGCTGAGAAGCGAAACAAACCAAAAAATGGAGCAGGCTCCTCCCCTTGAATGCTTTTCTGCCAGACTGCAGTTCACAGCTCACCCTGCAGCTCTTTCAGATGCCCCCATATCCACAGACTTCCCTAGAAGCCCCTGTTGCAGAGAGCTGGAGCAAGGTCCACACTTTCGGTCCATTTTCTCCTAGGAAACCTCATCTAGTAGTAGCAATATTGCCTTTTCCTTACCACGTTTTGAGCTTGCTTCTTCGTATTCCAAAACCAAACAAGATACGGATACACATAGACAGTAAAACAGCACAGGAGTGCAAGGGAATGTTTAACTTAAAAAATAAGAATAGAGGCCTGGTGCAGTGACTCACACCTGTAATCCCAGAACTCTGGGAGGCTGGGACTGAAGGATCACTTGAGGCCGGGAGTTCGAGACCAGCCTGGGCAATATAGCAAGACCCTTTCTCTACAAAAATATAAATTAATTTTTTTTTTGAGACAGTCTTGCTTTGTCACCCAGGCTGGAGTGCAGTGGCGTGATCTCGGCTCACTGCAACCTCTGCCTCACAGGTTCACGGAACTCTCCTGCCTCAGCCTCCCAAGTAGCTGGGACTACAGGCACCTGCCACCACACCTGGATAATTTTTGTATTTTTTGTTTGTTTGCTTGTTTGTTTGAAACGGAGTTTCGCTCTTGTCACCCAGGTTGGAGTGCAATGGCACGATCTCAGCTCACTGCAGTCTCCGCCTCCCGGGTTTAGACAATTCTCGAGCCTCAGCCTCCCAAGTAGCTGGAATTACAGGCACCTACCATCATGCCCACTAATTTTTGTATTTTTAGTAGAGATGAAGTTTCACAATGTTGGCCAGGCTGGTCTTCTACTCCTGACCTCAGGTGATCTGCACGCCTTAGCCTCAAAAAGTGCTGGGACTACAGACATGAGCCACCGCACTCTGGCCAATGAATTAATTTTTAAAACCTGAATAGAGATTACCCTTGTGGGACTAGAAAGTGATGTTATCTTGGAGGGCCCACGGTAGATTTTTTAACTGCTAGAAATACTTTTATTTTAATTTTTTAAAATTATTGTATAGAACCAGGGTCTCTGGGAGGCTGAGACAGGAGAATCGCCTGAGTCCTGGAGGCAGAGGTTACAGTCAGGGGAGATTGAGCCACTGCACTCCAGCCTGGGTGACAGAGTGAGACTCGGTCTCAAAAAAAAAAGAAAAAAAAGAGAGAGAGAGAGAAATAGGGTTTCCTTATGTTGTCCAGGCTATTCTTGAACTCCTGATCTCAAGCTTCCCCCAAATACTGGGATTACAGGCATGAGTCACTGCACCCCTTTTATTTATTATTTATTTATTTTTATGCTTTAATTTGTAGAGATGGGGTCATGCTTTGTTGCCCAGGTTGGTCTTGACTTCCTGGCCTGTCAATTCTTATATATTCGTGATTCAATTCACAATAAAAACCTTTAAATCTAGGATAAATGAGGGGATTTCAAGTGACAACTCAGAGATATCAGTTTTTTGTTTTTTGGTGGTTTTTTTTTTGTTTTTGTTTTTTTTTTTTTTTGAGACGGGGTTTCACTCTTGTTGCCCAGGCTGGAGTGCAATGGCACCATCTCAGCTCACTGCAACCTCTGCCTCTTGGGTTCAAGCGATTCTCCTGCCTCAGTCTCCTGAGTAGCTGGGATTACTGGCACCCAGCACCATGCCCAGCTGATTTTTGTATTTTTAGTAGAGACAGGGTTTCACCATGTTGGCCAGGCTGGTTTTGAACTTCCTGACCTCAGGTGATCCACCCACCACGGCCTCTGAAAGTGCTGGGATTACAGGTTTGAGTCATCATGCCCGGCCAGATATTTGATTTATAGGTTTATTTCTCCTATCACTCTGTTTAATGCTGCTAGCGACCCCTCCCCCATCACTCACACCCATCCTAGGCCCTTTCAATTCCTCTTGCTCTATTTTTATTTATTTATTTATTTTATTTTATTTATTTATTTTTTTTTTTTTTTTTGAGACGGAGTCTCGCTCTGTCACCCAGGCTGGAGTACAGTGGCGCGATCTCGGCTCACTGCAAGCTCTGCCTCCCAGGTTCACGCCATTCTCCTGCCTCAGCCTCCTGAGTAGCTGGGACTACAGGCACCCGCCACCACGCCCGGCTAATTTTTTTGTATTTTTAGTAGAGACAGGGTTTCACCATGTTAGCCAGGATGGTCTCGATCTCCTGATCTCATGATCCACCTGCCTCGGCCTCCCAAAGTTCTGGGATTACAGGCGTGAGCCACCGTGCCCGGCCTATTTTTTTTTTTTTAATAGTTCTTATTATCTCCTTCTATCCTCTAGAATAGTGAATCTCAACATTTTTGGTTCAAAAATTTTATGATGTTAAATATTATTGAAGACTTCAAATAACTTGTTATAATGGGTTATATCTGTTGATATTTACCATATTTGAAACTAAAACAGAGAAAATTTCAGAAAAATAATGACAAGCACACATTCTTTTTTTTGTTTTTTGGTTGTTCTTTTTTTTTTTTAAGCCAGCGTCTCAGTTGCCCAGGCTGGAGTGCATTGGGGTAATCTGAGCTCACTGCAACCTCTGCCCACTGGGTTCAAACAATTCCCCTGCCTCAGCCTCTGGAGTAGCTCGGACTACAGGCCTACGCCACCATGCTTGGCTAAATTTTGTAATTTTAGTAGAGACGGGGTTTCACCATGTTGGCCAGGATGGTCTCGAACTCCTGACCTCAGGTGATCTGCCCACCTCGGCCTCCCAAAGTGCTGGAATTACAGGTGTGAGCCCCCGCACCCGGCCAGGTACATGTTCTATAAGCTGTTGAACATCATGTCACCTCTGGAGAGCTCCATTGTGCACTCAGGAGAGAATGAGAGTGAAAAAGGTAAATAACAATCAGCTTTTTTTTTTTTTTTTTAACTTTGAGGAGCCCCTGAAAGGGTCTTAGGGATCCCCAGTGGCACCCGGATAACACCGAGAAATATTGTTTGAACAATACTCCGCACGTAGTGGGTACTGCTCAACACACACATTCTTAGTGTCTATTACACAGAAAGCCTTTTGCTAGATGCTATTGGTGACACAAAAATAGGACAGAGTCAATCCCTCCTCTTGACTCACACGCCTCAGATTCCCTCACTGGGATTCTGGTAGTAGAATATTTGTATTCAACCCAATTCTCTGTTTCTAGAGAAGCCCTTTCAGGGTAGCAGTCCTGGTGTCAGTCCAAGAAGAGTCTGTAGCCAGCCCACGCTGTCAACCAGTCTGGAGGCTTATAATGTACTTGGGCATTCCTTTGAACACTAGTCACTGTCTTGGAAATGGTGAAAGATGAGCACTATGGCTCCCATCTGAGCAGAGCCAAAGAAAGCAGTGGATGGAAGTGAGATGACCTCCCCAGAATCATGTGTCCTCGGGTAGGTCATTTTCCCAATCAGTTTCCTCCTCTGCTAATTGGGGTTGCACAAGTAGAGTCTAGTCCCCAGGTGACAGCTGAGAGTGCTTCCACTGTTATCATTCCACAGTTCTATTAACGTCTGTGCAACATATCTGGAGTCTAAGCGCTTAGTCATGAGTCTTCTATCTGATTAGTGTATGAACCCAGCTGAGCCACCTGTGGAAGTGAGCCTGTTTCAGAGACATTTGATCTCCTTCCCAGAAAGCCCCAGGGCCACTGGAGTCATTCCGGGTAGTGAGGCAATTAAAAAAAAAACAAACTAAAACCCATCACCTGATGTGAAAAAGAAAACTAAGCCCACCTTCCATTTCATCTGGAATCCAATCTTGGCTAAGCCAAATGATGACAGTTGAAGTCGTAGATGGACTCCAGCAAGAAGAGCTGATCTGATTCATTCCCACTTGTTTGGTTTATTCATTCATTCAACAAATATCTTTTTTTTCTTTTTTAGACGGAGTCTCTCTCTGTTGCCCAGGCTGGAGCGCAGTGGTGTGATCTCGGCTCAGTGAAACCTCCGCCTCCTGGGTTCAAGTGATTCTCCTGCCTCAGTCTCCCAAGTAGCTGGGATTATAGGCACATGCCACCAGTCCTGGCTAATTTTTGTATTTTTAGTAGAGACAGGGTTTCAAATGCCATGTTGATCAGGCTGGTCTCAAACTCCTGACCTCAGGTGATCCACTTCCCTTGGCCTCCCAGAGTGCTGGGATTATAGGCGTGAGCTACAGCGCCCTGCCTTTAACAAATATTCTCAAGCAATCTTCCTTTGTCCTTCACTGTGTAAGATCCTGAGAATATCATTTTGACTAAACAGAGATCTCTACACGCGAGGACTCATTTAGTTTTTCAAAATAATTAATTGCCAACGTTGAAATATCTGGAGATTTCTCATAAAAATTCAAATTTCCAGCATTACATGAACATTGGTTTGTCACTGCCCCTAGTTGCCTCCACTTGCCACAATCGTGCACTTACTCTGCCTGGCCCCTGTAGGTGTCTGAGTTTGCCGCCCTTGATGTTCAGTTGGAAGGGAGGCTAGACATGTTAATAAGTAAGGATGTGGCTGGTGCAGTGGCTTATGCCTGTAATCCCAGCCCTTTGGGAGGTCAAGGAGGGCGGATCACCTGAAGTCAGAAGTTCAAGACCAGCCTGACCAACATGGTGAAACCCCTTATCTACTAAAAATACAAAAATTAGCTGGATGTGGTGGCAGGCGCCTGTAATCCCAGCTACTCTGGAAGCTGAGGCAGGAGAATCGCTTGAACCCGGGAGGTGGATGCTGCAGTGAGCCAAGATTGCACCATTGCACTCAGCTTAGGCGACAGAGCAAGACTCCATCTCAAAAAAAAAAAGTAAGTATGTGTTCAGTGCCTCACTGGAACTGTTGCAAAGTGCTAAGGGGGCATGAGGAGGGTGGGGATAGTGGGCATCAGGAAAGATTTCACAGAGTAAGATGATATATCACATGGGCCTTGAAGGAGTCCTTCACTCTACGTTTCTTGACATACTTACTGTGTGTCCCAAACATTCCATTCCTAAAGTGGGGGTGGTGGAACGGGGATGGAAGGAATGAGGGAGAGAGATTCCAGCCCCAACAGAGCCCCCAGTCTGGGAGGGAGGCAGAGAGCAAAAATAGAATGTAGAATTCCAGTGCAATGCCTGTAAGGCATGCTACAGTGCCACAGTCGGGTCCTTTTAAAATTTTTTTATTTTATTTTATTATTTATTTATTTATTTGAGACGGAGTTTTGCTCTTGTTGCCCAGGCTGGAGCGCAATGGCACGATCTCAGCTCACTGTAACCTCCACCTCCCGGGTTCAAGTGATTCTCCTGCTTCAACCTCCCGAATACCTGGGATTACAGGCCTGTGCCACCATGCCTGCTTAATTTTGTATTTTTAGTAGACATGGGGTCCTCCATGTTGGTCAGGCTGGTTTCAAATTCCTGACCTCAGGTGATCCACCCGCCTCAGCCTCCCAAAGTGCTGAGATTGCAAGTGTGAGCCACTGTGCCTGCTCTATTTATTATTATTTTTTTTTTTAATTTTTATTATTATTATTTTGAGACAGAGTCTCACTCTGTCACCCAGGCTGGAGTACAGTGGAGCAATCTTGGCTCACTGCAACCTCCATCTCCTGGATTCTCCTGCTTCGGGACCGAGTAGCTGGGATTACAGGTGCACACCACCACATCCAGCTAATTTTTGTATTTTTATTAGAGATGGGGTTTCACCATATTGGCTAGACTAGTCTTGAACTTCTGACCCCAAATGATCTGCCCACCTCGGCCTCCCAAAGTTCTGAGATTACAGATGTGAACCATCGCACCCAGCCAATTATTTTATTTTTATTTTTGTTTTTATTTTTATTTATTTATTTTTTTTTTTTTGAGACGGAGTCTCGCTCTGTCGCCCAGGCTGGAGTGCAGTGGCGCGATCTCGGCTCACTGCAAGCTCCGCCTCCCGGGTTCACGCCATTCTCCTGCCTCAGCCTCCCGAGTAGCTGGGACTACAGGCGCCCACAACCGCGCCCGGCTAATTTTTTGTATTTTTAGTAGAGACGGGGTTTCACCGTGGTCTCGATCTCCTGACCTTGTGATCCGCCCGCCTCGGCCTCCCAAAGTGCTGGGATTACAGGCGTGAGCCACCGCGCCCGGCCTGTTTTTATTTTTTGAGACAAGGTCTCGCTTTGTCACCCAGGCTGGAGTGCAGTGGTGTGAACATGGCTCAGTGCAGCCTCGACCTCCCTGGGCTCAAGCAGTCCTCCCACCTTAGCTTCCTGAGTAGCTGCAACTACAGGCACACGCCACCATGCTTGGCTATTTTGTATTTTTTGTAGAGATGGGGTTTCACTATGTCGCCCAGGCTGGTTTCGAAATCCTGGATAAGTGATTCCTCTGCCTCTGCCTCTGCCTTCCAAAGTGCTGGCATTCCAGGCATGAGCCATCACGCCTGCTTATCTAACATTTTTGTTGCTCATTTTTTCTCTCTCCTTACCGGAATATACGTTTTAGGAGACTAGGGATCTGGTCTGTCATCTTCATGGGTGACATTCCCAGTCCCTGGGACATTCCTGCCAATTAGGAGCCACTCAGCGTTTGCTGAATGTGAATGAGCTATGCATGAAGCATGCTGATGGATACGAAGGGATAGTTGAGAAATTCTAGATTACAGGCTGGGAAGAAAGGGCTCCTGAGACATCCAAGGTGGAGACTGGCTGACACCAGCTGTAATGGCCACAAAGTCAAGGTGCTGACAAGGAGCCAGAAGCTTCTCCACAAGCGTGTGGGGAGCCAGCACTGGGTGTCAGAGGCTCAGTGGCCGGAGATACCAATGTTACTGTTTAAGAGTAACTGGCACTCACATTGTCTATTTTGTGCTGTAAGGCTGAGTAGGCAGAAGAATTGCTCAACAGAGTAAACATACAACCTACAGAATGAGAGAAATTCTTTGCAATCTATCCATCTGACAAAGGTCTGGTATCCGGCATCTATAAAGTACTTAAACAAATTTACAAGAAAAAAACAAACAACCCCATTAAAAAGTAGGCAAAGGAACATAAACAGACACTTTTCAAAAGAAGACATACATGGGCCAGGAGCAGTGGCTCAAACCTGTACTCCCAGCCCTTTGGGAGGCCAAACGGGGAGATTGCTTGAGGCTAGGAGTTCGAGACCAGCCTGGCCAACATGGTGAAACCCCATCTCTACTAAAACTACTAAAATTAGCCAGGTGCGGTGATGAGCGCCTATAATCCCAGCTCCTTGGGAGGCTGAGGCAGGAGAATCATTTGAACCTGGGAGGCAGAGATTGCAGTGAGCCGAGACTGGGCCACTGCACTCCAGCCTGGGTGACAAGAGCAAAACTCTATCTCAAAAAAAAAAAAAAAAAAAAGGAAGAAGAAGAAAAGGAAGAAGACATACATGTAGCATATGAAAAAATTCAACATCACTGATCATTAGAGAAATGCAAATCAAACCTGCAATGAGATACCATCTCACACCAGGCAGAATGGCTGATATTAAAAAGTCAAAAAATAACAGATGCTGGCGAGGCTGAGGAGAAAAAGGCATACTTATACACTGTGTAAGTGTAAATTCATTTAACCATTGCGGAAACCAATGTGGTGATTCCTCAAAGACCTAAAAACAGAAATACCACTCAACCCTGTAATCCCATTACTGGGTATATACCTAGAGAAATATAAATCAATCTATCATAAAGGTATATGGATGAGTATGTCCATTGCAGCACTATTCACAATAGCAAAAACATGGAATCGACCTAAATGCCCATCAGTGGTAGACTGGATAAAGAAAACGTGGTACATATATACCACGGAATAGTATGCAGCCATAAAAAAGAATGAGATCATGTCCTTTGAAGGAACATGGATGGAGCTAGGGACCATTATCCTTAGCAAACTAACACAGGAACAGAAAACTAAATACCACATGTTTTCATTTACAAGTTGGAGCTAAGCGATGAGAACACATGGGCACATAGAGGGAAACAACAGACACTGAGGCCTATCAGAGGGTGGAGAGTGGCGGGGGGAGACGATCAGGAAAAATAACTAATGGGTAGTCAGCTTAATACCTGGGTGATGAAAGACTCTGTACAACAAACCCCCATGACACATGTTTACTGTATAACAAACCTACACACGTACCCCTGAACTTAAAAGTGGTTCTTTTTTCTTTTTTTTTTTTTGAGACAGAGTCTCGCTCTGTCACCCAGGCTGGAGTGCAGTGGCACAATCTCAGCTCCCTTCAAGCTCCGCCTCCTGGGTTCACGCCATTCTCCTGCCTTAGCCTTCTCAGTAGCTGGGACTACAGGCGCCCGCCACCACGCCCACTTAATTTTTTTTTTTTTTTGTATTTTTAGTAGAGACGGGGTTTCACTGTGTTAGCCAGGATGGTCTCGATCTCCTGACCTCGTGATCCGCCCATCTCGGCCTCCCAAAGTGTTGGGATTACAGTACCTGGCCCAACAGTTTTTTAAAAAAGGGAAATAGGTCTTTAAAAAAAATATTTATTTTTCAAAAATTGACAAAACTTTGTCAATTTTTGTATATATTTATGGTATACAATGTGATGTTTTCACATATGTATACATTGTGGAATAATTAAATCAAACACATTATATATCCATAATCTCATATACCTATCTTTTTTTGTGGTGAGAAATTCAAAATCTACTCTCCAAGTATATAATTTCCAAGTATATAATACATTAGTGGCTGGGCACGGTGGCTCATGCCTGTAATCCCAGCACTTTGGGAGGCCAAGGCGGGTGGATTGCCTGAGGTCGGGAGTTTGAGACTAGCCTGGCCAACATGGTGAAACCCCGTCTCTACTTAAAATAGAAAAAGTAGCTGGGTGTGGTGGTGGGCGCCTTGTCATCCCAGCTACTTGGGAGGCTGAGGCAGGAGACTTGCTTGAACCCGGCAGGCAGAGGTTGTGGTGAGCTGAGATCGTGCCTCTGCACTCCAGCCTGGGCGACAGAGTGAGACTCTGTCTCAAAAGCAAAACAAAACAAAACAAACAAATAAAACATTAGTATAACTAGTCACCATGTTGTACACTACATCTTTAGACTTATTCCTCCTGTCTAACAGAAACTTTCTACCCTTTGACCAGCAACTCCCATTCCCTTCTCCCCTACCAGCCCTGGAAACCACCATTCTCCCCTCTGCTTCTCTGAATTCAACTTTTTTAGATTCCGCATAAAGCATGATCAGGCGGTGCTTGTCTTCCTGTGCCTGGCTTATTCTATTTAGTGCAATGCTCATTCATGTTGCGAAATGACAGGATTTCCTTCTTTTTTAAAGGCTGAATAGTATTCCATTGTGTATACACACCACAGGTTTTGTTTCGTTTTGTTTTTCTATTGCTCAGGAAATAGGACTTTGAGAGGAGAAACTTCCATTCCTGTTTTAGCTGAGTTCTTTCAAAACAGAGCCTGACCCAGGGATTTGGGTGCACTGGTTTATTTGGGAGGTGATCCCAGGTTGCTGAGTGAGGCAGTGGGGAAAGAAGATAGAGAAGGAAGACAAGAGAGGAGAATGGACATTAATAGACAAGTTACCATTGTGGACAAACAGCGCTCACTCCCACTGTGTCCTCTGAGAGACTGTGTCTCTCAAAATTGTCCTACCGCCAGGCACAGTGGCTCACGCCTGTGAGCACTTTGGGAGGCCGAGGCGGGAGGATCATCTGAGGTCAGGAGTTCAAGACCAGCCTGACCAACATGGGGAAACCCTGTCTCTGTTTTTTTTTTTTTTTTTTTTGAGGCGGAGTTTCGCTCTGTCTCCCAGGCTGGAGTGCAGTGGCCGGATCTCAGCTCACTGCAAGCTCCGCCTCCCGGGTTTACGCCATTCTCCTGCCTCAGCCTCCCGAGTAGCTGGGACTACAGGTGCCCGCCACCTCGCCCGGCTAGTTTTTTTTGTATTTTTTAGTAGAGACGGGGTTTCACCATGTTAGCCAGGATGGTCTCGATCTCCTGACCTCGTGATCCGCCCGTCTCGGCCTCCCAAAGTGCTGGGATTACAGGCTTGAGCCACCGCGCCCGGCCCCTGTCTCTTTTAAAAATACACACACACACACACACACACACACACAAAGCCAGATGTGGTGGCGCATGCCTATAGTCCCACCTACTCAAGAGGCTGAGGCAGGAGAATTGCTTGAACCCAGGAGGTGGAGGTTGCTGTGAGTCAAGATTATGCCACTGCACTCCAGCCTGGGCAACAGAGCAAGATTCCATCTCAAAAAAAAAAAAAAAATTGGTCTTACCAACAGGTGAGGAAGCTGAGGAATGTATACACCACTTCTTCCCCTCCTTGGGTAAGGTCTGCTCCTGGCAGGGGGTGGGGAGGGTTAGCTCTCCAGCACTCTGGGCTTGTCCTGCTCATGGCCCCAATGTGCCCTACACCCAGAGACAGCAACCTGGCAGGTGTTGAAGTTGGAAAGCAGGTGATATGTGTGGGATGTGTGGGAACTGTCAGGAGAACCCGCAGGGAACATCCACAGTAGGCCAAGGGAGTGTGCGTGTGGCAACAGCATCTGTTGTTTCTTCTTTGGCCTTTGGGTACAGATTGGGAAAACGAAATCCCATGTCTTTATCTTCTCTCCAGGAGAGGTGTAATAGAGTGGGTTATTATTAAAAAATATTCCTTGCCCTTCCCTTTGGAAGATGAAATATCCCCACCCCACTGAAGGCAGGTTTGGCCAGGTGACTCGCTTTGGCCAACAGAATGAGAGCAGAATACCAGTGTGGCTCTCGTATCTTCTGCAGTGTCTCCCTCTCTTCCCTCTGCCACAGACCAGCAGTGGCTGTTAGCCTGGTTCCCAGACAGCAAACAGCCAACCCACAATGGGTGGGTGAACAAGAACCTTTGTTTTTATTTTATTTTATTTTATTTTATTTGAGACAGAGTCCATTCTGTTGCCTAGGCTGGAGTGCAATGGCGCGATGTCGGCTCACTGCAGCCTCCACCTCCTGAGTTCAAGCTATTCTCCTGCCTCAGCCTCCTGAGTAACTGGGATTATAGAAGCACGCCACCACACCCCGCTAATTAATTAATTAATTTGTTTGTTTGCTTGTTTGTTTAAGACAGAGTTTCGTTCTTGTTGTGCAGGCTGGAGTGCAATGGCGTGATCTCGGCTCACCGAAACCTCTGCCTCCGGGTTCAACTGATTCTTCTGCCTCAGCCTCCGGAGTGGCTGGAATTACAGACTAATTTTGTGTATTTTTAGTAGAGATGAGGTTACACCATGTTGGCCAGGCTGGTCTCAAACTCCTGACCTCAAGTGATCCACGCCCCTCGGCTTCCTAAAGTGCTGGGATTACAGGCATGAACCACCGTGCCTGGCCTGTTCTTGTTCTTTCTGGTTGTAAGTCACTGACCATTTGGGGCTGTTTGTTCATGCTGCATATCTTAGCCAAAGCTGACAGATGGAGTGATTTCTGGAAACGGCTTGGCTCAACTCCTTCCTGACCTTTTCCTAAATTTGCCTGACCACTGAGAAGGAGATTTCTGTTTTGCTTTTTGTCAAGTGGTAGCTTGTGGTTTTCCAGCTATGCCAATGGTCGTTGAGTCTGTCTAATGCAAGAGTCAAGGCTCACAGCACATTCTTCCAACACAGCACATCCATTCATAGCACAACCCAGGCTGCAGGCCCAGTTTAGCTGCATACTCAAACCTAGTGTTTATTGGTAATAAACCAAACATTTTGATTTCCTCTCTCTGTCTCCTTTGTCTGTCTCTAAATTGGTTCCTGACCTGATGGGGAAGAGAGGTGTTATTTATTGAGCTCCTTCAAACCCCAAAAACCTTTCTGCATGATTCCAGTCTTAGTGATTGAAATGGTTTGACTGTGTCCCCACCCAAATCTCATCTTGAATTGTAGTTCCCATAATCCCCACATATTGTGGGAGGGAACTGGTAAGAGGTAATTGAATCATGAGGGCAGTTGCCCCACACTGTTCTCGTGATGGTGAGTCTCACGAGTTTTTTTTTTGAGACGGAGTTTCATTCTGTTGCACAGGCTGGGGTGCAGTGTTGTGATCTTGGCTCACTGCAACCTCTGCCTCCCAGGGTCAAGTGATCCTCCTGCCTCAGCCTCCTGAGTAGCTGGGATTTTAAGTACCTGCCACAGCACGCGGTTAATTTTTTTTTGTTTTTTTTTTAGACAGCCTTGCTTTGTCATCTAGGCTGGAGTGCAGTGGCGTGATATTGGCTGACTGCAACCTCCACCTCCTGGATTCAAGCAATTCTCCTGCCTCAGCATCCCAAGTAGCTGGCACTACAGGCACACACCATCATACACGGTTAATTTTTGTATTTTCAGTAGAGATGGGGTTTCACCATGTTGGCCAGGCTGGTCTTGAACTCCTGACATCAAGTGATCCACCTGCCTCAGCCTCCTAAAGTGCGAGGATTACAGGCATGAGCCAACATGCCCAGTGATCTGATGGTTTTATAAGGGGCTTTTCTCCCCTTCATTCTGCACTTCTCTTTCCTGGTGCCATGTGAAGAAGAACATGCTTGCTTCCCCTTCCATCATGATTGTAAGTTTCCTGAGCTCTCCCCAGTCATGCTAAACTTTGAGTCAATTAAAACTGCTTCCTCTATAAATTACCCAGTCTCAGGTATTTAACGAACTAATATAGTAAATTGGTACCTTAGACAGTGGAGTGCTGCTATAAAGAAACCTGAAAATGTGGAAGCAACTTTGGAACTGGGTAACAGGCAGAGTTAGAACAGTTTGGAGGGCTCAGAATAAGACAGGAAAGTGTAGGGACATTTGGAACCTCCTAGACACTTGGTGGGCTCAAAAGACAGAAAGATGTGGGAAGACTTGGGACTTCCTAGAGACTTGTTGAATGGCTTTGACCAAAATGTTGATAGTGATATAAACAAAAAAGTCCAGGCTAAGGTGGCCCCAGATGGAGATGAGGCACTTGTTGGGAACTGGAGTAAAGGTCACTCTTGCTGTGTAAAGAGACTGGTGGCGTTTTGCCCCTGTCCTGGAGATCTGTGGATCTTTGAACTTGAGAGAGATGAGTTA
The DNA here is from genome assembly GCF_043159975.1 of Macaca nemestrina. NCBI lineage: Eukaryota > Metazoa > Chordata > Mammalia > Primates > Cercopithecidae > Macaca > Macaca nemestrina. Next base: position 103,691,525 of record NC_092139.1, on the reverse strand, counting down.
GGGTATCCGGTAGAATAAATTTCCAAGTGGCAAAGCTTTCAAGAGGGAGCCACAACATAAAAATTTGGAAAATTTGCAGCCTGAAAATGCAAAAGAAAAGAAAAACCCGTTTTCTGCGGAGAAATTCAAGCTGGCTACAGAAATTTGCTACAGAAATTCAAGCCGGCTACAAAATATCAGTAACCGATAAGCACCATTTTAAGTGACAAAAGTGGGAATGGGCAAAGGGACATACTTTCTGGCAAATGATTTCCACCTTGCCATTCTGTATTTTCTACTTTTTTTTTTCTCCCTCTTCTTCCCCCTTTTCTCTCTCTTCTTTCCGCTTTTCTCTCTCTACTTCCTTTGCTCTTCCCCATAAGACCTAAAAGAGCAAATGGCCTGAGAGTGTGCTGGTTAACACGTTTTTCATTCATTCAATTATTGCTTATTGAGTGTTGCAATATGCCAAGTATTATGCCAGGCTGATTGAAAGAAAGGAATTGAAGTGTCATTCTTGTTTTCTTTCCCATCACTCTCCTTCAATATCAAGCTTTGACTGTTGTCCAAAAATAATATGTATTTATTTATTTTGGAGGTGATGTCTTGCTCTGTCGCCCAGGCTGGAGTGCCACAGCCTGAACAAGGCTCACTGCAGCCTCAACCTCAACCTCCTGGGCTCATGCAATCCTCCCACCTCAACCTCTTGAGTAGCTGGGACCACAGGTGTTCATCACCACACCTGGCTAATTAATTTTACTTTTGTAGAGATGGAGGTCTCACTATGTTTGCCCAGGCCGATCTTTAACCCCTGTTCTCAAGTGATCCTCCTGCCTTGGCCTCCCAAAGTGCTGGGATTACAGGTGTGAGCCACTGCACCTGGCCCAAAGATAATATTTAATATTATCTTAAAATTGGCATACATGTTATGTACCTTCAATTTCATAGATTTTAATCAAAGCAGTCAAGCTTTTGATTCCTCATCTCTGACTTTTTTATATATTGATTATGAGGCAGAACAATATTTAGATATTATATTAGTCAGCATAAAGAATATAAGCTGCTATAAAAAAAAAAAAGCAACAACAAACAAAAACCAAACCTCAGTGGCTTAACAAAATTAAGCCTTATTTCTCTCTCATATCACAGTCTGATGCAGCTGAGATGGCTTTCTCTCTCTCTCTTTTTTTTTTTTTTTTTTTGAGACGGAGTCTTGCTCTGTCGCCCAGGCTGGAATGCAGTGGCATGATCTCGGCTCACTGCAACCTCCACCTCCCAGGTTCAAGTAATTCTCCAGCCTCAGCCTCCCAAGTAGCTGGGATTATGGGTGCCTACCATGCCCGGCTAATTTTTGTGTTTTTAGTAGAGATGGGGTTTCACCATGTTTGCCAGGCTGGTCTTGAACTCCTGACCTCAGGTGATCCGCCCACCTTGGCCTCCCAAAGTGCTGGGATTACAGGCATGAGCTGCCATGCCTGGCCTGGGGCAGCTTCTTATGCAGTTCTCCAGTTGATGGCTCAGGGATCCAGGCTCCTTTCCCTTTCCTCTTGTGATGCTTCTGTCTTCAGCTCACGGTCTCTGCAGCTGCTGTGGAAGGAAAAGAGAGGGCTAGAGGATTGGCAGGGATGTTTTCAGGGCCAAGCTTGGAAGTGGCCCCTGTCACTTTTACCCATCTTTCCCTGGCCAGAATGTTGTCATATATCCCCATCCTGACTCCAGGGGAGGCTGGGAACTATCTCCCTATATTCACAGGAGAAGGACGTAGTGCAGACATTGTCATTGCTGCAAAATATTAACATATGTTCTTCCTCCCTCACTCTCCCAGGTATCTTCTGCTGTTCTCACCCTCAGGAATAAAACTATTATAGTGGAAATGCAACGAGAAAAAACAGTCAGAATTCAGCTTTTGAATTTCAAAATAGGTTTTGAAATGTGTGCCTGAAGAGAAATGTCTCTGTGTTTCAAAAGCCTCATCTTTTTTACTCCGAAAGTTTGAATCCTACATGATTCTGGACATGAAGTCTATATCCTACAAAAACCAGAGGTTCAAATGAAGCAGAATCAGCCAGGATGGGTTTGGTAGCCCTATCCGGGACAGGCAAAGGCAGCAGGGGCTGAGGAGACAGAGGAGGCGAACCAGAGCCTGGCATGGGTCTCTGGAGGATCCTCGGGGCCTGCCTCTTTACAGATGGAGCCTCAGGGAGGAAAGAGGGAGAAACAGAGCCTGGGGGTCACTGTGGCATCTGGAAGGAGCAGAGACCTGAGCCTGGCTTCTCGTCACAGGCTCTGGAGGCAGTGGCTTTTGCAGTGTTTCCCCTCCCAGCATGGTGTTCAAGGAGTAGGGATGCCTCCTCTGTGTCTACACTGCAGGGGCCGGAGAGAGCCTCTTGGAGATTCCCAAGGCCCCCAGAACAGCCAGAAAGGCCAGGGTTTCCCCATGTCCTTGACAGAGGCAATCTCAGTGACTCAAGAACAAGGATCAGATAGGACAGCTGGGTGGAGCCTAGTGTGGATCGATACTGACAGTAGGACAGGGACCCAGAGGAAGATACCTGAGCAGGTGCCAGCAGGGACAGGGAAGACAATGAAGACCCCGTGCCTCAACAAAACAAAATTCCAGAAGCTTATGCTCCCAGTGGAAAGCAGGATGAAGAAAGTTAACTTCTGATTCAGAGAAAAAATGTTAGACTTTTTTATCCCCTCTTCCCTAAGAGATTTGTATCTGCCCAAAGTAAAACACTTGAAAAAGTTCTGAAAGGCAGGGTGAAGCACTGGAAGGCAGCGGACATGGAGTGAGGGGACAAGAGTTTCTTCGTCACTATCCATCTTGTGTGACCTTGAGCTGTTCGTTTCACCTCTCTGGGTCTCAGTTTTCTCATCTGTAAAATAAGATGCCTGCTTCTCCGGCTGGTTGTGAGGATTAAACGAAAAAAAAAAAAATCCAAAAAACAAAAAATCCCCACTTAGTTCTGCACCTGGTAGTTGTTAGGGGCTCAGCGAATATCTGAACCTTCCCTGCCTTTCCCTAGTGAAAGGGAAATTGTTGCCAATTTAGAAACACCATAATTCTTTGCAGGAAGGATGGATCCATAAGGTTATGTATACCGGCGCCTGGAAAACAAAATAAAACAAAGCCTTCTTCTACTCTGTGAAGAAGCAATAAAAACCTCAAGGCACAAAACAGACAATGAAAATGACTTGATAGCAGGGTGGGGGGTGGTGGGCAGGGTGAGGGCGGTGACTGCACTAAATGAAAACAACAATTCAATACCCTGCTATCATCCTTCATCAAACTACAGAAATAGAAACCAGACAAACACATTATGTGAAGGGCAAAAGGGCTGGCAAGGTTCTGGCCTATAGGAAAAACCCTGGTTCAATAATCCCACGAACAGAGGGAGGTAGGGAAGTGAGGTCAAAGTCAATAGCGGGTTTGTGTGTGTGTGTGTGTCAAAACGCTGGTTCTACAGTCCTAATGAGGCTCAAACATCACACGTTCCTTTTATGCTGAATTCAGTTTCTCATTAGACTCTGTATCTTCTCCCAGATCAGCCAGGCACATGGCAGGAGCTGCTTCCACTTCCTCTGGCCCATGAATTATCAAGGGTATTCTCTGCTTTTTTTTTTTTTTTTGAAGAAAGCTTTGGAGTAGAAAATGGTCTTTTCTATTTATATCTCCTCTCCTTGCTCTGATTAGAGAGGTGATCAGTTTTGGGGAAGAACTTAGGCCCTGTCTTTATTCAGAGGACTGCCTGGTTAAGACAGTATTTTAAGATTGTCTGCTCTGGGTCTTTATCTGTTTTTCCAGAGAAAATCTTAGGCCTGCAGTTGTGTTTTTTAATATTTTCAGGAGTCTTGGAATAGCCATGTTTTACGTCAAGCTCAGTGCTAGGTGCTAGGAATGCAGAAACCAAAAATAGGAATTAAGAAAATGCTCATGTTCTCAAAGAACACAAAGAGATTTTTACACCACTAGCTTGTAGGTAACCAGAGTACTGGGTTTGCTGCAACTGGCATTTGAATAGATCTTTCCTAAGATCTCTTATCTCCTAAAGACCTCACAATAGCCCTGTGGCTTGGTACTCTGGCTCCCTTTTCACAGATGGACAGCCCACTTAACTCTCCCAGTCTTTGTTCCATTGAAGACCACAGTGGACTCCAGTCCTGGTCCTTTGACTCCGAGCCCTGTGCTGAGTTTTCTCCTGGTAGCAACCCGGTGGGCAGGGCCAAACTCTTCCAAGCCCATGTAAAGGGCACACAAGAATTTACTACCTTTTATCAGAAACCATTCCCTGGGAAATTCCTCCTCATTTTGAAAGACCCAGGTCAAATGTAATACTCTGGATGAAACTTGTTCTGTCTCCCCTAGGCAGAGGGAGTTACATCTTTCTGTAATACCCCTATTGCTTTTGGCACATATAATAACCATATTAATAAAGATAGTAGATGTAATAACGTAGTAAAAGGGTCTAAATTAACATTTATTGAGCGTGTTTGTGAACCAGGTGTCATGCTAAGTGTTTTATATGCATTATTTAGTGGTCAAAAGAACGTCAGGGGAGGTACTATTATTGTGTTTGGTTTATAGATTCTATCAGTTAGGAGTTGAGTTTGGCCGCATGTTGAAACCTGTCCGCAGTGGCATAACCAAATGGGAATTTATTTTTCTCAAATAACAATAAATTAGAATAGACAGGCTCGGGCTGGTATGGTGGATCTACGATACTATTCTATTTTTTTTTTTTTTTTTTTTTGAGACACAGTCTCACTCTGTCACCCAGGCTGGAGTGCAGTGGCATGATCTCGGCTTACTGCAACCTCTGCCCTCCTGGGTTCAAGTGAACCTCATGCCTCAGCCTCCCTAGTAGCTGGGACCATGTGGCACTACCATGCCCGGCTAATTTTTGTATTTTCAGTAGAGATGGGGTTTCGCCATGTTGACCAGGCTGGTCTCGAACTCCTGACCTCAAGTGATCTGCCCCCCCTTTGGCCTCCTAAAGTGCTGGGATTACAGGCATGAGCCATCACGCCTTCCCTGCAGTACTATTCTTAGCATGTGGCTTTTGCTATTTTGAAGACAAGAAGTCTGCTGTTTTTCCAGTCTGTGTTCCAGGCAGGAGAAAGGGTGAAGGGCAAAGGGCAAAGGACGAAGGGCAAAGAGCCTTTTCTTCTTGTGTTTTGTCTTTTTTTTTTTCTTGAGACAGAGTTTCGCTCTTGTTGCCCAGGCTGGAGTGTGGTGGCGCAATCTCAGCTCACTGCAGCCTCTGTCTCCCGGGTTCAAGCGATTCTCCTGCCTCAGTCTCACAAGTAGCTGGGATTACAGGCATGCACCACCACGCTTGCATAATTTTTTGTATTTAGTAGAAATGGGGTTTCACCATGTTGGTCGGGCTGGTCTCGAACTCCTGACCTCAGGTAATTCACCCGCCTCGGCCTCCCAAAGTGCTGGGATTACAGGCGTGAGTTACCATGCCTAGCGATTTTGTTTTATTAACTAGGAAGGAATGTTATCTTACACCCACATCTTGCTGGCCGGGATGGTGTTACTTGGCCACCCTTAGCTTTCAGGGAACCAGGAATTCTTGTTTTGTTTTTTTAAATTTAAATTTAAATTTTTAAATTTTATTTTATTGCTAAGCAGATTTCTGTCCTGAACAAAATTGGGGTTCTGCTAGGATGGAGTAAGAAGAGAATGGATATTGGATTGGTAACTACCAGTACCTGTCACATAAATGAAGAAACCAGGCCTCAGAGATGCTAAGGGTCTTGTCCAAGGTCAGATATATGGCAAAGTCAGACTCAGACCCATGTCCGTTTGACACCAGAGTCTATGTTCTTGACCACTATGAGAGATGACTCCTTTGTCATAATGCATTGCAATTGTCTTTGGATTTGTTCATCTCTTCCTAGATTGTGAGCTGTTTGGGACTAAGAATAATTTTTTTTTGTCATCTTGGTATTCCAGACACTTGTCCATAATTTGTTGAATAAATAAATGAATAAATGTTAGAATGGCAGTAGTTCCTGCAGCTAAAAATTCTTCTAGAAAAAAAAAATATGTATATATATTTTTTTAGACAGAGTCTCACTCTGTCACCCAGACTGACCTCGGCTCACTGCAACCTCTGCCTCCTGAGTAACTGGGATTACAGGTGCACGGCACCACACTCAGCTAATTTTTGTATTTTTTAGAAGAGACGGGGTTTTGCATGTTGGCCAGGCTGATCTTGAACTCCTGATCTCAGGTGATCTGCCTGCCTCGGCCTCCCAAAGTGCTGGGATTACAGGCATGAGCCACTGGCCGAAAATATTTACTGTCCTCTTCCTCTGTAATGCTTCCTAACTACCTGCTTCTAAACAAATGGCTGCAGATGTATATAAAAGAAATGATCCTGGTCTTTGTGCTGCCATGGATGCATTTTGCCTCTTGTTTTTTTTTTTTTTTTTTGAGACGGAGTCTTGCTCTGTCACCCAGGTTGGAGTGCAGTGGCACGGTCTCCGCTCACTGCAAGCTCTGCCTCCTGGGTTCACGCCATTCTCCTGCCTCAGCCTCCCGAGTAGCTGGGACTATAGGCGCCGCCACCACGCCCAACTAACTTTTTTTTTTGTTTTTTTGTATTTTTAGTAGAGATGGGGTTTCACCATGTTAGTCAGGATGGTCTCAATCTCCTGACCTCGTGATCCACCCACCTCGGCCTCCCAAAGTGCTGGGATTACAGGCGTGAGCCACAGAGCCTGGTGCATTTTGCCTCTTCTGCGATTTGTAGGCGTTTAATTCTTCTCTCTCTCCCTAAATACATAATGCTTGTTTACAGAGCAGAGTCCAATTTCTCTTTGTTCTGCCAGGTCATTCAGACATTTCTATACTGCATTGCTCTATTTCTTTTTTTTTTTTTTTTTTTTTTTTTTTTTTTTTTGAGACGGAGTCTCACTCTGTCGCCCGGGCTGGAGTACAGTGGCGCGATCTCAGCTCACTGCAAGCTCCGCCTCCCGGGTTTACGTCATTCTCCTGCCTCAGCCTCCCGAGTAGCTGGGACTACAGGCGCCCGCCACCTCGCCCGGCTAGTTTTTGGTATTTTTTTTTTTAGTAGAGACGGGGTTTCACTGTGTTAGCCAGGATGGTCTCGATCTCCTGGCCTCGTGATCCGCCCGTCTCGGCCTCCCAAAGTGCTGGGATTACAGGCTTGAGCCACCGCGCCCGGCCTGCATTGCTCTATTTCTTAGAGACTTGAGCACTACTTGAATAACAAAAATTTGAGTCACAGGCAGCCCCAATCTCAAATCTCATTTCTTGCTGGGTCATGGGGCAGCCCAGGAAAATCTAACATCATTTAGATTTCAGTAGTTTGGCAAGGCAAGTAGGGAAGGGAGAATTCTTTTTTTTTTTTTTTTTTTTTGGAGAGTCTCGCTCTGTAGCCCAAGCTGGAATGCAGTGGCACAATATTGGCTCACTACAACCTCTGCCTTCCAGGTTCAAGCAATTCTACTGGCTCAGCCTCTTGAGTAGCTGGGATTACAGGCATCTGCCACCACACCTGGCTAATTTTTTTTGTATTTTTGGTAGAAACGGGGTTTCACCATTTTGCCCAGTCTGGTCTTGAACTCCTGACCTCAAGTGATCTGCCTGCCTCCGCCTCCTAAAGTGCTGGGATTACAGGCGTGAGCCACCGTGCCCAGTTGGGAAGGGAGAATTCTTATGCTACCAGTTCAATAAGTAAAATTTTCAGAAAACCAACTGCTGATGTCCCTAGGTTAAAGGGAAAAAAAAAAGAAAAAAAAAAAAAAAGAAAACACCCACTGTTGTTTCATAGCCCATCACGAAATATCCTCAAATCCCAGCACTTTGGGAGCCCGAGGCGGGCGGATCATGAGGTCAGGAGATCGAGACCATCCTGGCTAACACGGTGAAACCCCCGTCTCTACTAAAAATACAAAAAATTAGCTGGGCGTGGTGGCGGGCGCCTGTGGTCCCAGCTACTCAGAAGGCTGAGGCAAGAGAATGGCGTGAACCTGGGAGGCGGAGCTTGCAGTGAGCCGAGATCACGCCACTGCACTCCAGCCTGGGTGAGAGCAAGACTCTGTCTCAAAAAAAAAAAAAAAAAAAAAAAGTGATTAAAAGTCAGGCGTGGTGGCTCACGCCTGTAATCCCAGTACTTTGGGAGGCCAAAGGGGGCGGATCACTTTAGGTCAGGAGTTTGAGACCAGCCTGGCCAACATGGTGAAACCCTGTCTCTATTAAAAATACAAAAAATTAGCCGGGCATGGTGGCGGTCGCCTGTGATCCCAGCTACTTGGGAAGTTGAGGCACAAGAATTGCTTGAACCCAGGAGATGGAGGTTGCAGTGAGATCACACCACTGCATTCCAGTCTGGGTGACAGAGAGAGACTCCATTTGAAAAAAAGTGAATAAAGTGATAATGGTAATAATAATAATAGCTAACACTTATGGAGTGCTTATCCTAAATCATTCTGTTCAAAGTTCTAAACGTGATAACATTAAATTCATACAATAATCTTTTTAGGAAGGTGTTATCCTAATTTGCAGACGAAGAAACTGAGACACAGAGAGGGTAAGTAACTGTCATAAGGTATCATGACTGGTAGGTGGCAGAGCTAAAACTCCGCTATTTTCATCTTATTTTATTGATTTATAACACAGCCTAAGTAATATAAACAATATGCTTAATACAGCCACTCACCTTCTCAAGGCAAGTCCTCCAGACTTCACTTCCAACCAGTCTGCAATCCCCAAATACCTTTTACATAGAAATTCTTAGTCACCACTGGTCCCGCATTACGTGGGCAGGAGGTGGGAAAGCCTGGGTTCTCATCTGGGTTGGTCTGACTCTGAAGCAGGGATCTTTACTGTTGTACTGTTCCAGCCCTAACCAGGTTAAACCCAAGTTCAAAGGCCAAATCACAGACTGGTTGGAAGGGAAGACCTTGGAAATCATCTAACCCAGCATTTCTCAACCTCCGCACTATTGACATTTGGGGCTGGATAACTCTCCTGGGGGAACCGTCCTGTGCATGATAGGATGTCAAGCAACATTCCTGACTTCTACACACTAGATGCCAGCAGCACCTCCCAGTTGTAACCATCAAAAACGCCTTCAGTTGGCCGGGGGTGGCGGCTCACGCCTGTAATCTCAGCACTTTGGGAGGCCGCGGCGGGCGGATCACTTGAGGTCAGGAGTTTGAGACCAGTCTGGCCAACATGGTGAAACCCCATCTCTACTAAAAATACAAAAATTAGTTGGGCGTGGTGGCGCGCACTTGTAGTCCCAGCTATAGGGGAGGCTGAGGCAGGAGAATTGCTTGAACCCAGGAGGCGGAGGTTGCAGTGAGCCGAGATCGCACTACTGCACTTAAGCCTGGGCGACAGAGCGGGACTCTGTGTCAAAAAAAAAAAAAAAAAAAAAGGAAAAAAAATGCCTTCAGTCATTGACAAATGTGGGAGTGGAGGTGGTGGAATGGCAAAGTTTCTCCTTGGTTGAAAGCCACTGATCCAAACCATTTCATTTTACAAATGATGAAGCTGAGGTCCAAAGAGATGAAGTAACTTGTTTAAGCTAGTTAGCAAAGCCAAGATTAGAATCCAGGTCATTCACGCAATATCCTTTTATTCCTATAATGTACAGGGCACGATATGGAACCCAGGGAAATCACGGCAGTCCTTGTTCTCACAGTCTGGTAGGGGAATCTATTGCACAGATATCTCTGTCTCCACGAAGTTGACAAGTCATAAAGAGCTCCTCAGGCAGCAAAGTGTAGAGAAAGAGAGTATGGTCCAGCGTTCTGAATTCTGGATCTGCCACTTTTTTGCTGCAGGATTTAACTAAGGTTCAGTTTCATCATCAATGAAATGGAGATCATGGTATCTACCTATATTACCAGTTTGAAATGGGTCTGTGGATGCATTGTGCAAACCCTAAAACTCTTACAAACATCGGATATTAGTACTAACTTCATTAGGAATGTGAGTTATGTCAGAGTAAAAGCTCTCAGAGCTGGGGTGAACTACAGACGGGTGGCTTCATTCCTCGACCTTCCAATTCGAGATCTTTTTCCTTCTGTGGGAGGAGAAGCAGGCAAATAGCCTGCCTCTCACAGAGTGCCCATTCCCTCCCCGGGAACCAAGGTGCTCAGGCGGGTAAACTCAGGACACAACACTGTACAACTAGTCCCACAGGCAGGAGCCACTCCCTGGCCCTCGGGTCTCTCAAGCCCCGCCTGCTCCAAGCTACGGCCCCGCCCCAAAAGGAGACTGACCCCGCCCCCTCTGCGCTGGCCGGCACTCCTGCCGCGCGGAGCCTCCAGGACAGTCCCAGGCCCGTGCCGGAGATTCCCGAGCTTCCCCGATCGCTTCCCAGCCTCCCTCGGGCAGCTAGCGAGGAGGCGACGGAGATTGCCGAGAAGGGCTGGCCCCGCCCCTCCGCAGGCCGCCACCGCCCCCCTAGCCATAGCCTCCCGCGCGGGCTGGAGTCCTACATCCCGGTCCCTCCCTCCCTCTTTCTCTCTCCCCGCCTTCCCGGTGCTGCCACAGTGGCGGGTCGGAGGATCCCGGCCAGTCAGCTCGTTCCTGCCTCGCGCCCCTCCTCCCCCCAAATAAACAGCCCTCCCTACGCCTTGGGAGCCCGGACCGCCCCCTTCCTCCCTCGGCCGGCGTGTTGTGAGGGAGAGTGTGAGCCAGCGCGGCCGGCGGGCGAGCTCCGGGAGTGCGAGAGGCGGGGCGGCGCGGCGGGCCGGGCCGGGTGTCGCGTGTGCGTGCGGGGGTGCGAGCGAGTGCCCGTCGCGACCCGCCAGTGGCCCCGCGCCGACAACCCGGCGGGCGGGCGGGCGAGCGAGCGAGCGAGCGGCCAGGCGAGGAGCTGCGGGCGCGAGCCGCGGAGGGGCGCGGAGTCCGCGCGCTCGCGCGCACGCACGCACGCACGCACGCGGGGGGCGGGGGCAGGCGCGCGCCCGCCTGTCGCGACAGTCGGGGCCGAGGCCCAGGGGGAGGTGGCCTGTCGCGGGTCGCCCGGCTCCCGGAGGCGAGGGGGGCGCGGGCGGATGGCGGAGGGCGCCCAGCCGCAGCAGCCGCCTCAGCTCGGGCCCGGCGCCGCTGCCCGGGGCATGAAGCGGGAGTCGGAGCTGGAGCTGCCGGTGCCCGGAGCGGGAGGAGACGGAGCCGATCCCGGCCTGAGCAAGCGGCCGCGCACTGAGGAGGCGGCGGCCGACGGTGGCGGCGGGATGCAGGTGACCGCGCGGGACGGGGCGCCCAGTTATTGCGGGGGAGAGGGGGAGTGGCGTGAGGGGCGACCCCGGGCTCCCCGGCTTGGAAAGAGGGAGGGCCTCCGGGGGTCCTGGGTTGGAGGTGGGATGGGGGGACCAGTCGGGGCCTGGTTGGAAGGTGGGGCGAGCTCGGGCTAGGAACGAAGGTTGCAGGACTGATCCTGGTGTGCCTGAGAGGGTCCTGATTCCTGAGGGGCGAGGAGGCACGACGAGTGGATAGGTTTTGGGGGGAAATCGAACGTGGTTGAGATGGATTCCATTTCTTCAAATCCTTCCTTAGTGCCCTGGGGTGGAGTGGAAGCCGGGAAATCCTGGGTTCTCTGGACGGAGTCGAGGAAGAGGGGATCTCGTGGGAAACCTCCCAAGAAGAGGGAGTACCTTTTGGCAGCCCTGGGCACCCGCTGGGATGGGGAAGAGAAGTGGCGTTTCAAGGAGAGGAGTGAAAAGCAAGAAAACTCCGAGAGAGAGCCCCGAGGGGATGTGGCTGAGATTGTGGGTTAAAACACACAGAGAGTGTGAGAAGTACAGGGAGTTTTGGTAATGTTGTGGGGACACGGTGGTGCTCACTCTCATTAACTTTGTGGAGCATACTAATGAGTCTGAAGGGAGACACCAGACATGTCCCTCCTGTTCTTTGCCAATTGCATTCTACATCTCCAGGACACAAAATAGCTCTTTAATGTCCTGGGCTATTAAAAAAAAAATTTATAGGGCTATTAGAAGACTGGATTCTCAATTCTGGATTCAAAGATAAAAGTGGTTAATTTGGGTAGGGAATGGGAAAGGTATTGATGATGTCAGTTGACTTCATAGTTTTGAGGAAGACCTTGAAACCTTTGTAGGTTTTAGGGTTTGGTCTCTGCCCAGAAAATACTGCTATGAAATGGTGAGTCTCACCTATCAGCAATTGTGCAGACATGTGCCTAGTTCTCTCAGAGTCATAGGATGTTAGAGGGATGAGGAAGACTAGACATCTTTTCCAGGGGTTCTTAACCTGGACAGACTAGGAAGATTCTTACTTATAAAAGGTGATGTGCACTTTTTGGTGGCAGAGAGTCAATAATTTTCATCTTTGTTTTTTTTGGAGGGGATTTGAGTCCCAGCTTGTTTTAACCACCTTATTTTATAGATGGGGAATCAGAAGTCCAGAGAAGATGAGTGACTTGGGTAAGGCCACCCAGTTAGCTGATAGTAAAACTAGAACCAGAAGCCTGGTCTTCTAATTCCTATTCCTGTGCTGTCTCCATTACACCACTCTTGGAAATCTCTGCAGTGCTAAAAGACTTCCTGTGCTCTGCTCCCTGCTTTTCAAGCCTCTGCCTGACTTCCTGTGTTAGGGACGGAGCTGTACTTAAGCCTAGCGTATTTGTTGTGTGCTTCTTGGTCTCCTTTGCAGAGTTTACCCTGTTACTTGTGTTGATTTAGGTAAAGTGACCCTCTTGGTGTTTATTTTTGAATTCTTTTGTTTTGTTTGCCTGCTTTTATTTTCCATTAGAACTCTGTCAGGTAGAGGGATTGTGAGAAGTAAAAGCTCAGGGCCATGGAAAAAAAGACAGGAATATGGGAGACTGCAGGTGAGGTGAGCTAATATTGGATGGTAAGGAGGGAAGACTGGATATAGGTGCTGGTTAGCAGGTTCTACTTTGTGTGTGTGTGTGTGTGTGTGTGTGTGTGTATGTCTGTATGTATTCATTTATCATTTCTGTCAATCATAGTTAATAGTGAGACCCCCATCCCTTTCCCTCATTTACTCCTGGGGCCTATTATCTGCTGGTCGCCTTCAAATTGGCTAAAGATAGTGATATTCGGAAATGGAGCAATATGTAGGGACTTCACAGGGGTGTGCAGAGGAAAGAGTGGTTAGGTCCTTGGGGGTAGCTGAGAACTATCCCTCTGAGAATCCTTTTTTCACTCTGTGTATTTGTGGGTGTTCTTTGTTTATTTTCTTTTTTTTTTTTTTTTTTTTGAGACGGAGTCTCACTCTGTCGCCCAGGCTGGAGTGCAGTGGCCGGATCTCAGCTCACTGCAAGCTCCGCCTCCCGGGTTCACGCCATTCTCCTGCCTCAGCCTCCCGAGTAGCTGGGACTACAGGCGCCCGCCACCTCGCCCGGCTAGTTTTTTGTACTTTTTAGTAGAGACGGGGTTTCACCGTGTTAGCCAGGATGGTCTCGATCTCCCGACCTCGTGATCCGCCTGTCTCGGCCTCCCAAAGTGCTGGGATTACAGGCTTGAGCCACCGCGCCCGGCCTGTTTTCTTTCTATCCTTTTTTTTTTTTTTTTTTGGCCCAGGTTGGAGTGCAATGGCACGATCTCGGCTCACTGCAACCTCCACCTCCATCTCTGGGTTCAGGCGATTCTCCTGCCTCTGCTTTCTGAGTAGATGGGATTACAGGCATGTGCCACCATGCCCAGCTCATTTTTCGTATTTTTAGTAGAGGGGGGTTTTCACCAGGTTGGCCAGGCTGTTCTCGAACTCCTGACCTCAGGTGGTCCACCCACCTCAGCCTCCCAAAATGTTGGGATTACAGGCGTGAGCCACCACACCCAGCCTTCTGTGCATTCTCGTTGTTGTAGGTCCATTCCCCTATGTCATACAGGTATTCAGATCATCACTGATTTAGGTCCTGCCTTCAACTAGCTGAGTGCCTGCAGAAATCTTTCATTTTGGGGCCTCTGTTTTCCTTAGCTATAAAATAAAGTATGTGTACAAGATGATTTCCCTCGTGATCTGCCCGCCTCGGCCTCCCAAAGTGCTGGGATTACAGGTGTGAGCCACCACGCCCGGCCGGTTTCTAAGTTACCTTCTAAAAGATATAAGTCCAGTTCACTGTGCTTAAGGTGCATGCAATCTATGTGGGGAAACAAATGGGTGAAAAGTTTTTTTAAAGAAGTGTGAGAGTATTACATGAATATACTTAATGTTTATTCATTGAACTAACATTTATTGAGCAGCTGCTGCATCCCAGGCACTGTTTTAACCCTGAGATACAATAGTGAACAACAACGAAAAACCCTTGCTGTCATGGAACTAATATTGAATGGGAAGAGACATCTAATAAATCAACAACTATAATTGTATGGTGATAAAGGCTAAAAGAAAAATAAAGCAGGGAAAAGGAGAGATGGGAAGGGAGAGAATGCAGATGGTTACGGAAGGGCTTTCTGATAGATGGCCTATGAGTGAAGTGAGGGAATGGACCATTCAGATGTTTTTGGAAAGAGGGTTCAGGTAGAGGAGGTGAGGGCGCAGAGGCATTGAGAAAGAAGACTGCTTGGTTTGAGAACAGGAGACCAATGTATTAATAGCTGGAGCAGAGTGAGCAGGGACAGGTAGTCTTAGGAGATGATATCAGCGGTTTAGAAGTATCTATAGGCCCTATGTAAATACACACTTTAAAAATCTTAGCTGGGTGCAGTGGCTCACGCCTGTAATCCCAGCACTTTGGGAGGCTGAGGTGGGCGGATTGCCTGAGGTCAGGAGTTCAATACCAGCCTGGCCAACATAGTGGAACCCCTGTCTACTAAAAATACAAAAAATCAGCCAGGCGTGGTGGCAGGCGCCTGTAATCCTAGCTACTAGGGAGGCTGAGGCAGGGGAATCACTTGAACCCGGAGGTGGAGGTTGCAGTGAGCCGAGGTCCCACCATTGCATTCCAGCCTGGGCAACAAGAGTGAAACACTGTCTCAAAAAAAAAAAAAAACAAAAAAACAAAAAATCTTATTGTAGCCAGTGTTTTGGGTATGTGGGCTTGCCTTAAAGTACATGTTTTTTGTTTTTTGTTTTTTGTTTTTAGGTGGAGTCTCACTGTTGCCCAGGCTGGAGTGCAGTGGTGCGATCTCAGCTCACTGCAACCTCTGCCTCCTGGGTTCAAGCAATTCTCGTGCCTCAGCCTCCTGAGTAGCTGGAACTACAGGCATGCGCCACCACATCCCGCTAATTTTTGTATTTATAGTAGAGATGAGATTTCACCATGTTGGC
This sequence comes from Macaca nemestrina, assembly GCF_043159975.1. Lineage (NCBI taxonomy): Eukaryota > Metazoa > Chordata > Mammalia > Primates > Cercopithecidae > Macaca > Macaca nemestrina. Next base: position 103,676,293 of record NC_092139.1, on the reverse strand, counting down.
CAGGCTGGTCTCGAACTCCTGACCTCAGGTGATCCGCCTGCCTTGGCCTCCCAAAGTGCTGAGATTACAGGCATGAGCCACTGCGCCTGGCCTGTTTTCTTAACACGTTTTCTAGCTCCTTCTGTGAAGCTTTCCCTGACAGCTTAGTTTGCACCATTCAGATCCTACTCTTGCCTCCTGGTATATTGATGCTTAGTTGTGCATCATCTTTTATTGTCCCTTAATTGTTTTATTATTCTTGTTTCACTGCTAAGATTGTAAGCTTCTAAAGGATAGGAACTATATTTCCTTTGTATGTATCCTTCGTAATACCTAACAGTTTTGGGTACTTGGTAAGCGCTCAATGCCTGTTAAATTGAAATTGAAATTTACCTTTTACAGATAGTTAAGGGTTAAGAAAAAATTACGAAATTCCGGAGTAAGGGTATCATCACAGAATTTTCCAGGCACTTTGGATTCACCCCTTTTTATAGAATAAGTTTACTTACTGGAGTCATTCCCAAGGCTACTTACTAAATGGACCTGTAGTGCTAAGCATTAGGTTCCAAAGTTGAATCTTGTTAAGTTGTATCACTAAGCTTTGCAGTAAATCATCACTTACCAAAATGGAGTTTAGGAAACTCCAGAGAGTCTGTGATGCTTTTATTACAGGCTGGGCAAGGTGGCTCACGTCTGTAATCCCAGCACTTTGGGAGGCCAAGGCGGGTGGATCATGAGGTCAGGAGATCGAGACCACCCTGGCTAACACAGTGAAACCCTGTCTCTACTAAAAATACAAGAAAGTAGCCAGGCGTGGTGGCAGATGCCTGTAGTCCCAGTTAGTCGGGAGGCTGAGGCAGGAGAGTGGCGTGAACCTGGGAGCGGAGCTTGCAGTGAGCCGAGATCCGGCCACTGCGCTCCAGCCTGGGTGACAGAGCAAGACTCCGTCTCAAAAAAAAAAAAAAAGCGGAAGCTTTTATTATAATCCTTAGGCTCAGAAGGAACCCTAGGAGAAAGAGAGGAAGGGTCGGTGCTTTCAAAGGCAGTATACAGAAACGTGATGTAGGTGGAAGAAGAGTCGATGCAGCCCTGGAAAGAGTATAGAAATAGAGAAACCTGAACCTTAGAGTAGGAAAGAAGTGACAAACTCAACTGGAAAGTTGATGTACAGTTCAAGAAATGTAGTTAGAGAGAGCACTTGGAAATACTGTACTCAAACTTGGTGGGAAGTTAAATGAGTTACTCGTAGGGCTATTAGAGATTCATTTCACTTTAAGTCTGATATGTTTGAAATTTAGGCCCTATAAAACATACTGGGGAATGAATTCTTTTTTTTTTTTTTTTTTTTGTTGAGACAGAGTCTCGCTCTGCCGCCCAGGCTGGAGTGCAGTGGCCGGATCTCAGCTCACTGTAAGCTCCGCCTCCCGGGTTCACGCCATTCTCCTGCCTCAGCCTCCCGAGTAGCTGGGACTATAGGCGCCCGCCACCTCGCCCGGCTAGTTTTTTGTATTTTTAAAGTAGAGACGGGGTTTCACCTTGTCAGCCAGGATGGTCTCGATCTCCTGACCTCGTGATCCGCCCGTCTCGGCCTCCCAAAGTGCTGGGATTACAGGCTTGAGCCACCGCGCCCGGCGGGAATGAATTCTTTTGGTCAGCTTTGCTAGTGAACAATTTGATTCACAAAAATTTTATTTTTGTGCAGTTTTCTAAGAGTTCAGCTGCTGTATAAGGTAAGATATACCTTACTACTTATAGCTTTCAGCAGAATTCTTTTTTTTTTTTTTTTTGAGACGGAGTCTCGCTCAGTCGCCCAGGCTGGAGTGCAGTGGCGCGATCTCGGCTCACTGCAAGCTCCGCCTCCTGGGTTTACGCCATTCTCCTGCCTCAGCCTCCTGAGTAGCTGGGACTACAGGCGCCCGCCACCGCGCCCGGCTAATTTTTTTTTTTGTATTTTTAGTAGAGACGGGGTTTCACCGTGGTCTCGATCTCCTGACCTTGTGATCCGCCCGCCTCGGCCTCCCAAAGTGCTGGGATTACAGGCGTGAGCCACCGCGCCCGGCCTTCAGCAGAATTCTTTATGTCAGTGAAATGTTGATATGGTATAATTATTATATGGCCGAGTAACTGCTTCTCACCATAGAGTCATAAATCCAGTTTAGCCAAGTAGGTTCAGCAGTTATTCCTATTAGCAGCTGATTCTAGTGGTAAGATGACTTTCTTTCAGGTTTCAGGGAAGGGGTTCCAGATAGCCTGAAGTTGCTTTGTAGATGCTGTATTTATTGAAGTAGTTGATCTTCCCATTTGCTTATTTATGGGCTTATTTCCTCATAAGTGGATGTCTCTTTGTACCCTCATTTGGGTATTTGGTGCTGCAACTAAGCATGGTGCTACCGTTTGAGAAGAGTTATAAAAATATTGTGCTTTTTTTTCTTACAAGTAATTTAATGAACAATATTGCACTGAAATTACTGAATTTTTCATCTCTCCCTGTCCTAGTCTCCTTGGGCTGCCACAGCAAAATACTATAGACTGGGTGGCTTAAACGACAGACATTTATTTCTGACAGTTTTGGAGGCTGGGAAGTCCAAGATCAAGGTGCCAGCAGATTTCGTGTCTGGTGATGACCCACCTCCTGGCTTATGGATAGCTACCTTCTTGCTGTGTGCTCACATGGCCTTTCCTCAGTGTGTGCTCTTGGGGAGAGAGAGTCAGTGGTCTCTTCCCCTTCTTATAAGGGCGCTCCTTTATTTTACAGTTCCCACCCTCATGACCCAATCTAAAGCTAATTCTGGAGGTCCTACCTCCAAATACTGTTACACTGGAGTTAGGGCTTCAACATAGAAAATTTGGAGGGACACAGACATTAAGCCTATAATACTACCAAAGTGGTAAATATTGTAGCTGGAGAAACTGAGGCACAGTCATGTAAAAATTGTTCCTTTTCCCCCCATGTCTCACAAGGAAGTCTGCAAATGTAAAACTGGAAATGTATTTGAGAAGGAGAAAGTCAGATCTGAAATCAAAGTAGAATTATTCTTCGGGGTGACTCAAGAGATTAGCCTGAGTTGAATTTGTCTCCCAACTGCCTCCCATTTTCTAGCTACTCTGTCATTTTTTTTTTCACTATCACACTGACATGTGAACACAACAGAAGCTAACTAGAAATTTAACTTTCATTTTGCTATAAAGCAGACTGGTGCAGACAGGCCTCAAGATTACAGGACTGCTGAGAAAGAAATTGAGTTATACTACTTTGTATAAACAAGAATGTTGCTAGTCAGTCTCTAGTTTAACATCTCTCCAGCCTTCAGTTTGATGTCAGGCTTTAATAATTGGTAGAAAAAGACAGTCATTTTAGTAAGCAGATTTCTTTCAATTTTTGTTGATATACATTTGTAAAGCATACTAAACATCTTTATTCTGGGGCGAATGTGTACTTCCTTCAAAGACAGGAGGGAAGAATCGCAGCAGACATGATTGGAAGGAAATGGCAGTAATTGGAGCATGAGCAGACAGATGGAGTGAGGGATGGTGAGTGCATTTGGTGTTTTAGGTGGCCCCTAGGAGTATTGAGTTTCCTATTCTTCTCCTCTACGACCCCAATACAAGCAGGCAGCTTCCAAGGCTAAGGTTTCATTATCTAATCCATCACAGATCAGCTTGAATAAACCCATTGGCTGATGCTGATCTGGTTAGGAAAGTAGTGCAAAGCTGCTTGAGCCAGGATTGGGACAAATCGGATCAGAACTGCCATGTGAATCCTAGACGCATTTCTGTAATTTGGGTGGGCAAAGTAGTTTGGGAAGTCATTTACTCAAGAGAGTGAGCAGTCAGCCATGAGTTTTTTCAAATCTTGTCTTAGGGGCTCTGAGGGGAAAGTGTGTGGAGGATTTGATACATTTCTCTGGAGGATAGCCAGATTGCTTTGATTATTTGAGTCTGAACACTTTTTGGTCACTAATGCTCAGAAGTGACTTTTTTTTGGTAACATTTGGGGATTCCAGTCGTGATCGTTTAATTGTGAGTGATCCCTTAATCTGAGACTGTAAGATATATGTCCCTTCTCTGTTTTAATTTTATTTTTTATTATACTTTAAGTTCTAGGATACATGTGCACAATGTGCAGGTTTGTTACATATGTATACATGTGCCATATTGGTGTGCTGCACCCGTTAACTTGTCATTTACATTAGATATATCTCCTAATGCTATCCCTCCCCCAACCCCACGACAGGACCCTGTGTGTGATGTTCCCCACCCTGTGTCCAAGTGTTCTCATTGTTCAATTCCCACCTATGAGTGAGAACATGTGGTGTTTGCGTTTTCGTCCTTGTGATAGTTTGCTGAGAAAGATGGTTTCCAGCTTCATCCATGTCCCTACAAAGGACATGAACTCATCCTTTTTTATGGCTGCATAGTATTCCATGGTGTATATGTGCCATATTTTCTTAATCCAGTCTATCATTGATGGACATTTGGGTTGGTTCCAAGTCTTTGCTATTGTCAATAGTGCCACAGTAAACATATGTGTGCATATGTCTTTATAGCAGCATGATTTATAATCCTTTGGGTGTATACCCAGTAATGGGATGGCTGGGTCAAATAGTATTTCTAGTTCTAGATACTTGAGGAATCGCCACACTGTCTTCTACAATGGTTGAACTAGTTTACAGTCCCACTAACAGTGTAAAAGCTTACCTGTTTCTCCACATCCTCTCCAGCACCTGTTGTTTCCAGACTTTTTAATGATTGCCATTCTAACTGGTGTGAGATGGTATCTCATTGTGGTTTTGATTTGCATTTCTCTGATGGCCAGTGATGATGAGCATTTTTTCATGTGTCTGTTGGCTACATAGAGTCTTCTTTTGAGAAGTGTCTGTTCGTATCCTTTGCCCACTTTTTGATAGGGTTGTTTGATTTTTTCTTGCAACTTTGTTTAAGTTCTTTGTAGATTCTGGATATTAGCCCTTTGTCAGATGGGTAGATTGTAAAAATTTTCTCCCATTCTGTAGGTTGCCTGTTCACTCTGATGGTAGTTTCTTTTGCTGTGCAGAAGCTCTTTAGTTTAATTAGATCCCATTTGTCTATTTTGGCTTTTGTTGCCATTGCTTTTGGTGTTTTAGTCATGAAGTCCTTGCCCATGCCTATGTACTGAATGGTATTGCCTAGGTTTTCTTCTAGGGTTTTTATGGTTTTAGATCTAACATTTAAGTCTTTAATCCATCTTGAATTAATTTTTCTGTAAGGTGTAAGAAAGGGATCCAGTTTCAGCTTTCTACATATGGCTAGCCAGTTTTCCCAGCACCATTTATTAAATAGGGAATCCTTTCCCTATTTTTTGTTTTTGTCAGGTTCTTCAAAGATCAGATGGTTGTAGATGTGTGGTGGTATTTCTGAGGGCTCTGTTCTGTTCCATTGGTCTATATCTCTGTTTTGGTACCAGTACCATGCTGTTTTGGTTACTGTAGCCTTGTAGTATAGTTTGAAATCAGGTAGCATGATGCCTCTAGCTTTGTTCTTTTGGCTTAGGATTATCTTGGCAGTGCGGGCTCTTTTTTGTTTCCATGTGAACTTTACAGTAGTTTTTTCCAATTCTGTGAAGAAAGTCATTGGTAGCTTGATGGGGATGGCTTTGAATCTATAAATCACCTTGGGCAGTATGGCCATTTTCATGATATTGATTCTTCCTATCCATGAATCTCTTCTCTGTTTTTAACGGTGAGATATTTTTATTACCAATCTTAATATGTAATCATATTTGTTATACATATATATTTGAAATATGGTGTAGTAAGGAAGCACCATTTAGAGCTTCTTATATTGGGATTCGAATCCTGGCTTCTCCATTTACCAAGTGAATGAGCTATTCAGCATCTCTGAGCTCCTGCTCCCACATCTGTGAACTGGGAGAATTAACATATACTCTTATAAACCACTCTAATGAGAACTGGGATTCTTTAAAGTGCCTATCAAGGAACCCAGCACTACATGTTTATTTCTTGCTTTCCTTATATCCTGCTATGCAGCACTAACTTCCTGCTTACTGTTTAATCTGCATGGAGTGGCTAACGTGCTTCTGATTGATTAAGTGCCAGAGTTGGGAACTACTAGAGATGAGCAGTGTGTTAAAGGGGAAACCTCATTTGCTCATCATCCAGGGTGGAGGAGCGGAATGAACCTGGTCATTGTGGTCTCTCTTGTCAGAGGAAGGGGAGACAATTCTTTGCTAAGGAGTAAAAGGACCACTGCCGGTATCACAGTGTCTGCAGTGGGGACATGGATTTCCTAGAACCCGTGGGATCTCTGCTAGGAGGGTGGGTGACAGATTCACTGGCTGTTTTAGTGGTACATAGAATGCAGGAACAGTGAAAATACTGTGTTTCAAATTTCATAAGTTTTGTTAAATATGTTGGTTCAAAAGTGGCACTTTTTGTTGTCATTTTGTCTATGGAAATTGAGCTGGGATGCCTTTGTGTTGTCTCTTGTGGTCCCTTTTCAGTTTCTTCAAACCCGCTCTCCAGACTGCTGACACAGTGATCTATCTAAAAAAGCCAATCTGGCCAGGTGCGATGGCTCACGCCTGTAATCCCAGCACTTTGGGAGGCCGAGGCGGGCAGATGACTTGAGGTCAGAAGTTCGAGACCAGCCTGGCCAACATGGTGAAACCCCCATCTCTACTAAAACTACAAAAATTAGCTGGGCATGGTGGCGCATGCTGTAATCCTAGCAATTTGGGAGGCTGAGGCAGGAGAATTGTTTGAACCCAGGAGGTGGAGGGTGCAGTGAGCGGAGATCGCACCAAAGCACTTCAGCCTGGATTACAGAGTGAGACTCTGTCTCAGAAATAAAATAAAAGAGCCAATTTGTTACTTCTCACTTAAAATCTTTTGAAAGCTTGTGTTTGATTTTAGGATTGTCTGTTATCTTGTTTGGCCTGACTTCTGTGTAACTTTCAAGCTCCGTCTCTTTCTACACTCCACCTCCAAGTCCATGTCCAGTAGCTTATGGTTTTCTGAGCATATGGTGCCACCCAGCTAATGAATACCTCTGTGCTTTTGTTCCTTTTCCTTCTACCCAAAGTTCCTGTTTCATCTCTTCTACCCCCACATTTGTAAGGCTCAATCTTTAATAATGAGTTTGGATATTGATTCCTCCTGGATGCCTTTTGTGACCATTCCCATGTCTCCCACACTCCTGCACTCCTGCTGTCTTTCAAGACATCATGTCTATAGCTCTGTTAAAGGACTTTTTAGATTAATACTTGATGGAATGTCTGCCCCACCATGCTTACCCAGACTATGAGATCCTTAGGAGTCTGTAGGATTTAGCACCATGCCTGGGCCCAAGTAGTCACGAAGCTGTCCATTTTTGTTAAATTGAACTTTGTCTTCCTGCCTCTCAGTTGGGGTCTGCAGATGGCTTTAATTGTTTATCCAGATTTTCCCTGGGGGGTCTGGCGGTTGGTCTGCTTTCCATCCCCTGTGAAGACGGCATGTTGTGTGATATGTGGATGTTACCTGATCTTTTCATTGATATCAAGGTTAAAGGTGAGAGAGGGGTCTCTGACAACAGAAGCTGGGGTAGAATTTAACTGCTGAGTGTGTTGGGTAGGCATGGCAACCTGATATTTAGTTTCCTGTGTTCAGATATTAATTGAGTGCACGTGTGTATGTGTAAAAAGCTCCTTTGTGATAGTGTGGTTAAGGAGAAAAGAGGAACCACACAAGTGAGAGGGGCAATTAGAGCCAACCTGTTCCAGTTCACTGGAGCAGGCTGTTGATTTACCTTTTTACAGTGCTGCTGCAGGATTCTGGAGTGTAGCAGTTCACATGCATTACTACCATTTGGGGTGAGAACTATTGGATCAACGGGAGGCCTTAACCTTTCCCTTCTCAACCAGTGAATTTCGTCAGATACTATAGCTTTATTTTTTATTTTTTTTTGAGATGGAGTTTTTGCTCTTGGCACCTGGGCTGGAGTGCAGTGGCATGATCTCGGCTCACTGCAACCTCCGCCTCCCGGGTTCAAACGATTCTTCTGCTTCAGCCTCCCTAGTAGCTGGAATTACAGGCACCCGCCACCAAGCCCAGCTAATTTCTGTGTTTTTAGTAGAGATAGGGTTTCACCATGTTGGCCAGGCTGGTCTCGAACTCCTGATCTCATGATCCGCCTGCCTCGGCTTCCAAAGTGTTGGGATTACAGGCGTGAGCCACGTGCCTGGCACTATAGCTTGTTTTTATGGATCTGGGGAAAATACCAAGCGGAGACCCTTCACAATACATGGTATTTTTCACATCACTCTTATTGGATATGTTTGAAAATAAGGAAGTTTGATATTGTTTCTTTAAATCTCAGCTTTGGCGAGAGATTCATAGAAGTATTTTATAAGAATTCTCTCTGGCTGTTGTTCTCCCCTCGCACTTCACTTTCAGCTTCTGGTTTGGGGTCCTGTATAATCCTTGCCTGTTCCAGCCAGTTTAGTAGGGGCCTCTTTAGCTGCAAATGATTATACTTCATAGTGCCTCTGGCCTTTTCTGGTCTCAGTGAATAAAGAGAATTCTGAGAAGGGAATGAGAGAGAGCAGCCTGTAATATATCACTTCCTTCTGACGAGTCCTGCACTTACGTGGCATCTAGAAATTTCTGCCAAAAATTCAAGGCACAGGACACATGATAAATACCACTTATGAAGTAGATGACATTCTTGAATTGTCAAATGATAATGATTGAATAACTGCTTAAAAAACCTGTTTTCCCAAGGGTGGAAAACAGCCTTTGAGGTTTAGACTTCCACATGGGTGTGTTCAACCATAAGATGTGGGTTTTCTCAGGGACTTAGGTCCCTAGATAACACCTTGGTATATGGGATTTTTCCCATGTATAGTCTGGTTCCTTGGTTTCTCCTTTGTTGAAGAAGAGAGATTTTGCACAGGGTATTGGATATTTTATTCCAGGCATGTGGTTTTTGAGGAGGCATACTGTTTATGTATTTATTTATTTTTTCTGGCTGCATTGATTTTGCCAGATTCTAATTGGAAATACCACAAGCAAAGCGTGATTTATCATGAGGGATGGGTGGTGTGGCTGTGGAACTCTCCTAGCTCTGGGGATTGGGGTGGAGGCAGAAGCTACGTGAGTAAAACTAGAGGAACTACAGACAGGGTGTAGTTCTGGGGAGACTGGGGGTGTCTGAATGTGGCCTGCAGCAATTGCTTGAGTTGAAATACTCTTGGACAGAGGCTCATAGGAATTTTTTTCAATTGCTTTTTTTTTTTTTTAAATGAGCTTTTTCCCGTACAAATTGGCAGTTGTTTGAAGGAGTGGGCCTTAATTTTTGCCAGCCAGAGTGATTTTCAAAGCAGATCTATATGGATTTCACTTAGGGGTTACTTTCAGGGGTATGTGGCTTGTTCTGAGACAGGAGGATGTTGGTTCCATTTTCCTGGAAGTTGTTGGGACTCCTGGATGGCCCTGCTCTATTTGTCTTGGGCCATTAGGCAAGTGGAAAAGCAACTTGCATAGTTAGCCCTGTTGCGTGGAGTTTAGTTTCATAATTCATCCTCTTGGGGATTTTTATACAGTCACACTTTCAGCCTAGTTTGTTTTCTCCTTTTTTCTTTTCCTTCTTCAGTTCAGTGGTCCACAAAAATTATTGGGAGGGTAGGTAATAATTTCGGGTAAAAGGCAGGAATTGTAGATCTTTTTTTAGCCACCTACCGCCATTAAATTTCTCCTTATTCAGCTTCAGCTTCTCCTTCACCTGCAAAAGCATCTGCAAAGGAGGTTGCTGTCCCCTAATCAGACTGGCTTGTCCCCTAATCAGTCTGAATATGTGGCTTTGACAGCTTTCACCTGCTGTTTCTTAGTTTCTAGGGGGTAAGATAGTAGGAATGTGTGATTTCAAAGTGAAAACTGGCAAAATTGAAAGATGTTTTGTGGTGGCTCCCAACATCCACAAAGCTTAACCCATTGGTTTGCTCCTCATATACAAGCTTCCAGGAACATGGTCACTGTTAGTGGCTGGCACAGTGGGTTTGAGGACTTTGTTGGAACTTCTGGAAGTCCTCCCCTTTGGCAGAGCTTACAGGGAGTTGGTAGTACTTGTCCTGAAAGTCTGACCCTGGTCTTATGCTATGCACACCTCGTTTAAAAGAATGCAGTGTACTGCTATACAGCTATTGCTTAAGCAGTTCGTTTCATATATGTCTGTATTTGTTATATACTTAAGATTTTACTATATGTTTTGTGTTATATTTGAACTAGAAGTCCTAGTCTCATTCGTGGTTCTTATTAAGCTGATAATAAATTGGCAAATTTTGATATCATCCAAGACTTTGAGGTAATGCTAGTCATACTCAAAAGGTCTGTATTTGGATTTATAAAGTAATTTTTCTGTTAGCTAGCTCTTCTCCATTCCCAGCTGCTGTTTGTTACTCATTATAGACATCTTCTGTCCCTCTACTTTGTTAAAAATCTTTAGCTGCTTGTTGTGATACTGAATAGATCTTTTTGCAGCAGCATTTTAGCTCTGAGCTGGCTGTGTTTTACAGTGTTGGAGATCAGTTGGTTAACTTTGGCATTTCCTACCTTCAGACTTAAGCATTAAAGTGTGCTAAGTGCATGTAGTAGCCCTTCAGAGAGGCGCTTATCAGGGACTCCTAGTGATTTTTGTCAGCTGTATAAAAATGCTATGATTAATAGATAACCCATATCCGTGTGTGCATGCACAATTTTCCTTTTTGCTTACTCTGCATTTCTCTCTCTAGGAGTAGTTTGAAATAAGTGTTACTCTGTAGGCTTTGCTTTTCAATCCTGGGAAGCCTATTTTAAGAATCCCTTATTTGACTTTCTTGAGTTTGGTGTAGGTATCATTTACCCCTTTTGGATTTTAGCTTTACTATGAGTAATTTTTGCAGTGTTAGAGGCAAGTAGTAAATGCTTTGGTTTAACAGTATCCCAGCGCTTAAAGAAACCTAAAAAATTTGATCCAACATTCTGTTCTAAGTTAGGAAATTAAATAATTTTATTTAATTATAAATAAAGCTGTATTGTATTGATTGCTGTTTAAGAAATGATACTAGGTATCATTCTGCCCATGCCCCAGCGTCCCACCAAAAAAAGTTAAATAACTTTGGACATTAGAATTAAATACATAAAAAAAAAAAAATCTATCACACTACACTTTTCGTAAGCAGATGTTGTGATGCTGAGCTATTGTGTAGCATTTTCCAAACCAGGATTTACGTGCAGGATCCCTACCTGTAAGTTAATTCCTAACTCTAAATTCATAAATATATCTGTAGTGAAATGTCTTCCTCTCATTTCTGCTTCCTATCTGTCCCTATTCCCTTTACCAAACAAGTAACTACTGTTACTAATTTGTGCGTTATCCCTCCTCCTCTCTTTTTGACACAAACACTAGCAAACTCTCTGTATTTTTTTGCTCCTTGCTTTTTTCAATTTACTGTATCAGAGGCTAATTTTTCAAATGTAATAGGGTCTATTAAAGTTTTCATTAGTGGTTTCTCTCTTTCTCTCTCTCTCTGTGTGTGTGTGTGTGTGTGTGTGTGTGTGTGTGTGTGTGATGCTTAGTGAAGGTTTTACCACTCTGAGATTATAAAGAAAATAGAATGGCCTTGCAGACAGACAACCCTGAGGTGGTATACCAGCATTTCCACTTCACAGCTGTGGGATCATGGTTAAGTGACTTAACCTATCTAAATCTCAGCTTTCTTTGTAAAATACGTTATAGGATTAGTGTAAGAATTAAAAAGAGATACTGTATGTAATGTGTTTAGTTCAGGGCCTGACACGTAGTAGGTATTCTATTATGTAATAGCCATTTTTATCATTATTACTTAGTCCTATTTTCTTATTCTTGTCCTCAAGTGCTTTTGGAATTCTTCCTTCAAGGCAGGAACAATCTTTTTCTTTTAGAGGGTCTAACTCTGTCACCCAGGCTAGAGTACAGTGATGCTATCATAGCTCACTGCAACCTTGAACTCCTGGGCTCAAGTGGTCCTCTACTTCAGCCTCCCGAGTAGCTGAGACCATAGGCATGTGCCACCATGCCCAGCTAAGGAAAAATCTCAACTTTTGTAGCCTTGTGCCCAGGATATAGTATAATAAGAACTGAGTAGACCGGGCTCAGTGGTTCACGCCTGTAATCCCAGCATTTTGGGAGGCCGAGGCGGACAAATCACAAGGTCAGGAGTTTGAGACCAGCCTGGCCAACAGGGTGAAACCTTGTCTCTACTAAAAATAAAAAAAATTAGCTGGGCATAGTGGCGGGCACCTGTAATCCCAGCTATTTGGGCGGCTGAGGCAGAAGAATCGCTTGAATTCGGGAGGCGGAGGTTGCAGTGAGCCAAGATCGTGCCACTGCACTCCAGTCCAGGTGACAGAGTGAGACTCTGTCTCAAAACAACAACAACAACAGCAAAAGAACTGATAAATGTTTGTTGAAAAAGATAGATCAGCCCTTATGTGATCTATTTTTTTAAATCTTAATAATTTGTGTTGTTTTTTCTATAGTCACCCTCCAGATTTGAAGCATGGTGACTAAAATTGCACGTAATACTCAACAATTACATTTATGTTATTATTATTTTTAAGAGATATTCTCAGTCAGTCACTCAGGCTGGAATGCAGTGGTGGAATCAGAGCTCACTACAGCCTTGAACTCCTCAAGCGATTCTCCTACCTCCGCCTTCCAAGTAGCTGCACCCAGCTTCTGTGTTATGTTTTACAGTTTATAAAATGCTTTTGTGCAGGCTCTTATTTATTCTCTTCAACAACCCTGAAAGATAGTTGATGATTCTTCCCATGTTTCAGCTGAAAATATACCTCTCTAAGCCTCAAGACTAGCAAGTGGCAAAGCTGATGCTTTTACCCAGATCTTTTGGCTCTTTATCCAGTGCCGTTTCATGGCCCTTAAGAATGAAAGGGTATGACTGATGAGGAATGGAGTGAAAGGAATTTCATTGGTTTGGCATGCCATATATTTGATATTGAAAACATTTTACCTGTTACCTGACAGCTGATTCACATAGAACTGGGATAGTTGGTTGTGGTATGCATGATAGTTTGTCGTTGTTTTTTGGCTTTTTTTTTCATCTCAGAGTTATTCCATCTCTAATTTTGTTGATTGAACAATAGATCAACAACAGATCAATCAGTGGATTGATAATGGTGGGTAGTATAAAATCATCAGAGCTGAAGGCATCTAGAAATTATCTGTAACAGCCCTCTGCTTTAGTCGTGGAAAATAGTCAGTATACTCATTTTTATGGAGAACATATCTTAGGCTCAGAGAGAGAATGTGACAGCAAACAATAAACTCAGACTTTGCCTGTAATGCTCAGTAGAACCTTTCATTTCTTAGTCTTTTTATTTCTTGGTGCGATTTTTCTGAGAGTTTCTTGTATGGAGTATTTTCTTCTTCCTTTTACATTTTCTTAATGCATATATATTCACATGGTTAATGATTCAAAATATGCAAAAGGTAGAAGAGTCAAAAATCTCCCCCTCTCCTAGCTGCCTATTTTATCTTTTTGGAAGTAACTAGTATTGTTAGTTATCTGGGTATCCTTCCAGAGATAGTGCCTACATAATATTTATTTTAAAAACTCCATTGACAGCATTAGTATGCATACTATTCTGCACTTTGCTTTGCTTTTCTATTTGGAAATTATTTCATATCAGTTTGTAGATTTTTTTTTTTTCTATTTGTTAGCTTTCTGGACTTAAGATTCTTCTGGTCTACTGAGAGAACCGTGTCCAAATGTACCTGGTAAAGATGACTGATTAGTGCAGGACCTCATATAGTATGATTCTGCATTTTAATGGAATCGTGAAATCCCAGGATCGGAGACCTAATCTACATTTCTGTTCTTTCACATGAATACCCTACAGATACCTGATGGTGCTGCCTTTTGGAGATGTCTGAGTGAAAGGTGTCCTCGTCTCTCCATGTGCCCCAGTCAGCTGCCCCTGGTCTTTTTCACACTGGTAGGGCACATTGTGGGTCAGCTATCGTATATGTCATTGAGTTAGTAATTATATTCAAGATCTGCCGTGAGTCATTGCACATGGAATCTAACTGCAGTGTGAGTTTTATTCATGATGACATCTTGTATACCAGATGTTTCCCAGATGCCTAGGTTTATCCTGATTGAGTGTCACTGTTGTCAGGATGCTGTTCAGTGAACCAAGTTTTGTGCTGAATTGTGAGAAGGGAAGGTTTAGTTTCTAATAGATGTTCCCGTCTCAGCAGCCATAATTGCCGCTGGCTACCCTTAACCCCTGTGTCTATGGAAAGCCCCAGAATTGAGTGAATGCTCTTCTTCCCTAGGATATGGGCTCTCCGTGACTGAGACTTGATTGGAAGTAAGTAAATTTGGCTCAACCAATAGAGAATATAAACACACATATGTATGTGTGTATATACTGAACAGTAATTGGATTCTGATTTAGATATAGAATTAATGATATCAAGCTTAGGTTTGACTCTAGCACAGTTAATCTTTAGAGACTTCTACATTTAAAGATACAAAATAAAATGTGCTTTTCAGAGTTGGCTTCTGCAATAGCCTTTTTTCTCCATGAGAATATTATGGAGGAGGTAGTATTCTAGCTGTTTAGAGAATGAGGATGAGGCCAGTGGGGTTGTGTCTCACTCTGTAGGTGAATGTCGACCTCTACTCAGTTCCAATCTCACCGTACAGTCTTTGTGGTCCCAAGGCTCTGCAGTAGGTGAATTAGGCCTGCTCAGTCTCTGTGGCCCAAGTCACACAGGTTGGTGTTCCTTCCCCAAGTAGTGAATGGAAGCAGGCAGGGCACCAGATGCTGTGTTGTTTCCCCATTGCGTTTTCCTTCACACCCGGTGTAAGGTTTCCAGGCATTTGTGCAACCTGATAGCAGAAAGCGCCTGTCCTAGCAGTTGAGAGATGGGTTGGCAGGTGGCTCAGGTTACTCCATGTCCCTGATAAGAGTCATCGATCTGGGCTGGTGGCTGCGGAGGGGTGGGAACTATACTGCCTCCGTTCTACCCAGCAGGAATGATGTGGGTCTCAGTAGTGTTTCGGGACTCTGAGAAGGTACCCAAGGCAATTTGAGAGGTCTGGCCAGCATCTCTAGGGCAGCAGCACACAATAAGATATAGATTTTACCTTAGAAGAGATGGGTTTTAGGAAATGGTGGCACACAGGAGTGGAAGAAGTACCAGCATAGGAAAGGTGAAGTGCCGACCCGAGGAGTGGAAATGGTATTTTCTTCTTCCACCTGGTAACCTAAAACCCAGTTGCACAGTGACTTAAATTTGCGGAGGATATGTATATAGATTGTTTTAATACACTGTGATAATTGCTTGGATGGAAATATTCGCAGAGTATACGTGAAAGTGTAGTGGCAGGTGGCTCTGTGGTAACAGATAACTCTGTGAATACCTCTGTCCGAGCAGTTACCACACTGTATTAAAATATTTGGTTAAGAGGGTCCTTTCTGTCTGGCACAGTAGCTCATGCCTGTAATCCCAGCACTTCGGGAGGCCAAGGCGGTGGGTCACTGGAGCCCAAGAGTTTGAGACTAGCCTGGGGAACATGGTGAAACTCGGCCTTTACAAAAAAAAAAAAACAACCCAAAAACCGAAAAACAAAACTTAGTCAGGCATGATGGTGTGTGCCTGTAGTCCCAGCTACTCAGTAGACTGAGGTGGGAGGACCTCTTGAGCCCAGGAGACAGATGTTTCAGTGAGCCATGATTGTACCACTGTACTCCAGGCTGGGCAACAGAGCGAAACCCTGTCTCAAAAAAAAGGAAGGCCCTTTCTGATACCAGAAATTCTGTCTCTAATCTTACTTAGCTGTGTGTCATTTAGGCAAGTTACTTAGCTCCTCTGTGCTTCAGTTTTTTATTTGTAAAATGGAGATAATAAATGAGGCTTGTATTAAATGAGTCATTACAGTTTTATGTGTTATCTGTTGTTATGGTGGTTGTTATAGCACAAAGCACCGGCGCCAGAGACCATGGCAAATACATATGACTAGAGGGCTGCAGAGTTCAGTATTTATTGTATTCGCTGAAAGACTTTTAGTATTAACTATGCTGGGTACCATACAGAAGCAAATGCATGAGATATTAACTGTGTGACTGTGTAAAATATATGATGAGAGTCAATTTTTTTTGAAGCTGTGTAAAAAGAATATTGATGTGAGAAGTTTCAGTATCCTATGACAGTTTCAGAGAGGGAATCTCCCTTCCTTCCTTTGGGAGGCCTCTCAGCTTTCTTGGCATTTTGAAGATAGATTGTATATTTTACTTTAAGGTAGGACAATACTTAACTATTTCAGACAGGTATGAATTTTTTCTTTTTTTCTTTTTTTCTTTTTTTTTAAACTTTGAGACAGTGTCTCACTCTGGCCCAGGCTGGAGTGCAGTGGTGCAATCTCACTGCAACCTGCCCCTCCTAGGTTCAAGTGATTCTCATGCCTCAGCCTCCCGAGTAGCTGGGATTGCAGGTGTGTGCCAGCACGCCCAGTTAATTTTTTCTATTTTTAGTAGAGATGGGTTTTCACCGTGTTGGCCAGGGTGGTCTTGAACTCCTGGCCTCAAGTGATCCACCTACTTCGGGCTCCCAAAGTGCTGGGATTAAAAGCATGAGCCACTGCTTTTGGCCCCTATTTTTTGTTAAACATCTAGGAGAAACCATTTTAGATCAGAATCAATCTATTCATCCATCCATCCTTTTTTCCTTCTCTCTCTTCCTTTTTCTCTAAAAGGGAAAAAGTGCTAACATTTTAAACACTCTGGTTATTTATATTAAATGTAATCTTCTCTTATTGTGCAACAGCCCTTCCCCTTCTCCTTTTGCTTGGAGGCAAAATTTGATTTAACAAAATTTGAATGTTTACCACATGTTAAACATTGCTAAATGCTGGGGTTAGTTACAGAGTTAATGGAATGTTCTTATGAAGCTTGAGTTTTTGGGGGAGGTTTATGGAACAACTGTAAAATTAGAATAAAATTTTTGATAACACAATGGTTTGATAAGGGAGTGAGTAGAGAAATAGGAATTCATATTGCTGTGGTGGTGAAAAGTCACATAACTTCCATGAAGAAGTATTTATCAATGTCTATTAAAATGTAAAATGCACATATTCTTTGACTCAACAGTTCCACTTCTAGGAATTTATCCTATAGATACTCTTGCATCTGTGTGTAAGAATATACATTGTAGCATTATTTGAAGTAGCAGAAGGTTGAAGAAACAAAAATGCTCTTTGACAGAAAATCTGCGAAATAAAATAAGGTAGATTCTTGATGAGAAAAAAAAAAAAAGGTACATTCATACAGTGGAATATCATGCAGCCATTAACAATTAGGCAGCTCTGTATGAACACAGAACACTCTCTAAATACATCAGGTGTGAAAATCAAAGTACAGAAGAGTGTATAGTTTGCTACTGTTTGTATAAAGTAAAAAAGTATCCATGTGTACATAGACCGTCTGCCAGGAAACAGCACTCCCTAGCGGTTGCCTCCTCCTCGGAGCACTGAGAGACAGAGGAATAAAGGTATAGGTGAAGATTTAATTTTTATTGTATATAAAAAAATCATACCAACAAAATTTGTTAATTGTATACCTTTTGTGCCTTTTGAATTTTGTATTACATGCATGTATTGTTTTAAAAATAAAATAATTTATTAAAATTACACAGGGATAGGTACTGTGTAAACATAGGGTTTATGGTCCTTAAACTTGCTAATTTTCATAGAAATGAGTCAAGTTAGGTGTTGGAGCAAAAGTATGCCAATTCTGCTTACCACAAATAAAAAATAGTACTTGTGTGGTGGCACATGGTCATTTTGTCATTTTGATTTTGTGTATGACATTGTTTATTGTATGTAGGATATTCCAGTACTTATATTTATTTATTATATATTTATATACGGTTGTGTATTTGTATATTAGCTGTGTCTTCTTACATTTTTTATTTACTGAAAGTGCTGATACGAAGGGATAGATAAATGAAGAGATGATTAAAAATGGAAAGTACATTAGAAATGGTGAATGTGTATGCAAGATAAATCATTCAGCAATACAATTATAAAGGGTCAAGTGCAAATCATAAAGCGGATTGAGAAGAAGCAAAATGAGTAAGAATCACTACCATAAGCCTCTCCCTTTTTCTTAAGAAACATCCCCTAGCTAGACATGCACCCATGGGTAACTTGGATTTTTTCACCTTGGAATTTTATGAATAAATGGACTTAGGAGCAGCCTCTCATTCCAGAACCTAACTTGGTGGTGGATAGAGGAGTGTCTGTACCAAGACAGGATGAGTAGTGCTTCTATGGGAGCATAATGGAGGAATTGAGGGATTCTTATCCGGCTGGGGTGGGATGGACGTTCAGACAACATTCTGCAGAAGCTGTTGCTGCATATTGAGTGGACGAGCAGGGCAGGTCATTCTAGACAAAAGAAACAGCATGTACACGGACAAGGTATGAGAGGAACTGCAACTGGGTCAGTGAGGTGGGGGTGGAGGGCGTGTGGGCAAGGGATTTGCCCAAAGTGTCTTTGGTAGTTAGTTCATCCGCACACTGCTATTCTCTTGCAATCATGTAGGACCGTTGTTCACCAAGCTGGCTGGACACTGGTGATTAGATTCTCCTACCACTTCAGAAACATATCCTTTTAAGGGTAGATGGTGTAGTGTAGTCTTTGTTCATTAAGGAGAAAAAGAGCAAAAAAGAACAAAGAAAATCTGTATTTGGTTATGTTGTATATATGTAGTTGTGCTGACTTCCAGCAGACTATCTTACTTTCTTTTTCTCATCTGTCTGCATCCTTCAAGAAACTTTCCCTCTGTTTGGAACCACAGGTTGAGTGCTGCATGGAAACAACTTGAATCTTATGTTCTGTTTAATTATATTTGAATCTACATGAAGCACTTTCTACCATGCGGGCATGCATTTTGCTCTTCATAGCATGGAATGCTGTAACAATGTTGTTTTGTCCATTAGAGGCTTTCAAAAATTTTTATCAACATTTAAGTGCTTAATTTCTACAGTATACCAGGGCTGGCAGCAGGTAGGCAGGTGATTTTTTTTCACATATCCTATATATTTGCACATTTTGTTTGCTCGTTCTGTCAATTAAGGAGAGAATTTATCCTTTGAAGCTGAAATGTTTTATGCTTTGAATCCACTCAAAGACAAATTATTCTGGAAAGCTTGAACTAAACCTGGTCAGATGCTTCTGAGTTATGAGAGCGGGATTGAAATAAACTTTTTCAGCTAAAAATAATTTTGCTCACAAGTTACCAAAAATGGCTGACTAGAAATGCTTTTAAGATACTTGTCTAAGCTACCATAAGCTAAAGGTCAAGAAAAAAGTTTAGAACACGTTATGAGAAATGATTGGCTCTGTTTCGCTAAAGTTTTTGCCAAACCTTTTATTCTGTAGTTACCGCATGAGACAAAAGCTGGTGAAAGTGGTATGCCTTAGATTCAGTGGGGACCTGGAGATTCTTTCAGTGGAATACATCTGCTGCCTTTCTCTTCTGACAATGAACATGTACCTGTGGAAGGCACTAGGGTTAGGTGAAAATGGGACACTTAATTCTAAAGCTGTTATATAGTTGCCTATGCCAGTTAATTACTTAAAGCCCTTATTTTCTGTTGCGGAGCAATTTTTGCTCTCAGAATATTTGTCAGTCCCCACAAAGTGCCAAGTGACAGGTCTTTAGCATGTGGAATTGCCATCGGTGTTCTGTCATTTTGTTTAGATACTTCTTTGCATCTCATTGAATTGCAGAATTAAGAATTGCTCACTTTTATGGGCAGCACGTTTTTGCAGTATAGTCATTATCGTTGGAGTTATATTTTATGCTTCCTTCTAGACCCTCAGTATGCTTTCACGATTATCCAGAGGATTCCTTTGCAGCAGCCGTGTATGCCACTGATTGTTGGTGGTAGCCTTGAGAAACTAGAGAGGCATGTTGACTTTCCTTAAGGTTGCTTAGTATTGTAGAATAAAATCTTGAATTAGAATGAAATTCAGCGAGAGCTGTTTTTCCCCGTAAACATCATTCTTTAGAATACAGCCAATATTAAGCCAGGATGTGTTTTCTGCCTAAATTTAACACATATTTATTGAGCATCTAATGTGTATGAGGTTATGAAAAGAGAAGTTGAATGAGCTTATGTTAGAGGAACTCAACCTTTCTTCAGTTAGAGAATGGGAGTCTGCAGGCAGAGGTGGTGTTGACACTTCGAGGAGAGTGAGAAGTTTTAGAAGTAGCTGCTATTCCTGTGTAATAAGGTTTCATCAAAAGGTGGGATGAAAGGGTTGCTCAGTCTCAGTAAGTGCCAGCTGGGATTGAGTTGATCCTGATGGTTTCTTAACTTTTTTTTTTTTTGAAACGGAGTTTTGCTCTTGTCACCCAGACTGGAGTTCAGTAGCATGATCTTGGCTCACTGCAACCTCCGCCACCCGGGTTCAAATGATTCTCCTGCCTCAGCCTCCCAAGTAGCTGGGATTATAGGTGCCTGCCACCATGCCTGGGTAATTTTTATATTTTTAGTAGAGACGGGGTTTCACCATATTGGCCAGGCTGGTCTCAAACTCCTGGCCTCAGGTGATCCACCCGCCTTGGCCTCCCAAAGTGCTGGGATTATAGGCGTGAGCCACCTCGCCTGGACATTTCTTTACTTTATCAGACAGTACTTGGAAGTCCATGAGTGTAGCTGAGTGCACGTTACCTAGTGCCAAGTGTCGGTAAACTGGGATGAACGGGTTCAGGTAGAATAAGGGTGTGGGAGAAAACAAAGGACAGGAGGAGCTTTTCATATGAGTTTGAGATCTTGACGTTAGAAGAGTTTTGGGTAGCAATGATGTGTAAGGATCCAATGGATGAGTTTGGTGTAGGTAGAGCTCCCTGGAAATAAGTAGGTTGAAGAACTTGGAGTCTCAGTTTTGAAAGTGTTGTCAGCTTGAGTGTTGAAATAATCTAGGCCTGAGCACTGAAATCAGTGGGCAAATTGGGAGAAAGTCATGGAGGTTGGGGAAGTGGAAAGAGCGATGTGTAATTGGTTAACTCAGTGGTTCTCAACTGGGGGTGATTTCGTTGCCTCAGTGGATGTTGGCAAAGTCTGGAGACATTTTTGAGTTTTATAATTGTGGGGGTCTTACTGGCATCTTACTGGTGGAAGTCAGGGGTGTTACTTTAACACCCTAAAATGCACAAGAGAGTCTCCCACAATGAAGAATTATCTGGCCCAAAATGTCAGTAATGCTGAGGTTGAGAAACCCTGCGTTAACTCTAAAAGAACAGCTGTTGAGTAAAGGCAACAGTTGTTGAATGTGACTGTTTTTCTCCCCTTCTACTCTGCTTTGTAGAACTCTGCACATCCAGTTATTCTTTCATTTAGTGACCATTTTTGGAGTTCCATTTATGTGCCAAGACACCATGCTAGATAGTGATTAGGAGTATAAAATTCATTAGATGTCACCTCTTAAAGTTTATTTTTCTTTTTTCCCCCGTAGTTATCCTTGTTCTGATTAAAGTTTATTTTTAACTGTGAATTAATTAATATGTAAGTATATTCATACCAAAAAGCCAAAAACTCAAATGTATAAGGCCAGTGGCCACTTTGACCACCACCTCCAGTCTCTGTTCTTTCCCTAGAGGTACCCAGTGCTGTCAATTTGGTATATGTAGCTGGACATTTGAAGGTTGCTTCCCTAAATCTAGTTTTTCCCCCCTTTTTTATGCCGTGCTACGAAGTTTAATTTTGAAAATTTGTCCTAGGTTGCAAGTTTCTTAAGATAGGGACCAGGTGTTTGGTTTTTCTTTTTGAATTATTATAATATGTGGTACACAGTTGTCACTCAATAAATGTTTGCTGAATAATAAATGAAACGAATCAATACAAGAGAATGAATGAGGAGCAAAAAGAATGCCAACTCCTAGTAATGGCCTTCAGGCTTTGGAAGGCTGCAAAGTATGTTTATGGGAAGAATAAGTTAATGTCAGGATGTGAGAGAAGAAAAAGGTGAAGAAAAATTCCAAGTTGTAGGAACAGAGAAGGGGTACCAGCAGGCCCAGTTGATAAGTTGGTCAGAAGACAAAGTTGAAGTTTGAGAAGGAACAGCCATCTTCATTGTATAGGGGATAAGAGTTCAAGGAGTCTTTTGAAGAAAGTAATTGCAAGTTAGCAATTAGAAAAACTTACTAATGTAGAAGCTGTTTAGAACTAGAAGAGTCCTGGCTAGGCGTGGCGGCTCATGCCTATAATCCCAGCACTTTGGGAGGCGAAGGCGGGGGGATCATCTGAGGTCAGAAGTTTGAGACCAGCCTGGCCAACATGGTGAAACCCCCATCTATACAAACATACAAAAAAATTAACTGGGTGTAGTGGCCCGTGCCTGTAGTCGCGGCTACTCAGGAGGCTGAGGCAGGGGGATGACTTGAACCTGGGAAGCAGAGGTTGCCGTGAGCTGAGGTTGTGCCACTGCACTCCAGCTTGCGTGACAGAGTGAGACTCCGTCTCAAGAACTTGAAGAGTCCTGAAGTTCGTTTTGGAGTATTGGTGTGATAGAAGCATTAGTAATTTCTTTTATGTTCTGGAGAAATTTTGTGCACATAATATTTATAGATATATGCCCCGTTTATATACCAAAGGAGTCTTCATTATTTTTCACTGAACAAAACACCTTAGAGAACATTTCGTTTGTTTTGCCAGTCAACCTAATTCTTTTAAATGACCACATAGTATCCCACGGTAAGTTTTTTTTGTGTGATGATTCGTTTAAACGTGTCCTATTGCTCAACGTTTAAGTCGTTTCCAGTCTTTTGCTATTGGAAACAACGCTGCTTGTGTGTATGTTGCTGTGTGCATAAGGTAAGCACAAGCAGACAGATTCTGAGAGGTGGAATTGTGTTTCTAAGGGTCTGCGCATTTCAACTGTTGCTAGGTGTTGCTGAGTATTAGAGGGACATTTTTCTGTTATGTTACCGGACTTTGATTTTTCACAAGCTGAAGTGAAAAATGGTATCTTGGCCTTTTAATTTGTTTGTTGTTGTTGTTGTTTTCTTTTTTCTTCTTTTTTTGAGACAGAGTCTCACTCTTGTCATCCAGGCTGGAGTACAGTGGCGTGATCTCGGCTGACTGCAACCTCCGCCTCCCGGGTTCAAGCAATTCTCCTGCCTCAGCCTCCCAAGTAGCGGGATTATAGGCACCCGCCACCACGCCTGGCTAATTTTTGTATTTTTAGTAGAGATGGGGTTTCACCATGTTGGCCAGGCTGGTCTTGAACTTTTGACCTCAAGTGATCCGCCCGCCTTGGCCTCTCAAAGTGCTGGGATTATGGGCGTGAGCCACCATGTCCAGCCCGTCCTGTTTTTCTTATTTTTAGACAGAGTCTTGCTCTGTTGTCCAGGCTGGAATGCAGTGGTATGATAATAACTTACTGTAACCTTGAATTCCTGGACTCAAACCATCTTCCTGCATGGGCCTCCTGAGTACCTAGGACTAAGGCATGCACTACTATGCCTGGCTATTTTTTAAATTATTTTTTGTAGAAACAGGGTCTTGCTGTGTTGCCCAGGCTGATCTCAAGCTCCTGGCCTTAAGTGATTTCTCACCTCAACTTCCCAAAGTGCTAGGATTATAGGCATGAGCCCCTGTGCCTGACCTAATTTGTATATTTTTAGTTTAAGGGGATCTTTTAAAAAAACATTTCTACAAATCATTTATATTTCTTTTGTCATAAACTCAGGTTCAAAATAATTGTTTTTTTCTTATTGATATGTAGGAACTTTTTATAAATTAAGGAAAGTAGTGTTTGTCATTCATATTGTAGTTTCCCATTCAGATTGTCACTTGTCTTTTGGATTTGTTTGTGGTGTATGCATGTATGTATATACATATATATGATGTGTGTGTGTGTGTGTGTGTGTTTGTGTTGGGGCCAGAGAAAAACATTTGAATGTAGTTAAATATATAAAGTGTTTATTTTAAAACTCTTAGATCTTACTTCTTTCTGTGAAGGCCCTTCTTTACTCTGTTTAAAAATAGCTTTCTATGCTTTCCTTTAGTACTTTAATGGGAAAACCTTGGTTTTAATTTTGATGCTATCATTTATTAGTTCTGTGACTTTGTGCAAATCGCGTAATCTCGCAGAACCTCAGTTTCCAAAACCGAAAGGTTTAGATCAGGATGATCTGTAACATTGTAAAGAACTTTCAGTTCTAAAATTTCTTCTTTGCTTTTGAGTAGGATTTAACTTTTGTATTCTGTGGAGATGTGGAGTTGGAGACAGGTTAAGGGAAAGATGTCAAGAGGCAGGCAAAAGCACAAAGAAATCAGGACTGTGAACAAATGAACAAACAAACAAGGGCCCAGAGAGGATAGAGGAAAAACAAAGGAAAACAGATGGAAGGTAGATACTGAGAACTCTATTGGGATGCTTTTTTCCTATCACAGGAGATAAAAAAACATTCCCGGGTACCTTGTTCATTCACCCTCCCACCCTTCCTCTCTCTCTCTTTTTTTTAATTTCTTCATTCCATCCCTCCCTGATTTCCTTCCAGTTTTTCTTTTTCTGAGAATAAAGTCAAGTATAATACAAAGGCTGTTAATTAGCACAAATCATGAAGTGCAAAAGTTAAATTTTCAAAGTCTTATTCATGTTGCACATACATAGTATTTAAAGCCAAGTGCTTTGAACTCCTTGGATACAGTGTGTATTGGAATTCCTGTTATATTGATTCATTGTCTAGCAATCCCTCTGGGCTCTGAAACTCGATGTTTAAACATAGTATGTTTTAGCATTGTTATAAGAAGTATAACTTTTGGGCCAGTCATGATGGCTCATGCTTGTAATCCCAGCACTTTAGGAGGCCAAGGTTGGTGGATCACCTGAGATCAGGAGTTCGAGACCAGCCTGGCCAACATGGCAAAACCCCGTCTCTACTAAAAATACAAAAATTAGCCAGGTGTGGTGGTGGGTGTCTGTAGTCCCAGCTATTTGGGAGGCTGAGGCAGGAGAATCACTTGAACCTGGGAGGTGGAGGTAGCAGTGAGCTGAGATCGTGCCACTGCACTCCAGCCTGGGCCACAAGAGTGAGACGCCATCTCAAAAAAAAAAAAAAAAAAAAACCAACATATATAATATATATAACTTTTATATTTCTTTGTTTGGATAGTAAATATATAAAGTTAATGATGCATTCCTATATGTTTTATATTTCATGTCTAAGACAAAAGTTCTCCCTATAAATTATGCCTTCAAGAAATCTAGTTTCTGTCTTTGGATACATGTCTTCTGTAAAACCTCGAGCTAGGATTTGTAACTTCTTCCCTGTCTGCCTCTTTCTGCTAAGCATGGACAGTGGAGTAGTCCCTGTGCAACAATGTTTGTAGTTAACCAAAATTCTCTTTTTTCCCCCATGAACGTGGGCTATCTTTCTGTTTATGTCTTCAATTTCTTTGATCAACATTTTGTAGCTTTTAGTGTACAGATCTTTCATCTCCTAACCAAAATTCTTATATGAGAAGTCCCTCTAAAGTATAATTATCAATTATTTTCATCACTTATTTATATATTTTTTAGAGACAGTCTTGCTCTGTTGCCAGGCTATATTGCCATGGTGTCGTCATAGTTCATTTTAACCTCCAACTCTTGCGCCCCAGCAATCCTCCCACTTCAGTTTCCTGAGTAGCTAGGACAACAAGTGTGCTACTATGCCTGGCTAGTTCTAAAAAAAAATTTTTTTTATGGAGACAGGGCCTTGCTATGTTACCCAGGCTGATCTTGAACCCCTGGCCTCAAGCAATCCTCCTGCCTTGGCCTCCCGAAGTCCTGGGATTACAGGTCATTATTTTTTAAGATTCAATTTGTATGTTGCCATTAGACTCTAATTATTATTATTTTTTTCTTGTTGTCTTGGTTGGAGGAAAAAAAGTAAAAAAATCCCATGGTTACTACCATGAGCACATTTGAGTTGAATACATTCTGACCTTTTAGCTCATGGTCATCTCCTTTCACAGATCCCTTTTTACCCTTTCAACCTGATGGATACTCCAGAGCTGGCCTGGGACATTCTCATCTGTTGACTTCCTCATGTTACCCTTGAAAACAGATGCCTAGACTTATAAAATCATTGCTGATTACCATGGCAGTGGCTGCCACTGTGGCTAATTGGAAAGGAAGTTATTGTGGTCATCAGAAATACTGAAGGGGAAGGGCATGAAAGTACAAGTGGCTTTGGCAGCTTAGCTATGTTACTGATAGACCTGGCTGTTGTGACGAGGTGCAGAGGCTCCAGATGTCATCTTCTCATAAGATTTGATCAAACACTCTTTTTCTTCCTGTCTTCTGGAGGGTGGCTCACCTTCATTGCTGTCTCACTTTGTGCATTTTAGATTGAATCACTCCGTCTCACTCCTGCACTCATTTTATATGAAATATAACATAATCGGCCAGGCAGGATGACTCACGCCTGTAATCCCAGCACTTTGGGAGGCTGAGGTGGGTGGATCACCTGAGGTCAGGAGTTCGAGACCAGTCTGGTCAACATTGTGAAACCCCGTCTCTACCAAAAATACAAAAATTAGCTGGACGTGGTGGTGCATGTCTGTAGTCCCAGCTACTCAGAGGCTGAGGCAGGAGAATTGCTTGAACCGGAGAGGCAGAGGTTGTGGTGAACTGAGATTGCGCCATTGCACTCCAGCCTGGGCAACAAGAGTGAAACTCTGTCTCAAGAAAAAACAAAACAAAACAAAACACACACACACACACACACAAAAACCTAATTAAGAAGTATAGTTGGATGTTCTCTGTGTGAGGTAATGTGGGCAGGAAATCTAAGATCTAGGGGATGGTCTGTAAGGGCTTTTGATTGAGTTGGTTAGATGATATACAAACTCAGCCAAAATTAAATAAGGTAAGTTGATGCTGTAAAATATGGTATAGGGTCATACTTTGCTATTGTATTGATGGGAAAGATAAGACTATATAGTATAACATTGTACCAGAATTTAGTATAAAATTCTAGATTTGCTGTATACTTGGAATGGAGAAGCATAAAGGAGAAAAAGAGGGAGATGCAAAATGTTAGCTAAGGCAACTGAAAAACTTTTTCTGGCTTTTACATTATTTTAAATAAATATGTCATTGTTTTATTTTTATTTTAATTTTTTGAGACAGGGTCACACTCTGTCACCCAGTCTGGAGTGTGGTGGTTCGGTCACATCTTCCTGCAGCCTTGACTTCTCAGGCTCAAGCAATCTTCCCACCTAAGCCTCCTGAGTGGCTTGGGCTACAGGTGTGCCACCATGTCTGGGTAATTTTTTAATTTTTTTTGTAGCCATGAGACACTGTAGCCTAGGCACTGTGTTGCCCAGACTGATTCAAACTCCTGGGCTCTAGTGATCCTCCTGCCTCAACCTCCCAAAGTGCTAGGATTATAGGTGTGAGCCACTGCATCCGACAGTTATTTTAATCTTAAGCCTGGGAGGCCAAGGGAAATGTTTCTTTGGCTTTGGGAGCTGACTCAGACTTTCCTCTATACTCCCTCCCCATTTCAGTTCCTTCCACTATTTACAGAATCTCCTGTGACTCTCTTTGGCAATTAGTTGCAAAAGGTCTTATATATATATAGATATGAGATGGAATGTAAATACAGTATCTAAAAAAATTTGTGGAAGAAATAATTGAAGTTCTGTAGTGACAGGGCCACACTAGGGAGCAGAGAATGTATAGAGGGATTTTGAACCTTTGTATCTTACTTCAGGAACAGTCTTCCTGATGGCAGGTGGGCAGCTGAGAGAGTTAAAGGAGCTTTTTGTTGGCTTTTAAATGTATCTCTAGACTTCTGAAGGCAGCAGTTCTTCTATTCTCATGCGTGGTTTGGCTGGTGAATTTTAAGGTATAGACTGCTTCTATTGTGTGAATGTCTGAAAGGACTGTAGAATCCAAGACTCACCACTGAGGAATGTGTGTTGATCAAAACCATTTGAGCTGTAAGTCCAGGGATTTTGAAGGGTGGATGTCTGGGTGTGTTGAGACCAGGTAGAGGAGAATGCTCATTAGTTCCCTAAGTCTCATATTACCAGAGCCCATTAAATCAATATTAATTTCTATCAAATGCCAGTAAATCCCTATTCTTCCCTTACCTATCAAACTCCGAGAAGTTCTTTCTTAGGAAAAGTACCTGCTCTTCATTTTACCACAGTATCTGGACCTGTGATGTCAGCCACCGTTTTCTTCAGGACCTCAGGATTGATGTGTGGAGATCTACATCCTTTTGGCCAGTAGGAAAGGGGATTAGACGTCCTAAGGCTGGTTGCCTTCTAGTTTTGCAAATAAACACTCTTCTGACATTTCTTCCTTAATCAACAAAGCATTTATAATATTATCATGTAAAGAACCACAGAGCAACCTTTCTTTCCTTGGGGCTATTTCTCTACTAGATCTCAGCAGCCTCATATTTCCTGGTGACTTTTTTTCTCTTTTTAAGAGTTTTATTCAGGTCAAAGGTGTCTTGCCTTTACAGTTGGCTTTACTTTTTTTTTTTTTTTTTTTTTTTTTTTGAGACAGTCTTGCTGTGTCGCTTAGGCTGGAGTGTAGTGGCACAATCTCAGCTCACTGCAACCTCCACCTACCAGGCTCAGGTGATTCTCATGCCTCAACCTCCTGAGTAGCTGGGATTACAGGTACACACCACCAAGCCTGGCTAATTTTTGTGTTTTTAGTAGAGATGGGGTTTTGCCATGTTGCCCGCTGGTCTTGAACTCCTGGTTTCAAGTGACCCAACCACTTTGGCCTCTCAAAGTGCTGGGATTAGAGACATGAGCCACCATGCCCAGCCCCACAGATTTTTAAAAATAATTCTTTCCTCACCTGTGTATTCTTGTTTATTCTGTATTGTGGGAGACATATGGGTGAGGGGAATGACATCCCCCATAATAGATTGGATAATGGTCTCAGGAGGTCTTTATTGGTGAATCAATTATTGTTTTCTTTGTTAGAAGAAGAATCTTGAGTAAGAAGGGAGAAGACACTTTTCATTTGGGAGAGAAAATAAAAACCAGCCTTTCTGAGGCCAGAATGGGATCATGCGTAATAAACTATGAATTCATCCTCTTTTTCCTCCTTCCCTCCTAGTTGCAGTTGATCTCACGACAGCTGTTTCCAGCTGTCCTCTGGATTTTGCCCAGGCCCCTTGGGATGGCTGCAGTGACTCACACAGCTGGGCTTTTTTCCATAATCGTCTGAATGTAGCTCCTCAAGAAGTAGGAGGAGGAGGAGGAAAAGGGTGACTTGGTTGCACTGGGAGAGATTTTCTTATTGGTGTATTAGTCCATTCTCACACTGCTATAAAGAACTACCTGAGACTGGGTAATTTATGAAGAAAAGAGGTTTAATTGACTCACAGTTCCAAAGCCTTAACAGGAAGCATGACTGGGAGGCCTCAGGAAACTTACAATCATGGCAGAAGGGGAAGCAAGCACATCTCACCATGGTGGAGCAGGAGAGAGAGAGAGAGAGAGAGAGAGACAGAGACAGAGAGAGAGAGAGAGAGAGAGATGCTTTTAAACGATCACTCAAGAACTCAATCATACTGAGAACATCAAGGGGGAAGTCTGTCCCCTTGATTCAGTTACCTCCCACCAGCCCCCTCCTCTGACATGTGGGGGTTACAATTTGAGATGAGATTTTGTGGGGGACACAGAGCCAAACAGTATCAGTTGGATCACTGTCTCCTGGCAGGCTCTGGGTTTGGTTTGTTCCTGAAAGCTGGGATCCTAGGAGATAACATTGCTGGTGGAGAGGAGGCAAATGTGTTAACTGGGGAAGGTTTTTGTTTTTGGAGACAGGCAAATGTTCTTTCACTCAGTGTTTTTTCCCCATTATTTCCTTCCAAACTTCCTTCTTCAGAACAAACTGCATCTTTCCAATTTAAATGGATGTAGGACTGTGTATGAGATGAATGCATGACTGAATGCTGAGGGGAATATCAGTAAAAAGGCAGATGATGTTCTCTATACTCTGATGATTGTTTCTGATGTTTTGTAGGAAGAATTAGTTTCTTTTCAGTTCTTCAAAGTAGTTCTTCCTCTTTCTAACAGTAAGCACTGTCCTTTCCCTCTTTCTTTTTTTCATGAAGGCTATTCTTTCCCAGCTTGGGGACCTGCTCAAATGAGATATCTCAGTAAAGACAATAAAAAGGATCCTTAGGTATCTAAAAAATTCTTTACTTGTGCCTCCCTGGGCTCTGCACTCATGTTTCTGAAGGGGTAACAGGCTGTAGAAGAAATCCTGTAGACTTGCTGTGTAATATGGTAATATGGTAGCCACATGTGACTACAGAGATGCACTCTCAGGCCGGGTGTGGTGGCTCATGCCTGTAATCCCAGCACTTTGAGAGGCTGAGGTAGGAGGGGCGCTTAAAGCCAGGAGTTCAAGACCAGCCTGGGCAACAAAGTAAGACCCCCCCATCTCTGTTCTTATATAAAATTATAATAAAAAATAAAAAGTCCAGGCGTGGTGTCTCACGCTTGTAGTTCCAGCACTTTGGGAGGCTGAAGTGGGAGGATCACTTGAACCCAGGAGTTTGAGACCAGCTTGAGCCAAATAGGGAGACAAAAAATAAAAAAATTAGCTGGGTGTGGTGACACAGGCTTGTGGTCCCAGCTACTTGGGAAACTGAGGTGGGAGGATCACTAGAGCCTGGAAAGTCAAGGCTACAGTGAGCGATGATCGTGCTGCTGTACTCTGGCCTGGGTGATACAAGGAGACCCTGTCTCAAAAAAAAAAAAACATAAAAATAAAAAATGAATAAATAAAAGGATGCACTCAGTGTAAAATATTATACACTAGATTTAGAAGAAATTAGTACAAAAAATAGTGTAAGATACTATGTTGAGATTTTTAAAATATTGAGTATGTTTTAAAATCAACATGTTGAAATGCTAATATTTTAAATATGTTGGATTCAATAAAATATATTCTTAAAATTAATTTCACTTTTTTTTTTTTTACCATTTTTAATATGGCTACTATGAAAATTTAAATTACATAATGGTGTATATTTCTGACTCTCATTATATTCCTGTTAGCTTGCTCAATCTAGAAGAGGAAGTTACTGCAATACCGGTGTGCTTCTCTCTGGTAGTCCTTGTTTTCAGAACCTTGGAGGGACCCTTAATGATGTTTTTGTTTGTTTTTTTGAGACGGAGTCTTGCTCTGTCGCCCAGGCTGGAGTGCAGTGGTGCGATCTCGGCTCACTGCAAAGTGATTCTCCTGCCTCAGCCTGCTGAGTAACTGGGATTATGGGCGCCTGCCACAACACCTGGCCAAATTTTGTATTTTTAGTAGAGAAGGGGTTTTACCATGTTGGCCAGGCTGGTCTTAAACTCCTGACCTCAAGTGATCTGTCTGCCTCAGCCTCCCCTAATGGCAGTTTGGGATTCATAACACAGTGCACTACAACATACCCTCCCTATTAGTTATTTCTTGCAGTGTAACAAGTTAGCCCTACACTTACTGGCTTAAAACAACAAATACTTACTATCTCATAGTTTCTGTAGGTCAGAAATCTGGGACAACTTAGCTGTGTAGTTCTGTCCCAGGATCTCTCATGAGGTTTCAGTCAAGCTCTTGACTGGGCTGCATTTATCTGAAGGCTTGACTGAGGCAGGAGGATCAACTTAAATTTTTACTTTATGCTGTCTGTTAGAAGCAAGTCCAGCTGCTCTCAAGGGGAGGAAAAGCAGGACCTGCCTTTTGAATGGAGCAGTATCAAATAATTTGTGAACTTATTTTAAAACCATTACACCCACCTATATTTTCTGCTATTTTCCTTGTTAACATACCTGTGTTTTAATAACTGCCTCTGATGATGGTCAGAGTCCAGTGGCCAAAGTTCGTTTTACCCTCAACTGCTGTTTCGGTATTACTTGGAACAATTCGATTCATTTTGATGATGCAAGCTCTGACCTGTAATCAAAATGGTCCTTTTGAGGGGCAAAGGTGAATTTAGCTTTGCTTGGGCTTTAAACACTTGTATATGCATATTTTATGTCTGTTCTGTCCTATGTGTTCCTTAGTTGATTCTTAGTAGTGGAATAAAGCTGTTTGGACATTACATGGTAAATATGTTAAAACGAGTATTATATTATGGTTTTGTACGTTATATTTCGCTTAAGATTCAGAGCACTTAAGAACCATTCTATATCTCGTCTTACCTCTGAGAAGTTTGAAAGTAAAGCAAAGTATCCTGTTTTCTATCTCCAAGTAGGGAAAGGGAGGGGAGTTCATTTGCATACGAGGCTGAGTGGAAGATGTGAGGGAATTCAGAGTTGTAAGGCAGAGACAGGTGTTTCCAGGAGTGGGTTCATCCTTACTAACCCTCATCTTTTAGCTGTTTTGTTTTTGGCTTAGCGTCAAACTTCTGAAGTTTATACTGAAGCAAGAGACAAGACGTGTTGGATAAATGACCCAAGAGACATTATCAGTAAAGGTAAATTTCCGTCTGCTTTGGGTCAAAATGGAGCTTTTGTATAAGAAAACTAGGTATCGTAGTGGGAAGTGGTTGGGTTATGAGAAGGTTCAAGAATCAGGAGA
The DNA here is from genome assembly GCF_043159975.1 of Macaca nemestrina. Lineage (NCBI taxonomy): Eukaryota > Metazoa > Chordata > Mammalia > Primates > Cercopithecidae > Macaca > Macaca nemestrina. The sequence goes on along the minus strand of NC_092139.1, from coordinate 103,643,678 downwards.
ACAAGTATTCAGTTAAAACCATTTGATTTCATTTTTCTTTTTCCCCTCGTGTCTTAGTATGCTTTAATCAGGTATTTCCTAAGGAATTTAAAATTATCTCTTAAGTTTGAGAAGTCTGTGGGGCTAGATGAATGGATTGTTAGAAAGTTTGTTGCCTTGGACAGAGACTTAGAGAACCCTTGAATCTAGATACTGTTATCTTCTGTATCCTTGTCATCTTTGTCATTAGTTTAATACTTAAACATAGTTTCGAATTGTTACTTGTGTTTGTGTGTATGTGGTTATCTGTTGCCTCTCTAAGCAGAGTTAATTTTCTTGATGACCATGCCTTTTATTTCTTTGTGTTCTCTCTACTATTAATGATACTTTGAGTTGTATATTTCAGAGGATATACCTCAAGCATATTGGCAGCATCCACTGGTGTGGTAAGGTAAGAGTCAAGTGGAGCTCAGTGGTTACGAGTTTGGGGTTTAGAGTCCTACTGACTTTGCTGTTTAATAGATTTGTTACCTTAGGCAAGTTTCTCAATTTCTCTAAGACTCAGTTCCTTCATCTGTAAAATGTTAATAATAGTTTCTACCTCACAGAGTTGTGAGAACTAATGAGATATTGCAAGTAAAGCACTTAGCCACAGGAGTGGTTACATATATTAGGTTTGTAGAAAAGTAATTGTTTGATTTGTTGATTTTTTTTTTTTTCTTTTTTTTGACATGGAGTCTCGCTCTGTCGCCCAGGCTGGAGTGCAGCGGCCGGATCTCAGCTCACTGCAAGCTCCGCCTCCCGGGTTTATGCCATTCTCCTGCCTCAGCCTCCCGAGTAGCTGGGACTACAGGCGCCCACCACCTTGCCTGGCTAGTTTTTTGTATTTTTTAGTAGAGACGGGGTTTCACTGTGTTAGCCAGGATGGTCTCGATCTCCTGACCTCGTGATCCTCCCGTCTCAGCCTCCCAAAGTGCTGGGATTACAGACTTGAGCCACCGCGCCCGGCCTGATTTGTTGATTTTTATTTTTAATTAGAGATATCCAAGTTCTTGAATCTTGAGGCCTCATTATTTAGTAGTTCATCAGTCATTATTGGAGGTGCCAGAAACCTGAATCTGGTGCCTGTTCTTGTCAGCCTGCGTCGGTCCACATCATAACTAACTTCATTCAGAGAGTTTCCTTGTCTGCTTTGGCAAAATAGATATTTTAGGCTGTGGTTTCTTCCTTGCAGAATCTCAGGGTTCTTTCTCCGGTGACCAGAGCTGCGACTGTTTTCAGTGTTTGTAGGTGACATGGTATTTGGATTACCCTGTTCTCCTCTGCTCTTCTGACTGTGACTCCTAAAAGCTCACTTAAACCTGGCTGATGCTGACTCCTGTCCAAAGGCCCAAGTCCTCCTGCCTCCCTCCAATCTTCTGTTAAGGAATTCTTTGGACTAATTTTTTTTTTTTTTTTTTTAAAGAAACCTTGCAGTAGCCAAACAGATCATTCTTTCAATTCTGCACTCCTTGGTCAGCATCCAGAATGTAAGTACTTGTGGTCATCTGTATATTCCTCTGTTGTCAGGCCTAACTGACTTTATACTTATGCTCTTGCATTCTTATCTTCCAGTGACTCCTTCCCTCCTAGACTGTCCCATTTTTTCCTGTTGCACAGTAAGCAAGCTTCCTTCATCTTTAGCCTCTTAACTGCATGTTATTTTTACTCCTTTCTCTTAACTAAATTTGTTTTGTTTCTCAGGACTTTACATCCCCTATCTCCCTTCTAGTGGGTGGGTTTTTTTTGTTTGTTTGTTTTTTGTAATTTTTAAAATTACAAAATGGGGTCTCGCTGTGTTGCCCAGGCTGGTCTCGAACTCCTGAGCTCAAGTGATCCTCCTGCCTCAGCCTCCCAAGCAGCTGGTACTACAGGTGTGCAACACCATGCTTGGCTTAGTGGGTGTTTCAGTGTTCCTTGTTCTCTTGTATTAGGGAGATTAGTATTCTTTTGTCCTCTCTCTCCCCTCTCCAATGCTTACGTATAATCCTATACCCTTGGGTGAAATTCCCTGTTCCTTAAAAGCTAGTGTAATCTGGCTAGTCTAACCTCTTCCCTTATGCAGTGCTGTCATTTATTGTTTGTTTCACCCCTCCCTCATTTAAAAAATGAACAAAAACTTGTAGCTCTTGCATTGTGGGCTTTCTTCTTACCTGAAGTATTGCTATTAAGAGACTCCAGTGTCTGCGTGGAAGACTGATCCAGCACCTTAGCTAGTCTTATGTCTGGTTCTTTAATTAATCTGTTTCATTGCCTTTCTTCTCTTTCACCAACTATTCTAAGGCCACATCCTGGGGTTAGTCAATTTAGAACTGCTTAATTTCTGAAAATTTAAAGACAAGTGTCTCATTTTCTCATTAAGACTCTTCAGTTGTCTCATTTAGTTACCCCCATTGCCTCTTTTTTCCAGTGTCATTGAGAAGGCCAATGCATGGCCCTCTCTGTATTCTCTCTTTTAGTTAACTTCCCTGTCTGCTGCCTTCCCTGTCTTGTTTAGATTTCGTCGTCCTTCTCTTAAACAGCTCTTTGGCCAATATCCTCTCTTTATTTTCATTTTCACTATATTTTTCCTACCTGGCAAAACTCAGTATAGCTGTCTGCCTTCCTAATATCCAATCTTTTCCTTTCCTAGACCCTTGACTCCTGCCTGGTAGTATTTCTGTGTTTTTTGTTTTTTGTTTTTGAGACAGAGTCTCACTTTGTCACCCAGACTGGAGTGCAGTGGCACGATCTCTCCTCACTGCAACCTCCGCCTCCTGAGTTCAAGCGATTCTCCTACCTCAGCCTCCTAAGTAGCTGGAATCACAGGTGCGTGCTACCATGCCCAGCTGATTTTTTTGTATTTTTAGGAGAGTTGGGGTTTCATCATGTTGGCCAGGCTGGTCTCGAACTCCTGACCTCCAGTGATCCATCTACCTTGGCCTCCCATAGTGCTGGGATTATAGGCGTGAGCCACTGCACCTGGCCAGTATTTCTGTTTTTAAGTGACCTCTTGGGGATTTGCCACAGTGGCTGTTTAAACATCCCTCATTGTCCTACATTTCCTTTCCTTTTGCTTCCCTTCACTTAATCTTGCCTCTTAATTTATAGAGACCGTCAGATTGGAACTCTTTTACCTTCATGCCACCAAACTTTGCGTGCCACTTTTTGTCCTTTCTGTAGTGAGTTTTGCTTGGATCTTTTCCCAAGATTTTAAATCTGCCCTTCTATATCTTTTTTCATCAACTTTAAACAAAATAAATAAATAAAATCTAGCACATTTCGCTATCTTTACCCTCCATCTGCTTTTCACTCTCCTCCCTTCTACAAGCCACCTTCTTAAAATAGTTGTCTGTACCCTTTGAGCCCATTGCAGTTCTAGTTTTCTCTTTAACCACAACATTGAAGCTCTTTTCTCCAAAATCACCATTAACCCCCTTGCAACTACATCCAATGAACATTCCTTTCTGTTGTCTCTGTCCTTGGAATGCCTCTCTTCCCCTGGCTTCCCTTGTACCATGCTTTTTAGAATTTCTCCCTCTGTCTGCCAGTGTATTTTCGTTATCCCTTCTTCAGCCCACCACTTAAAAGTTGGTGCTTGAATGGATTCTACTCTAGGCCTTTTCTTTTTACTTTTTAAAAATTATATATATTTCTCCTTGGGCAAGCTCGTCTATTGCTAAGACTTTATTTATTGTCTATATACTGACAACTTCCACATTGCTGTCTCTAGTGTAGATCTCTTTCCTGCACTTAGGATGTCTGTATCCAACTGCTCAGTGTGCATCTGTGCTTGGATACCCCATAGTTAACTGCAAACACAGCATCTAAAACTGATTCTTCCTTATCTGTTCTTTTTTTTTTTTTTTTTTTTAAAGAAGAGATGGGGTTTTGCCATGTTAGCCAGGCTGGTCTTGAACTCCTAACCTCAGGTGATCTGCCTGCCTCGGCCTCCCAAAATGCTGGGATTATAGGCATGAGCCACTACGCCCAGCCCTTACCTGCTCTTTCTGCAAAATTCTGTCCTTGTGTAACTCCGCAACCAGTGCCACCATTTACCCAGCTGCTGAAGCTACTGTTATAGCCTCTTAAATGGTCCTTCTGCCTTTAATTTCACCCCTCCCATCCCACATCATTGCGTTGCAGTAATTTTTCTTAGAGTGATCCTTCTGAAACAACTCTGATCATCTCACTGCCCTTTAGTCCCATTAAAAGCCATTGGTGATCTGGCTCCTACCTCATCTCCCACCCCTTGACCCGCTTGTTCATATACCATGCAGCTTCACTTTATTCCCTCTGTAACATGTCTCCTTCCACCTTTTATGGCACTAACCCTTATCTTTGAGATCTTGGTTTATTGGTACCTTTGGGAATCTTTTACTGAATTTCTAAGATAGGGTTAGGAACTCTCTTGACTGCTTTCATAGCACCTTGTACTTTTCCCTATTTAGGATTTATTTCACTGTATTATAAGAGGCCTGTTTCCTTTGAGCTCCTGCCAAACTGTAAGCTCCTCGAGGGTAGGGACTCTGTTTTAGTCTTTATTTTTTCTTTTAAAATTCCCAGTATGTAGCACAGTACCTGATTTATAGTAAGCTTAGTATTTATTGCCAGTTAATGGTTGTAGGGATTATAGGATTTTAGAACTGAAAGAACCTTATCTGTATGGAATATAGATCCTAGATTTGCAGGGTGAATGATCGCTGTGTGGTTCTTTTGCTAGAGATAATCATTTCAAACAAAGTCATGTTCAAAGGCCAAGGTGGCCTCCCTTTAGTGTTTTACCTCCGGCTTTCACTGGTTAAGTAGCTCTAGTCATTTTGTCTCAAGGCTTAGTTAGACCAGTGTTTCTTAATCTTGGCTGCCCATTAGCATCCTCTGGGGAGCTTTAAGAAAAATACTTTTGCCCCAACCTCACCAAATAATTTACAGAATAAGTTTTATTTTTCTTCTGGGAAGTTTGTTATCCATTTTCCAACTTGTTAAAGTTGATCAACAGTGGCTTTATTGTTCTTTCACAAAAGAAAAGGCATATCAGACTTTGTATTATCTCATTTTTAGATGCACCGGTCAGTAAGCATTTGGAAATTAGGGGCCCCTATCTGTGACCATTGGGAGCTTGCCTTATGAGCCCTTAGATCCTGATCTGTGACATAGAATGTGAGCAGAAAGTTCCATCTGGTGTGGTTGCTGCCTCCTCTCATACGTTCTCTGGCTTGAGGCACTGCTGTTGTATCACATGCTTCTTTATGACAGGCTGATGGATTAATTCCCTAGAGGCTGACCTGATGTAAATAGGAAAATTTGGTTATTATCAGTAGAAGGAGCAGGTTATTTAATTACTATTCAATTTTAATGCTATTTATTCTTTGCTTTTAGGGCTGAAACATCTCCTGTTCAGCCATTTGAATTTTGAAAAGTTGTTAGTTGCTTTTGATAACTTTGGGAATCAGATTAATTTTTAAAATGGTTATTAAATGTATGAGCTCATGCTAAGTGCATTTGTTTGTGGTAGTAATTGCTTTCTGAAATCTGTTTTCTGCTACTCAACTAATATAATATTTAGAACTTGGTCACTGTGTCTTTATAGCCTTAGAAGGAATTCTGAAGGAATTGAAAAGAACAGCCTAAATTTGTTCTTTTCCCTTGATTTTTGTACAAACACAATTTTAGTATCGTGGCATTCAGAAGTTAATGCATTCTTGGTGTGTTGTTTATAAGTAATATTTTACAAATGTAAGACTGAAGTATTTGCATCAGTGAGTATCATAGCTTTGAGAGATTTAAATGCTGTATGATGATAAATATTTTATTCTTGTCACTAAAAAACAAAAATGGAAGCTAAAATACTAAACCTATCATAAAGACACATGAAAACAGGTTGGACTGTTTACCTTTCTTTTTCTTCCCTAGGTCATTTATGTAACAGTCTAAAAAAAAAACAAAAAAGAGATCTTTATACAAAACTCTGTTTTCCAGCGAAGTAAGAGTTTATGGTGACTGACTAATGCTTGGTATAGATCTGGATCTGTTTTCAGAATAGGCTGGTGTCTAAAAATCATGAGGAACTTCAGGTGAAGCAGTTGATGAATAGTCCATAAGTCCACAGTCAGCATTGCTAGCTTGAAGATAGTTAATGTTGATAACTTTCTTAAACACTGGGGTGAGAGGGTAAGGATTGGGAATATGTCTATACATTTAGCTATTCTGACTGATACTTCTTTCTTTTGCCTTTTCCATTATCTCATTGACTTTGGGCTTGTTAATCCAGTGGAAGCCTTAAAGAGGGTGGACATACATAAAATATGCATGTTCTTTTTCCTTTGCTAATGACAGTATGAAAACATTGTCTGCTTTCAAGTTTGGTCTTTTGTGATGAACTGGCTCCCAGAAAAATAACTTGGCTTCTATTCGAGGTGCACGTTTTTCATTTCTTCCTTCTCCCACCTTCACAGCAGGCACAGTGAGCTTTCCATTCAGACAGTGAGCTCGTGTTGCCTTTTAGCCCAGGGAGCTCAGCCCACAAACCGTGGGTCTCAGCTTGTGCTTGACAGGACTTTGTTAAGTGAATCAGGGAGTCTGAATTATTCATTCTCCTTCCTCATCCTGCTGTTCATATCAAATTCCTGCTGTGTCTTTGGGGCATCTTGCCAGTCTTCAGAATAATTGATTTCCTTGCTTTGTGCTATGTGGGGTGTCTGTGTCTGTGTGTGTGCACATGGGTTGTGCCTCTATTTAAGCATTCCTGATTGCCTATAATAGGGATATTTATTAAGCTTGCGTGGGCAGAAGCACAACAGTTCAGCCCCAGATTACTAAAAATATAGCGGACTGACTGCTTTTATAATCTGAAGGAGAGGTTAGAATTGGTCATTATCCAGGCTGCATTTTGCATTTTCTTTCTAAGCAACAAGGATTTGCTGCCTGATGAATTATGAAGAGGACTGTATCTAATCTCTCTCTCTCTCTCTCTTTAGAGATGGAGTCTTGCTTGCTTTGTTGCCCAGGCTGGCCTTGAACTTCTGGCCTCCAGTGATCCTCCCACCTTCTGTGATCTGATTGGAACACCTGGGAAGGAGACTGTCCTTTTCTCTTTCTATTCTTTGATCCTGTTGTCTCCTCTTAACTGTTTTTCTTTGAGAAGATATTTCATTTAGAGCCATAGACTGTTAGAATTAGGAAGGACTTAAAGATTATCTCTAGTCAAGAGGTTGCAAACTATAGGCCTTTGGTGTGGCTCCCACATGTGGGGTTTTGTTTGGATAACACAGTATTTTAAAGGCCTTTGGATTTAACATTTAAACATTGGGAAAGCTCACATGAATCCCAGATTTGTGACTTCACTTGGCAGCACGGGGCCAACATTCCTACATCTGACAATCTGCGGGAGCTAAATAGTGACTGTTCTCTTTTGGAATGGCCCGTTTGCTTCAGTATTGCAGAGTCTCTACCTGTGCACTTCACTCTTTACCTCTGGTGAGTGTTACAATCCCGGTCTAATCCAGTCCACCCATTTTACAGAAGAGAGGAAGAGATTTGCTGAAAACATAGTAGGTAGTTGGAACAACTTAGGGTGTCTCTTGACTTTTAGTTGATGATGATTGTTTCTATTAGTATTTTACTTTTGCCTTTCTTACTCTTTTGTTTTTCATTCAAAATATTCGTTGTGTATGTACCAAGAGACAATTCTGAGAGTGTGAAAAGGAATATGATAAAGTCTCCTTTCTTGATTTGATCTTGAGGGACCAAATGAGTGTACTTGGGAACAGTCACCATCCACCATTACTGTGTCACATTATGTTGTCATCTTTTCTTCGCATCATCTGGAATTTTAAAAATTTGTCTCTTTGTTTACTGGCTGTCTTCCCAAGTACTTGAGTGTAAGCACTGTGAAGCCAGTGACTGTGTCTTGTTTAACGTTGTATCTCCATTGCCTGTCACTTAGTGAATTCTCAGTATTTGTTGAATGAATGACTAAAGGAGGCATTTGAATTGGGCTTTGAAAGATGAATAGGAGTTTTCTATGCAGACTGGGTAAGGGTGTTCCAGACATAGATACTAGGGTGAGCAGAGTCATGGAGGCATGAAAATACATAGTATATTCTTGTGCTTCTTTTGGGTTGGGTTTGTTCATGTGCCACAAAAAGCTATTTTTGATACAGAAAGACCATCTGGATTTGAAGGACTCTAGATCTTTGGTTAAAAAAAAAATTGAGAAACTAAATATGTTTCTGAGCCAACTTCAGTACAGCTTTTCCCCCCTGTAGTCTTTTAGCCAGATGCTGGGCATTCATTATTAATGATTTATAGAGCTTTACCAACATATTTACCACAGTTTTATTATATAACAGATGTGAAACAAGGGTATGGTTCCAATGTGCCTTCAGTCTAGCAACACACTCTGTCTTGGTGCAAAGCAGTCTAATATTTTGCAAGTCCAGAACAACTGGCAGTATGTAGTTATTTTTAGAGTATATAATGGACCAAGTGGTGAGTTTCTGAGGGCATAGGGCAGAGGTTCTCAATCTTAGCTAATTCTGTGTTAGAATCACCTGGGAAGCTTTTAAATGTTTCATTGCTTAGGCCATACCCTACCCAGACCAATTAAATCAGGAACTCTGCGGGCAGGACCCAGGAATCAGGTTTGTTTTTTTAAACATCTTCAGATGATGCTACACTGCAGTCAAGGTTGAGAACCATTGGCCTAGGGGGACACAAACAAGGGAAAGAGACAGATTTCTGTAGCTTGTTGTAAGTTGTTGAGGTATAAGGAGGGATCCCCAAGAGGTTGGCCGTTAAGAAGATTAGGTAATTGAAGAGAATTATTTAAAAAAGTAATCTGAGTGGAAGAGCAGAGATATTTTAGGGAATCAGTTTAGAAATGTATGATTTTTAGAACAGTTGAACATACAGAGATTGGAAATCTTACAGATGGTGTCAGAGATAAACAGAGTGTGCCTGGTTGTTGAGGAGGAAGAGAGCTTGGATTCCAAATTATTCATCTTCTCTAGCTTTCTAGTCACATGTAATGAGAAAACATTGTACTTGAAGTCAAACGGTCTTGGGTCATAGTTCTAGATTCCCACTAATTAGCTGTGTTCATTTAGTTCAGTTTACCAACCATTTATCAAGTGCCGAACACTGTTGGACACTAGAGACAAATTTGATACAGGTCTTGCCATCCAGGATTTGATGATCTAGGAATTTTTTTTGTGTGTAACTGTAGTTAAGCAGTTATTAACATCTCTGGGCCATTCTCTGTTTGCAAAATGTGGGGATATAATGTTATTTCTGAGATTGCTTTTAGTTCTAACATCTTACTACAGTGGTTCAAAGTAAACTCTAGTAAAAATCAGCATCTCCCCAAAGTAATTATTATAGTTTTCTTCAGTAGAAAAAAAAAATCCAGGTAAAAATATGGCCAAAGGGTTTAAATTGAGACAATCTTAGAAACTTATTACATCCCTTTTCCGTCTTACTTTTCTGTCAGGTTCTGTTTGATTTTGACAAGTATAGTTAGTAAGGAAGCTTCAAGAGCAGATGCCCCTGGTAGGGGGCGGGTAATAGCTGGTGGATTAGAGCTAAAGAAGAGCTGGTAAAAGTCTCCTGGTTGCAGAGCCGAGGGCAGATTGGGCAGGTGCACTACTAAAGTATGGTTTTGAGATCTTCTACTGTTTCTAGCACCTTGTTGAAAAGTTGATAACTACATTCATCACCCAGGTGAAGTCTACCATAATTAGGAAAAAAATTGCTTATCTTGCCAGCAGCCGTCAGGATAAACTTAGGAGAACTGGGGAGATTTGTCTTTCTGATGATTCTTGGATTTTGTAGTGCAGTTGTTGTTTTCTTTGCTGCCTTGTAGGGGAGGAAAGGAAGAGGCTGAGGGGAGAGGGTGGGCAAAACAGCTGTCGAAGAAAGAGGAGTCCTGAAAAGCTGTTTGTGTTGGGAGCTAGAGCTGAGTGGTAGGGCTGTGGTAGTTTTGTAGGCCACACTGTCTTGTTGCTGTTTTGCTTTTGGGGACATAACACTAATAGATAGGATTAGTGGCTTATTTTTATTTTTTATTTTAAACGATACCCTTAGCTTGTTAGAGTTAGAACAGCTTTTGTTCTAAAACTGTCTATCAGAGACTATTAAAGGATGATTTTGCTTATGTAACTATTGCACTCAACATGTTCCATTGTAGGGACTGTGGCATGGTTTCTATTCAGATATCCTGGACCCTCAGACCTCAAATTACTGTCCAACCATTTCCTTTTCTCCTACCTACTTTCCTGTTCATTCTGCAGTTCTTGTAATCACCCAGCAAATCTTTATTTAGCACCCGTATGTCCTGTACCATGCTGGCTGTTGAGGATGTGGAGGAAGGCAGAGAGAGACAGTCCATGACCTTAGGGGCTCCCAGTGTAGTAGGGAGACTGGTACCAACAAGACCTATAATGTGATAAGTGCATTGAGAGAACTGAATAAATGGGGAGATGGGGGTAGGAGGGTCTAAACTAGCTGGGACTGGTGGAAGTTAGGGAAAGGGACCTGGGGGATGTAACAGGAGCTATGTTTCTGTGTTTTAGACAGTAGAAGGAATAGAGACATACTGGTTTAATGTGTAGAACACAGGGTGGGGGAATTAGGACTCTTCCTTTTTGGTTTTTTGTGTTCAAAAGTATAGCAGCTTTCTTTGCTTCTTGCTCCTAGCATCAGATTATCTATTCCCCTGGAATTATGTGGGTTGGAGAAGAATAGAAAGGAATTTGCCCACCTGCATGGAGAGAGAGGGAGGCAGTAGGGATGTGGGTGTTTAAAAGCCCTGGGCATGATTGGCTGTAAGTACAGATGGCTATTTGTGTTACCATTATTGTAGCTGTTATGCCTACATTCCCTTTGGTGTGCCTCTCTCTACAGGGATAATTGTGGGGTCTTAACTTATAAGTCTTCCTGCTGCCGGATAAAATAGATGCTGATGTGTTGTGCGTTACAGGGTATACAGTGAATTCTGTGTGGGCTGCCTTCTTACTGCTGCCTTGATCTTTTGGGGCCTCAAACATAAGGGGAAAATGTTGAATTTTTTGTATGCAAATTCACATTGGGGAAAACCAGTAAAACCATAAAAATGGTTATATTCAATTTTACTAAGGGATTGACCTCCCAATGAAGCTAAAATTAACTTCGGTGAATGCTTGGATTTTTATATTTTAAAATTTTTAATTGTAATTTTTTTCTTTGAAAGGAGTCTTGCTCTGTCACCCAGGCTGAAGTACAGTGGCATGATCTTGGCTTACTGCAGTCTCCACCTCCCAGGTTCAAGGGATTCTTATGCTCCAGTCTGCTGAGTAGCTGGGACTACAGATGTGCACCACCACACCTGGCTAATTTTTGTATTTTTAGTAGAGATAAGGTTTTACCATGTTGGCCAGGCTGGTCTCGAACTCCTGGCCTCAAGTGATCTTGCCCACCTTTCCTCCCAAAGTGCTGGGATTACAGGCGTGAGCCACCGCGACTGGCTGAATGTTTGGATTTTTGAAAGTGTTAAATACCAAGGGCTGAGTATCTAGGGAAAAGGTGATTTGTCTGTGAAATCCAAGGAACTGGCTACATTCTGTGTATAACTCTGAGGGAAATAGAACAGAAAGAGGATGGGTTTTACAGTTGATCTGCATTTTTTTTGTTGTGGGACCTTGCTCAATCTACCTGACTTTTCTCAAGGCTCAGTTTTTTCATTAGTAAAATGAAGATAATAATTACTACCATAAAGTTGTTTTGGTGATTAAAAGTTTATTATTCCACTACTAAAAGCCCTTTACAGGCTTCTTTCTTAGTATTTATGTCCCAGCAGAATGGAATCACTTGCTATCTTTCTCTCCTCTGTGCCTTTATACCATTTTTCTTGTATCTCTTTTTACCTCTCTACTCAGAAAATTCTCCATAAAGTAAAACATATAACATAAATACATAAGCGTGCAAAGTCAGGTTGTTCCTTAGATCTCAGCCAAATGGTATTTTCTTTTCAAGGAAGCCTTTCCTGACCCAGATCCCATTCCAATCTGGAAGGTGTCCCTTCTTTTAATTTATCTGTCCCCCCTGCTAAACTGTAAGTTCTCTGAGGGCAGATATTGTCATATTTACTATTGGGTCTTCCACTTTCTTGTCTTGTAAGTGGTGTATGGTCTGTACGCAAGCTACTTGCAAAACTCAGGGCAATACCAAGAGACATAGCACCCTGCTGCCCCTAATTGATTTATAACCAGAAGAAAACTGCTTAATTTGCATATAATTGATGGTAAAACCTGGTTACTTTGGGGATAAATTTGGCTTTGAAAGTAAACCTGGGCTGGGCGCGGTGGCTCAAGCCTGTAATCCCAGCACTTTGGGAGGCCGAGATGGGCGGATCACGAGGTCAGGAGATCGAGACCATCCTGGCTAACATGGTGAAACCCTGTCTCTACTAAGAAATACAAAAAACTAGCCGGGCGAGGTGGCGGGCGCCTGTAGTCCCAGCTACTTGGGAGGCTGAGGCGGGAGAATGGCGTAAACCCGGGAGGCGGAGCTTGCAGTGAGCTGAGATCCGGCCACTGCACTCCAGCCTGGGCTACAGAGCGAGACTCTGTCTCAAAAAAAAAAAAAAAAAAAAAAGAAAGTAAACCTGATGCTTTGTGCTTTGGTAGAGATTTAACTTCTGCTCTCTTTCATTCACAAGAGTTACTCCTTTGCTTTGAGTAGAAAAGCATTAGAAAACCAGGGTAGGCCTTTTGGCAATTACCCAGTTTAGTAATTGGGCCAAATAGTTCTAATCTCACCACAACCACTACTTCTTAGAAAATGATCTCTTTAAACAAAACATGGAACACCTCTGAGGATGAAAACCTAAGGGAAGGAATAGTTGGAGATCCCCAAATATATTCCTCTAGATTCCCCCCATTCTTTTTCCTACTTATGGGTATTCAAGCCTTGGAGAGGTGTGTCTGTGTTGATCACATAGGATCTTTTACCTACATGACCTAAGTATATTCCACTGTGGCCATTGGTCTATTTTTTCTATACATCTCAAATGTTACCTTCTAATAGGTCATAACGAATTTATGGTAAAGGCCCAACGTTCCCTGTACAAGTAAAGGCAAACCATAGCACCAATAACCCTTTACTAGTTTATAAGTAAAGGCTATCTCTGTTAGCCTGAATTCCTTGAGGGCAGGGATGGTCTGTTTGATTTTCCATCCTCAATGATAAGTAAAGATATTGGCACATACTTCGTTACATGATAGTTACCTATTTGTCGAATGAGGTAGCATGGTGTGGTAGAAGATTAAAGGCTCCAGAGTTTGACAGACTCGAGTTAATATGGCACTGACACTTGTTGAACCACGTTTTAACCTTTCTGAGCTTTAGGATCAGCTTTTGTTGTGAGAATCAAAGACATTGTACTCTTAAATTCCTGGCAATGGATGGCTATTATTTTTTTCCCTTGATTCTTTATTTTGAAATAATTTCACAATTAGAGAAAAGTTAACAGAGCAGTTGGCAACCCACAAAACACCCCAAACTCCTAGATTCTCTTCACTTGGATTCCCCAGTTGTTAATATATTACTGCATCTGCTTCATTGCTCACTCTGTATGTTTGTGTGTGGGGTTTGTGTACATACATACTGTTTTTCATTGTTCCCTTTCTGAGCTTTTTTTGAGAGCAAGCCGCAGATGTGATATTCCTTCACTCCCAAACACTTCAATGTGTATTCCCCAAAATAGGACTTTCCTGTATAACTGGCATAGCTCTCCAAATCAGGAAATCAGTATTAGTACAACGTGACCATCCATCCACAGACTCCATTAACATTTTGCCAGCAGTCCCAGCAATGTCTTTTTCCTTTTTGGTCCAGTGTCTTGTCTAGGAATATGCGTTGCATTTAGTTGCATGTCATCTCAGACCTCTTCAGCTTGGAACAGTTCCTCAGCCTTCACCTTTCTTTCATGTCCTTGACATTTTGAAGAGTCTAGATCTGAGTCTGTCTGTTTCTTCATGACAGCAGTAATATCGTTTTTGGCAGGCATACCACTGCAACGATGCCATGCTCTTCTCGTTGCATCATATCTGGAGGCAAATGCTGTCCCCCTCATCCCACTGTCAGTAATATTGTTAACCTTGAACAGCTGGTTAAGCTGATGTCTGCTAGGTTTCTCCACATCAGATTCATCATTTTTCCTTTTGTAATCGATTATCGTCTTGTGGAAAGGTATTCTGAAATTATACTACTATCCTGTTCCTCAGCAGATCTATACCTAACCTCCTTAGCACTATTGACTACTCTTTCCTGAACCAACCAGTTTTATTCTGTCAAATGCTGGTCCTCTATTTCTGTGTCTGCCTGTATTTGTTAGATGTCATTCTATTACAAAGAATTTCCCTTTTTCGTTTGTTTATTTCTATCAAATGGACTCCTCAAGCTTGAGGGAGTTTGAAAGTTTAGCCCTTGGGACCTGCTTTATGCTGGTTTCTTTGTCTTGTTGACCTGTCCCCATCATTCATGGGGTATTTCTTTATTTTCTGTCACAAGAAGGTTTTCCAAGTTTATTTTGTACTTTTCCTTCCAAAGCCCTGAAATCAGCCATTTCCAAGAGACTCTGGTTCTTTTAAATGGAGGATAGTAATTAGAAGCCAACATCTGGGTGGTGGGTATGCATATTGCTACTAGAGTGTCATTGCCTCTAGGCTCTCTCAGCAAACAGCTAGAAATTGTATGTATGTACATATATATGTACATAAACACATATATACCACATTACATCTATATTTTCGTATCTTTGTGTGCTATATATGTATATATACATGTGCGATGTTTGCATGTGTGTTACATATTTTAAATTATAAAACAAAGCATTTTATATTATAAAATCATGAATTCACACTGATAACTCCATTAAATGCAGCCAACCTCTTTCCGTATTTGTAAATATATTCTCTAGTAGGGAAAAACTTGGCTCCCCTTATCCCCAATATGTTTACTTATTTGCTCAGTGTTGCCAGTTTTCCAACCACGATGGCTGTCTCCACCACCTCTGTACCCTATTCCTCATGGTCTGGAATCCTCAGTAAATGGGCTCTTTTGGCCTATTCTTCCTTGTGGCTTCCTAACCTCCCTAGAGTTTCCCAGCTTTACCTGTAGTCCTCCAGTGTCCCCTGACCCCCAACTACTCTTGTCTTTGGCCTCTGGGCCTGCTGTCCTGTGCATCCTTGATTCCTCAGTTCCTCACCCACCTGTGTCCTTGGCTGCTGTGCTAACTCCTCTGTGACGGAAGGGGAACAGGGCTGTTTTTTTTGAGGAGGATTTTATACATATACACATATGTATACGTGTATGTGTGTGTGTGTGTGTATATATATATATTTAGATATAATTTACACGCAGTAAAATTCATTCTTTTAAGGTTATATTTCTATGAATTTTGACAAATGTAATACAGGCATGTAACCACTACCACAATCAAGATATAAAATGTGTCCATTACCATAGAAAGTTCCCTCAGGCTCTTTCACAGTCAGTCCTCTCTTCCATCCCCAGCCACTGGCATCACTGATCAGATTTCTGTTCCTATGATTTTGCCGTTTCTAAAACGTTATATAAATGGAATCATGTATTATGTAGCTTTTCGAGTATGGCTTCTTTCACTTAGTCTAATTCTTTTGAGATTCGCCGGTGCTGTTTTAGGTATTAGTAATGCTGTTGAGTAGCTTCATTTCTCTTGGGTAAATACCTAAGGGTGGGAATGCTGGGTCATATAAGTGTATATGAAGTGTATAAGTGTATGAGAAACTGCCAAACTGTTTCCCAAAGTGGCTATACCACTTTGGATTCTCGTCAGCATTGAATGTATCTACATTCCTTCCACTATTTGCTGTTGTCAGTTCTTTTTTTTTTTTTTAAATGAGAGTCCTTCTGATAGGTATATAGTGGTGTCTCTTCATGGCTTCAGTTTGTATTTTCCTAAATATTAATGATGTTTAGCATCTTTCATTTGCATATTTGTCATTCATATCTCTTTGAATGGGTCTCTTTAAATATTTTGCTCATTTTTTTAAAAACGAGCAGTTCATTTTCTTTTCTTTTTTTTTTCTTTTGAGATGGAGTCTTGCTCTGTCACCCAGGCTGGAGTGCAGTGATGCGATCTTGGCTCCCTGCAACCTCCGCCTCCCGGGTTCAAGCTATTCTCCTCCCTCAGCCTCCCGAGTAGCTGGGATTACAGGCACACGCCACTGCGGCCAGCTAATTTTTTGTATTTTTAGTAGAGGTGAGGTTTTGCCATGTTGGCCAGGCTGGCCTCGAACTCCTGACCTCAGGTGATCTACCTTCCTTGGCCTCCCAAAGTGCTGGAATTACAGGCGTGAGGCACCATGCCTGGCCAGGTGGTTTGTTTTCTTGCTGAGTTCATTTTGAAATTCTTTACATATGTAGCAGATCCTTTTTCCGATACACATTTGCAGATATTTTCATTCATTCTGTTATTACTTTTATAAATGTGTCTTGTTTCATATATAAAAATGTTGGATTGAATTCTTGGGGGCTTTCCTTTTAGCCCTTATGCTCTGAATACACAAGGGAAATATTTGTGAAAGGAAGGTTTTAGATGTTGAGGGAGGTGGAGATCTTGGAGGATCTGGTGGAATTGTCTCTCCTCAGTGACTGGAGGTACTTGTTGAGAAAAAGAAGAAAGGACTGAGGCAAAAAATAAGGTGTGGTGGTAGTGGTCAGAATTTTTGGTTGGAGGATTTGGTATAGCAAATTCAGGGGTGGATAATGGCTACTAGAATTGTGTAAAATAGAAAGGTAAGAAGTCAGGAGATTTAACATGAAAAGTCTTGAACCTAGCTGAAATCAAGCAGGGAGCTGAAAACAGTGTTAGTAACCATGTTGTTCAGCCTTTTCATTTGATAGGTAAGAGATAGTCTTAAGAGAGGGGATGCAGGCCGGGCACGGTGGCTCACGCCTGTAATCCCAGCACTTTGGGAGGCCGAGGCGGGCGGATCACGAGGTCAGGAGATCGAGACCATCCTGGCTAACACGGTGAAACCCCGTCTCTACTAAAGATGCAAAAAATTAGCCGGGCGAGGCGGCGGGCGCCTGTAGTCCCAGCTACTCGGGAGGCTGAGGCAGGAGAATGGCGTGAACCCGGGAGGCGGAGCTTGCAGTAAGCCGAGATCGCGCCATTGCACTCCAGCCTGGGCGACTAAGCGAGACTCTGTCTCCAAAAAAAAAAAAAAAAAGGGGGGATGCAATTTATTGAAGATTATATAGGTCATGAAGTGACAGTTAGGACTTAAATTCAGATCTTTAAGGACAGTAGTGAAGGAGGGGCTCAGCCCATGTAGGAAGATACATTTGGGGGTGGTGGCAGGAGGTGGAGGAAAAACTAGAATTCTAATGGCATATGTTTTTGTTGTTATTTATATCCTTCACATAATTTGTAAATATTCTTGTATCTACTCAGTATATAGTAAAATAACAATAACAAGTCTGGAATGGCAACAGAATTAGTGATTGAGCTGGTAATAATTTGACCAGAAATCAAATTGGAATATATTTTGGGTCAAACAGAAAACACTAGCGATCAAGTGGGAACTCATTTTTGGCACAACACGAAAGTTTGATTTTTTTTTTTTTTCTGTTCCTGACATCAAAAGGGAAAAGATACTAAAGACAATAAAAGATCATAGATCTGAATTTTGCTTGTTACAGTTAGCTTTGAAAATACTGACTCCCAAGGTTAGGATTTACTGGGATTAGAATTGCCTTTAAATTAAAAGAGAATGATAAAAGGAAATACCTAGAAAACCTGATAGTAATAGTTATATCATTGGATTCCTAGTCTAAATCAGGCACTGTGTTAGGTTTCTTGGCATTACATTTTCTTAATCTTTCCTTAACTTTGCAGAATATTTGGTGACATTATGTTCCTGTTTTATCAATGCAGAAATTGGGATTCAGAAAAATTAAATGATATGCTTAAGGTCATATGACTAGTAAGTGAGCTGTGTTCATCCCTAGGATTGTGTAGTGTCAAAGCTTGCTCTCCTTTCTTTTTACCAGTGCTAATTAAAGTGTCATTTGTAGACTGGTATTAGTTTGCTGTTTATTACCAATTCATACAATATAGGTGCAGAGATTGATTGTTTGTATGCACTTAGAACTCAAATAGCAATTTGACAGAATACTTTTATGAGTGTTAAGTCTAACAGTAAAAAACTGGGGCTTGTATTTTATATTTCTTGTTTTTTAGAATTTCATTTTTCTAGTAGTTCATTTTACTGCACCTTACAAAAGTATGATTCCCTGATGGATTGGAAAGTTAACAGAAAAGGTTGCTCCTCACAGTTAGTTTGAGAAGCCCTGTCTACTACGCTGCGTCTGCGCTGTTGAGAGACTCACATCAGGATGAAATTTACTTTAGTATTTCTGTTGAGTTTTGAATGGCTGCGGAGAGAGGGTCAGAGAAAAGGAAAGAGGCAGTAGGGAAAAGATGAGACTCCAGGGGAGGAATCTTTGGAAGGACTTTGCCCTTAAGTGGTAGCAGTAAGATGAAGGCAATAAGATGAGGGGGGATGCCCTGCCTCCTTTGGTTAAAGTAGTGTTAGGATTCTGGCGTCTTTCTGTAAAGCTCTAACCTGTGATTTTTTCTTTTATGGAGTCTCACTCTGTCACCCAGGCTGGAGTGCAGTGGTGCGATCTCGGCTCACCGCAACCTCTGCCTCCTGGGTTCAAGTGATTCTCCTGCCTCAGCCTCCCGAGTAGCTGGGATTACAGGTGCGTGCCACCCCGCCTGGCTAATTTTTGTATTCTCAGTAGAGACGGGGTTTCACCATGTTGGTCAGGCTGGTGTTGAACTCCTGACCTCGTGATCTACCCGCCTTGGCCTCCCAAAGTGCTGGGATTACAGGCGTGAGCTACTGTGCTTAGCCTAGCCTGTTTTTTATTATACCCAGTGGCAATGCTGGTGTTGTTAGAGACGAGAACAAATGTAGGAAAAGGAATTTACAGAAATAAAGCAACTGGATGTAGGAGTTCAGAAAATCTAAAAACTCCTTTTCTCTCCTTAGAAATACAGCCACACTCCCCTTGAAGTGTTTTCCCTTTAAGGAAAAGGCGGCAATTCTTTGGCAGGGCCAACCATTTTGATTGGCTCCTTCTACTGCTGTTTGCCACGAAGAATCCTGACCAGTTTTGTTTAGAGCTGGTCTGGGAGTCAGCCGAGCTGCCAAGTTCTCTGTGCCTAATTTGAAGTGTATTAATGTTTCAGGACTGGGCCAGATCTCTTATAGGCACCTCCTACAGTTCAGCTTTCCACGTTCCAGGAGGAAATGTGACCCTGCTGTTTTGGGAACCCCACCTCATATAGTCTTACTTCTCTCCGAATGTGTTTGAAGTCTTGCCAGCGTAGAGAGGGGAAGTTTAACACACTGAAGAGAATACATTTTTAGGGAGCCTGCCCACAATGGGGTCGGTCCCCTCTGCCACGGCCAAGGAAAAGGAACCCACTCATCCTTCAGGTTACTTAGCATATGAGATTAAGGCCTCAGCCCATTTAGGAATAATTTTCTCTCCTTCTGGACGTGAAATGGTAAAACAGGCCCTTTAAGAACTAGACCGTTTTTAGTTGAGAAGAAAACAGATGAGAGCAGATACTGTGTGTACTTCTTGGCAAAAACCTTGTATGTGGTTCACAGCAATTGCCATTCTGGTTGTGTCTGAGGGGCTGACAACAGACAATTCTAATCTCAAACGTTTTACTTGCTGGACTGGTTCTTAATGCCTAGAACCCAGCCTTAGGTCAAGAATTGGTTCCTAATTGCCATAGGTATAAAGGTGGCGCTCCTATTGAGGGAGTTTTCAGTGTTCCTGCTCTGGTTGTCACCAGTGTGGCTTGGGAGATGGTTTATGTAGGTCTGTCCCCCCTCTGTGGATATAAACTACTTGTTAAACAGTTACTGACTTCTGTAAGTTTAGGCAGTTGATAGTACCAACCTTTAAATTTTATGGTGAAATATAATTTTCAGATTTATTAGAACAGTTTAATGGAAGAAAATAAGAGAAAGAGCTCTAAAAAGGTGTAGACTGTCAAAGAAGGCTCATGGAGGAAGCATCAGTTAGGACTCTCACAGTACTTTATGATTACCTAATCATTATCAAGTATTGGACTAAAATTGTCTTTGAACATCTCTCTCTGTTGCCTGTAGATTATAAACTTCTTGAGGATAGGGCAGTTTCTATTCTTTTTTTTATATTTGAATCTGGCCTTCTTGATTGATTTGGTAAATATTTATTGAGATCAATTAAAATAAGATGCTTTAAAACTGAGCACAAAGGACAAGTTACATTTCAGTAGCTTAGTAGTGAATTTAATTCTGCAGGTCTTGGTGCTGCACTTCTTTGGTCAGTTTGCTGGGCCCAGATGGCTAGGCTTGTACTTTCCTTAAACATTTTAATGGCCTTTCTTGGTTATGATGTCTCTAAGCACTATGAGGACAGGGAATATGGCTCATAGAAGAGGGTGCCAGCTGACAGCCTCTGTCCATTCTCTCTACCCACACACAATTCCTTTCTGTACAGTCTTTGGTAGGTAATAAGAACATTTCTTTAAAGTGATGATTCCTAGGTGAAACTGGAGGCCAGTTTTGTGTGTACTCTTATGTTTTATTAGGTGTGTGGGATTTGAGGAAGTTGTGGTGCTGGAAAGAATCTGCCTTGCCCCATATTACTGGTGAAAAAATAGAGACCTAGGAAGCATAAATAATTTATTCCAAGCCATATGGCTACTTAGTGGCCATCAAGACTATTGTCCAGGTCTCCTGAGTCTTAGTGCTAGACATTTACGACAGTACTGGGTAAGTTCCTTTTTTTTTTTTTTTTGAGAAAGCATCGGTAGAAATCAATTTTACAGAAGCGAATATAAGTGATTTAACTTAGGATTGTGAATGGAAAAATATTTTTCCTTTTGAATGCTAGGAGAACTATGCCAGAGTTTCTTTTTTTCCTACTTTTTGCATGATTTAGAAGATAGAACAAATGAAAACAGTTTCCTAAAGGAGATGCTTCATTTAAATCCTTAAAAAAAGTAGGCCACTTTGAATTTCTAAAAATAGCATTTAAAAAAAACCCCAAAATGGTCTAAAAAGGGATTTTAGTTGCATGAAGACTGTACTTTTTTGGGGGTATTTGGGTTCTAGGGAGGATGCTAGCTCTCTGAATGCTTTATGTTCTTATATGACTCATCTTGTTAGTGGTGACCCCAGAAGAGCCGTTGGAGAAATATGTTCCGAAGGGTGATTTGGAAAGAAGGGATGATTTGGAAGGAAGGGATGAGAAGGTTGCAGGCAGGAAAACTGAGCTAAGCGGTTTTAGAGTGTGTGTGTGTGTGTGTGTGTGTGTGTTTTGAAAAAAAAAAAAAAAAGAAAAAAGGAAAGGCTGCTAGGAGCTTGGTCCTAACTGATTCCAGATGGGCCTGCTATAGTACAAAGGTTTTCAGTGTGTTTGGGATGGGGCCGACCAAGAGGGCGCCCTCAGCACTTCCTGTGCAGCTCTGCAATTGTACGCACCTAATCAGAAACAGCCCTTACTGCTGGAGCTCAAGAGCAACCGTCTCTTCTCGTCTTTGTGCCTCATTCTGTGAACTGTTCCCTTTGCCTGCCCTGTTTACCTCCCTCTCCTAGTCTCTTTTCCTTTCTAATCTTTTCTATATTTGTTTTCAGAGAATGTTAATAGGAGGGGATATATGTATATATAAACATAAACATATGTATATGTTTCTTGTGGGTTGGGAGCAGAGAAGAGAGGGAGGAAGGAATGGCCAAATTAAACGCAGATGGTGAATATTTAGGAAAGGAATTTTTTTCTGGACCTGGGAGGCATTTGCTAGAAATGGGGATTGCGAACATGAGAATGTGAATGAGACTTGGGAAAACAAGCCACTCTTTATTTTTCATTTTTTTGAATCCTGCACACTTGTCTAAATGGTTCAAAATATAACATTGCATGGGGATGATTTATTTACATTGTAAACTGAGTATCACTGGCCCTGTCTGGCTGTGTGCCAAAGGGTGAGTGTGACAGTGACTTTAAACTCAAAGGAAGTAGGAAGGTGTTTTGCACCTGCATCCCATGTAGTATTGTTGCCAAGGGAGCATACCTGGTGTGCTCTGACGTGGGCTTGAATGTGGCCGTTTTCCCAGCTACTGCAGTGTATCAGGCACTCTGCACAGCTTAAAAGAGGATTTTTTTTGGTGACACTAAGCTGCAGGCACTATGAATTGTTCTTTTGTGCCCTCTAGATTCCACCAGGGATATACTTTATATATATACTTGATTTTCTATTTTGCTTCTATTTCAGTTGCCTGGTTAGACTGAGGGTATGCTTGGTATCAACTGTTAGTTTTTTGGATTTAGCTGATGATTACAGAAACTCTGCCATCCCAGGGGTCCATTTAGGTCTTTGCAATTTTATTCTAATCCACTTAGCTGTTGTGCTGATGTTGTTGCATAAATGTGAGCTTATTAGGATAGACTATGTAAAAATATACTGTGTTGGCATGAAGCTCTTAGCAGCATTGCTTTGTTGTCTTGACCTCTTCATACTTTCAGTGTCCCTTTTGTCCTCTTGTAAGCACCATGATCACATTTCTTCCTCTCCTTCTTCTTCTTCCTTTTTTTTTTTTTTTTTAGATAGGGTCTCACTCTGTTGCCCAGGCTGGACTACAGTGGTGCAATCATGGCTCACTGCAGCCCCAAGCTCTTGGGCTCAAGCTATCCTCCTACCTCAGTCTCCAAAGTAGCTGGGACTACAGGTACATACCAGCATGCCTGGTTAGTTGAAGAGTGTTTTTTTTTCTTTCTTTTTTTTTTTTTGAGATGGGTCTCTCTATATTGCCCACTCTGGTCTTAAGCTCTTGACCTTGAGCAGTCCTCCTGCCTCAGCCTCCCAAAGTGCTGAGATTTCAGGCATGAGCCACCATGCCCAGCCACATGTTTCTTGAGCCAAATGTACAATATATCCTCTGATGAAAAATTTTAGTGCTGCTTCTAGGTAGCGAGGATGTCTGGGAGATAGAGTTTGGTTGCAGAAATATTTGATTTTTTGGGATGTTTTTGATGCTAGTAGGAATAATATGTCAGAGTATTTGAAATTGGGATAGCATAAGACAAGTCACATGGTCACCCTTCTTGAGTGAGTCTTAGCAACATAGCATTGCAACCAGTGGAGAATTATGTTCTCAATTCACCAATATGATTTTTCTCACTATGATTTTTAAAAATCCCCCATTTGAATAGGTGTAAAGAAGAGAAGGTAGGTAAGATGTTGTTTGTTTTTCAGGTGGTTCTTATTTGCCAGGTACCAGACTCATGTTATCTCATTTAGTTGATCAGAACTCTAGGATAAATGACCTCAAGTCCATTTTGCAAGTGAGAAAACTGCACATGTGCAGTGTCACCCAGCTAGCCATGTATCAGAGAGACAGGCTCAACCCATTGTATTCTGGGCCTAAAGGTGATACATATTCTTCCACATTCTGAGTTATATATAAGTCCCAAATCCTTCTCAGAAAGAAACTTCTTTCTAAGGGTAATGTGGTAAAAAGATTTTTAAAAAATCACTGTAAACTTATTTTTATTATCACTTTAAACTTATTTTTATTGTCATCCTTGTCCCATTTTAAGCATACTAACTTCCTGCCTCTGATATATAAAGAGCTGATGCTGGAGAGAGGAAGGAGGCAAACCATTTTGTCGTGTTTATAGAGAGACCTCAAGGCTCTAAAAGCTGCTTTTATTTTTTTGAGACGAAGTTTCCCTCTTTTGCCCAAGCTGGAGTGCAGTGGCGTGCGCGATCTCGGCTCACTGCAGCCTCCACCTCCTGAGTTCGAGAGATTCTTGTGCCTCAGCCTCCCAAGTAGTTGAGACTACAGAGGCACACATCACCGTGCCTGACTAATTTTTGTGTTTTTAGTAGAGACTGGGTTTTACCATGTTGCCAGGCTGGTCTCAAACTCTTGGCCTCAAGTGATCCACCCGTCTTGGCCTCCCAAAGTGCTGGGATTACAGGCGTGAGCCATCGTGCCCGACCATAAAAGCTGCTTTTCTTTTTTTTTTTTTTAATGGAAATTTTTATTTGGGGTAATTGTAGATTCTTATGAAGTTGTACAAAAACTGCTTTTGAATTGGCAGAAAGGCAGAAGTTCTGATCTAGAGGCAGACAGGTACCTCTTTTTATCTTCTAGGGCACTGTGCAAGGAGGGTGTATGAGGGGCTCTTGAGACCCCACTTCACTTTACAGCTCTTTGCTGTCTTTGGGATGTGCACTTGTCAAGTACTCTTCAGTGCCATGTGCAGGAGGCACCGTTTGCAGTGCTGAATTCAAGCCGTACCATGAAATCTTGCTGATTTGCTTGAGCAGAGACAGCATTCAGAATGTGGGGATAGATTGCTGGTCGAGACAGTAGTAGATGTTGGAGGAAAATCGCAGGAATTGATGGGGTGAAGCAACAAGATATCTTCAGTTGGGATCACTCTGAAGACTCCTTACATTGTTTTTTCTTAAATTCTCATCGTTTGTCGCTAAATATTTATTTCCTTATAATGGTATAATGTCTTTTTCCCCAGTTCTACTGAGCTTCATGAGAGAAAGGACTATGTCTGTTTTCCACACTGTATTCATGGTGCCTAGCATTATGGGACCATAGTAGGTGTACATTTATGAAAGTTTGTTGAATGAGTGAATGCCATGGGAAATTCTGGTTCCTGTTGAACAGTTTAATCCTTAGGTCAAGGCTTTGCCTATTGTTTTGCATCAGAGGAGTGACTTTGAACACTTTCCTGATAAAAGAGTTTCAATTCCATGAGCTTCTTTTCTTCTTGTTTACTACCTTAGCTCAAGATCTTCTCTTAAGCTCTACTGATAGAGTCTTGCTTTAATTCAGAAAATGTGCTTAAGACTTAGAAGCCCAGTCTGTGAAGCATCTGGTTTACCTTGACCTGTAAAATTAGCAGACTGCTTCTTTCCCCTCCTGTTCTGCATGTTTAAGAGAGGTGCAGAATTCTATTTTGAGGCTTATGATAGAATAGGAGAATAGACAAAACTCGATGACTCTGTTTACTTTAAAAACTTGTTGCTCATCTAAATTGGTTGAATGACTATCCCTTCCCTTAACTAACCCTTTAAACTTTTCATCCTGAATCGACCTTCCCTAAATTTGTCTTTCATTAAAAAAGGCCATAAATATATTTGATCTCTAACCTACTGGGACTCTTTTTAAGTTTGGCTTTTTTTTTTTTTTTTTTTTTTTTTTGTAACCTTTCTCTCTTAAGATCAGGAAGAAGGGGATAAGTAATTGTGGACAAGAAAATTGGAAAACACTTAAGAAAAAGTTTAGGGTTGTGTGGGTGTGTGAAAGCATATGTGTATACATATACATGTTTTTCCTTTCCTGCCCCACTGTTCTCTAGCTAGAATGACCTAGATTTTTTTTATTCTGGGAAAAATTGTATTATTTCTGGATTCTGCTGTTTCTTTTAAGTAGTTGGACTAGAAGATGCTGGACTTATAACTTACATTTTTAAGATCTTTCTTGTACTCTTAAGAAAAGTGGTAAATGGGGTGGATTTTAGATGTGTGTATTAGAAACAGTAGCAGTAATAAGGAAATGCCTTTGTCCTCCTGTTCTTTGTTGAAGTGAAAATCAGCTTGGATAGCTGAGGATGGTGGAGGGTTATGTATTATTTTTGGGCTCCAATGTCAGAATTCTCAGTTTTATTTAAACACTCGACACAATTGATATTTGATGTCATGCTATTAGCTAAGGTTAGTATTCACTTAGGTTAGGGAACATCTCTTATCATTTTCATCTCTTGTAGCACCTAACAGTCCTGGGTACATACGAGGCACTTGATAAAAGCTTGTGGAGTTTAATTTAATGTAATCTTGCTTAATTCATAGATTCAGTTGTTTGACCTATTAGGTGGAAGAAAACTTCATTGTGCATTTTTTTTTTTTTTGTAGGACTTTAAAAAAATTTTTTATTTTGAGACAAGGTCTCGCTCTATTGCCCAGGCTAGAGTGCAGTGGCACAGCTTCCCAAAGTGCTCGAATTATAGGAAAATTCACATTTCAAATGCTACTTTATGAAAGTTTCTAAAAGAAAACATAGGAGAATGTTTTCATGATATTCTTTACTTGAACTGGATATACATGCTGACTATAAAGGAAAAAATGATAATTTCACTACATTAAACTTAGGAATTATCTGTTCATTAAAAGACACCATTAAGAAAGTAAAGCTAGATGTGGTGGTGCACACCTGTATTCCTAGCTACTTGGGAGGGAGGCTGAGGCAGGAGGATTGCTTTAGACCAGGACTTTAAGACCAACCTGGGCAACAACATAGTAAGACCTTGTCTCTACAATTTTTTTTTTAAAGTTGACTGAGCATAATACCATGTGTCTGTTGTTCCAACTACTCCAGAGTCTGAGGCAGGAGGATTGCTTGAGTTCAGGATTTCAAGGCTGCAGTGAGCTATGATTGCACCACTACACTCCAGCCTGGGCAACAGGCTATAACTAGTCGTTCCACTCCAGGGCATACCCAGTCGAAATGTGTACATGTGTGCACTGAAAGACATGTACAAGAATTTTTAGGAATAGCCCCAAGCTGGAAATGGCGCAGAGGCCTTTCAACATTACTGAAATATTTTTCAGTAAATTATGATATATTTATAAGATGGAATACAGTCAACAAATGGATCAGTTTTACAAATATAATGTGGAGTGAAAGAAGCCAACACAAAAGAATGCATAATATGTGATTCCATTAATATAAACTTCAAAACAGGCAGAGTGGATTTATGGTGTTAAATAAAGTCATTGTGGGCTGGTGGGAGTGACTTTGCAAAGGCACAGGATGGGCTTCTGTAGTGCTGGTAATGTCCTATTTCTTGGCCTAGGTGTTAGTTACATGGCAGGGGGCGGGGGGACAGTCACTTTGTGAACATTCATTGAGTTATGCACTTAGGATTTTTGCCTATTTCTCTATATATAATTGCTTCAGTAAAAAGTTTACTTTCTTCTACTTGTGTTCTGTGATTGCTACAGCTGATAGATAGCTTTCCCCTCATACATATACTGATCCTTTTCCTGTCGAGCTTGTAGGATGTGAGTGTGCAGTACGTTTTTGTGTTTGTGTGTTGGGGTTTTATGTGGGGATGAAGGTGCTTTTTAAAGTTAATGTAAATTTGCTTGTCAACTATTCAACATGCTGAGTTTCAGACAGCCACAGGAAAGGAGAATTGATGAGTAAGCTTCACTGACCACTTTGTAAACTAATTTCTCTGAGAAGAATAAGGAAATTTTCATTCTACCTCATAGGGCAGCAAATTTGGGTTTTGCTCTGCAGACAAAAGAACCTCTTCTTTGAGGGTCTCAGCCACTAACAGCTTCATTTTCAGAAGGATGTACCTCATTTTGGCTGTTATTCTTATCATGGAGACTATGAGGAGAACAAATCTCCATGATATTACATTTTTTTTCCCTTTTACTCTGGAAATCTAACTCAAAGTAAGGCATTTTAGGAAAACCTAATTTGGGTTAGGTAGAAAATCTGAAAGATGTTGTCTTGCCTTCTCTTAGCTGGTCGTATCTCTCAGTTCTCAACCTGGCCTTAGTAAAATTCTTGAAAGTTCAAGTTTGTTATGTTGTCTTATGACCATCCCTTTGTAAATCTTTGTTCTCCCTCCGTGGAATGCTCTTACCTTCCTCATTTACATAAATGAACTCCTGCTCATTCTCCATGACATCTTCTAGAGGTAGCCTTTCCTTCTGTGTACTGTCACCATACCTATATACACCTTCGCTATATTGAATATCACACATAGCTCTATTTATTTGTCCTTTGGCGCCAGCCTTTTGAGATTATCGACTGGTGTGTGGTAAGTATTGAGTAAGTAAGTATTGAAAGAAAGAATGGATGATTGAAAATATTATTTGAAAGACAATAACTGTTTTCTAAAGAATAAAATCTGATTATAATATTTGACATTAGTAGATACATTTTTTTCCCCCAGAAAAGGTGATTATTTGCCTTAATTTCAGAGTAAAACCAAGGATATATGTTTACAACAGGGTGTATGTTGTGGCTGTAGGAGAGAGTGTTGCTAACTGGTTCACATGGGTAGCAGACACGTGACCTTGGCCTCTTTAGCATGGTCCTCTAATCAGCTGATTTAATTTTAGTGGAATCCCTGGAGAAATGCTCTGGTTCTATATGTAGAATGTAGAAATCATAAATCTAATGTATAGATCCTGACTGCATTAGGGTTTGTGGATTAAAACCAACAAATGAGACTGTGTAGGTATTATGACATTATGACGGGGCCAGTATAGGCATTATGACCGTGATAATTTTTTTCGTCTCAAATATTGTGAAATTAATTCCAGAATGTTATCTGAAGTTTTGTCATTTCATTTCAGCATGTAATTTCTCAAGCCAATGTTAATTTAAAAAGATCTGAGTAGAATCATTGCCATTTGTCTAGAAGTTTAGAATAATAGGATTAGAATAATAAATTAATAAGTATTGAGTGCCTACTTAGAGTTTAATACTGTTAGTAATACATAAAAAGTATGACTTTGACCTTGATGTCAAGTGTCCTATACTTCATTGATGGCATAAGAGAACACAGATATAAGATGATTTCTAGATTTTTTTCCAACCCTCACTATCTGAAAACAGGAAGCTAAGTGGAAAAATGCTTAGGCTTTGGAATCCAAACAAATCTGGGTTAGAATCCTGGCTTTTTTAAAAAAATGAAATAATGAGTATATAACCATGGTCACCTTGACATCACTGGAACTCTGTGTCTGTGTTTGCAAAGTGGAGTAAGAATGTATACTAGGCAAGGTGTAGTGGCTCACACCTGTAATCCTGGCACTTTGGAAGGCCAAGGCGGGCAGGAGTTCGAGACCAGCCTGGCCAACATGGTGGAACCCTGTCTCTACTAAAACTACAAAAATTAGCCAGGCGTGGTGGTGCTCACCTGTAATCCCAGCTACTTGGAAGGCTGAGGCAGGAGAATTGCTTGAATCCGGGAGGCGGAGGTTGCAGTGAACCGAGATGGCATGACTGGACTCCAGCCTGAGCAACAGAGTGAGACTCTGTTGTGACAACAGCAACAACAACAGTGACAACAACAAAAAGAATATATACTAGTGTTGGTGTTTTTATTTTTGTGAAATAGCGTTGACACATATAAGACTCTTGGCACATAATAAGTGCCCTTAATGCACGTTTGAGTGAAAGAGTAGATAAATGGAGCTTTGTTTTGCAACATTCCACTTAGTCTAGGCCATTGCTGATAGTTTTCTTCATAATAAGTCAAGTTTAGTAATTGATTTGATGGGCAATCTCAGAAACTGCTTTAGTCTCCCCTTTGTAGAATAAGGTGACTGTTTTTAAGAGTGTTAAGGTCCTTCAGAATAGTGCTTATCATACTTAATACTTAGCCTGTGGAACCATTGTGTCCATAGGAATGCTTTCACACAAGGAATGGCTTGTTTGAATCAACAAGGAGCGAAATAAGAAAACAGATATCTCAGAGGTGGGCTAGTCATATTGCCCGCTACCCTGCACTGCAGTATGGATTTCAGTTGTTAGCATGTACTTCATCCTTTGCTGTTTTCCACAACAGTTGTAAAGCTTTTTCTAGATGCCTGTGTGTTAACTAGAGGCATCTGACTCTTTTGACTTCTCTAATTGTTCTAAATTGTTTAAGTTTTCTTTGGGGTAGATGACTGTTATTACACTAAATTATTCTCCTTTCATGTCTTTTTTTTTTTTTTTCTGGAGAGTTGGTGCCCTGGAGCTGGGTCTCTGCCTTGCAAACTGAAAATATAATTTTCCTGGGTGTGCCTTATTTGTATCCATTCCTTTTCTCCCTTTCCTACTACAAGGCTCTGACCTGCTTGGAGCCCTTACTACTTGGTCACAATTGATGCTTTGTCCTTCAGAGTCGTATAGGACGTAGCCACTGCATTGATTCAGTGCTCAGCTATCGAATATGGTTCTGAGAAGGAATTACTTCTCTAGACTGTGAAGTGGGTATCTGAGCCAGAGAATGAAGCCCTGGTCCATATTTAGTCATTATTTAGGGAGAGTGAGGAGTAACAATTTCAAAATTAGAGTTTGGATTAAGCAAAGAAAATAGTAGTCACAAATTGGCTGGCGTATGAGGTGAGTAGAGTTGGATTTTTACCAGAAGTAGAAACCTTTATAGGAACTGCCTATGGCTCAAGAAGTTATGTGTATTTTATGGTATATCTATGATTATGAAAGGATAATTTTCTAAAAGTTTGTGTTCTTCCTCTGGGGATTATTAGCATCTATTAATATCCACAGGAATTTTACTACCAATAATGCCAACTTACTCTTGATTCAGTCCCTTTGGCACAGGGACCTAAACTAATTTACATTAATTTTGTCAGTAATTCTTATAATATCCCTGTGTAGGAGCTGCTTTTTAGATGAGGTATGTGAGAATTTGTTAAGTTTACATAGTAGGTCAGTCTGTTGGATGGAAAGTTGTACCCAGTATTTGTGCTTCCAGGCTTAGTGTGTTTAATCACTGAAGTGTGCAGTCTTTCTACCTAATTCTCCTCCGCGTTTATCCCTCCTATGATGGAGGAAGTCATATCAAGCAAATAGCAGGAGAATTCTGTCTTCTAAGAGGTTAAAGACTTTTCTGCCTTGAGGCGTGGAGTTCCCAATCCTTGGCTTAGGACGGAAAGAAACAGCTGAACACTGTGATGTTCAGCTGAAATGGCTCAACTGTTTTTTTGCATAGTTTTTTGTTCTCTTTTTAAAAATTCTCCTTTTGGGAGGAGGTGAATATGAGAATTTTCTCTCTGCATACCTTGTATGTGAGGCAGGTGGCTTGGTTGTTTTTAATGCTCAGCAGATATCACTACTTGCTTTTGGGTTGGGGGCCAGAGAGGAGGAGGTGAAGCAGCCACTTTTGGGTGGGGTTGAGGGGAGGATACAGTGTTGGAAGGAGGACATTTCTGTATGTTTTCTTAGTCATAGGACTCTGAATCCCAAGTAGCTAAATTTAGCTCAGGTTCCTGTTGAAAGCATCGTCTTTTTGGGGCGGGTGGTGTGGGGAGAACGGAAAACCTTTTTGTGTATCCTGCTCCATGAAGCCAATAGGGAAGCAGGAGGAGGTGAGGTTGCCATGGAGATGGTAGCTGTGTGCAAGGAGAGAGCAGCAGGGTTTAGAATTCCAGGAAGGAAGAGAGAGTGATGTCATCAGATTCCATGGACCAGCCCAGGAACCCCTGTGAGGTTGGTGGGGAGTTGGGTGTGTGGGGGGTGGTGGAGTGGGAGTTTGTGCAGGGGAATTGTGGCTTCAGTAAGGTGTGGGGAGTCCAGTTCAAGCAGAGAGGTTGGTCGTGTGGAATTGTGCTGATCTGCATTAATGCCTGATTTAAAAAAATTCTGGAAATCATTCTAAATTTGCAGAATATTTTCTTTGTTGAAAAAAGACATTTATTTAACAAAGGAGCTCATCTGGATGTAGAAATGTAATATCTTTTTATAGTTGTATCCCTGAAGTATTTGTGTGTGCCTTTATCCCTTGTATGTGAGGGTGTTTGTGCGCATATTTTAGTGTATAGTTGCCTTTGTACAATACCTTTTATGGTGCTGCATGCAGTTAAATGCTTCATTAATGCCTGCTGGTGGTATTTATTTTTATATGGATGGATGTATATAAATAAAACACACTTAAAAATAATCTGAAAAGAATATCAAAGCAGTTGCTTTTTCAGCAGAAAGGAAAACTGCATGCTTCAAGACAGTTGTTCTGAACACATGCATGTTTGTGCTGATAGTGAAGGGCAAATGTGTCTCTTTTGGTATGACTAAGAGGCTGCTTTTTTTTTTTTTTTTTTTTTAAACAAATATAACAGAACCTGTGCATCCAAATGAGTATTGCCCTTCAAAATAGTCACCTTGGCTGGTGATAACAACCATTGCGCAAAACATAAAGAACTCACATTCGGAATCGGCTTTAGAGATGAGTGATGAGGAAAACATTTTCAATACCTAACACTGAATTTTGCATTTTAAAAATACCTACCTAGGTTTTTGAAAGATACTAGGTTTCTTTGAATTGGCTTTCCCTGATTTTGTGATGTTGTCAAAAAGTCAAATCTGTGCTCAAATGGTGAGCTTTTACCCCGTTTGAAGATGCTTCAAGTCGTGGGTTTAGGCTCTGAAGGCATTTTCATGTTCAGATGAAGGGCTCCTGAAATACTTAGTTTAGCAGTGCCGTGTTTTGAATGATGGTAGCATCTGAGGAATAAGAACATAGCCTTCCCAGGGCGACATCTTATGGGGTGACCCATTTGGATTGATTTGTTCCAGTGTATCTGTTAAAATCAGTGACATTACCATTGGGCAATGTGGGAAGCAGCTTTAGATGGTGTGTCTGAGGGCACAGACTCTTTGGAATGGGGTTGGCTGAAGTCTGAACCCCTCTTCTGCAATTCAGTCACTGACCTTGGACAAGTTAGTCTCTTGGTGCATCGACTTCCTCGTGTGTAAAATGGGAATGATAGTGCTGTAAGTACCAACCTCACAGTGTGGTCCGAGGACTAAGTGAGCTAATATGTAAAGCTCTTAGACATTTGGTGTGTTCTCAGTCAGTGCTTGCTGTGGTTATTGTCGTTAATAATTATATATTTCTTTGAATTACAGAATTCTGAGGTAGAATGTGCCTGGAGATAGTATAGCTCAGTAGTCCCTATTCTGTACAGTTGGCCTGTCATATCTGTGGGGTCCACATCTGTGGATTCAACCAACCACAGATGGAAAATAATTCAGAAAAAAAATAACAATGCAACAATAAAAATAATACAAATAAAAATACTAAATAACAGCTATTTACATAGCATTTACACTGTATTAGGTATTATAGAGATGATTTAAAGGCTTTGGGAGGATATGCATAGGTTATATGTAAATACTGTGCTATATTATACATCAGAGACTTGAGCATCTGTGGATTTCGGTGTCTGAGAGGGGTCCTCAAAACAGTCCCCCATGGACATCAAGGGATGACTGTGTTGAAGTCAACCTGGACCTCATTCCAGACACCACTGAATCAAGGAGGGAGATCTGTAGATTTTAAATTATTCCCAGGTGATTCAAATGATCAGTCAAGATTGGGAGCCATTGAGTATAATCTGTTTACAGTATGGCCCCAGCACTAGAAGCTTCATTTCCTGGTAGATGCAGGAATCTCAGAGGCCATCCTAGACCTACTGAATCAGAATCTACATTTTAACAAGATACCTGGTGACCTGTCTGCATGCTAACATTTGAGAAGCACTGCTTTTCTTCTACGAGTGTGAATAATTGGGCGATAACCACAGGTTAAAGATGAATTATCTCTCAATGTTTCCCATTGCTGGAAGGGAAACAGTCTGGCTAAGCCAGTGTGTAGATGATCATACACTTACCTTCCCTATTTCTTGGCCTAGGGATAAATGCTTTTCTGGACTAAACTGCTGTGTAGCATGTAACAGAAAGAACAGTTATAATTATGGCTCTGGCTCTACTGTTTACTAGCTATTTGGCCTTGATCCAGTCATTTAATCTCTGAGTCTCACTCTCCTTACCTGATAATGGAAATGACATCCAGAAATAATGTATATAAATTATCTAGCACATTGCAGTGCCTGCATATGTTAATGGCTTTTCCTTTCCCCTTGCCTTCAACCTTTCATTGATAAATCTGTAGCGTAGTTCTAGTCCCTCAGAAAGGGCCACCAGTGGAATCTCAGTACCATCTCATCTCTGTGGGCTCTTCTTGCCCTTCTCCCAGCTATCTTGAGTATTTAATTGTACTTGCAGAAAACTAAGCTTTACAAATATATATATATATATATATATATATATAGTTTTCTCTGCCTCTTTCTGCAAAATGCCTTTTACTTAATGGAGACTATTATCTAAGGGCTAGAAGATGAAGAACTAAAGGAGTTGAATAATTGAGTTGATACAAGAATCAAAGTATAATGAGATATCACAGAGGCAGCCCTTTTATGAATTCTTAGTAGTTGACCATTTGTTTAAAAAAATGAAATTCCTGGTTTTTAAAACTTGGCATCAAGAAAAAAAACCTCGGTCGGTTTGAAGTTGTTTAAAGTCTTCTAGATTGGTTCCAAGCAAGAATTTACATGGTAATTATCAGGAGATCACTGAATTGATAAGTAATGAGCATTATCTTCGTTCTGACGAGGGAATTAATACAATAAAAGGAAGTTCAGGGACTTGCTCTGAGGACACTAGAAGTAGGTGGCAGAGAGTCTAGGTCAGAGAGTTGGCAGTTGTGGCCAGCAGGGCATTGGAAGCAGCCGCAGCAGGAGGAAATAGAAAGGTCCAGTTTTACTCAGATCTTAATGGACTTAAGGATAGGCAGTATTGTGAACTCAAAGCATATAATAAAAATTGTTACAGTGATAGTTTTTCTCTATGGGGTAGGTATACTTTCAGGTGCTTTGTATACCTTGTTCCTAAACTTAACATCCTTGCAAGGTGTAGACATGATCATATATATTTTATAGACCAGAAAATAAAATTGAGGCCCAGAAAGGTGAGTAACTTGTCCTAAGTTGTTCCTCTAATAAACAACAGAGCTGGTTTAACATCATGTTCAATAGCAGTGTGAGTGAAGAGACCGTTATAAAACCAAATTGAAATAATATCTATCAATTAAAATAAAATTTATTTTGTCTATAATGACTGTTTTTGGGTAGAATTGTTAATTTAAGTTTGGACTGTGATAGTCAACTCAGATAGACTGTCTCAAAGAGACATAGCCTATCTCAAAGGGACTTTTTTGAAGTTGCAGAATGATCCTTTGAAATGTATTTCTTTTGTACTCTGAGGCTAATTAAGACATATCTTTGTTTTTTTAAATGCCAAAGCTTGTGAAGTCTTCAGTTTAGTGAAACACCAGTTTAGATTGAAATATCACAACACAAACTGATTTGTTGGTGGTTATCAATTGGCATATTTAGTCATAATGAGTATTCACATAATTGTGTCTGTTAGTCTGTTATTCCATTCAGATCCAGATGTAGATAATTATCAGTGATTGCACAGAGTGAATCATATATTTAGACAGATTTCTAAGTTACGGTTGGAAGAACTCCAAATGAGAGGACTTGGGTTCCAGGCCCATTTTTGTGACCTTGGACATGTCACTTGAAACTCAAGGGAATGAACCTGAGTTTCCCTTATCAATCAAAAGGGAATAATTGTTATGAGTAGGAGGATGTGCTTGACACCAATTTCTGCTTCTTACTAGCTCTGTAACCTTGAGAAAGACATTTAAAACCTTGTGGTATGTTGGTTTTCTTATCTGTAAGGTCAGTCTGTGCTATGTGAATATGGTTGCAAGGTAAGGAGTGTGCAAGGAAAGTAGCTGAATTAGAATTAGATGATCTCTGTGGGTCCCCTCATCATCTGTGGTCCTGTACTTGTCAGAACTGCCTGTGTGTTGATATGTGGTGAAGTGTTACGTACAACTAAGATATTGTTTCTTATCATTATTGTTAACAGGGCTGCCCCATTAAAGAACAGGCACTGTGTAAGCTATGTTGCATGTATTATGTCAATTCTTGTAACAATCCTATGAGGTAGTATTCTCATTTTAAAATGGAAGAATTTGAGGCTGAGAGATGAATTAGCTTTCCACAGCCATAGAGCTAGTTGGTTACCAGAGACATGGATCAGTGTGATTGTAACAACTGTGCTTTCCCCATATCTCACTGCACATGCTATTGTGACAGGCCAAAACTAGGACATGGGCTTATTATGCCACAAACTGCCTGTACCAAAGAATGGAATGATGACTGAATAATTATATTCTTCACCACCAGACACTTGCCGTTAAGGAAGGGGAGAAGCCAGTTTCACTTCAGAGTGTTCTTGCTGAAGTAGTAAAAATTATTACTATTACTAATTCTCCATCCTTGATTATGAATCTTTTTAATAATCTCTGTGACAAAATGGGTAATACAAATAAAGCACTTCTGCTGCATACTAAGTATGACAGTTATCTAAAGGAAAACTGCTTCTGTGATTGAGTTGCCAGCTGAACTTTTTTCATGGGATGCCATTTTTATTTGAAAGAACAGCTGATAGACTATGATATTCAGCGTTTTATTAAAAATGAATAAGGTGGCCAGGTGCAGTGGCTCACCCCTGCAATCCCAGCACTTTGGGAGGCTGAGGCGGGGGGATCACGAGGTCAAGAGATCGAGACCATCATGGCCAACGTGGTGAAACCTCGTCTCTACTAAAAATACAAAAATTAGCCGGGCGTGTTGGCATGCGTCTGTAGTCCCAGCTACCTGGGAGGTTGAGTTGGGAGACTTGCTTGAACCCAGGAGGTGGAGGTTGCAGTGAGCTGAGATTGTGCCATTGTACTCCAGGCTGGGCAACAGAGCAAGACCCTGTCTTAATTTAAAAAAAAAAAAAAAATGAAGCGAGCCTGTCATTTCAAGAAAAACTGATATTTGTTGCCAATGATAAAATTTGAACTTTCAAGCAAAAACTAGAGTTTTGGAAAACTTGTATCCTGGGCTATGAGCTTGATAGCTCTGATCCTTAAAAGACTTTTCTGATGAGATTGGTGGTGATATTAGTGAATGTGAATTTTTTGATGTTCTGTAATGAGATGTGTCAACAGTTGGAAGATCTTTTTAACTTAGTGAACTTGTATTTTATAAATGAACAATACATAATGTTGCAAAATTATACATAGGCAAAAAAATCCATTCAAAGTACAAGACCAGTGAATTTTTATATTAACAGTATGAAAAAATTCATTGATAAGGTTTCACATGCTACGTTGCAACTAACCTTTGGTACACTATTAAAGAAGCATATCTAGAGATAGGTGAAAAGACTAGTAAAATACCTTGCCTTTTCAACATATAGATCCGTGGAATGCCAAACACCTTTCATATACTTCAGAATAATGTTGAAACAGATTGAATGCAGAAGCAAGTATGAGAATCCAGCCATCTCCCATTCCATCTCCAATCCCCAGGCCACAGTCTAGTACCGGCTTGTGGCCTATTAGGAGCCAGGCCACACGGCAGGAGGTGAGCAGCAGGCACCACTGCCTGAGCGCCACCTCCTATCAGATCAATGGTGGCATTAGATTCTCATAAGAACGCGTACCCTACTGTGAACTGCACATGCAAGGGATCTAGGTTGCCTGTTCCATCTAATGCCTGATGACCTAAGGTGGAACAGTTTCATCTTGAAACCATCCCCACCCCCACCCCACCCCCCATGGAAAAATTGTCTTCCATGAAACCAGTCCCTGTGCCAAAAAGATTGGGGACCACTGTTTAAGTTGGATGTTAAAAATATTTTTAGAAATGTAAAATAATGACACTCTTCTCACTGGTTTCGTTTACAAATGAAACCATTTTCATAACATTTTTTAGACTAGCATAGTGGTTTATTATTGGTACTTAATTAACATATTTTTAAAATTATTCCGTTTTAGTTTCTAATAGGCAAATCTCAGTAGTTATAACCACATAAACAAAAGCTCTTTGGAATCTTTGGTAATTTTTAAAAGTGTTAAGGTATTCTGAAATCAAAAAAGTTTAAGAATTGCAGCTCTAATTCTCTAATCTTTTATTTCAGTAGTGGTTGAGACCTCTTAAATTGGTTCTATAAGTCATGAGTGGGTCTTGACCCACAAATTGAAAGAGAGTGGGCAAGAGTTAGAGGATTGCATTGTGAAGGGAGGTGGGATTTTGCTGAATTTTGCTCGAGTTGATGTTTGAGAATATGCCAAGGTGTGAAGTAAATTAAGTAAAGTTTCTATCTGGAAATTAGCTATTTGTGGTCATCCTCCAAACCCCATTCAAGTCTTACCTACTGTGAGTTCTCCTGTTTGTAATTTCTTTATGCCTTTCTCACTTGATTATCAACCATGTACACTTGTTCTCTCTGGGCCATACATTTACATTTTATTACATGGTTCATATTGTATTTGTTTACATGCCTCTTTCTCATACTAGACTGTGAGTTCTTTGAGAAAAGAATCCCTAACTTATTTTCCTTTGCATTCCTACCAAGTTCCAGACACATAAACGTCCCTCAGTAAATGTTTGCTGAAGGAATAAATGAGAAGGAAAAAGAGAATAACCAAGTGGGGCAAGGCTTGGGATATTTGGAACCTAATCATGTAAACAGTGGAGGGCCATTAGTATGGAAGTGTTATGAGTGGTGTTTTAGGTAGTTAACCCTGGCCCTGGTAAGAAAGCTGGGCAGGGGTGGATGGAGGCCAGCTCTTAGCTGGACCAGCCAAGAGACTCTTGTTAGAGTAATTTAAGCTTGAAGTGATCCAGGCCTGGATGAAGATGAGTGCTTTTGCCCTAGATACTAAGACATACATCCTGAATCCTGAGGAGTATTTACAAAATCAGAAACAATACCATCCATACTGTTTGACAGTTGTTGTGTACTTGTGCTGAATTCTGTGTTAAGAGCTTTATGTCTGTTGTTTCATTTAATCTTCACAGCATCCCTGAGGTTGGTATTGTTGTTATCTCCATTTTTTTCGAGTTAAGTAAAAATAATACATGTTCATTTGTTGAACGGTTAGAAAATACAGATAAGAAACCTCCTCCCCCCACAAAGACATATATCACTCATAAATCCAAATTCAACACCAAGACATATGACCACTGTAAACATTTTGGGATATATACTTCCAGACTTAAAAAATATATATATGTGTGTGTGTGTGTTATATGTGCCTGAATATGAGGAAACCATGAATATAAGGCTTTATGCTGTTTTTCCATTGAAAGGAAGGGCTAACCTATTAAGCTTTTAGGGATGTCAAGGAAATAGGCAAATATCTACTTAGAATATGTATTAATTTATGTAATTTAGAAATATTTTTTCTTTTTGGGAAAAAATGTGTATAGGCTGTACTGCATCAGTATCTGTGTCGTTGCTTAGAACCACTTTGAATCTTCAGTTTTCCAGAGTATATATTGAGATACAGCACTTTTTTGAATCTATATTTATTGCAGTCACTGATGATTTTATCTCAAGCTGTAAGTACTTATTCAAACAACAACAGGAAGTCTTCATTTGTACTGTGGTGTATACTGCATTGCTTTTCAAAAAAATGTTAATGGAGGTTAAATTCATGTAACATAAAATTAACCTTTTAAAAAAGTGAACAATTTGTGGCATTTAGTACATTCACAGTGCTGTACAACCACTACCTCCATGTAGCTCACATTTTTACATCACCCTCAAAAGAATCCCGTATCCATTAAGCAATCATCCTCTCTTTCCCCTTCCCTGCAGCTGCTGGGAGCCACCAATCTGCTTTCTGTTTTGATGAATTTACCTATTCTGGAGATTTTATAGAAATGGAGTCATATAATACATGACCTTTTATGTCTGGCTTCTTTCATTTAGTACTGTGTGTTTTCAGTGTTTATCCATGTTGTAGCATATATCAGTACTTCATTCCTTTTTATAACTGAATGATATTCCTTTGTGTGTATATAGCACAATTTGTTTATCTGTTTATCCCTTGATGGATGTTTGGGTTTCTGTTCTTTGGCTATTGTGAGTAGTGTTGCCATGAACATCTGTGTACAAGTATTGGTTTGAGTACCTGTTTTCAGTTCTTCGGGTATATACCTAGGAGTGGAATTGCTGGGTCATATGGGAGCTCTGTATTTAACTTTCTGAAGATGTGCCAATCTCTTTTCCATAGCAGCTGCTCCATTTTACATTCCCACCAGCAATGTACAAGCGTTTGTCAATTTATTTTTAATGAGGAACACAATAAGACAGGGAAAGTAAAGAGAAAGTATGTGTAGCCTTTGAGTCTATTAGAGCTTTGTATCTCAGATTTTGCTGATGGACTTATTAAATATTTATTTAGCATCACTTCAGCACTAAGAATGAAATTTAGCTCAGGGAAATGAATCTAATCTATTTTAAGTGGTGAACAGACTAAGAAGTGATGATCATAGGAATGAAGGAATGGAAATTTAAATAGACTAAAGTTCCTTGAGGGCAAAGGCCTTATTCATCTTTGTGTCCTCAGCATTTAACAAAGTACTTGGTGTATTATAGGTTTTTTTGGGGGGTCTCCAAGACTACCCTAGGTCCAGTGAATTATCTAGGACTTACGGAACTAAGATGTAGTCCTACTTATAGCTATGCTTTATACTAGTAAAAGGCTATAAAGCAATGTCAGCAAAGAAAAAAGGTACATGGGGTGAAGTCCAGAGGAAACCTGACTCAAGCTTCCAAAAGTCCTTTCCTAGTAGAGTCACAGGACTTTCTTTGATTCCTCCAGCAGTAAGTTTTGACAGTGTTGTCTACCAGGGAAGCTTGTTACAGTCTTAGTGCTGAGATTTTATTGGCTGGGGATGGTGGTGGAGGGGGAGCTGTTCACATAGGCACCCTAACCCTAGCACATATCAAAATTCCAGACTCCCAAAAGGAAAGCAGGCATTAACAGATAAGAGCCACTCTGATCGGTTCTGGGGATAGAACCCTTGTAAAATCTTCAGTTCCCAGATACCAGCTAAGGCCAACCTTGCAAGCTGCTGTCTCTGAGAATAGCAGTCAGACCTGCTATGTTCATTCTTTTTGCACATAAATGTTCAGTTTCTTTTAAAAATATGTTCTTAGGTCTGTGAAGAAAAATAAACACCATAGTAGAAAGCCAGCAGGGACTTTAATGTAAGACAGACCTGGATTTGTAATATGGGGGGAAAATTGTATAGTTTTTCTGAGCCTCAGTTTCCTTACTATAAAGTGATATATCACAGGGTTTTAGTGAGAATTAAAAGTGATAATGTTTATAAAACACTACGCATAATGTCTGTCTTATGTATAGTAAGTAGCTCTTAACATTTTTTTTCAGCTCACTTGTATCAGTCCAGGTCCAGCCAGGAGAGAGAGACTACACAGTACTTTGGACAGGGAATTTAATATAAAGAATTACTTACCACCAGGCATGGTGGCTCATGCGTGTAATCCCAGCACTTTGGGAGGCCGAGGTAGGCGGATCACCTGTGGTTGGGAGTTCGAGACCAGCCAGACCAACATGGATGGATGGAAGGAAGGAAGAAAGGAAGGAAGGAAGGAAGGAAAAGGAAGGAAGGAAGGAAAAGGAAGAAAAGGAAAGAAAGAAAGAAGGAAAGAAAGGCATTAGGGCATGGGGCACGCATGAGGGATGTGAGTTGTGGGAGGGAGAAGGTGCGTTCTGACTGAATTCCACCCTGAATGTCCTCAGGAGGAAATATGTTTGGAGTCTTTCTGCCTTAGTGACCACCAGGGCAGCAAGCTGAGAGAAAGCCAGATGGAATCTAGCCGGAGGCGGGGGCATGTGCGTGCTTCCTGGGACATTCATTCAACTTTGTTGCTTGTTTGACAATTTTTGGCCAGGCTCGGTGGCTCATGCCTGTAATCCCAGCACTTTGGGAGGCCGAGGCGGGCAGATCACCTGAGGTTGGGAATTTGAGACCAGCCTGACCAAGATGGAGAAACCCCGTCTCCACTAAAAATACATTGGCCGGGTATGGTGGCACATGCCTGTAATCCCAGCTACTCAGGAGACTGAGGCAGAAGAATTGCTTGAACCCAGGAGGTGGAGGTTGCAGTGAGCCAAGATCACACCACTGCACTCCATCCTGGGTAGTGAGCAAAACTCTGTCTCAAAAAAAAAAAAAAAAAAAAAAAAAAAGGGCCGGGCATGGTGATCCCAGCAATTTGGGAGGCCAAGACGGGTGGATCATGAGGTCAGGAGATCGAGACAATCCTGGCTAACACGGTGAAACCCTGTCTCTACTAAAAATACAAAAAATTAGCTGGGCCTAGTGGCACGCGCCTGTAATCCCAGCTACCTGGGAGGCTGAGGCAGGAGAATGGCATGAACCCGGGAGGCAGAGCTTGCAGTGAGTCAAGATCACCCCACTGCACTCCAGCCTGGGTGACAGAGCGAGACTGCATCTCAAAAAAAAAAAAAAAAAAAAAAGAATTATTTATCATAAGAGGAGATTGAAGTGATGAGAAATTGGCTCTTAGGAAGAAAACTAAATAACAGCAGATACGGATCTGCTGTATCTAAAATAGCAGATATAATGTAATAATATGATTGATGTGTGATAAAATAGAATTAGTATAATAGCAGCTAAGCAGCTAGTCTGGGACCAAAATGTCATACCCAAAGAGCCATCTCCCTCAATACCACCAAACACTCCCTGGCCGAGAGACTGAAATCTGAGGGGCTTTGTTGGAGAGGCATGACTTTGACTCTCAGAATGGCGGAGAAGTAAGTCCCTATGGACCTTTACCAGCAGAACTTGCTGGAAATCTGTCCTTTTGAAGTTGCCAAAAACTACCCTCTAGGATACTTGGGGAAAGCTCTTCACAAGGAGTTGTTTCACTAGAGGCACTTTGCCATATGACAGCCTGAAAAGGGTTACTGAGGGAAGCTACTAGCTGCTGGCTGCTGTCCATTGTAGGAGCTAGGATAGAGGGAAACTGCTTATCCTGTAGGAACCTGCTAGGCAAGCACAATGGGACCTGGAAGTGAAATGCTTTCTTCCTACAATGTATCTCTTGTGTCCTCTGTGGATAAAGCTTGACATCATGCATGCTGGCAAAGGAAAAATATTTAAAGGGCCCAGGTTCATTTTCACACAGCAGGCAAAAAGGGTAAATTTGGAGCTGATAATCAATTAATCGATAACCAGCATATAGATGGAATGGATGTTTAATTCTAAATCCTCAGAAAACAGGAAGAAGATGACAAATGGACAGAGATCTAAGGAACCTCAAAAATAAGTAAGACACATGCAAAAAAAAAAATGAAGTTGGACCTTACGTCAATACCAAAATTAACTCAAAATGGATCAAAGACCTAAACATAAGAGCTAAAACTATAAAACTCTTAAAAGAAAACTTAGAGTAAATCCTCATGACCTTGGATTTGGCGGTAGATTCTTAGACATGACACCAAAATCACAGGCAAAAAAGAAAAAACAGATAAATTAGACTTTATCAAAATTAAAAACTTTTATGCATCAAAGGACGCTATTAACAGAGTGAAAAGGCTACCCACTAATGGAAGAAAATATTTGCAAAAATATATCTGATAAGGGATTAATATCCAAAATATATGAAGAACTTTTACAACTCAACAACAAAAAAGCAAATGGCCCAATTATAAAATGGGCAGGGGACTTGAATACACATTTCTCCAAAGAAGGTGTACAAATGGTCAATAAGCACATGAAAAGATGCTCAGCATCACTAAGCTGTAAAGGAAATATAAATCAAAACAATGAGATAACACTTCACACTCATTAGGATGAACATACACACACAGTAACAAGTTTAAGTAAGAATATGGAGAGATTGAAACTCTTGTGCTTTGCCGGTGGAAATTTAAAATGGTTCAGTGCTTTGGAAAACAGTATGGCAGTCCCTTAAAAAGTTAAATATTGTCACTGTGCAAGCACCATAGAATTACCAGTGATCCAGCAGTCCTGCTTCTGAATGTTTACCCAAAAGCATTGAAGGCAGGGGCTTGAATAGATATTTGTACACCCACATTCATAGCAGCTTTATTCACGATAGTTAAAAGGTAGAGACAACCCAAGCGTCCATCGACAGATGAATGGATGGACAAAATGTGATTTTTACGTACCACATATTGTAGGCTGCCATACAGTGCTACGCACATAAAATTGTCTTTTCATTTAATTTTAACACAATAATATTATTTGGACTCAGAAGGAAATTCTGACACATGCTACAATATGGATGAACCATAAATATATGGTAAGTGAGATAAGTGCAGTGAGCTGAGATTATGTCACGGCACAAACAAATACTGTTTGACTCTACTCATGTGAGGTACTTAAAGTAGTCACATTGATGGAGACACAAAGTAGAATGCTGGTTGGCAGTGGAGGAGGGAGAGAGGAATGGGGAGTTAGTGTTTATTGGGTGCAGCCTTTCAGTTGGGGAAGATCAGAAAGTTCTGGAGATGGATGGTGGTGGTTGCACAACAATATAAATCTACTTAATGCTATAGAATTGTGTACTGAAAAATGGCTAAAATGGTAACTTCATGTATATTTAACCACAATTTTAAAAAAAGGAAACTGCTAAAGAATATTTATAGTATGATCTTAAACCTCAGCACTAGAAAAGATAAGATTAACGGGGAACTTTATTTTTTAAAATTTTAATTAAACAAATTTTTTTGAGACAGTCTTGCTCTGTTGCCCAGGCTAGAAAGCCGTGGTACAATCTCAGCTCACTGCAGCTTCCACCTCCTGGACTCAAGCCATCCTCCCACTTCAGCCTGTCAAGTAGCTGGGACCACAGCTGTGCGCCACCACACCTGGCTAATTTTTAATATTTCTTATAGACCCGGGGTCTCCTTGTGTTGCCCAGGCTGGTCTCAACCTCTTGAGCTCAAGCAGTCTTCCCACCTTGTCTTCCCAAAGTGCTGAGATTACAGGAGTGAGTCACTGTGCCTGGCCAGAATTTTATTTCTTATTTATGTACTTCAAAATATAATTTTGTCATCATGATTGAATTTTATTTTATTTTTTAAATGCAAGAAGAAAGCGGATTTGTAAAGGAAATTGAAAGAACTGAGGGTGTTAGCCAAACAGGAATTGATGACAGCAGAATGGACTGTCTAGTTGTATGAAGCATACGTTGTCATACCTGGGCTGTATGATACGGCCTTTTGTTCTGAGGCTGCACATCTGTACAGCATGTGGCTGTACTGAATACTTTAGGCAATTGTAACACAATGTATCTAAACATGGAAAAGGTACAGCAGAAATACAGTGTAA
Organism: Macaca nemestrina; assembly: GCF_043159975.1. Taxonomy (NCBI): domain Eukaryota; kingdom Metazoa; phylum Chordata; class Mammalia; order Primates; family Cercopithecidae; genus Macaca; species Macaca nemestrina. The sequence goes on along the minus strand of NC_092139.1, from coordinate 103,598,704 downwards.
AAGATAAAAATGATACACAGGTATAGGGCACTTATGAATGCAGCCTGCAGGACTGGAAGTTGCTGTGGATGAGTCAGTGAGTGAGTGGATGTGAAGGCCTCGGGCATTAGTGTACACTACTGATGACTTTATCAGCACTGTGCACTTAGGCTACACTAAATTTGTACAAAATTATTTTTCTTTAACAACAAATTTGCCTTAGCGTACTATAACTTCTTTACTTTATAAACTTTAAAATTTTTTTAAGTTTTTGATTCTTTTGTAATAATACTTATCTTAAAATACAAACACATTATACAGCTGTACAAAAATATTTTCTTTGTATCCTTATTCTATAAGGTTTTTAAGATTTTTAATTTTTTTTTTTTTTTTTTTTTTTTTTTGAGACGGAGTCTCACGCTGTTGCCCAGGCTGGAGTGCAGTGGCGCGATCTCGGCTCACTGCAAGCTCCGCCTCCCAGGTTCCCGCCATTCTCCTGCCTCAGTCTCCTAAGTAGCTGGGACTACAGGCGCCCGCCACCGCGCCCGGCTAATTTTTTTGTATTTTTAGTAGAGACGGGGTTTCACTGTGGTCTCGATCTCCTGACCTTGTGATCCGCCCGCCTCGGCCTCCCAAAGTGCTGGGATTACAGGCTTGAGCCACCGCGCCCGGCCTTTTTTTTTTTTTTTACTTTTTAAACTTTTTTTTGTTGAAAGCTAAGACGTAAACACACACATCAGCCTAGGCTTCCACAGGGACAGGATCATAAATATGCTTTCCACCTCCACATCCTTCCCACTGGAAGGTGGTAAGGGCCAGTAACATACATGGAGCTGTCATTTTCTGTGACAACAATGCTATGTGCTGGAACACCTCAGGAAGGACCTCCCTGAGGCTATTTTACAGTTAACTTTTTTTTTAATAAGTAGAAAGAACGCACTCTAATGAAAAAAGTATGGTATAGTAAATACATAAACCAGCAAAATAACCACTTATTATCTTTATCAAGCACTGTGAACTGCACATTATATGTGCTAGACTTTTATATGACTGGCAGCACAGTAGGCCTGTTTATGCCAGCATCACACAAACACATAAGTAATGTTTTGTGCTATGACAGTTATGATGTCACTGCGATGGGAGTTTTTGGGAAAGAGTTTTGCTCTGTTGCCTAGGCTGGAGTGCAGTGGTGTGATCTCGGCTCACTGCAACCTCCACCTCCTGGGTTCAAGGGATTCTAGTGCCCTCAGCCTACTGAGTAACTGGGATTACAGGCACTCATCACCACACCCAGCAAATTTTGTATTTTTAGTAGAGATGGGGTTTCGCCATGTTGGCCAGGCTGATCTCAAACTCCTGACCTCAGGTGATCCTCCCTCCTCAGTCTCCCAGAGTGCTGAGATTACAGGTGTGAGCCACTGTCTGACCAACTTCATTATAGTCTTTTGGGACTACCGTTGTTTATGCAGTCTGTTGTTGACCACAGTATTGTCATGTGGCCTTGACTGTATATGTCACAAAAGGCAGAGTTTCTTTGGTCACTTTAGAGCTATTCTCATTCATTCTGTCCTTGAATACTAGAATCAGTTTACAATATCACTAGGTTTTGAACACCTTACAGTGAGGCAGAATGGCCATTTGGCACATATTCCTAAAGAACTGATGTAGGTAGAGTAAGCTAAGAAAATTAAAGGTTGGTTATTTGGAAATGTGCTACTTTGTGGGATTTATTCCCATAGACTATATAATTTGCAACGGATAGACATAGGGGTTGGGAAGGAATTCTTTTTGAGCTTCTCCAGTATGTTAAATATTGTGCCAGATAAGCTTCACCTGATCATCTCACTTAATGTCACAACTTTATGTGGTAGATATTATCTGTTACACAGCTGAGACAATTTAGGGTCAGAGATATTAAGGATTTTGACTAGAGTCACATAGTTAGAAAGTGACCCAGCCAGAATTTGAATCTGTATCACTGACTTCCAAGGTTCAGCCCAACCTTTCTATTGCATGATGGCATGATGAAAGGAGTTACATATTTCTATAATATAACTAGTAGTCTAAGGTGAATACTTTATATGATTTGTGGGTCAGGAGTTCTAAATTCTGGGTTCTCTTTCATATCTACCTAGTTTGAATGACTGTGGACAAGGCACTTCTCTAAGTCTCAGCTTCCTCACCTGTAAAGAAAAGGGGTTTGATTGGTTATTTCTTAGACACCTGTGACCACTAGTGAAGAAACTGTAGTGTGTTTCAAAGATAATCTTCGAGAACCCAGTAAATTCCCTGTGTCAGGTTTTACCATGAAACATGCTGCTTATACCAGGTCATTTTTAATTAAAAAAGGGGGGGGGCAGTAAATATGGAGGGAGTAGTGAATGTAACAAAGAACTGTCATTGATTGTCTTGTCTTGATGTGGGGGTAGAATGAGTTTTTGTGTAGTGAAAGCTTAGTTTACTAGTTAACAGTTGGACCTCATGTTGGGACCTTGTTATTAGATACTATCAGATTTGTATCACTTATAAGTCTTCATCTTATCTCTAGGTATTTTGAACTCTTATGGTTTGGAAGCAGAATGACACCCTGTGGTCACTTAGCAATTTCTCTTCTTGAGGCTGGGCACACTGGCTCATTCCCATAATCCCAGCACTTTGGGAGGCCGAGGCAGGAGGATCACTTGAGGCCAGGAGTTTGGACTCTCTGAGCTCCTCAAGGACAAGAATGCCAGCACTATGTTTCTCAAAGCAGTTGTTCAATCCACTCTTACTGAATAAATGAAGAATTCTTCAGCTTAAAGAGATTTTGCAGATGTAGGTGCATATAGGAACATCTAAGCAGTCAAAGAAGAATATAAAAGTCAGATGCTATTTTTCTTGCTGTGTATCACTTCTCTCAGTATCCACTGTACATTCACATTCACAGTCCATTGGCAGTTGGGTGTTTTTTTTTTTTTTTTTTTTTGAGATAGAGTCTTGCTCTGTCGCCCAGGCTGGAGTGCAGTGGCACGATTTTGGCTCACTCCAAGCTCTGCCTCCTGGGTTCGTGCCATTCTCCTGCCTCAGCCTCGCGAGTAGCTGGGACTACAGGCACCCGCCACCACACCCGGCTAATTTTTTGTGTTTTTAGTAGAGACGGGATTTCACTGTGTTAGCCAGGATGGTCTCTATCTCCTGACCTCATGATCCGCCCACCTCGGCCTCCCAAAGTGCTGGGATTATAGGTGTGAGCCACTGTGCCCGGCCAGCAGTTGGTGTTTTTTTTGATAGTTACTTAAGGATTTTTCTGTTGCACTGTCACCTGTCCACTAACCAGAAGCTTCTAAATGGTTTTAATTGCTGACCTCTTAGTTAATAAAGATTCTTATGACTGGTATTTTATTTCTTATGTATGTAGTTTTATTTTTGAGCAGTCCCTGCCGAGACAGAGTCAGTTTCTTTCATTCTTAACTTAGTAGGCCAGTAATGCTTGCTTACAGACATATCGCAACTAAAACCTTTTCTTTTTGGACTTTTAACACATCTGATTTCCATCTCTTCTGTTCCAGTAGGTTTCCTTGTAATTCTCTCTCTGCTTTAAATGCCAGTTATTGTTTTTATGCTGATTAAACACTCAGACTTGCATATCATTAGATAATGATAATCATCCCTGACCAAACCAGGCAAATCTTTCCCACTATTAGGCTGGCACAAAATAATTGCGGTTTTTACCATTACTTTAATTTTGCACCAGCCTAATAGTTGTCATGAAGTAGTAGAAGTGTTGGGTGTAGAATCAAGACCTAAGTCTGGAGGCATTTCAGCCACTGCCATTAGTTATTTGATAATGAGCAAATCACTTAAACTGTCTGAATTTCAGTTTTGTCATCTGTAAAATAACATTTATAAAACTTGTTTTATACATTGTGAGGACTAAGTGAGATATATAGTTGGTTTTATAAGTTATAAAACATTAAGAAACACTGACAACAGCTTTATTCTAAGTCATGTGTGAATTTTACACAATGTAAAATTTGGGTAAAACATGCCCTTTCAACCTTCCCCAAATCTTACTCTTCTCCCTGGAGGTAACCAGTATTAGAAGATTATTATATATCCTTCTTTATCTTTTCTATGCCTTTAGTTACCTTTTTTTTTTTTTTTTTTGTAAAGAGATGGGATGTTGCTGTGTTGACCAGGCTAGTCTCAATCTCCAGGGCTTGAGTGATCCTCCTGCCTGAGCCGTCTGTGTAGCTAGCCATTTCTGCTTGAGCGTTCTGTTCTGCTGTCATTTAATATGACCTGAGGTCATTCATAAAGATTTTACCTTATTTTAAAACTCGTGCAGGTGGAATGTTGAAATTTTGTAATAATTGATAACGCTATTACCTTGTTATTAATGGAAACTGAGGTTTTTTTCTTGTTTTTCACTATCGCAAACTGTTTTGAAAATATTTGCACATGCTTCTTTGTCTAGATAGAGATGTGAAGTTACAAGAAGGTATATGCATTCAATATTTTGATAGTACTGTCAAATTACTTTCCATAACAGGGTCCCAATATACTTATATTCCTACTGTTAGGTGTGAGAGTATCCGTTGACTCATCTTTTTGTCTATTTATGGTGTTTCCATTTTTGCTAATCTCATAAGTGAAACATGGTATCTCAAATCTAAACGAATGTTCATAGGCAGCATGGTGTGAGCAGAAAAACCATAACTGGAAACAGTTCAGTTATCCATTAACAGGAAAATAGGACAGATAAGTAATTTATTTGACATGTTTATAGTTTATAAGAGAATACTAAATGGCAATCATAGTTAGTAAAATAGTTACGTGCACTAGTGGAGATGAATCTTATATAGTATCAAGCAAAAATGCCAAATTACTAAAGAATACCTGCAATAGGATCCATGTCTGTAAAATTCAAAATCATGCAAAATTAATGCATGTGTAAGAGACGGGTATATGCAAGGAGGGCTTGAGAGTTCCAAATAGCCTTATCTGAGAGGTAGGAAATAAAGAAGAGTAATGCTTTGCTAAGGCAGGTGGAGGAGTAAATCCATTTCCTCTGACACATCTCTGTGCAACCTGTTACAACCAACTTTTCTATTGAAGTTGTTGACAATACTGGCTTATATGAATGTGATCTTTTCCTTATAGGACTTTTTTTTTTTTTTTTTTTTTTTTTTGCATTGTTGAACTCCAGGATTTCATGGAATATGGTTCATATGTGGGATGTCCTCTCGGAGTGATGAATTTCTGTTAATATGCTTTTGGGATTTTTGATTACTTTCTTAATGCCCTTCTCAGACAATCATGAAATGTTTCTTGTAAGGGGATAATATGGAATGATTAGAAGGGATGAGACCTGGAAAAATGGAAAGAACAGGGGCTTTGTAGTCCAGCAGACGCAGGTTGGCAGTTTGACTTTCCCATTCAATATCTATGTGTTATCGGGCCAGTTACTTACCTTCTCTCAGTTAGTTTCCCCAGTGATAGGAAATGTATTTTTGTATACTGCTATATTAGCTCATTCTCTTTGCCTCTATCTCTTCCTCTTCCCCTCCATCCTGGAACTGTACTGATTAGGTGCTCAGTATCGGGGGGTTATCATCATCATTGTTAAAATTTGTAGAGAATGGTGCGTGGAAGTAAATTTGTAGAATCCAGAACAAACAAAAGGCACTTGTGCATTTCGGAAGGAGCCTTGTTCTTTTGTTAAAATCTAAACTGCATGTTTCCCCTATAAAAATCAGTATGAAAAATAGCCAACATTGCCTATAACTATTATTATTTTAAAATAATTTAATGAGATATAATTCACAGATCATAAATCTCACCTTTATGAAGTGCTTTTAGTGTTTCATTGGTTTTTAGTATAATAATGAATGTGTGCATCCATCACTAATGTCTAATTCCAGAACATTGTCATCTCCCACCAGATAAACCTCGTAGCCATTAGCAGTCACTGCTCGTTTCTTCCCGCTAGTCCCTGGAACCACTAATCTATTTTCTGTCTCTATAAATCTGCCTATTCTTGACATTTCAAATGAATTGAATTATATCATTTGTGGCCTTCTGTGTCTGTTTTCAAGCATGGTGTTTTCAGTATTCATCTGTGTTGTATCTGTACTTTATTTTTAAAATTACTGAATAATATTCCACTATAGATGTACCATACTTCATTTATCCATTCATCAATCGACGGACATTTATTTTTTTCCTGCTGTTTGGTTATTATGAAATAATGCTGCTATGAATATTCATGTGTATTATTTTGTGTGGACATATGTTTTCAGTTTTCTTAGTTAAATACCCAGGTGTGGAATTGCTCGGTCATATAACTCTATGTTTAATAGAAGGACTATCCAGCTGTTTCCAGAGCAGCTGTACCATTTTACATTCCCACCCGCAGTGTGGAAGAATTCTGATTTCTCCGCATCTTTGACAATACTTATTGTTGTCTGTTTTTTGATTATAACTATTCTGATGAGTGTGAGTTTTATCTCAGTGTGGTTTTGATTTGCATAATGACTTATGATATTGAGCATCTCCATGTACTTACTGGCCGTTTGCACAACTCTTTTGGAGAACTGTCTGTTCAAATATTTTGCCAATTTTTAAGTTATTTGTCCTTTTGTTCTTGAGTTTTAAGAGTTCTTTATGTATTTGGGATACGCATTCCTTGTTAAACATATGACTTGCAAATATTTTCTCCCATTCTGTGGGTTATCTTTTTATTTTCTTGTTGGTATTCTTTGAAGCACAAAACATAATTTAAATAATTTTTGTTTTTGTAGAAGTGGGGTCTCACTAAGTTGCCCAGGCTGGTCTTAAACTGGGCTCAAGAGACCCTCTCACCTTGTTTTCCTAAAGTGCTGGGATTACCGGTGTAAGTCACTGCACCCAATCTTTAAAAAAAAAAAAATTTTTTTTTAAGAAAGTGTGCTTACTCTATTGTCCCAGGCTAGAGTGCAGTGGTGTGATCATAGCTTACTGAAGCCTCAAACTCCCAGGCTCAGGCTATCTTCCTGTCTCAGCCTCCTGAATAGCTACGACTGCAGGTGTGTGCCACCATACCCAGCAATTTTTTGAAATTTTTTGTAGAGATGGGTTTTACTGTGTTACCCAGGCTGGTCTTAAACTCCTGGCCTTAAGCAGTTCTCCTTTGGTCTCCCAAAGTGCTGGGATTACAGGCATGAACCACTGCACTCAGCCAAAAGTTTTACATTTTGATGAAGTCTGATTTATTTGTTTTCCTTTGTCGGTTGTGCTTTTGGTGTCACATTGAAGAAACTGTTGTCTAATCAAAGGTCATGAAGATTAGCTCTGATCTTTTTTTTTTTTTTTTTTAAGAGTTTTATTGTTTTAAATATGCTCTATTTTGGGTTAATATTGTTTATAGTGCGGGGTGGGGTTCCAACTTCATTCATTTTTTTTTTTTTTTTTTTTTTTTTGAGACGGAGTCTCGCTCTGTCGCCCAGGCTGGAGTGCAGTGGCACAATCTCGGCTCACTGCAAGCTCCACCTCCCGGGTTCACGCCGTTCTCCTGCCTCAGCCTCCCGAGTAGCTGGGACTACAGGCGCCCGCCACCACGCCTGGCTAATTTTTTTGTATTTTTAGTAGAGACGGGGTTTCACCGTGTTAGCCAGGATGGTCTCGATCTCCTGACCTCGTGATCCACCCGCCTCGGCCTCCCAAAGTGCTGGGATTACAGGCGTGAGCCACCACGCCTGGCCTCAACTTCATTCTTTTACATGTGGATGTCCAGTTGTCTTAGTGTCGTTTGTTGAAAAGACTGTCCTTTTCCCTTTGATGACACATAACTGTAAGGGTGTGTTTCTGGACTCTCAGTTGTATTCTGTTGGTTTATGTGTGTATCCTTATGTCAGTATTACACTCTCTTGATTATTGTTGCTTTGTAGTAAACTTTGGCATCAGGAAGTGGGAGTCCTTCAACTTTTTTCTTCTTTTACAAGATTGTTTTGGTACCCATGATTTTTTTTTAAAGGCAGTTTTCCTCAGTGTCTAATGTGCTTTCTTTGAGGAGACTATAAATATTAAAATGTCCAAAACAGGTTCATAGGAATAGATAAAGAGAACTTGGATTGTCTATGATTGCTTCAGTGACTGAATTCCTACACATTTTTCTGGTTATTTAGCTCCGTGTATTTATTTACACATTCTTTTGGGTGTCTACATGTGTTAGATACTGTGCTAGATCTCAGGGAAATCATGATGAACAAGACACAGGGTCTCTGCAGTGAGCTTAAGTTGTCTTCGGACTTTCATGCTTTTGACTATCAAATATCTGAATATAGTCAACCTACCAATTAGTGGAAAGTTTACTCTATTGTTATATTCAAAAGTCCTATCAATGAAAATTTCTTTTACGCTATTCTGCTAGTAGGAATGAAAGCACAAATGAATGGAAGAAGAGGATGAATATCTAAGTAACGATGTTGAGCACTTTGAAAATTACAAAAGCACTGTGTGTTCTCATTTACTCCTTTGTGTGCACATGTATCTTCCCTCATTTAAAAGTTCTGTTGAAAGCAAGGACCTTGTTTTTATTTGTCTTTTTTACTCCATCAGTCAACTAACAGTGCTTGGAAAATTTTAATATTAGTATATGTTAACTGAATGATTGAATGGGTCGAATAAGCTGGAAATGAGTGTTCATGTTATATGACCTTATACTAAATTAGGGTTTGCATAGTTTTTATTAGCTATCATCCTTGCCCTCAAGGATCTTGATTTAGTGGTTTAAAGTGAAGATGAGATAGATACTCAACATGATATACCTTTAAAAAATAAGATTAATTAGAATCATAAATAACGTAAAAAGTAAGCTGCACAAGTAAGCTAAGTAAATATTAAATATTAAGAGGAGTCATTTAAGTCCATAGGATGATATAGAGTAGTAGAGAAAGTCTTGAACAGAGGTTGAATTTCATCCAGATTTAAGAGAACTGAGGGGATAAAACAAAAAATAAGTAAATACAAAAGTAAAAACTGAGGGGAAACAGGTTGATAGAGACCAGGACCTAGAACTTTTCTGGGTCAAGAGGCAGTTCTCAGCAGGGTTGGTACTTGTCCCCTTTCCATCCAGAGGACATTTGGAAATAAACCAACAAGTTTTTAGTTATCCTAGTGTTCAGGGGTGCTAGTGGCTTACTGTGAGTTGGGACTGGGGATGCTGAAGTCCCACAGTGTATGATGAAGTTAGGAATTACTCTGACCCCAGTCTCAGTAGCACCCTGCCTAAGATATACTGGAAAAGAAACAGATTTAGCTGTATGAGGAGGAAAATAGTTTTTCTGAATAGTGCTCCTAAGCAAATACTGTTTTTTGTTTTTGCCAGTGTAGAGGCTTAACGAGGAGATATATACACTTAGGTAGGGTGGAATACAGTTAATGGAACATTTTAGGAACCAGGGCAGGAATTTATATTTGATCAGTTTGGATGATTTTGATTATTCTTAACATTTTCTTTCATCTCATAGTTTGATATTTTTCTTGTCTTTCTCATAGAACGAGCCTCTGACTCCAGGTTATCATGGATTCCCAGCGCGGGACAGCCAGGTTGGTATCTGCTATTTGTAACTCAGATGATGTATGTGTGTGGTGTGTTTCATCAAAGGGTTGCTGTGATAGAGAACATTTCCTGAAATTACTTACTTTGAAAGGGAATGTGGCTTGTTTCAGCAATGAATGTACTTTTACAGATGTAAATTAAGCATATTTTAAAATTCTATAAGTATTATGTTATTAAAATTGTGGATATTATAAGAGAAAATAATTACTCAAGCACAGTCACGATTGCTTTTGTATTTTCTTCTCCAGGCTACATAATAATTTTTTGACCTGGTTTTCTCGATGCCTCATAATTCTGAATGCTGGACTTGTCTCTTTATTACCTGCCAGTTAGCCCCTGCCCGCACAGAGTTTTTGAGTCCTTGTAATGATCTGTAGCAAGAAAATTCCATTCTCCTCCCTGGGGGAATTCAGCCTTATGGTTTTAATCAGGAAGGCTTGCTTGAGAAAGCGAAGTTTCTGCCGCCTTTCTTTGTTAGATGGGAGGATGACTGGAAAAGCCCAGGCCCTATTATGGGTCAGAGCAGAACTGCTTTCTACGAGCCACCCTCAGTATGGTTTAGGCAAGTGTATAAAATGCCTTCCCTATCTTTTTGCTGTTTGAAGACTTGAGCACATGACGTTGAAGCAGAGCTAGGATAGAAGAACAGGTAAGGCTTCCTCTTAGAGAAATGGTGTGGCTTAAATCACCTTGCCTCCAAAAGAAATTTGTCTCCTTGCTGTTTGGAGATATTGACGTTCTTCAGGAGATTTGAAAGGGTAGCTCCTAGAAATATCTTGGAATGCCATTATTCCTTACAGGGTTGTCCAAAAAAAAGCTACCATTGTTCTACTTGTCCAAGGGATATGAGTTATAGTGCCAAACGAAAGAGTTCATAGTGTCCTTTCCAGAAGTTCACTGAATCTCATCAGAGCTCCTGAAGCGGATCTTAAAAACTAGGATGGTCGGCTGGGTGCAGTGGCTCACACCTGTAATCCCAGCACTTTGGAAGGCCAAGGTGGGTGGATCATGAGGTCAGGAGTTCGAGACCAGCCTGGCCAACATAGTGAAACCCCGTCTCTACTAAAAATACAAAAATTAGCCAGTCGTGGTGGTGCGCACCTGTAGTCCTGACTACTTGGGAGGCTAAGGCAGGAGAATTGCTTGAACTGGGGAGGTGGAGGTTGCAGTGAGCTGAGACTGCGCCATTGCATTCTAGCCTGAGTGACAGAGTGAGACTTTGTCTCAAAAACAAAACAAAAAACAAACAAAACAACAACTACAAGAAAACAGAAACTAGGATAGTTGATAATCAGTAGTCACCTGTTTGCAGGCCTTTCAGATTTGAGAGTAATTTGTCCAATTCTTGCACTTTTGGTGCTGAGTTGATGTCAGATTGGCCCCAGATAGGGCATGGAGAGAAGAAGTGTTGTTATCTCTGTGTTCATCCCCCACTGAGTTCATCACTGTTGATATTGAAGATGAAAGCTTTTGGTAAAAGATAGGGCCATTTATCCCAAATCTAAAGAGAATATAAAGATTTATTTGTTTTTCTTTCTGCTTTGTGTCTGTGCTAGAGCTTCTCTAAGCTGGGAAACTTATGCCCTTTGATAGTACTTTTATATCTTAGTCATATATCAGAAAAAAAATCTCATACCTGGAGATCCACCCTACGGAGATTCTGATTGGGTAAGTTAAGGTTGGGCTTACCCATTCAAATGTTTATAAATCCCAAAGGTGATTCTGCTGTGTAGTGCGCTTGAGAACTGCAGTCCTATGGGCTGCTTTAGAGGTAGTGACAGTTTCTGTTTCATCCTGTACTTTTCACCTAGGACATGTAATAAAGGGGTCATGGTTAGTCTCTTAATCTAGTCTTGCAAACTAATGCAGTTACTTTATTATTTATAAAATGTTGCTTATTCTGGATTTAGGAAGGTAAAGCTAATTGATGTAAAGTCTGAGTTTAGAAGACTGAAAGGGTACTGTATTCTTGTGGGGATTACAGATCAATAAGGAGCTAAGCAAAAAGAGTTAATAGGAATTTATTAAAGCCTAAAAAAGTAGTCTCTTTGATTGTACCTACTTTATTTTTTCTTTCTTTTGCAGCAGGGGCCCACTTCTGTAACCTGCACATTCATTACTCATGCCATCTCTGCTGCAGGCCTGTTACAGCCCTTTGCCATGGTTTAAAGCTGCTCATTTACTTTGAGGCACATTCTGATGGTGACAGGTTTATTTTAGTTTATTTTCATGGGCTTTATTTTGTACTCTGGTTGGATCTTTGAATTAGAGATCTTAGAGTGTGCAAATAGGCAAATATTGAATAGCTGCTTGTTGTATTTGATGAATACAGAATCCAAATGAGTACTGCTAATTAATGCGCCTAACCTTGTGAACTCTCACTTTGTGTTTTGAGATTTGGGAGGCATTTATCAGCATGAAACACTGGTCGCTGAACAGGCTGAGCTGGCGGAAATGGAACTTGTGATCTTTACGTCTCCTCAGCGTGGTTTTGGCTCAGCAAATCAAGGAACTGGGGAATGGGGTGAAGGTGAATTTTAATTGTGCCTTTATTTGCTTTCCCTTTTTTTTGTTGTTGTTTTGGTTTGGTTTGGTTTTGTTTTTGAGACCAAAACCAAAAGGGTCTTGCTCTGTCGCCCACACTGGAGTGCAGTGGCATGAACATGGCTCCCTGCAGCCTTGACCCCCGGGGCGCAAGTGATCGTCCCACCTCAGCCTCCTGAGTAGCTGGGGCCACAGGCATTTCTGTTTGCTTTCCTTATTCTTTCACTGTTCCTTTCTAAATAGATAAGAACTGTCTGCAGACAAGATTCTTATCAGTGGCTGAATGGTGATTTTTAAAAGAGGTAACTCTTTTGATTGCTGTGGACCACTTTCATGGTGTTTTCTCATCTTATTCTTCCAAACACCCCTTTTGAAGTAGATGAGGCAAATATTCCCTTTGGAAAGATAAGGAAATTGAAGCGCACAGAGGTAAAGTGACTTATCCAAGGCAACAATTCAAGTAAGTGGCTGAATAAGAACTGAAATTTGTCTTCTGTCTGAGGGTCCTTTTCTCTGTACTGGAGAATTATTTATTGACCAGAGGAAAATGTGGTCATGTGTGAATGTGCCCATTCACTCATTTACATTATTATAAAGTAATGTGGGGGCTTCATAGAGTTCTTCAAGCTCAACCACAGACGTAGAAGTCCGTGACTCCTGACTAAAGATTATTACTACTGAGTTTGTTAGCACCAAATGTACCACCAGCATTTCACTTTTTTAGTGATTCTTTTATCATATTACATACAGTCCCAATAGCACATTTGAGTTAAAAACCTGAAGGAAAGGAGCAGGGAAAACCACCTGCCACCTCTTGCATGTTTATGCACGGTCACCTCAGCCTTTTTTCCCGATCTGTTAAGAAGCTTTGTGGGATGACAATCCATTGCTTTTAGAAAGCACTCTGAGCATTTCACTATACTTGCTAATGTGGTTTCTCTATGGAAGTGGAGGAGACAAACACTGTTCCAGTTTTACATAAGTGAAAACTAGTTCAGAAAAGTGAGAAATTTTATCTAAGGCCATGCAGGACCAAGTGCAGTGGCTTACATCTATAATCCCAGCACTTTGGGAGGCCGAGGCAGGAGGATTGTTTGAGCTCAGGAGTTGGAGACCAGCCTGGGCAACATAGCAAGACCTTGTCTTTACTAAAAATAAAAAAAATCAGCCGAGTGTGGTAGTATGTGCCTGTAGTCCCAGCTACTTGGGAGGCTGAGATGGGAAGATCGCTTGAGCCTGGGAAATTGAGGCTGTGGTGAGCTATGATTGTGCCACTGCACTCCAGCCTGGGCGACAGAACAAGACCCTGTCTCAAAAATAAATGAATAAATAAATAAAGCCAGGCAGGATTTTAGATTGATGATACCATGTAGTGGTTTAGATTCCTAGTTGACTGTTTATTTGTGATTTATGTGCATGTGCTTAGGCGTGTTCCTGGGCCTTGATTAAGGCTGGAATGTTTTATGGATTTGCAGTATTTTTAAAGTGGGAGAATACTTGTGTGCATCAGCTCTAGGGTTTTTATATAAGAAGAACTTAAGAGCAGCAATCTGATTAGAAGAGGGCTTTGTTCTGCACAGCAGGCTTCCTGTTTTTGCTAAGATTGTTTATATGGGATGGCTCTTAAGGGTTTTCTGGAAAGTGATGGGGGTCCTAAGGCTGGCCCCTTGCTCACTCTTGGTGCAACAACTTTATGTCTGTTATAAATAAGGTGACCATATAAACTTTAGCATTCAAGTTTGGGCACTTTTGAGAATAAAAAGTGATGCCAATAATTAGTTTCAAACAGTCCCAGGTAAACTGGGATATATGGCCATCCTTCTCTAATTGAAGAAATACAGTCAGTGTTTTCTTAACCAATGTGATCAGAACTAGTAGGCCATGGGTTAATCTTAACAACTGGTTGAAGTGGGGAAATATTTTAAACTTTTATTTTAATATAGAGCATTTTTAATTTAAACAAATATATGTTTACTCTTCAGTTTCCTGATATGAGGTCAAGGTCCTTATATATAGATGTGATTGAAATACTACTTGAATTTTTTGCATAAACTATGCTCCCAGAGCATCATCTGTGCGTTCTAATTTGTTTGTTTTAAAGAGGAACAAGGTCTTAATGACATTCAGAGTAATTTGGGTCAAACTGTGTAGCTAGATTTGTGTGATTCCCCCTTCTTGCCCAGTCTTTTACAGTTGTCCTGCCCACATCTAATTTGAGCAAAAGTTTTCAGTGTCTTGACTTGTTTTTCACAAAGCATTCACATTAGAGTTGTTTTCAAGGAAACTTTTCTAATTTATTTCATTGATGTGTGTGTGTGTATATATATATATATACACACACACACATATATATATAACATTTAATTATATAATTATAAGAACTTATGACTTCTGTAAACTGGCAGGTGAATAAACACAAGTGATTTTTGGTAAGCCTACAACTCAGCTACTGGTAGAAGAAGGGCTAGGGGGCAAATAGGAGAGAGTTGTTTACTAGTTTTAGGTGGGCTAAGACTGTTAAAAGCATCCCTTTATTAAACTTGGGAACTGGAGAACATTAGTTAATTTAACAAATTAATTGATTAAAAGAGGCTTATACTTTAATCAACCATAGGGAAGGCTTACTTTTGTTTCATCAATTTTGTATCTCCTTAGTGGTTACTTGGCTAAATTTTGTTTTATTGCTTTAGAGTCAACTCAGTTTGGGGGATGGGTAGGGAAGAGGATTACAGCAGATACACACAAACTAGAGATAATTTGTTTTGCTTCATTGGGGTGGCCTAACCAAGTAAGGGATGTTCAGCAGTGGGATACTTTCAAAACTAAGTGTTGAAAGTAGTGCTGAAGGGCCAGGCGTGGTGGCTCACGCCTGTAATTCTAGCACTTTGGGAGGTCAGGGCAGGAGGATCGCAAGGTCAGGAGTTCGAGACCAGCCTGGCCAATATGGTGAAACCCCATCTCTACTAAAAATACAAAAACATTAGCTGGGCATGGTGGTGCATGCCTATAATCCCGGCTACTCGGGAGGCTGAGGCAGGAGAATTGCTTGAACCCGGGAGTTGAAGGTTGCAGTGAGCCGAGATTGTGCCACTGCACTCCAGCCTGGATAACAGAGCGAGACTCTGTCTCAAAAAAAAAAAGAAAGAAAAGTAATGCTGTTGATTAGCAGTATCCTCAGTATAGTCCGTCCGTCCATCCTTCCTTCCTTCCTTCCTTCCTTCCTTCCTTCCTTCCTTCCTTCCTTCCTTCCTCCCTCCCTCCCTCCCTCCCTCCCTCCCTCCCTCCCTCCCTCCCTCCCTCCCTCCCTCCTTTCTTTCTTTCTTTCTTTCTTTCTTTCTTTCTTTCTTTCTTTCTTTCTTTCTTTCTTTCTTTCTTTCTTTCTTTCTTTCTTTCTTTCTTCCCTCCCTTTTCTTTTCTTTTCTTTTCTAGTAATGTCTGCTAAGTACTTTACAGTTTACAAAACACTCCTGTGTATATCCAGTTTTGATCTTCACAGTAGTTCAACCAGGTAGATTGGGCTTTATTATCCGTGTTTCATAGATAAAAGAATACCAAAGCACAGAGACTGTCAAATGAATCTCCCAGTCTTCCTTACGTAGGTAGTAAGTAAAGAATGGGACTTGAACCCCGATTTTCAGCCTCCATGTCTTGTATTTCCCTTTTGTATTTTTCTGTCAGTGTCTCTCTGAATATGAATGTTCTTTTGCTGGTGTGACAAGATATTCTGGAATCTTTGGAGAATGTGGGAGCATGAAGTCTTCATATGACCTGAAAGTCCCTTGAATAACTTATTTTTGTCAAGTTTTCTATCTTGTTTGTTAAAATAGTTTATGATCTAAAATTTATCTTTTCTTATTTTAAATACAAAGAAAAATGTCATGTTGTCAATTTTTTTTTTTTTTTTTTGAAACTATCGCCCAGTCTGGAATGAAGTGGCGCAATCACGGCTCACTGCAACATCCGCCTCCCGGGTTCAAGTGATTCTTCTGCCTCAGCTTCCTGAGTAGCTGGGATTACAGACATGCGCCACCAAGCCTGGCTAACTTTTCTATTTTTAGTGGAGGCAGCGTTTTGCCATGTTGGCCAGGTTGATCTCAAACTCCTGACCTCAGGTGATCTGCTCACCTCAGCCTCCCAAAGTGCTAGAATTACAGATGTGAACCACCATGCTGGGCCCATTCTTTGATGTTTGAAATGCTTGTCAGTGACTTCTCAAAACTATATTTTTTTCTTTAATTTTCTAAAATTCTGTTGAAAGGCACAATGTGGGTATGTCCCACTGATTAGCAGAAACAAGTGGGAACATCAAAGGAGGTGCTTACGTTGACAAATATAACATAGATAAGTAAAGATTTAAATTCAGAGTGGCAGGCTTACTTTTAATATAGAGGGTAAATTTAAAATGACCTAAGGGTTTTTTTCTTAAAAAGTCTTTTCTTTCCTCAAATTTTTTTTCTTTTTTCTAACCAGTTTTTTCATGGGTAGAAAATGAACTTTATTTTAGTCAGATTTTTGCATGAACTCTCAAGGCTTTTTTAAAATTGGGAGCCGTGGACAATAGCAAATGCATCTTCTGTAGTACTCATTTGACTTGGTTGAAGAAATGATAATGACTTTTCTTCCCTCAGGGATAGTTAGTGGAATGGAGGACATGGTAAGGGTGTTCAGGTTCTAGCTTAGTGCTTTTGAGCTTAAAAAAAGACTGACCCCAAGGAGGCAGTTGCTTTTATGTCATGCCCCAGTATACACACAAACGTATGTGTTGACTATAAATTAGAATTAGTCTTATCAAATACTGCCTATCTTAACCATGTTCTAAGTACTGTGATATTTTCTGTCCCCTTCAAGAAACTGTCGATTGTGACCAACGATTGACCAAAACTGATGTCTGCTGAATTTTTCCTGGACCCACTAATGGATTGCAACCTGTTTGAAAAACATTATTCTAATACTTAGTGTCCTTAAAAATGCAACCTTAAAGAAACCCCATACCTTTATTTTTTTGAGATGGAGTCTCACTTTGTCACCTAGGCTAGAGTGCAATGGCATGATCTCTGCTCATTGCAGCCTCCGCCTCCCAGGCTCAAGTGATCTTCCCATCTCAGCCTCCTGAGTAGCTGGGACTGCAGATGTATGCCTCCATGCCCAGCTAATTTTTGTATTTTTGGTAGAGATGGGGTTTCACCATGTTGCCCAGGTTGGTCTTGAACTCCTGAGTTCATGCGCTCCACCTGCCTCCTCCCAAAGTGCTGGGATTACAGTCATAAGCTTCTGCGCCTGGACACAAGAAACCCCATACCTTTTAGCAGTCACTCCCCTACTTGCCATCTTTCCACCCAAACTGTAAGACCTCCCAGCTGGAGACTGGATTAAAATGGTTCAGAAGTAAAATGTTACCCCTTCTGTATCTCACAGTCTATAATAAGTTTCTTTCTGATCCTCTTTTATTTAATTGAACATGCTTGTGCTTTGCTCTTAAATTACAGGAAGTGTGAAATTGCTTTTTTTTTTTCCCCCTATTAGGTTGTCTAGAACCCCACTTTCAGCCTTTGTGCAAAGCTTTTTCAAACTGTTGCTTCTGTCCAACATCTGACCTCAGGTCACTCATCAATAGTTTAGGTCCTTCTGTGGTGTTGTCCTTGCACCCTCTAGTGGATGAAGGTCTGGTGTATGCTGTAGTGTCTACAGCGTTCTTGTAGCACTTTTCTCAATCCATGTAATCAGCTTTACTATTACATTTTACATCATTTCATTCTTCGAACAGTTACAAATCTTTTCACTCCTGGGAAAGACCATTTTATTTCTTCTGCTGCTCACTGCCATGATAAATAATATGCTTATTCTGCTGTTTCCTGATGTGTCCAAATTTTGGCACTATTCTTTGGCTTCCTTCTGTTGAAGATGAGAAATTAGCAGTTTTATTTTATTTTTATTTTTTGAGACAAGGTCTCGTTGTGTCACCCAGGCTGGAGTGCAATGGTGTGATCTCGGCTCACTGCAACCTCCGCCTCCCGGATACAAGTGATTATTGTGCCTCAGCCTCCCCTGTAGCTGGGATTACAGGCGCACGCCACCAAACCCAACTAATTTTTGCATTTTTAGTAGAGATGGGGTTCCTCCATGTTGGCCAGGCTGATCTCGAACTCCTGACCTCAAGTGATCCACTTGCTTCAGCCTCCCAAAGTGCTGGGATTACAGGTATGAGCCACTGCGCCTGGCCAGAAATTAACAGTTTATAGACCCTCTCTTTCCTTCTAGTGAAGCCATTTTTTGGGTCAAATCAGTATTTACTGATTTGTGAATACATAATAATTATATTATTATGACTATTTAAATATTTTATATCCAAACAAAATATTATTACTTTGCCTTTCTAACATATTTGTTTCCCTTGGAGTTACTAACTATATAGAGAAAATAAATATAAATAAGTATTTGGCAATTGCTTTTTAAAAAGCTCTATGGCCAGCACGGTGGCTCACGCCCAGTCCCAGCACTTTGGGAGATTGTGGCGGGGGAATCACCTGAGGTCTGGAGCTCGAAACCAGCCTGGTCAATGTGGGGAAACCCTATCTCTACTAAAAATACAAAAGTTAGTTGGGCGTGGTGGCGGGTGTCTGTAATCCCAGCTCCTCAGGAGCTGAGGCACAAGAATTGCTTAAACCCAGGAGGCGGAGGTTGCAGTGCGCTGAGATCATGCCACTGAACTCCATCCTGGGTGACAGAGTGAGACTCCATCTCAAAACCAAAACCAAAAACAAACAAAAAAAGTTCTATTAAGATGTCATTTCTATACCTGAAATTTACTCAATGTAAGTGACTTGTTCAGTGATACTTAATAAACATATAGCATTGTGTCACAGTCCAGTTTTAGTACATTTCCCTCATTTCCTAAATTCTTTCAAATTCTTTTGTAGTCATTCCCTGCTCCCTCTCCAGTCCTCCCTCTCTCCCCCAGCAACTACTGCTCTGCTTTCTGACTTCATAAAATTGCCTCTTTTGTGCTGGGCACGGTAGATTACGCCTGTATCCCAGTACTTTGGGAGGCCAAGGCAGGAGGATCCTTTGAGCCCAGGAGTTCAAGACCAGCGTGGGCAACATAGCAAGACCATGTCTTTTAAAAAGAAAAAAATTGTCTCTTTTGGACATTTTATATAAATGGAATTATATGATATATATAGTCTTTGGCATGAGATTTCTACAATTACTATAATGTTTTTGAGGTTCATCCAGGTTGTCCTATGTATCACTATATCATTTTTTTTTTTGCTAAGTAATATTTAATTGTAGGGATGTATCACCTTTTGTTTATTTGTTTGCCAGCTGGTAGATATTTGTATTGTTTCCAGTTTGGCTATTATGAATAGTGCTGATATGAAGAATTACCTGCAAGTCTGTGCGTTGACATACTTTAATTTCTCTTGGGTAGGTTTCTAGGAGTGGAATTACTGAGACGATGCCAGTCTCATGCATAATTTCTTCTTTTTAAGGGAAACAAAGCCGGTGCCGTGGCTTATGCCTGTAATCCCAGCACTTTGGGAGGCTAAGGTGGGTGGATCACTTGAGGTCAGGAGTTCGAGACCAGCCTGGTTAACCCGGTGAAACCTCATCTCTACTAGAAATACAAAAATAAAATAAAATAAAATATTAATAATCATAATAAAAGAGAAAATGAGGTCGCCAATGCTGGAGTGCAGTGGTGCAATCATAGTTCAATTTAGCTTTGAACTCCTACCTGAAGTGATCCTCCTTTCTCAGCCTCCCTGAGTAGCTGGTATTACCAGCTTGAGACACCATGGCCAGCCTCATGCATAACTTTTAAAGAAACTGCAGACTATTTTCCAAAGTGGTTTGGTTTTATCTAACTTTTTTGTTGTAATGACTGTATGGTAATAGCTCATTGTGGTTTAATTTGCATTTCCGTAATAATTAAGTAGGTACCTTTTCATGTGCTTGTTAGCCACTCATGTTTGCTTTGGTGAGATGTCTGTTCAGGTTTCTTGCCCAGTTTTTATTTGGTTTTTCTTCTTACTGAGTTGTAAGAAGTCTTTATATATTCTGGGTACAAATTCTTGGTCAGATTTACAGTTTGCAAATATTTGTTCTCAGTTATGAGATTTTGTAATACGTATCTTCTTCCTTCTCCAATAAAAGAAAACAGAATTGTTTTCATCCATATTTGCTAGGTTTGGATAAATTCTGAATAACTATTTTATGAAAGTGACTATGAAAACAGGCATTTGCCTCTCTGCTGAGGCCTGGTGGTTCCTTCAAGGAAGATTTGCAGGTTTGTAGTGGCTTCGTGCTTGGCTAACAGCTTTCTCCAGATGCTTGGTGGCAAGCATGTTTGGACAAGAAAGCTCTTAATGTGATGAAGCGAAATTGTGCTGCTTTCTTCATGTCCTAAGGGATATGGCAGAGTGAGGATCAGCTAGGTTCATTGGCTTTTTTTTTTTTAAACTGTAACTTCTTTTTTTTTTTTTTTGAGACAGAGTCTTGCTCTGTCGCCCAGGCTGGAGTGCAGTGGCTGGATCTCAGCTCACTGCAAGCTCCGCTTCCCGGGTTTACGCCATTCTCCTGCCTCAGCCTCCCGAGGAGCTGGGACTACAGGCGCCCGCCACCTCGCCCGGCTAGTTTTTTGTATTTTTAGTAGAGACGGGGTTTCACCATGTTAGCCAGGATGGTCTCGATCTCCTGACCTTGTGATCCGCCCATCTCGGCCTCCCAAAGTGCTGGGATTACAGGCTTGAGCCACCGCACCCGGCCTTGAAACTGTAACTTCTATATAAAGCTGTTTCGTGGCAATTTCTCCGTAGACAGACACCCCTGCCCCCCCAAACAGACAGACAGACACACACACACACACACACACACACACACACACACACACACACACACACCCTCCTTGGTTCTGGGTTTAAATATCAATCCTGCTGTTGCAGGCTAAATGATTTTAGGCAAGTTTTTGTTCTTCTCTGAGCCTCAATTTCTTCATCTGTAAAATAGGAATAATTCCTATTATGAAAGGTTGTTACAGTATCAGAGATAACATATGTAAATTTCTTGGCATGTAATAGGGCTAGTAAGTCATTTTTCTCATTTATTTTATGAAAAAGAGGCCATAAGGAAGCTTTACAAGGGAATCATTAGTTCTCACACTCTGATTTAAGTCTATTTTCTCATTTTCCTTTTGATTCTTATTCACTATTTGAAATGAATCATATCTGTAGATTTGAAATTTCTAGCTCAGGAATCTAGCTGTTGGACATCTCCAAGAAAAAGAGGTCTTTGTGAAGGAAATGAAATCTGTGTAAGTTTATTTACCTGACTCATGGGTCTTGGCAGCATGCATATAAAGAGGGAGTCATTTTGGGGACTATAACCTGAGCAGAATTTTGTAAAAACTGAGCCAGACATTTAAGGCTTGCTACAATTTGCTTCCCATTTTTTCAGCTCTGTTTCTCATTATTACCCTATTAACATATATATATATTTTTTTTTTTTTTTTTTTTTGAGACGGAGTTTTGCTCCTGTTGCCCAGGCTGGAGTGCAATGGCGCAATCTCAGCTCACTGCAACCTCCACCTCCTGGGTTCAAGCGATTCGCCTGCCTCAGCCTCCCTAGTAGCTGGGATTACAGGCATGTGCCACCACACCCGGTTAATTTTGTATTTTTAGTAGAGATGGGGTTTCTCCATTTTGGTCAGGCTGGTCTCCAACTCCCAACCTCAGATGATCCACCGGACTTGGCCTCCCAAAGTCCTGGGATTACAGGCATGAGCCACTGCACCCAGCCTGCCTTCTGCCTTATATGTCTCTTCACAGTCCTTCAAATGTCTATCTTGGGCATTTATTTCTTCCTAATGCCTTTCGTTTGTAATGTTTCTCCTTTACCAGCAGAATCCTAAGTATCCTTTAAGATCCTTGTTAACAACTTAATCTCCCTTTTGAAATCTTTCCTTATTGCCTCTGTTTGAATTCGTTTAACATGTCTGTATGAACATTTCCATAAAGTTTGGATCCAAGTGAGTTTGGGAAATACTGCAAGGACTCTGAGGAAATCACTTAACTTCTCTTAAGATTCAGTTTTCTGTGAAAGTGAGGATACCATAGGATGTTTGAAAGGATTAAAGTCTTAAAAATGTCCTAGGTCAAGAGTGACTTACTGCCTGATGTTGTGAAAATAGGTTGCACTAACCTTTGCCTTTGACTTTCCAGGTAATCTAGAAAGTCTCTTCTCATCTCTGGGCCCAAGTTTCTTCTTTTTGCTTTAAGGACTCTTTGGTGGTAATGGGTTTGGTTTTTGTGGGTCTTGGGAGTGTCATACTTTGAGTGTTCTCTCACCTGCTGAATCCTTCAGGGCTACTGTGGATCTGTGGATAGATGAACGATGCCAGAAGTATTAGAAATATGGCTGGCTTTTATTCTCATCGCTCTTCTGTACCTGGTTTGTCACATCCTGCCTTTTATGCCACAATTTGACTTTTTCCCCTAGCTTTGCCTCTTTTTGCTTAGTTTAGGGTTGCTGGGATTGTTAAGCTGTGATTGTTGATCCACTCATGACCCAGTTGCTTAAATATTTTGTTAATGAATGGATCATAATTTCACTGGTTGACTTTTCAGTAGATTGACCTGTTACTTTGTATATAGGCAATTGATTTGTATTGTAATGAGAGGCTTAATGTGACCATCAAAAAGAATTATCTGACTAAAGATTATTAATCACTAGGGCCATTTACAAAGGAAAATTACAGAATTTCCATTAGCAATTTTCAAAATCGAGAAATTCATCTGACTAGACTTGGTTAGGGCAGCTAAGTAGTTAGTAGGCATATTCTTGCTGTAGGGGTTAGTACTACCAAGCAATTGGTGGTCTTTTTATAATCAATTCTGGCTATCATTTTGTGAGTTACATTTAAGAAGCTTGACATATTTATTCAGTCCTTTGTTCTTTAACAGACAGTCACTGGCAGATGATTTAGAGTGAAACCAACTAATTAAGTATAAGGTAAGACAAAAGGCCTCGTAGTTGGTGGACAATATAGTTATGGTTTTCAGTTACAGATTAAATAGTTTAATTTTCTTAATAGCATTAGCTGCATACTATTATACTGATCTCATCTAGGGTTGATTAGAGAGACGGGAATAAACAGGTAACTTAAGATCTTCTGTTAGAAACTTTGGTACCACCAGAAAATACTCTCAGCAAGTACTATGTAATCATGCATTTAAACAGCTCTGATCTCACTGGAGTCTCATTACTCTGCTTAGCTTTTATCTGCTGATTATTCTTTAGTGTGATATGCTAAGCCTTCTGTGATCTGGCTTCAGTCTTTTTCCTTCTGTTTTGTGTAAGGTACTCTGTTCAAGCCACACTGTGGGGTGGGGTAGCATAGCTTTGAAATTAGATGTGGGTTTGAATTCTAATTCCTTTACTTACACTATTTCCCATTTCTCATGTTTAAATACAGTCCGTCCTTTAAATCTCACTTCAAATGCTACCTTCTCCTTGAGGTTTTGGTTAGTGCACTTATTTGCGAGCTGACTCAGTGTCCCAGGGCACATGCTTTCTACTTTGCTTTTTGTGTTTTTTTGGAGACAGAATCTCTCTCTGTCCCTCAGGCTGGAGTGCAGTGGTGCAGCCTCGAACTCCTGGGCTCAAGTAAGTGATCCTCCCACCTCAGCCTCCCAAGTAGCTGGAACTACCCAGGCGTGCATGTGCTACCATGCTGAACTAATTTTTTTAATGTTTTATTTTCAGTAAAGACAGCATTTTGCTACGTTGCCCAGGCTGATTTTGATTTCCTGAGCTCAAGTAATCCTCTTGCCTCAGTCTCCCAAAGTGTTGGGATTACAGGCGTGAGCCACTGTGCCCGGCCTTCTACCTTGTTTTTTTTTTTTTTTTTTTTTTTAGTTTTTTGAGATGAAGTCTTGCTCTGATGCCCAGGCTAGAGTGTAGCAGCTGGAATGGCTCACTGCAACCTCTGCCTCCGAGTTCAAGTGATTCTCCTGTCTCAGCCACCCGAGTAGCTGAGATTACAAGTATGCACCACCACGCTGGCTAACTTTTATGTATATATTATATATAATTTTTTTATTTTATTTTTTTGGTAGAGATAGGGTTTCACCATGTTGGCTAGTTCGAGTTGGTCTCGAACTCCTGACCTCAAGTGATCCACCCACCTCGGCCTCCCAGAGTGCCGGGATTTCAGGCGTGAGCCACTGTGCCCGGCCCAGTCTTCTACTTTGTAATAGCACTTTATCACTGCCTATCGCATTATGGTGAAAAGGTTTGACAACACACAGAATTCTGTAAGAACAAGAGTTCTCTCATGCTTCTTAGTTTTCTTGAATACTTTGCACAAAGTACATGCCTAGTATGAATTTGGTAAAGTGTGGTAAAGGGATAAATTAAATAAACTCAACTGCAGCCTGTTGAAATACAGAGACTCCTCCATTTGGATTTTCTGTTACGGACAAAGGGAGAAAAAAACAAAACTGTGGTTGGACGTTCACTAGGTTGTTATTGCCTTTGCCTGGCCAGAGCGATATGAAAAATTAATACTTAAGAAACCAGATATCTGATGTTCAGCAAGAGAGTGCCTCTTACACATTTAATGGGTTCAGTCAAGTGGATATTAAATGTAAATCTGTCATTTTATGGAGCCATAGAAGGCTCTTAAGACACTCAACAAATATACTTATTGAATTAGTAGAACTTTTCCCATGAATCTCCTATTACTGCATTAGGATCTTTGTTCCCTTAGTGTGTCTTTAGCCTATGCTCTCACAAACTTTGCGGTGTCATGTGGATCACAGGATCGTTTAAGATAAAGATGCTTTTAGCTCTTTAATTCTGGTATTTTATTATTGGTGCAGGGAGCCCGTACATGATCTTAATTTCAGAGTAACACGTGTCTCGGCATGGGAAGGGGTGTCCTGATGAAAAGAGGGCTCACGGGTGGAATACTGACTATGTGCTCGGCACTGTATAGAGCAAGTCGTTTTTAAATCCCATTTGAAGGGGAGGAAACCAAGGCTCAAAGGGATTAAGTCATTGTCCTAGGCTATGTAGTTGTTAATGAGTGAATCTGAGTTTTAAAATAAATGTGTTAGATTCCAAGGTTATTTTTGCACTGGGCACTTATTTACTTTTATTTGAATGTTATTTTTTTGCATTTTACTTGCATGCTTAATTTTTCTTTGCTCAGTAGCAAACATTATTTTCCCCACTTGCTTCCCTATTTACTAAGGGGTGATAGTTATGTGTTATATAGCTATAGTCCTGTGTAGTTTACAGGTATTGCTTTCATACCCATTCTCATTTGATCTTTGGTGAGACCCCAGTGAGTCTTTATTATTTGGGTGGAGGGGAAGGGTTTTAATCTCCATTGGCAGATGAGGAAATGAAGATTTCCAGTTTCCTGAGAGATTTGCCAAGGTAAGTGGCATAAAATTGGCTTTAAAAAAAAAAAAAAATCCTTGGCCACAATTTATTAAAAAGGCAAATGGAATGGTCCTCCTAGAAAAGATTTGGAAGTTAGCCAGGTGTGGTGGTGTGCACCTGTAGTCTCAGCTACTCTAGAGGCTGAGGCAAGACGATGGCCTGAGCCTAGGAGTTCGAGGCTTCAGTGAGCTGACTGTGCCAGTGTACTCCAGCCTGGGCAACAAAAGACCCTGTCTCTAAAAAAAATATGGAAGTGTAAGAAGTTGGGGAAATAAAAGGAAAAAAAAAAAAAAGAGATGAAAGGCCTGGAGCCCGGTCCTCTGTGTTTCCCTCTCCCCATAAGGCTCTGCTGACTGGAAGACAGTTTGAAAACCAGTGAGGAATGATCAAAGAACTCTGGTGTCAGACAGACCTGAGTTCAAATTCCAGTTTGGACTGATACTTAACTTCTGTTAGGCTTACTTCCTCATTTGTAAGATGGGATGCTTTTGTAGGATTGCTGGTAAGTATTAGCCAAAAAACATGCCACAAATCTAGCACAGTACCTTCAGCTTCTGTGGATGCAAGAGGAGTGTGGTAGGCAGTGTAGGCTGACCACTCACCCTGTGCAGGACTCACACTAAATGTTATGGGAAGTCATTACTAAGACAGGGCCATAAGATTTCACACTCAGCACTTCATACCTGACTGAAGGTTCAGGTGTCACATTTATCAATAGTTTAGAACAGGAGGGGGCAAACTTTCTGTAAAGCATCTGAGAGCATCTGGGCCATATGGTCTCTGTTAGAGCTACTCAGGAACTCTGGCACAGTAGCAGGGAAGCAGCCTTAGATTATAGTAAACAAAGAGTGTGGCTGTATTCTAATAAAACTTTATTTGCAGATACTGAAATTTTAATTTCATGTAATTTTTATATGTCATGAAACATCATTTTTCTTTTGATTTTTCTTTCAATTATTACAAGATGTAAAAGCTATTTCTTAGCTGTTAGTGTGTGTGTGGGTTCTACAAAAACAAGTGGCCCATAGACCAAAGTCCTGATTTAGACATGTCTAGTTTTTTGGTTTTTTTTTGAAATGGAGTCTAGCTCTGTTGCCCAGACTGGAGTGCAGTGGCACAATCTTGGCTGACTGCAACCTCTGCCTTCCAGGTTCAAGCGATTCTCCTGCCTCAGCCTCCTGAGTAGCTGGAAAATTAGCCACCTCGCCCGGCTAATTTTTGTATTTTTAGTAGAGGCAGGGTTTCACCATGTTGGTCAGGCTGTTCTTGAACTCCTGACCTCATGATCTGCCCACGTTGGCCTCCCAAAGTGCTGGGATTACAAATGTAAGCCACTGTGCCCAGCCTCATCAGTATTTTTAATACCAACAGAGTTTCACATTGTATTTGACACTATTTACAAAATCAGTTTATTCTCTCTGCGCTAATACTAGCCATATCTAAAATGAAATGCCATTGTGATTTAAATTTCACATATCATTATGCGAAATGCTGTTCACTTTTTGTTCCACAATCCTGAAACAATTAACCTGTTTGAAGATAAGCTGCAGATACAAGCACACAGAGAAGGGGACTTAGGAAAGCTGGAGGAAGGAAAGGTCTGTCTTGCCTACATATGGGCCTAGGAAAATTTTCTAACTGGAAACCGTGCCTCAAGTCTGAGTCACACTGGAGGGACTCTTGGCCCTAGGGTGGGAGGAGAAAAGGGAGGGAAGGAAGTGGCTATGTCAGTTTTTGTCAACAGAGGGCACCCAGAGCAAAGCAAGTGTTCTGTGACACTATAGAATCTGCTCTTCTGCCCCAGATGAATTTACCAGTCACAGAACTTCTTGCAGTGGATTCTCTTGTCTAGCTCTTCATTTTGTTTGATCTGTATCTGCATTCTCATGTTTTCTCCCATGCTGGAACCAGAATATTCTAAATGCAGTGTTAATTGTTATTTCCTGACTGCTTTAAGTGGAAAACCAATTCCCTTAATGTCCTGGGGTAAATTATCCCATGTTGTAAGGTTGGCCTTTTGGGGAGGTGTTCAGTATTAGCTTCTAATTTAGTTCAGTATCCAGTGAGCATGTATTCCTAAAATACTTTTGATGTGAAAGAGCACTTAATACCTGTATAACATGTTGTAAGAAGACTTTGTGAGTCTTATTGCCTAGAGTGGTATCCTCAAAGTGTGGCTTCAAACCCAGCCGCATCAGCATCACCTGGGAACTTACCTTTATTCATGGTCTCTGCCTTTTCCCCAGACTTACTGAATCCGAAACTCTGAGGATGGGGTCCAGCAATCTGTTTTAACATGCGCTGGTAATTCTTATACACACTCAACTTGAGAACCACTGCTATAGGGTAAAGGAGTGGAAGAGTTAAGGGCATTGGTATTTATGGAAGACTACATGCCAAGTACTTGGCTGGGAGTTTCCTCTTCATTTTCCACATGAGAACAGCAAGCCTAAAAGCATTAAGTGATTTGCCAAAGTCGTACATACAATAAGTGGTAGAATAAGGATTTGAACCCTGGTTTTTCTGACTCCTGAGCCATACCATACTATAGTGGCTGGTAAGAAAATGCTAAGAGACATTACAATCTTTAAATTAATTCTTTTTTAAAAGTCCTTAAAATATTTTTTTACAAATAAAAGTAATACACATTCGTTAAAGAAAATTTAGAATATACAGCAGATCAAAAGAATAGAATAAAATTTGCCTTAATATAGTTAACTTTATCTTAACGTTTTGTTGTTTATTATCTTGTTTCAGTGCAGCTTTGTTTGCATATGTACACATTTTAAAATTCCTTACAAGATGTCAATCATATTGTGCAAACTTTTGTAAAATGCCTCCAGCTCAGCCCTACTTTATTACACACATCTTTTCATGCCATTAACTATGTCTGCTGCATCATTTCATGGCTGCCTAGTAGTCCCTTGTAAGGTTGTAAGCTTTTTTATCATAATTCTTTCTAAAGTCCGACTTGTTTTGATTTCATTATATGCTTTTAGGAAGAATAGGATACTGAGTGCTTTGGTACTCTGGGTAAACAATTTGTCCAGAGTGGCTTAAAGTATAATAAATAATTAAGATGATAAGCAGATTTTGGTTGAGAAGGGGACATGCAACTGGAAAGGCAATACTCAACATGTTTGAGGTTAAAGTGAGCCCAGAAATAAGAATACAAATTGAAGTAAAAAAGCCAAAGTATCAGGAATAGACTGGGATCTGTGAGTTAGATGGGTTAGAACAAATAGGAATACGATTGTGAACAATTTGATGGTGCCAACAACCTGCTTTTATTGTTGGCTTTTTGACATAGAGGCTGAGCTGCCAAATGACAGCATGAGAAAAACTGGGCATAAGACTTCCATAAATAGCAGTTATTTATTGAGGACCTTTGTGACCAGGCATCATATTAATCATTTACATAGATTTTTCCACTTAATTTTTATAATAACCACATGCATGAGATACATTAGTTTTCCCCATTTTACAGCAGCGGAAACTGACAGTCACATTTAAAGTAACTTGGCCAAATGCTTTGATTGGAACCAAATTAGTTAAAACTCCCAAACCTGTGCTTTTATGCTGTTGTTTATCCTCATTCTTTTTTCATGATGTGACGGGTCTTTAGCCACTATTCTGTGTGTATATGTATTATTTTACTATGTGAGCTGGGACAGAAGGAGACTAGGTGTGTAAGAAAGGACACTAAAGTCAAGATAGAGCAGACGTGGACTTGAAGAACAAAGCAAAGCTAATAGCCCAGTTGTTTTCATAGGAAAGGTGTAAGCCTGAGCTAGATAGTGCAGTGAGCAGAGGATGGGAATAGCAAAGTGAATCATTGATAGGAAGGAACAGGCAGGCATTTGGAAACAAGGGATGGCTAGAAGAATCAAAGTTCCCTCATTAAAATTTCCCTCCCAAGGGAGGTTATATAGTCTCCTAGAGCATTTTAAAATAGCTTTATTGAGATATAATTCACATACTGTACAAGTTACCCATTTAAAGTGTATGGCTTTTAGCATGTTTAGTCATTCAACCATCACCATTGCCACAGTCAGGTTTAGGACATTTTTATTATTCCACAAGAAACTCCATTCCCCTTAGTTACCACTTCTTTTTCTTTTCTTTTTTCTTTTTTTTTTTTTTTTTGGAGACAGTCTCACTCTGTTGCCTAGGCTGGAGTGCAGTGGCATGATCTTGGCTCACTGCAAGCTCCGCCTCCCAGGTTCAAGCTATCCTCCTGCCTCAGCCACCTAAGTAGCTAGGACTACAGGCACACGCCACCTGCCTAATTTTTGTATTTTTAGTTGAGACGGC
Organism: Macaca nemestrina; assembly: GCF_043159975.1. Lineage (NCBI taxonomy): Eukaryota > Metazoa > Chordata > Mammalia > Primates > Cercopithecidae > Macaca > Macaca nemestrina. Next base: position 103,568,841 of record NC_092139.1, on the reverse strand, counting down.
ATTTTGCCATGTTGACCAGGCTAGTCTTGAACTCCTGACCTCAAGTGATCTGCCCACCTCAGCCTCTGAATCTGCTGGGATTACAGGCGTGAGCCACTGCTCCCGGCCAATCATCACTTCTTAATTCCTCTATGCCCACTACTTCCCTAGCCCTATGCAACAAGTGGTCTCCACTTTTCCATAGATTTGCCTATTCTGTATATAGTTTATATAAATAGACTCAATAAAATATGTGGTCCCTTGTGTCTGGCTTCTTTCACTTAAAACAATGTTTTCACATAGTAGCACAATCCATGTTATAGCAGTACTTCATTTTTTAATTGCTAAATAATATGTGGATATACCACATCTTTATTTATTTATTTATTTATGGTGGGAAAACATGTTTTTATGTTGGGAAAAGAAAAGTGAAGAGAATGAGACAATAAATAAGGATTATTTCCCTTAACTTAAAATGGGAGGAATAGGTGACTACCATGAAAACCAAGCCCATCAGGCTTTCTTGAGGAATTACTGCTGAAGGCCTAGGTGACAGGACAGTTGGCATCTGCTGCTTCATGAATTGTTTGTAGCAGAGCGGCAGCTCTTTTGACCCGAACATGTGCAGTATTCAGGAGCTCATTGTGTAAATCTTGTGTGTTGGCCAGCACCATTGCCCCCTACAATACCTCATGGGGAACTGGAGAGGCCTTTGCTGATCTAATCTGGATACATTTCCCCCAGTTACTGCAGCTCTGGGTCCCCAGAGAGTCCTCTCTAAAGAGCTGCCAGTTTGTTGAGTGCTGGCATTTGTAAGATTATTTCTGACTATATGATTCGTCCAGTGGAGATGACACCCATTTGTGAGGTCCTGATCTATTAAGCAGAAATAGCAACCATCATTCCTGTGTTTTTGGAATGAATGCTGACTCTAAGGCCCCTGTATGTCTTTCTCAGCTGCAGAATTTGGAGGGCTCCTTTAGCAAGCAAACAATGCGCCCTTCTGGGTGCCAGGTGACTTGACTGTTGTTCTGTTGATTCCTGTTGCTTGCTTTCTTGATTTAATCTCCAAGGAGTGATATGGGTCAGGATGTAAGTCTTTTTAATTTGTACACCAGAAATGTTGTAGATGGTTTTCTACTTTGCCAGAACTTTCAGTCTAGTTTAGAGAGTGAATTGTAATCATTTGTCTTGATACCCTGGCCCTTTGGCATGTCAGCCCTAATACTGAAACAAGAACTCTGGGTAGAGGACGTCAGCTTGGCCCTCAGTTCCTGAGCCATTGAATGTCAGAGCTAGATTTAATCATATCACCCCTATTTTACATTTGGGGAAACTGAGTTCCAGAGAAGTTAGATGACTTACCAAAGCCATAGTCTTATTTTCTTATATCTCTTGCTAGTGGCAAAGCTGAGTCTGTGATATTGAGCCTTCATTCTCAGTTGAGTGCTTTTTTCCCAGTGCAGAGCTGTTTCCTGAAGGACATGTACTGTCATGACCAAGGAGTGGCCAAGCCCTGCTGTACTCCATCAGCAGTGCAGGCTTTAAGGTGTACTTGAGAGTTTGACAGATTGCAATTGTGATGATGAAAATTTATAGGAAAGAGCAAGAGCACTGGTTTGTGAGTTTGCGTGCCACTGACTCACAGAACCCAGCCCCTTCTGGCCTCCCCTTCCCCCAGCCTCCCGTGCAGTGCACTGTGTCCGGTGAGTATCTTCGTGACTATGTGATTATAATTCCTTGAGAGCCCCAGGCTATTTGCTAAAAAATAAATATGTGCTGCTACACTAACCTAACAAGCAGTCATCTTGTAGTTCCTGCTTGAAAATATTTGATCATGGTTGTCAGCTCTATGCCTGGTATAATTTTTGCCTAGTGTAATGTGAAGAGAAAAGATAAAAATAAAAATCCTTCTCTCACTGTGCATTTTGACTGTCCCCTCCTCTCATTCTTAGTGTACAGAATTCCAGAATGGGCCTTGCTTTCCAACATTTTCCTGTCCCGTGACCCTAACAGATCTCTTCAACATGACCCTCACTGCTGAGATAGATCTGAACCCAGCCCCTTCACAGTGGAACCCTTAAGCTGGGTAGTAGTGCCATACTGAGACCCCTTTCTGTACTTTCTCTTCCTCCCCTTCTTTTTTGTTGTGTCTTCCCCTACCAACATGAGCTCCTTTACAGGGAGAAGTTGTATCCTTCACTCTTTTCCCCCATCACCTAGCAGTTGCTCAACATAGTCATTAAATAAATTTTGGCATTCTCATGCTGTTTACCACTCATGATGGGATGGGTAAGGTGCACGAATGCTAATAAGGTTGTCAGGTGGCTGTGTTATTCCTTTATAGAAGTTGTTTTATGTTCCTTAATAATAATTTATAGTACCAGGTACTATTTACTGAATGCTTGCTATGCATCAAGTACTGTGTTAATGCAGATATGCACATACCATCCACTTTTCATTACTTTTTTTTTTTTTTTTAATTTTTCAGATAGAGTCTCTCTGTATCACCCAGGCTGGAGTGCAGTGGCGTGATCTCGGCTTGCTGCAAAACCTCTGCCTCCTGGGCTCAAGTGATCCTCCTGTCTCAGCCTCCCCAGTAGCTGGGATTACAGGCATGAGCCACCATTCTCAGCTAATTTTTGTATTTTTAGTAGAGACAGGGTTTCATCATGATGGCCAGGCTGGTCTCAAGCTTCTGACCTCAGGTGACACGCTCACCTCAGCCTCTCAAAGTGCTGGAATTACAAGCATGAGCCACCCCGGCCAGCCCACTCCTCATTACTATTAACAACCACTCTCCTGGCTGGGTGCGGTGGCTCGCGCCTGTAACTCCAGCACTTTGGGAGGCTGAGGCAGGCAGATCACATGAGGCTAGGCATTCAAGACCAGCCTGGCTAACATGGCGAAACCCCATCTCTACTAAAAATAAAAAAATTTGCCGGGTGTGGTGGCCCATGCCTGCAATCCCAACTACTTGGGAGGCTGAGGCACGACAATTGCTTGAATCCAGGAGGCAGAGGTTGTAGTGAGCCGAGATCACGCCTCTACACTCCAGCCTGAGCAAGAGTGAGACCCTGTCACAAACAAACACCCGTTCTCTCTGTAAGGTGGACAGTAGAAGCCATCTTTTACTAATGAAGAAACTGGGCTTTAGAGAAGTGCAAGTCACAGAGCTGGAAAGTGGTAAAACAGGCATTTAAATCAAGGTTGGCTTGATACTGAAGCCTGTGTTTTTAATAATCATACTGAACCTCATTGAGTAGTTAATTTGCTGAGCATTACTGTGAAAGAGAGCTAAGTCACTTATGTTCCCTAGGATTTATAAATGAGACATCTGTGTTAGCACAGGGCATTAGTAACATGATTTAGATTAAATTTGGCTTTGGGATTAAAGAATAGAGACAAAGAGGAGACATACGGAGCCTCTGCCACTTAACTTCCTGGGCTGATTTGCTTGTGTTCAGTATTGAGGAATCTTTCCTCTTTGAGTGAGTGTAGAGTGGTTTTGGGTCATTTGTAGTCTACACAGTTTCTGAGAGATGATCTGTCTGGCAATTCCAGATTATTTAGGATGGGCCTGGGAGAAGGTGTGGCTTACTCCTGCTTTCTGGGCCATATTAAGGTGAACTAGAGCTGATTCCTGTACTGGCTGAGGTTGTAAAAGGACTTCAAGTTTTAGTCATTCCGCAGGAGGCTTTCTCTTTGGTTTAACTGTAGTTCTTCATCCCTCACCCTGGTTTACATAATTGGGACTTTAAAATTTCATTGTGGCTGTAAGAACAAAGGGAATGCACTTTTCAGCAGCTGCTTACTGACCAGTCATGTGGAGTCCCTGTAGTGTACTCAGGGAGAGCAGCTGCCTCTCTGATTCTCTGCATAAAACCAAAGTATTTTGTTTATAGCTTTGAAATGGGAGAGAGAAACTTCTGAAGAAAAAAAGAGTTGTTTGGGGTAATAAGATTTTGAGGAGGCAGACCCTTCCTGCATTATCCCCTGGGGAAAGAATCTAGCTAGGATTGAAGGGCATTGCCTCAACTAATTTAGTTAAGTGGCCCCATCCTGGATTAATAACTTGGGCAGACTTCCCAATGGATTTGGCAGGGTATTGGGTTTCTTCCTCCCCAAACCTTCCCTTCTCTCTGCCCTGCACATGTGTGCTAACATAATTACAGAGAGTTACAAGGGGATGGGGCTCCTCTTAAAGGAGGTGGCTCAGAGGAGAGAATGTGATTGTGTAGTCCTGTCATGTTTCCGAAATGGCAGAGTTCGAGTAAAATGGTAGGGTGGAAGCAGGCAGGCTGGTTTCTCTCTGTAATGGCAAAGGGGGAGGAGGGTTGGTGGCAGTGTCGATTTCAAGCACCTAGAGCACACGAGCATTGGGTACTAATTTTGTGCTAGAGAAATATTAAACTGTCCTTTTGCATTTGTTTGTCCAGATTGCATTACTAAGGATCTGGTCATTACAGAACAACCTTTTTGATTAAGGTCAGAAGTTAACAGTTTTTCAAGTTTGGTGGTCAAGTGTTCAGAAATATTTCACAGATTTAGTTAAAAACCTGAGCAGATGTTTTTGCTGTTGTTTACCCCTGGGGATCGGGTGACATTCTTCTCCCTTTTCCTCTTCCCCACCCCTTTGGGAACCAACCAATCACATGGAGGAATGGATTTCAGTGCCTAAGGAGTCAGCCAACTCCGGAGCCCTAGCTGAGACTGAACGTTAACTCTTAGGTATCTGAATCACAGGGAATGGCGGACATTGCGGTTAGCTTGTTTTCTTGTTTGCATCTACTCTCAGAGCCCATCCCTAAGGGATTGTTCCTAATGAGGCAAGGTACATTGCACTGAACTTGAAGGAACTGGCTTTTAGCCCCAGTTCTGCCAGTAACTAGTATTGCAACCTCGGAAAAGTTGTTTTCTCTTTTTGGACTTGCTTCTCTTTATGCAAGTGGAGGAAAAGGAGAAAATGAGCATGTATGGCATATCACTATATATTCCAGGGGCGTTTTATCGCTAGCCTGAGGTTTAGGGGAAAAGCATTTAACCTGTATTGAGTGCCTATTCTGAAGCAGTTTGTTTATTTGTTACCTTATTAAATTCTTATGACTCTGCAGGGCAAATGCTGTTAACCCAATTGTATAGATGAGAAAAGTGTAGGCTAGAGAGGCTGTCCAACTTGCCCAAGGTCACTTAGCTAGGAAGGCCCATCTGGCTCTAATGCCCAGACTCTTCCATTCCACTAGGCTGGCTAAAAAAGCCCTAGAAGTCCTGCCAGCATTTTCACTCTAATGTTCTGAAAGCTTTAACTCCTTCACGGCTTTTAGTCCTGCCCTGTAGGAGGACCAAACATTACTCTCTCCTTTTTCACAGCCCTGCTACTAGAGCAAGTAAATGACTTAGGGATTCCTCCATTACCTGAAAGCAACAAAAGAAGGTGGTGCCGCAGTCAGTTGTCTCCTTCCTCCATAAAGAAATTCCCATCGTTTATAGCCAGCTCTGCCCACCCCTTCCTCATGCCCATTTTCTCAGACAGGCAGATACTGCCTTTTCTCTTTCCCTTTGGCTTGTGATTGTCAGGTAAATATCCCTGGTTTGAGGGAGGAGCAGAATTTTGATTAGGTTAAAAAATTATCTTTACCCATAGCCTTTCTATGACATAGATACTACAATATTGGGTTTATCCCTATGTGGAATTTCTATGATATCTATATCTATAAATCTATATCTGTAGATTAGAATCTGTATCTATAAATCTATGTAGATTTCTACATACAGATTTATGTAGAAACTCTAGGTAGGAGTAAACCATATATATATATATGTATATCTCTCTATATATACACACATACATATACACACATATAGTGATATAATTTTATATATATCTAAAAGAAATAACAGGATATATATATCCTGTTAGGTGCTCCCTTAAAGAGCTTTTTTTGCTTGTAAATTATCCTAGCCATCTGATTTAATAGATACACCTTACCCAAGAGAACACTTTGTGTTTCTCTTCCTGCAGATCTTACTTTTTTTACTTTTTAAAAATAGAGACAGAGTCTCACTATGTTGCTCAGGCTGATCTTGAACTTGTGGGCTTGAGCAATCTTCCTTTCCGCCTCCGCCTCCCAAAGTGCTGGGATTATAGGCGTTAGCCACTGCAACTGACCAGGGTTTACTTTTAAATTCATAGACAAAATAGCTTTTTAAAGGTGAGTTCTTATTGATATTTTGTTGCTTCCAATTTTTAAAAAATTACAGTAGAAACCCTAAAATGTCAGATTTGCCGATAAATCATTTTCTATCATTTGTTGTGGGCTAAGAAAAATGACAATAGACAAAACCATTAACAATTGAAATTTATTAAGAGAGGCACTGGCCTAGGTGTTTTATGTACATTATTTCTAATTTTCATCTTAATTCTGCATTTGTTGATTACATAACAGGTTAAGAGGGGTTAAAGTACTTGCTCAAGGTCACTGCTAATGAATGGTGATTTGGCAATTTGATTGTAGGTCTGTTTCACTTTCAAACCTCACTTCTTTCTTCAGTGCCATGCTGCCTCTGGGATATGATCTTGAGAGTTTTATTTGATCATCCATGATCATGCCTCAGCTCAGATCACCCCAGAAAACCCATATGTCTTCTTTTAAAAAGGGAAATACATCTTATGTGATAAATTTAACAACTGAGAAAAAATTAAGAGAAGTATTTCCTGGTGTTTGCCAACTTTTACAATCAGTAACTTTTACTGGTGTTTATTTTGAATTATTTTTGTTAAAGTTTAGATCCATCCCTTGTTTTAAGTGAAAATGCTAAGTAGCTACTCATCCTCAGGTACTGGAGAGCTTAGGGTATTTCACTGTGAATTGGGGTGGACAGGAAGAGGTAGGCCTTAAAGGTTAATAAGATATAGGTAGATGGAAAAAGTGGAAGACTTTTCTTGGGGTGAGGAAATGTATTGCTTGCTCTTATCACTCGGTACATCCTGTGTTCACACCATGTCTTTTAGCTCCTGAGAATGTTGATGGGAATCTAATGAAAGATGGGTTGGTATTAATTAATGCTCATGTTCTTCTCCCTTCCTCTCTTCAGGAGTTGCTTGTGATTTAGCTCTGCCGCACGTTGTGTTGGGCTTTCCCAGTGGTGTGCTCTGAGAGATTCATATAAGAGAAGTATACATAGTACACTGTTTCTGCCATCCAGATCACCTCAACAAATATTTCCATAATGTTTATTATGTGCCTGTTATGTGCTAGTCAGTTGGCATGACCAACTGGTGATGCTGAGATGAGTAAGATGTGTCATTGCCCACTAGGCCTTTACATTTGAATAGAATTTGCAGTCTCATTCAGGATACAAGACCTGCAAACATGGAATTAGCAAAAAATAAGTATATATTTAAGATTTAAACAAAAAAATGAGTGAACCAAGACCAGCAAATGTTATTGGGGTTCAGAGATGAAAGGGGTTAGGATTTGCCGGAGCAGTAAAAACAGGATTCATTAACAGTTTTATCCAGAGTATGGAGTGGGGAAGGGCTGGGGTGAGATGAGATATGGGTCTTGCCACTGCTAATGAAAGGAAATTGAAAATGGCTCATTGGATTAGAATAAGACACTTATACCTTCTAAAATTGTTGATGGAGTCATAGGCAGAGATTGGGAAGGGGAGATTCCACCAATTAGCATTTTAAGTGAGGAGTGTAAAGATACCAGTAGCTAATGTAAACAACACCAATAAGAACAACTTAATCCCTGATATCACAATTTTTAGGAAAAATTTCTTATATTTATTTATAGTTTGGCTCCCTTGATTAGCTTTCCTTTGATTAGAGAATGTAGTATCCTCTGTATTAAAATAACTTTACTCTTGTTGGATTTTTAAAAGATGCAAAATCAGACACCGATTAAGACACCAGTAGGCCTTATTGCCATTTCCATTTCCCATATGCATTGATTACTGTGTAGCAGTATTCCTGATGATTGTTGAATATTTATGAGGTTCTCTCCCAAAAAAGCCCACCAAGTGAAGAACTCCTATCTTTCATTTTTTAAGTTCCTGAAAATTACCTAAAACTCTTCTGTAGAAGATGGCTTTTACAAAGGAGATTCTTTCCTTCTCCCTTCCCCCAACCCATAGTAGCTTAACTTAAGTACCGGGTGGAGATAAAGATAAATGTGGGAAACTTCAGGATGAAAGGAACATTATTAGAGACCAGAGAAGTCCAGGGAGGTCATATCAGGCTTAAAGTGGAAACTATGTTACAACCTAAGCAAGGAGCAACTGATAGGTCTATAAATAGGGTTTTATCTCCTCCTAGAAAATTTTTGGCATGGTTGTAGCTTTCCATGTGGGGGACTATTATATTTACTAAAAATAAACCGTTTCAAAAAGAATTAAAATAAGTCCCACTGAACTCATTTATGTTATTAAAAGTAAAGTCATAGCCTGAAAATAAGTTTATAGAGTTTGGCATGTACTAATTTTTAGGAACATTTTGATATTGCAGCCATTGCTTAGATGTGGGATAGAATGGTCTAGCCCAGTGGATTTGTTTGGATTAAAATAGATTACCTTCTCAGAAAATAATGTTATTTCAACTTTTTTCCTGCTAGTTCAGAAGTCCCTCAACCTCCTTTGTGTGCATTCAGACTCATAAGTTGGCATTACAAGTGAATCATCGAGGGAAGTGGCAGTAGTTCTAATTCTCCAGGAATCTCACACAGTAAAGCTGCTTGGATATGGCTATTCAGAACAGAAAGATATAGAAATGGGCAGTGGTATCCCTTCCACTGGTATTCCTTCTGGGAAACAAAAACCCTTAAGCTGTCTGAGTCTGTTTCTCACACTTCTGTTATCCTGATTGTAGCCCTTTAAATTGTGGAGCAAATTCTTGGCATCTGTCTGCCTGTCAGCTAGCTAATCTCTGACACCCCTGGATAGCTTGTTTTCTTCCTATGAGTATATGTGAAATTTGTAAAAAAGCATCTATTAATTTACATATCCTGTTTGCAGTTTACGAAAATTCAAATTGGGCAAACAGTAAAATTGCTTGAAGCGTGTTTCTCAAAGTTAATTTGACCATAGAGTACTTTTCAAAATATAATGAATTGAACCACACGGCACCAGTATGACTCATGTACAATGTGTGTGTGGATTAAAGTCACCAGAAGTAGTGTAAAAAGATGAATTAATGGCTTCAAGAAGTGACTTCATTGGCTTTTTTTCAAACTTTAAACACATTTGGAGAAGTTAAATCATTTTAAGTACAAAAGTTAAAGAGATTCAGTTATAGTTTGTTTAACGAGCAAAAAATCATGACTTTGTTGAAATTATGATTATCAGTCATCAAAATAGATTACATTTGTATTGTCTGTGCCTTTGGATACAGGTTAAAAATCATCTTCTTTTTCTGCTTAAAAAGAAAGTAAGGCCTGGCACAGTGGCTAATGCCTGTAATCCCAGCACTTTGGGAGGCCGGGGTGGGTGGATCACCTAAAGTCAGGAGTTCGAGACTAGCCTGGCCAACATGGCAAAACCCGTCTCTATTAAAAATACAAAAAAATTAGCCAGGTATGTTGGCTTGTGCCTGTAATCCCAGCTACCCAGGAGGCTGAAGCAGGAGAATTGCTTGAATCTGGGAGGCAGAGGTTGCAGTGAGCCGAGATTGTGCCACTGCACTCCAACAGGGGAACTCCCATGTTATCCTTATTTCTAGAAGACATTGCTCAGAGACATTGCACTTTTCATGATAGATTGTTGCATACTAAGTAGAAACTATATTTGTATTTAGTATTTTTCTTTTGAATGAAGAAAAATATTGCCAGCATTACTTTTAAAATTGTTGTACTACCTTTTGAAACCTTGTAAAATGCCAAAACAGGGTTATATATTTCAAGTGTATCTGACTTCCTAATTACTTTAAACCTTTTACTGCTGTTTTTCTTTTTCTCCCCTTACAACCTGTCAATTCCCTTCTTCCCCCCATACTTTAAAGAAGGAAACTGAAATTCCTGATGTAATGTATATTTTTTCATATATATGTTTAAGAGACTGGGTTTTGCTATGTGGCTTAGCCTGGTCTCAGATTCTTGGCCCCAAGCGATCCTCTCACCTTGGCCTCTTGAGCAGCTTCAACTAGAAGCATGAGCCACCACTGCACCAAACCTGATGCAATGATTTTCTGAAAGATAGTGAGATGAGAAATTGGGTGAAAGAGACTTGGCAAGTTCACTGAATTCCTTGAGCCCCAAACCCAAGTTTCTGCCTATTTAATAGCTTTCATCTAGTATTTTTTGTTTTGTGATTCATATTTACCAGTTGGCTACTGTGGTGGTAATTGTAATGATAACGATAGTATATAATGGTCTGTTTACATCATAGTTTAACATACAGATGTTGAACTATCCACAACTTAGAATGGTTCGACTTAACAGTTTTCTGACTTTACAATGGCACAAAAGCAGTACACATTCAATAGAAACCAATGTTCATTCAGTAGAAACCGTCCGAGTACCCATTTTTTCACTTTTATTACAATATTCAGTAAATTACATGAGATATTCAACACTTTATTATAAAATAGGCATTGTGTTAAATGATTTTACCCAACTGTAACCTAATGTAAGTGTTCTGAGCATGTTTAAGGTAGGCTAGGCTAAGCTATGATGTTTGGTAGGTTAGGTGTGTTAATGCATTTTTGACTTACTGTATTTTCAACTTACGATGAGTTTATAGGGACAAACTCCCATTGTAAGTTGAAGAACATTTGTTCTCTATTTGGGTTTGACAATGTCCCTGTGATGTAGGCATTATTAACTCCATTTTGCAGATGAAGAAACTGAGAGTGTCCATATTTGACTTTTTCTCATTATATGAATTCAAGAATGGTTAAGTTAAAATTTTATTTCTATCATTTTGGTGTGGAATAGTTATGGATAGTAGATCAGAGTGGATCAGAGTGATTCACCAGTTGACTTTTTGGCCTAAACTTCCTGCCTAGACATTTCAAGATTCTTTGACAGTCTCCTGTCGTGGTCATCAAGTTTGCACACTGTTGATGTGCATAAAGCTTTCTGTTTCAAGTGAAATTTAGTTTTGGGCAGGGCATGGTGGCTCACACCTGTAATTCCAGCACTTTGGGAGGTCAAGGCAGACAGATCCCTTAAGGTCAGAAGTTCAAGATCAGTCTGGCCAACGTGACAAAAACCCGTCTCCACTAAAAATACAAAAATTAGGCCAGGCGCGGTGGCTCAAGCCTGTAATCCTAGCAGTTTGGGAGGTTGAGACGGGCGGATCATGAGGTCAGGAGATCGAGACCATCCTGGCTAACACGGTGAAACCCTGTCTCTACTAAAAAAAATACAAAAAACTAGCTGGGCGAGGTGGCGGGCGCCTGTAGTCCCAGCTACTTGGGAGGCTGAGGCACGAGAATGGCATAAACCCGGGAGGCGGAGTTTGCAGTGAGCTGAGATCCGGCCACTGCACTCCAGCCTGGGTGACAGAGCGAGACTCTGTCTCAAAAAACAAAACAAAACAAAACAAAAATTAGCTGGGTATGGTGGTGGGCGCCTGTAATCCCAGCTACTTGGGAGACTGAGCACAAGAGTCACTTGAATCCGGGAGGTGAAGCTTGCAGTGAGCCAGAATCATGCCACTGCATTCCAGCCTGGGTAACAGAGCGAGAGACTCCGTCTCAAAAAAAAGAAAAAAAATTGTAAGTTAAAGTAAAATAATTTATTGTTGAAAACATTTAGGATTAAGTTCATCTGCATATAACAGTCTCCTCTTCCCCATACAGTCTTAAACAAGAGAGAGATTCATTTGTCTTTCATGAAAAAGAAGTCTGGAATTAGGCAGTCCAGGATGATATGGTGCTCTCTGGTTACCAAGGATCTAAGATCCTTACTGCTGTTTGCTTCTCTGACTGTAGGATGGGCCTAGATGATTGCTAACCTTCAGCCATCATTTCCCCCTTTCCACAAAGCAGTTTGAGAGGAAGAAAAGAGGGGTATCCCTTCCCCTACCTAAGAAAACTTCCAGGAAGTTCCACATGACATTTCTGCTTATATCTCATTGGTCGGAATTAGTCTTAGGGCCATACGTAGCTGTAGTGGAGGATGGAAGATGTAGTCCTTTTCTGGTGAAGCGTGTATAGTAATATGCTAAAATGAAAACTGGGGTTTTGTTACTAAGGAAGAAGGGAAGAGAGGATATTGGGAAACCACTAGCATTCTCAGCTCCAGGGCCTATCAGAGTGACCCAACCTTATTTCCCACATGATGTAGAAGACTATTCTGTGGCTTCCCTGGGAGATTTTCAATGAGTCTTTGCCATGTTTTCCAACAAGATGATTTTTTTCTTGAAATGTATATACCTTTATACCTTTATGCAAAGTTTTTTAAAATTATTATTATTTTTTTATTTTTATTTTTTATTTTTGAGATGGAGTCTCACCCTGTCGCCCAGGCTGGAGTGCAGTGGCGCCATCTCGGCTCACTGCAAGCTCCGCCTCCCGGGTTCTCGCCATTCTCCTGCCTCAGACTCCTGAGTAGCTGGGACTACAGGCGCCCGCCACCTTGCCTGGCTAGTTTTTTGTATTTTTTTTTAGTAGAGACGGGGTTTCACCGTGTTAGCCAGGATGGTCTCGATCTCCTGACCTCGTGATCCGCCTGCCTCGGCCTCCCAAACTGCTGGAATTACAGGCGTGAGCCACTGCGCCCGGCCTGTGCAAATATTTTTTAAAAACTGAATAATACAAGATTATGATAAGGATCACTGCAGTTCCCATTTTAAGATCAACTTTGAGTTTTTTTCCAAAATTGATTAGTTTGTTGGAAATGGAGATTCAAATGGTATAGAATGAGTTTTTTGTTTTTGTTTGTTTTTTTGATGGGGGGGGGACAGAGTCTTGCTCTGTCGGCCAGGCTGGGATGCAGTGGCGTGATCTTGGCTCACTGCAGCCTCCACCTCCTGGGTTCAAGCAATTCTTGTGACTCAACCACCCGAGTAGCTGGGCTAACAGGTGTGCGCCACCATGCCTGGCTAATTTTTGTATTTTGGGTAGAGATGGGGTTTCACTCTGTTGGCCAGGCTGACCTCCTGACCTGAAGAGATCTGCCCACCTCGGCCCCACAAAGCACTGGGATTACAGACATGAGCCACTATGCCAGGCCATAGAATGAGGTTTTAAGTAAGAATAAAGTCTGTGTGAAATATTTAAATATCTGACCATTGGTAAAGGAAAAAGTGTGATTTTTTTTTTCTTTAGTTTTTTGAAGCCTGGGTAAGTCATTAGATTATACATTTTTGGGGGATAGAGAACTAGCTTTTCTAAAATGTATGATTATTGTTTTTTGAATAAATAACATTTATATAAGTTAATATTTTAAAAGTACAAAATGGTCATGTTGTGAAAAGTTGTTCTCCCATTCCTGTCTTGAGTTCCCAGTGTCTTTCCCCTACAGGCATTGGGTGTTTTTTCTTCTTGTGTATAATTCCTCCCTTTCTCTTTTCCTCCCATTTAAAAAACCACTGGTTTTAAAACCATTGCTAAACCTTTCTTTTTTCACTTAATGGCATATGCAGTACGCATGGCTTAATGATAAGGATACATTTTGAGAAATGTGTTGTTAGGTGACTTCATTGTGAAAACGTAATAGAATGTGAAAACTTACACAAACCTAGATGTATACCTGACTATGTATCATATATGGTACAGCCTAATGCCTTTAGGCTGCAAACCAATACAGCATGTTACTCTACTGAATACTGTAGGCAATTGTAACACAATGGCAAATATTTGTGTATTTAAACATATCTAAGCATGGAAAAGGCACAGTAAAAATATGATATAATCTTATGGGACCACCATGGCATATGTGTTCCATCATTGACTGAAACATTGTTAGGCAGTGCATGACTCTATTAGAGTATTTCATAATGGTATTTTAACAGCTTCCTCATCCCCCTCCCCCAAGGCTATACTGTTCAGTGTTTCACTGTATGGGTAAGCCATAATTCATTAAACAGAAGAGTCTTGTCTTACTTCCATATCTGTACCTGCTCTGTAAACAGCATTCATTCATATTCAAGGAACTGAACTCTTGAATCTGTACAGAATATTTCTCTTCTTGATGACTGAGTATCCCGACTAGCTGAGAGGATTTTCCCTTCTTTGAGGACCAAGATATTTAAGATTCAGTCATTTCAGAAATAAATCCTTCTAAATTGTGTTGTGTAACTATAAAATTTATTTCTTCTTAACAGTAACATAGTGGGCATTTTTAAATGGTTTTAGCACAGTTATCAGCATCAGTATTGTTTAGGAATATAAAAGAGTAATATTTCAGGAGGTTTTGCTGGTTTTGCCTTACTAAGTGACACCATTTTGACGTATATCATCTATCTATTTTACCTGCTTTTTAGATTTTTTTTCTCTTCATCTTTCTTGTTTCCTATGTTGGCTGCCTCTAACGTAGTATTCCTTTATCCTCTGCTACTTATTCCCCACTGCTTCCCAGTCCCCTTTCTTAATTTGCTTTGTAAATTTTTGGTGGAAAATTAGCTAGATAAGCAGGACAGAAATATTTCTAAAATAAAAATAAATAGATTCAGAGAGAAGGTCTGATGGAGTTTCCTGCTGATGAAAACTTTGGAATGAATGTTTTGGAATTCTGAATACTTAGAGGGCCTTTTTGCTTCCTGGTTATTATGGTGTTCTAGGACAGCTCTGTCTAATGGAACTCTCTGTGATGATAGAAATGTTTTATGTCTGCCCTATCCATTATGATAGCCACTGTCCTCACGTGACTCTTGAGCACTTGACATGTGGCTAGTATTAACTAACTGAAATTTTAATTTTAATTAAGTTAAATTCACATAACCACATATGACAACTGGCTGCGTGTTAGACGACATAGTTTTAGACTGTAGTTAACTAACTTATATACAGCAAGTTTGATTAGAGGAGAGCTTGAACTGGGATACTATTATTTTGTTGTGCTGAGAAGAATAAATTTATAGTTTTGGAAGGGAGACAGTTTGGAATGTAGATTATCAGGATTATCAGATTAGCTTAAAGTAAATGATTAAATTGGAACTCCTTTTTCATATTGACATTATGATTATTTCAAAGCGTAGCATTCTAAAGCCATTGATACCAGCATTTATTTGTGGTTTGTATCTGTGGCAAAGCTGTGAGTCCTTTTGGTAACTAGGGTGAAATTAGTAGCACTCTAACTTTATTTATAGGACTTGGTTAGACAGTTGCCTGAGTGCCAGAAACTCCTACAAATAACTTTGACCTTCCCTAACAAAAAGTCAAAGGATAAAACGTTTCATAGTAGAAGATCTCAGTTGTATCTGTCATACACAAAACATTTTCTAATGAAGAAACCTGTAACAAAAAAATGCATAAATAATTAAAGATTTGGTAACTGCTAGGAAGAAAATAAACAGGGCACAGTGGAAGAGAGTATAGGCTTGTGGGGAAAGACCTCCAACTAGATAGAGTAGTCTGGAGAGTTTTATTTGAGGAAGTGATATTTAAGCTGAGATCTAAGAGAGAAGAAGGAGCCTGTCTTGCAAATAATGAAGCTGGAATGAGGAGGGATTTCAGAAAGAGGGAATGAAGGGGTGTGGGGGAGAGGAATTGACACAAGATCAGTGTCTTTAGAACTGATTGAGAGGAGATACAGTATGAAGTGAGATTGGAGAAGTGGGCACCTAGCAGATCGTGTAGGACCTTAAAGACCATCATAAGGAGTTTGGAAAGAAAAAAAATGTAATGTGATGCCTGCCGGAGAAGCAGGAGAGTGATATGATCTGGTGTTTGTTTTACAAACTTTCTCTGGCTGCTGTGTGATGAGTGTTTTGGAAGGGAGCAACAATGGAAATGGGGGAACTAGTGTGATATTCAGGAAAGAGATGATGGTGGCTTGGGTTAAGGTGGTGGCAGTGGAGATCAAGTGAAGTCACACACACACAGAACTTGCTATATAGGTTGGATGTGAAGGATGAGGGTAAGGGAAGGGTTTCTGGCTTTCATAATTGTCAGGTAGTACCAGGGGACTTCAAGGGTGGTGATGGTGGAGAATTAAGGACCAGTTTTGGGCATGTTGAGTTTGACATGCTTGTGTGACAGCTAAGTAGTCATATTGGAGCGTGGGAAGAGGTCTCTGCTGGGGGTGTAACTTGGTAGTTACTGACAAGTTGATGGTATGTGAAGTAATGGGAATGGATGAGACAACTTCTAGAGAGAAGATGACTCAGGATTGAACCCCTAGGAACACTTACCTTTTAGAGGTCTGTCGAGGGAGAAGCCATAAAAAGATACTGAAACAGTAGCCAGTGATGCATGAAAAAAACCAAAAAGACGACATTGTAGTATCTCAGAAGCTAGAAGAAGAGAATGTTTTAAGAAGGTTGTCAGCTGGCCGGGCGCGGTGGCTCAAGCCTGTAATCCCAGCACTTTGGGAGGCCGAGACGGGCAGATCACGAGGTCAGGAGATCGAGACCATCCTGGCTAACACGGTGAAACCCCGTCTCTACTAAAAAATACAAAAAACTAGCCGGGCGAGGTGGCACGCGCCTGTAGTCCCAGCTACTCGGGAGGCTGAGGCAGGAGAATGGCGTGAACCCGGGAGGCGGAGCTCGCAGTGAGCTGAGATCTGGCCACAGCACTCCAGCCTGGGTGACAGAGCCAGACTCCGTCTCAAAAAAAAAAAAAAAGAAGGTTGTCAGCTTTGTTGAATCCTGCTAAGAGGTCAGATAAATGGGGAAGTAGTAGACCTTGATAAATTGATTTAATGGAGTGGAGGGCTTGGAAACTTTGTTTTGAGTAGACTGAAGAATATGAGAGGTGAAAAAATTGAGACAGGTACAGCCAACAACTTTTTCAAGACAATTTACCCTGAAGTGGTGAGCAGGGAAATAGCAGGTAGCTGGAGGGAGATGAGGGGTCAAAGGAGAACTTTAAAAAGTTAGGGTTCATTTAATCATTTACTTATTATAGGACATTAGATTTAGTGGTAAGAAGATACTGTCTGAATGCTTCTCATTTAAAATTACATACTTAGATAGAAAATTAGCTAAGAGGTTGTGTGTAGTGGCAGAAAATTAGCTAAGAGGTTGTGTATAGTGGCTCATGGCTGTAATCCCAGCATTTTGGGAGGTTGGGGCAGGAGGATTGCTTGAACCCAGGAGTTCAAGACTAGTCTGGGCAACATAGTGAGACCCGCCCCTTCTCTAATTTTTTTTTTTTTTTTTTAGCTGGAGTGGTGGCATGTGCTTGTATCCCAGCCACTTGGGAGGCTGACGTGGGAGAAGAGTTTGAAATAGTTTGAGCCCAGGAGGTCAAGGCTGCAGTGAGCCACGATGCCCCCACTGCACTCCAGCCTGGGCAACAGAGTGAGATCCTGTCTCAAAACAAACAGACAAAAAATACAATAAGAAAATTAGCTGAGAGTAGGTGGTGAAGAGCGAATGAGAGAGGTTTGAGGAGAAGCAAGAAATAGTCATTTTGGGGAGTAGGAAAGCTTTCAAGGGCAGCTTTGGTGGATTGCTTGGCATCGTTGAGTGTCCATTTGAGGTTTGTGATCATGAATATATAGTGAAGTCAGTCAGCTTGGTTGTGTGATTTTTCTTCAGCAACATTCAGCTGATTGGGCACAGGCACTAGAAAAGGCAGACAATTGGATTTAACCGGGATTGGAGTTTTGTCAGATGGCAGTGATGGAGAGGACAAATGATTGAGGGTATTTGCAAGGGAGAGATTGTAATTCTGGAACACAGCATCAAAATTGGACAAAGTGGGTGCAGAACCGGAGTGGGTAGGTAATGAAAAAGTGGTTGGGATGGTAGGACTTCATGAGGTCAAAAATTGTAGGGAGGGGATACCAGAGAAAGTTAGTTAGAAGTAAGGGAAGTTCTTTGAGAGTATAATTGAAACGTAATAAAGAAAGATGAGTCTTTTAAGATAATGCAGCTTTCTTTTCTTTTCTTTCTTTTTTTTTTTTTTTGTAACAGAGAGTCTCACTCTATGGCCCAGGCTGGAGTGCAGTGGTGCAATCTCAGCTGACTGCAACCTCTGCCTCTAGGGTTCAAGCGATTCTCCTGCCTCAGCCTCCTGAGTAGCTGAGACTACAGATTTACCACCACACCTGGCTAATGTTTGTATTTTCAGCAGAGACAGGGTTTATCAAGCTGGTCTTGAACTCCAGACTTCAAGTGATCCACCTGCCTCAGCCTCCCAAATTGCTGGGATTATGGGTGTGAGCCACCGCGCCCAGTCAAGATAATGCAGTTTTCTGTTTTAGGGATAGTAGCTCTGGGTTTCCTAATAACTGGGAGTAAGAGCTCTAACAAATCACTTATTTGCCTTTCCCAAGAGGCTAATTTTGAGATGGACCCCTTTCTCCATGTATACATCTAGAGCTTAGTTTAGACATTATAGAAGGTAACCACTATTCATAGAAGTTTCTGGGTCTGTTCTCTTAATGACATCAGTAGTAGCAGTGTTTTGGCCAGTGCACATGTACAGTATGTGTACACCAACTCCCAAACCCTATCTCTGTCATTTGTTGTTGTTTTTTACTTTTTTCTTGAGATGAGAGTTTTACTATGTTGCCCAGGCTGGTCTCAAACTCCTGGGCTCAATCAAACCTCCCACCTCAGCCTCCTGAGAAGCTAGGATTACAGGCTAACACAACCACACCTAGCTTCATTTGTTATTTAAAGTCTTGGTAATGGGCAGAGGTAGAGTGCAAGGTTATATCCAAGGTAAGTTTTTCAGTGATTTCTTCCAGTCTTGATTCAGTTTTGTCAGTGAATAGGTATGGTTTAGTGGAAACGATCTTGGAGTCTTAAAAACCAACGTTGAACTTTTGGCTCTTTATTCACTAGCTGTGAGACCATGAGTGTATTATGTTACCACTTTGAGCCTCAATTTCCTTTGATCTGTGAAAAAGATAATAGGGCCTATCTTACAGAGGTATTGTGAAGATGCAATGAGATAATGCATGCAAAGTTGTGGCACATAATATGCTCTGAGTAAATAGTAGCTGCTGGTGGTGTTATATTGAAATCAGCAAGTAGGAATGTTCACTGTTTTGTCTTCCACGGTGGTTTACATCCTCTAACTGGAAAGTGGCAGCCATATCTACCCCTTCTCCCATGAGTCTCTACTGCTGCATGTGGCCAGTGCCTCTGTCTAGACCAGCTTCTCAGATTTCAGTGTGCCTGAGAATTACCTGGGGCTTTTGTTATCATTTGATTTTGATTTTGTAAGTCTAGGGTGGGGCCTGAGATTCTTCAAATCTAAGGAGTTTCCAGTTGATGCTCATTCTGCTGATGCTGGTCCATGTGTCACATTTGAGTAGCAGAATTCTATTAGAGATTGCCCTGTGGGAATCCCTGCTATTTTAAGCTGAGAGGAAGTGAGGGAAAAAGAGCCTCATTCTTTCAGCTTTTTTTTTTTTTTTTTTTTTTTTTAGTCAGATTCATAGACAATACTCATACATCTCATTTCTCTAGCTCGGTGTTGTTTTGGTGAGTCTGTATTGTCTCTACCAGTCCAGGAAGTGATAGGAATATAAACTATGTATAGAGGGTTGCCTCAGATTTCTTATGAAAAATTTTTAGTGCTTGATTTTTCAGGTACATTTTTGAGAAATTGTGCTAGCTCCCCCGGTATACCTACTTCCCCCCACTATCCTCTTATAACCACAGAGAAACTCGTGTAAAACAAGTAGCCTCCCAGCCTGGCCAACATGGTGAAACCCGGCCTCTACTAAAAATACAAAAATAGCTGGGTGTGGTGGCGGGCACCTGTAATCCCAGCTACTTGGGAGACTGAGACAGGAGAATCACTTGAACCCGGGAGGCAGAGGTTGCAGTGAGCTGAGATCATGCCACTGCACTCCAACCTGGGTCACAGAGTGAGACTCCATCTCAAAAACAAACAAAACAAGTAGCCTCTTGAATTGTTGGAGTCAGAGGCAGAGAATCTAAAATGTGGCTCCAAACCCTTTCTGCCCACAAGACTCACATTACAAAATCCAGCATTTTTGAGATGTAAGAATTCAGGGTGCAAGGTTGGAATTATTGGCAATACTCATATTGCTGTCTCAGATTATCTGATTTTTCTTTCTCAGAAGCAAGCATGTCAGAAACTTCCTCGTGGGCCCTCCTCAGAAGACTTTCTTCAGTGCTCAAATGGACACATTCTCTCCTCTGAACTCACAGACAGTGTGATAAGCTATCAGTCACAAAGTCTGATAACATGCTCTCCTGATAGAATGAAGTGTGTAGGCATCTTAATCTCTGGATGATTCTTTTTAGAGTCTCTTTATAGTGTAGAGTTTTTACACCTTTTTGTCTCTTAATGTGAATTGTACATAGTTACAAAAGCATAGCTTTCCTTATTTGACTTTGATAATTGGAAAGAAATTTTTTTCTTCTCCTGCCACTTTGTTCCCCTTTTTTTCTTTCTTGGTTTTTTTTTTTTTCCTTTTTTTTAAAGGTAGAAAAATGTGAACATGCAGGAGCATGAATGAAAAAGATAGCTTCCCTGTGGGTTTTTGGTTTTTGTATGTATTCATAAAGGAAACGTACAGAAGAGTTTTATTTCTAACCAGACTGACCACCTAATTTTAAAGATTATAATCAGAAAAGGAATGGATGCATTTACAATAGGAATTTACAAGCCCTTCCTGTGGTTCCAAAAAAGTTTATGATGGTTCCACCCATGGGAGTTTTAGAGGTAGTTTTCAGAGTTTTTGTGACATATTTAAACTTTTCTTTATTTTGAGGGTTTCTTTTCTTGGTATTTTTCTCCTGCTTTGCTGCAGGGTATGTGTTTTATCTTTATTTTATTTTATTTTAGAGACAGAGTTTTGCTCTCATTGCTCAGGCTGGAGTGCGATGGCTGGATCTCGGCTCACCACAACCTCTGCTTCCCGAGTTCAAGCAATTCTCCTGCCTCAGGCTCCTGAGTAGCTGGGATTACAGGCATGCGCCACCATGCCCAGCTAATTTTTGTATTTTTAGTAGAGACAGGGTTTCTTATGTTGGTTAGGCTGGTCTCGACCTCAGGTGATCTGCCTGCCTCGACCTCCCAAAGTGTTGGGATTATAGACGTGAGCCACCGTGCCCAACCTTTTATCTTTATCCTATCCCAAACTTGATTAAAAGATAACACTATAAAGTTACAGTATGAAGATCCAGAATTTCATTATATTTATTTTATTGATACTTGGTTGAGAATGAATGACTGCCAGTGGTCATGGTGGCTCATGACTGTAATCCCACACTTTGGGAGGCCCAGGCAGGTGGATCACTTGAGGTCAGGAGTTTGAGACCAACCTGGGCAACATAGTGAAACCCCGTCTCTACCAAAAATACAACAAAATTAGCCAGGCATGGTGGCGTGCGCCTGTGGTCCCAGCTACTCTGGAGTCTGAGGTGGGAGGATCACTTGAGCCTGGGAGGCAGAGGTTGCGATGAGCTACGATCACGCCGCTGCACTGCAGCCTCTGGGCTACAGAGTGAGACCTGTCTCAAAAAACAAAAAACAAAAAAACAAAAAAGAAAACAAAAAAAGGATTGTGGGAGAAGATGGTGGCTGCTGCACATTCCTGGGTTCCCGGGCCCTGCCAATGTCATGTTCTGCCATTACTGCAATAGCCACATCTGTGTGTCACGGCCCACTCCATTGCCAGCTTCATCATGCCCTCATACCTCATGAGGTGGACGTTCCTCAGTCAGTGGGATCGTGGCCTCTGTGTTTGGAGCAACAGGATTCCTGGGCCAATGTGTTGTCAACCACCTTGGACGCATGGGGTCACAGGTGATCATTCCCTATCGGTGTGATACGTATGACATCATGCACCTTCATCCCATGGGTGACCTGGGCTAGCTTCTGTTTCTGGAATGGGACGCGAGAGATAAAGATTCTATCCGACGAGTAGTGGAACACAGCAATGTGGTCATCAATCTTGTTGGATGAGACTGGGAAATCAAAAACTTTGATTTTGAGGATGTTTTTGTGAAGATCCCCCAAGCAATTGCTCAGGTGTCCAAGGAAGTCGAAGTTGGAAAATTCATTCATGTTTCGCATCTGAATGCGAATATTAAAAGCTCTTCTAGGTATTTGAGAAATAAGGCTGTTGGAGAGAAAGCAGTGAGAGATGCATTTCCAGAAGCCATTATCATAAAGCTGTTGGACATCTTTGGAAGAGAGGATAGATTCCTTAATTATTTTGCAAATATGTGTTGGTTTGGTGCTATACCCCTTGTTTCCTTGGGCTGGAAGGCAGTTAAACAACCGCTATGTCGTAGATGTATCCAAAGGAATGGTTAATGCAGTTAAGGATCCTGATGCCCGTGGGAAAACCTTTGCTTTCATTGGGCCAAATGGGTACCTCCTCTTTGACCTGGTGAAGTACATCTTTGCTGTAGCTCACAGACTCTTCCTCCCGTACCCCTTGCCACGTTTTGCCTATCAGTGGGTAGCAAGAGACTTTGAAATAAGCCCATTTGAGCCCTGGACAACAAGGGATAAAGTGGAGCGGATTCACATCACAGACGTGACATTGTCTCACCTGCCCAGCTTAGAAGACCTTGGTATTCAGGCACCACCACTGGAACTCAAGGCCATCGAGGTGCTGCGGCGTCAGCGCACTTACTGCTGGCTGGCTGCTGAAATTGAGGATGTGAAACCGGCCAAGACCGTCACCATTTAGTGCCTCCTGAGTAACTCTTGGTTTTGGTGTCTTTTGGGTCAGCCCATGTGGTTTGAGCACCTAGCCAGGTGGTCTCTTTAGAGAATCCTGTACACAGTGAATAGGATTCCACCATTGAGGTTTAAAAAAAAAAGAATGAGTGTCGAGTAATAACAGACTCTTCAAAGAGTTCGAAAAAATGAATCTCTTGTCAGTGTAATTTTAATATAGTTATTTAGAGTATAGTATAGGGAGTGTTGGTGACTTAAGATTTAGGGCATGAGCTATGAAACTAGAGAGGGAAATTGTGTTTAAAAACTGATTATGGACATGTAAAAGAGTCTAAGTAACATTTTATGGGAAGTCAAGATTTATTTTTCTTTTTTATTTAGAAAACGGGCTGTCTCAGTTTCAGTCTTGGAAGTTCTTTCTCCTCTTTTGTACTACAAATGTGGTAATCTTGCCTTCAGAAGAAGCAGAGAGGTTCTCTGTAGAGAAAAAGAAAAGGTTTGGGTGGGGCCAAGAAGAATACCTGCCCCACCTCTCCAAGTTTAAGTGAGCTGGGAGTTTAAGGTGGGAGGAGAGAAAAGGTTCTTCTGCGGAAAGCATGCGTTCAGTGTGGAAGAAAAGGAAAAGTGATTCTATTTCTACCCTAAGAGGAAGAAACCCCACTACGGCGGGTAACTAAGCCCAGAGCACGCACAGTGGGAATATTAGGTAGGGAGAGTGAAAGTACCTGCATGGGGCCTACCTTGAGTGTGAGACTTGTAGACCTTACTTGGAGATTTTATAAGCAGGAAGGAGCTGTTTCAACATGTCTGAGGGGGAGCCAAAACCCTGAGGCAGCTGAAAGGTGGTTTTTATTTGCTTTTTATTTATTTTATTTATTTTTTATTTTTTGTTTTTTCTTTAATAAGTGGGAAGGAGTGGAATATTCCTCAAAACCTATTACCCTTTGAGAATGTTTTTTGTACCTACTATGTGCTAGGTACTATGCAAAAGACTCCATGGCCAAAAATAGATGAGTCAAGACGAGATGTTAGGTCTCCACCAAGGAAGATGTGCAAAGGAGAAGTGGTTTGCTATAGGAATACTTGGAGAAGTAGCCCGCAGAGGTGGTCAGTGCCATGTTACAAACACCAGGCCCCACAGAGAAAGGAGAGCTCACTCGCAGCTGGGGTGTGCTTTTGGATTTGAACATGGAGAAATGGCTCAGGGAAGCAAGGAACATGGGCCTCGACATTGGCATTAGAATATGGGGGATAATTACGTGATTTTCTGAATAAAAACCATTAGGACAGGTGATTTGATAATACTTGTTCACCACTGGGCATAATGAATAAAAACTTGCCTGGCAATAGGAGGCACTTAATAAATGTTTGAACTGAACTGAAATTAGAAAACATGGTCACCAGGAACATGGCAGACCGTTTACGTAGTTATATTATTCCAACACCTCTGAAAGGAGTATTATACCTATTTTTTGGTTGAGGAAACAGAAGCCTGGACAGGCTGGAAACTTTCCCCAGGCCATAATGATATTACTTGTAGATCTAGAATTGAAACCCAGGCCGTGCACCTTAGCCTGCCTACGTGGTGAGTAAAGTGTCTGTACCATGCTAGGAGCTCATGATCCACTTGACTCTTTCAGAAGCCCGGCTATGTTGATCTGAACTAGGGCAGTAGTAATAAAAAAGATGAAAAGCCTATTCAGTTTTATATCTTAAGTTTTCTTGTGTTTTAAAATCTTGTAAGATTAAGAATTATTAGTGGTGAAATGACATAAAGAATAGTGGTGTCCAGCAGACATTGTGAGAAAGGAATGTGGGCTCTGAGCAGGTTCTGTGTGTGTGCTTGGCTTCTGCAAGGGGCTCCACAGTTGGGGCAGAGGGAAAGCTTGGCTCACTCACCTGGATCTTAGAGGGCAGAGATTTTTGATTGCTTCATTCATGTTTAAAGAACTCATCTTAAACTAATGTATATCTAGCACTAGAAACTGGTGCTGGTGGTTTATAACTGACCCCACCCATCCCTGTCTTTTGCAATAATCTTTGTGAGTGGTGATTGTGTTTCTAGAAGTAGAATTACAGAGAGAGATTCCCTGAAGGCAAATACAGAGCGAGTGTGCTGTACACTCTAGTTCAGATACTCAGGGCTGGGAACTCCCAGAGAGAGAGAGAGAGAGAGAGAGAGAGAGAGAGAGAGAGAGAACAGAGAGAGAGGGAGAGAGAGAGGGAGGGACGGAGGGACGGAGGGAGGGTGAGAGGGAGGAGAGAGAACAACAGAACAGTCAGCTGGAGAGGAGGGGGGAGGAGACCAGTCTTTTTTTTTTTTTTTTAGGATTTTTTAACTCAAGTGATTTTGGGGGGTTTCTCCCCACCTCAAACCCTTGCCCCCCAGTTCTGGCATCTTCTTTCCTACGGTTCGCTGAAGTGCCTTTTTGCAGTCCAGGATCCACTGACCGCTGAGTTTGAGCAGCCCGATCTGACATGATGTACCTCTGGGTGAGTACAGAGTGCTGTGGGTGAGGGTTTGCACTTGCACATATAAGGAGTGGAAAGCTGCGAGGTTCTGCTGTTGCACAAATGGCCTCCCCATAGAGCACAGACTGCCACATCCCCTTCTGTTCCAAGGTGTTAGGTTTTTAAAACCTAGCAGTGATTGTGACATTGTTTATTTCCTCCCCCTATGTTATTTATCTTGTCAGACTTAGGTGCAAGGGCTGAACTCCCTGCGCAGTACCATCCCCTGGGCTTGGTAGGTTTAGAGAAGGCAAGTGGGGCAGGTGAAGTGAGCTGGTTGCTTCAGGAACTGCAGTCTTCCTGGTGGCTCAGGATCGACTTGTGTTTTGTTTTGGGGGTACTGACCTTCATAAGCCATGTCTTTAGATATTGAGAGCCAATAGGTGGCATGATTATTAATTAGGAATAAGCTTTCATAAGCTTTTATCTATTAATTATTACTATCCTTCACAGTAGTCTTGTGAAGTAGGTCACTCACTACTGTTATTAAAATTGTATGAGGAAAGTAATTAAGTCACAAAGAGTGACTTGCCCATAGTTAGAAATCAAGTCTATAGCAGTTAGAATAGTAATTAATAATCAGACATTATAAAGCATTTTATGTTTGCCAGGAATGTAGTACCTTCTATTATTGTAATTTACCATTAATTGTAGCATTGTAGTTTGGGATGGAGGAAAACTTTCTAGAACTGGAGAAGTTTGTAAATTATGATATGTGACAACTTTTAGAGGAATGTCAGAGGAAATAATACAGAAACTGCTCCCCGCACCCGCCTGCAATTTTTAGTTGTTAAGACAAGAACATCTTATAGTCCATTGCAAAGATGGCAGTATGTCTCTCGAGCAAACAGCTGTTGTGTGTTGCTAAGGGAGCCTACTAGATGTGATGCCCTTGGCTACTAGCCAGCTTTTTGAAAGTTTCCCTTTGCCCTTTGCCCTTCAGCCCAGATGTCTGGAATTGCAGGAACCTACTTGGCTAACGCAGGCTAAATTTATAAATTATCAGAAAGCAAATTTTAACTGCGTTTGGAGAGATGGAGCTTGTTCACAGAAGACATATATGTATATATGTGTGTGTTGGGAGGGGCTGCTTTTCGTGCTTCTCCCTTCATGTTTGAATATGACCTTGAAATATTATTTTCTCTCCTCTATTGATTTTTTGTGTAGTCTTTGTAAGAGCTCGGAACTTTTCTGACACACTAATGTGCATTGAGTAGTTTTTGCCTCCCTGTAAACTAGTCATCTGTGCAGGCTCTTTGCAGCCTTGTGGGTGGGATTGATCAGCCCTGTTGACCTGAAGGATGGGCTGTTCTGTCTTTTGATTTGTTTGGAAGAGGAGTTATGAAAGGAAGCAAGTTGAATTAATCTCATTTTCACTCACTTATGTTTGATGAAAGCAGACAGTGACAGTCTCCTTAGTTATTTCCTTTGTGTTTACGTTACAGTTATTTGTATATTTATCTCAATTGATTTTTTACTTATTAACCCCGGAATAGAGCTTCTGGCCTGATGCCAGATTGAGATAAAAATATGCCAAGATTACTATACCCCACAACCCTTGGAGCAGCCAGCTGGGGCTTGGGAATCCCCTGGTCACTTTGATCATGTTCTCCCTAATTTGTTTACCACTTTGTGCTATAAAAAATATTTCCTATGTGTGCCATGACACCTGAAGGCTTGGGTAGCACTGCCTAGAGGGCAAAAAGCAGGTCAGCTCTATCTCTTTTACTATTTGTCTCATCTAGCCCAGTGCCTTTGTTTACTTTATTGAGGACGTGCAGAAGGAGCCATAGCGAATAATGCCCAGATACGTAGAAGGAAACCTGGCTGGTCACGCATTCAGTGGGAGGCACAGAGGAGCTGCTGTGGACTAGGAATAGGAGATGAGCGTTTTAGTGGAGGTTTAGCCAGTACCAAGCCATGTGACTTTCGGCAGTCATTTGACTATTTTGAGACTCAGTTTCCACATCCATAAGATGATTGAACTGAACCTCTTCTTATTCTGAAATTCTGTGAAGTGAATTTTATGTAGCAGTAGATATGCCTGAAAAATGTCCAGTTCCACAAGGATGTTTAGGTCCAGGTGAACAGAGAGAACTGTCAAACATACATGTATCACCTCCATTGCTTGCTTGGTTTGGTATCAGTAATGGGTCAAAGGCACCCTTTCTGAGTATTCTAGAAAAATTACTGGACTGTGTTTAGTTGTCAGTACCTCTGAATTGGTGCAGATAGACATTTTTAGGAGTAAAAGTTATAGCTTATCCAGGCATTTTCATTTGTGTAGTTAGATGCAGCTCATTAATTTGCTCCCGTGTGTCTAGAACTCTGAGATAGAATGCTATCTTGTGCTCTCTCTATACTTCTTTGCCAGATTTTCTCCCCGCTTTCCTGTTGAGTCATCCTCTTTTTTAGTGAATTTGGTAGCGTCAGTTGGCAGCCTGAGGTGGTGAAAAGAATATGGGTTTCAGAAACTTCACTAGGTCTAAATCCCACCTCTGCCATTTCCAAGTGTTTGACTGTTAACAAGTTACTTAACCTCTCTGAGCCTCAGTTTCATTTGTCATATAGGGAAAATAGTAGCACTCAGGATTGTTGTGAAGATTTGAGATAATCTGTGAAACATACTTAACATGGTGAATGGCCCACAATAGATGCTCGGTAAATAACTAGTACAAGCCAACTTTTTGCTTTGAACATTTGCATAGACAGACTACTCACCATCCCAAGTGTTTTCTCTGTCATGTTGAGGGTATCTTTGAATTCGTATAGGGAGAACTTTGATAAACACAAACTAGTTTTTTGTGAAATATTTTCCTGCTTAATTTGTATGTTAAGTACTCATGGCTTGGGAGCCCTTGTTAAGGTTGCCTCCTGATGGAGAAAATCCCCACTGTTTGTTGTAAACTTTTTTTTTTTTTGAGGTATACAGTACTATTAAGCATTCATTGTGTCATTTATTCTCCCTCTGTCATTGCCATCATCAAAAACAGGGAGAGGAAGAGACAGACAGACAGATATGATTCCTGTACTGAGGGAACTTACTTGTTTGATGATTGTATAATTTATATCCAATAAACATAATTATAGACCACTTACTTAAATTACCAGAAAACAGGATATGTTCTCCCTGTCTGAGCAGTCTTAGCTGGACAGGCACCAGGCACTCTCTTATTCATGCTCTATGTGGATGAACTTCTGGATTTTATTTTGAACTGTTGTTTTATCGTAGATCAATTCTGTCTTCTTAATAAATCAGTTCAGCCAACATTTAATGAATGCCCATAATGGGTAGAACCAGCTGTTGCAAATACAAAGATGATTAAAGACATAGTGCGCCCTGGCCGGCCTTAGTGGCTCACACCTGTCATCCCAGCACTTTGGAAGGCCAGGGTGGGCAGATCATGAGGTCAGGAGATCGAGACCATCCTGGCAAACATGGTGAAACCCCATTTCTACTAAAAATACAAAAAATTAGCTGGGCGTGATGGCACGCAACTGTAATCCCAGCTACTCAGGAGGCTGAGGCAGGAGAATCCCTTGAACCCAGGAGGCGGAGGTTGCAGTGAGCTGAGATTGCGCCTCTGCTTTCTAGCCTGGGCAATAGAGCGAAGACATAGTGTGCCCTTAACAAATTTATAACACCATGGCAGAGAATCAGTGTACACAGATAATAATGATTTTTGTACGCTATTCAAATCTGTGTACATAGATAATAATGATTTTTGTATGCTATTCAATTAACACATATAAGTGAAGTTCTTTTATGTGCTATTTCATCCTCACAACATTGCTAAGGACTAAGTATCATTATCTCTATTGTACAGGTGAGGAAAGCAACTATGAGAGAGTATGTGACAAGCAGTAAATGGCAGACCTGGAAACTCAATCTCATCTTTTAAAAACTATGGCTCTTATTTCATTTTACACTAGCTTCTTTTGGGAGAATCTGATTTTTTTTTTTGTTTTATTTTATTTAATTTTATTTTAAACTATTGAATGATAACATTTAGTCCTCATTGCACCTGGGTGTTAGCTATTATCTTCATTTTTCAGATGAGAAAACAGATATTTCAGTAACTTGCAAAGTTATACAGTTTGCAGTTTGATCAGAGTTAGAATTTGAACTGTGGTTTGTCCATCCCTAAAACTTGCTATACCACAATTAACCTCATTTTGTATTTGTTCAGTGGTGTCCAGTTTATCAGTATAGTAGTCCCCGTTATTCATGGCTTCACTTTCTGTAGCTCTAGTTACCCAAGGTCAATCACTTTCCAAAAGTATTGAGAGAGATAAAGAAACCACATTCATGTAACTTTTATTATAGTATATTCAATTTTGTTATTAGTTATCCTTAATCTCTTACTGTGCCTAATGTACAAATTAAACTTTATCATAGTATATATAGAATTCAGTACTACCCAAAGTTTCAGGCATCTACTTGGGGGTCTTGGAAGATATTTCCCACAGATGAGGGACACTACCTGTACTACCATTCAGCATGGCACAAGGCTAGAGTAGAGAAATGAAAATAAGGAAACCTGAATTCTGCTTTCTTCCCCCTTCGTTACTTGAGACAATTACTTAACTGCATATACCTTGATTTTTCAGGTTATGAAAAAGATGTATTCTTAGGAACATTCATGGAATAATCTTAGAAAAATGCATATCAGCCATTTTAGAAATGAAGTAGTGAGTGACTAGTGGCTTTATCCTAAAACTTGGAAATCACAGACTTTGAGTCAAAAGATACAGTTTTAGGTCTTAGTTGTGCCATTTGTCAGTGTATCATCTTTCTAGCATGTTTCCTAATCTTTAAAATGGGACCAAGAGATTATTGAGATAACCTGTGAAAGTTTCTGGAAGTTCTTTTGTGTGAAACAAAAATAAGGTAACAACAACACCTTATTGTTCAGGTTTCACGTTAGTCATTTAGTGCTTTTTATCACTACTTTGTCACTCTAGTTGCTCTATACAATTAGAGAACTAGACTTAATAGTAAGTTGAATTATCACAAAACGTAGACAACGGCTCAGTTCAGATAACATTTAAGATCAGGCTGAGTTCGGATAACATTTAAGATCAGATACCATGATAGGTATGGTACTTGACAGTGAAAAGCCATTAAAAGATTATAAGTAGGATTGGGAGTAGGGTGAAGTGAAGTTTATAATTAGATTTGTTTTTTAAAAAGATACCTACACAGATTAGAGGAGAGTAAAAGTGCAGAGAGAAGTTAGGTGATTGTCATGTAAGAGTCTGAGTGACAGGGAAGGTCATGCTAGAATGGGCTAGAGGGAAGCGGAGCTGTATTGAGAGATTCAGAAGGTAAAATTGACAGGATGTTGTAATTCAGAAGAGGACCAGGTTTTTGTAGGAGAGAAGATGAAAGGGATCATGGGTTTGGTTTTGGATTTAGTACTTGGGTAACTTTGAGATGTTCAAGAGGAAATATTGCTTACATGGCCACCTAAGTCTGGAAACAGAAGGAAAGATAGAGGCTTTCCTCTATTGTGAGAAGTCTGCATGCCCCAAGCGGGTCTCATAATGGCTTAAAATGATAATGGTCTAGGGAGGAATGTAGAGCAAGAAGAGAAGTTAATGCCTGGAGAAGAATGAATTTTCTTTTCTTTTCCTTTTTGAGACGGAGTCTTGCTCTTTTACCCAACCTGGAGCACAGTGGCATGACCTTGGCTCACTGCACCCTTCGCATCCTGGATTCAAGCGATTCTCCTGCCTCAGCCTTCAAACAGCTGGGATTATAGGCACCCTCACCATGCCTGGCTAATTTTTGTAGTTTTTATGGAGACGGAGTTTCACCATGTTGGCCAGGCTGGTCTTGAACTCCCGACTTGTAGAGATCTGCCCGCCTCGGCCTCCCAGAATGCTGGGATTACAGGCCTTAGTCAGTGTGCCTGGCCAAGATTTTCAAAGGAAGCAAGGAACTAGGTTTTGGAGACCTTATTCTTAAGGAGGAAAACCAGGACATTAGGAAATCGAGATAAGAGATTACGGCAAGGCACTGAAAACCGTCCTTGGGTTTAGCAATATGGAGGTCATTGGTGACTTTAGCAAAGGTTATTTTGGTGGAACGATGAGGGCAGAAGCCTGAGTTTAGCAATATGGAGGTCATTGGTGACTTCAGCCCCCCCTTCCCTTTCTGCCATGAGTGGAGGCAGCCAGAGAACCTCACCAGATGCAGGTGCCAGTGCCACACTTCTTGCACAACCTGCAGAACTGTGAGCCAAATAAACCTCTTTTCTTTATAAATTACACAGCCTCAGGTATTCCTTTATAGCGACATTAAATGGACCAAGACAATAGCCTAGAGCAATGGGCTGTATTGTATAGCCTAGGTATGTAGTAGACTAGACCATCTAGGTTGGTGTAAGCACACTTTGATGTTCTCACACAATGAAATTGCTCAGTGATGCATTTCTCAGAACACATTCCTGTTAAGTGACACATGACTACTGTATTGCAGATTTGAGGAGTGAAGCAAGGTATAAAATAATAATCTCAAAAAATGGGGAGTAAATTTACTACAGAGATGAAGTAGGCTTAAGATTTGTGATTATAAATTTGATGTATGTGGTGGCGAGTCAGTTGTGTGAGTTTTATCCAGCGATCTTCTGTTATTTAAATGCAGGAGAGAAGTAAGTACATGGTTGGAGCTACCAAATAAGTTAGAGTAAGGGAAAAGAGGACAAGGAAATTAAGATTTTTTGGAGAAGACTCTGTATAGTATGGGGCCATAGGATCTAAACTGGCTTAGGCGGGAAGTAGAACATGAGAAGGAGTAATAGTGAAAAAGTGGTACGATCAACCTGTAAACTAGAGATCTTAAGGAGGCTGGAGAATTGCCACAGGGGTCAAACTACTATTGTAAGCAAATGCTTGATGGTGTGATAATAGAATACTTGAAATTTTTATAGGTGATGATTGTGTTAGAATATGATGCTAGGTGAATGGCTTTAGGTAAAATGGTGGAAAAATACAGTTGGTGCTAAAGATTTCAACAAGAAGGCCAAAGTGTTGAATCTGTGTGGCTGCTGAAGTTATCAGAGTGATAAGAGTAACAATGGAGATGAAATCAGGGAGCTGTATTTAGCAGGTGATAGGTGCAGTTTGCCTGAAGGGAAGAGAAGTAGTTTGGAAGCAGTATTGGGAAGGAAGGAAGAGGATACCTGGAAGGTCCAAAACTGCATGGTAATGGGGAGTAAGGTGGATGCTTGCCCCTGCTGAGGTATGTGATGGGTAAGAGAAAAGTGTTTACCGTAGAAGCAACAGTAATCTCAGGGGCAGTCAGGTTTCCTTCAGATCAAGAGTAAAGAGAATTTCACAGAAGAGAGGTCAAGTATATAGAGGAGTTTACTGAGAATAGCTCATGACTTCCAGGGCGTGGGAGGGCAAGAAAGAGCAGGAGGTGGGATCAGAGAAGGCATAGAGAACAGTTACCATTGTAGTTGTTCAGGTATGAGGTAAAAGGGCCTTGAGGTCAGGGTTTGACAGTGAAAATAAAGATTTAAGTAGAGAGGAAAGTCTTATGCATGAAAGCTAAAAGATAGTAAGCTTCGGTTATTTAGGAAAGCTGCCTTTACTATTTGTTTTAATGTGACATTTAATGTTAAACAACTATCTCTTTTTGGTCATGTTTCAAACCAGAATATGGAACTTTGTTGTAAAATGTATAAATTAAGGACTAAATTCGGAACCAAGTAAGTAAATACTCATTGTAGATTTTAAATTGTTCGTTTGGAGGAGTAGAAAAGCAGCGTGATCAAAGCACACATATTGACAAGTGGGAAAGGGAGGGTGGAGGATTAAATGCCCAAGATACATTTCCTCTGGTCCTTTTCCCAACAACAACAAAAATCTATTTTAGGAGCTGTAGTCTTACTTCACTAACTCTCCTTTCTCCTTGGTTCTAGAAAACTGTACAGTCATGTACCGCATAAAGACGTTTCAGTTAGCTATGAACCGCATCATTCATCAATACAGTTGAACGCATCAGTCAATGCAGTTCAATCCTACGGTGGTTTCCTAAGAGTGTATAAATAACAATGGTATCTTTACTGTCCCTTTTTCTGTGTTTAGATACATAAATACCATTGTGTTACGATTGCCCACAGTCTAGTATTCAGCAGTCATACGCTGTACATGTTTGTAGCCTAAGAGGAATAGGTCATACATACCGTATAGCCTAGGTGTGTAGTAGGCTATCTGAGTTTATGTAAGTACACTCTATGATGATCTCACAACTATGAAATCACCTAACAACACATTTCACAGGATGTGTTCCTGGCATTAAGCAGCACATGACTATATTGCTTTTAAAAGTTGTAATCTAGTTGAAAGCATTGCATTCCTGTTTAGAATTAGTATCTTTTTCTGAATGTGAGAACTTGGTGCTCTGCTTCACAAATTTTTTTTTTTTTTAGCATCTTTTACTATTATTAAATAAGAGAACATATGTTACTTGTAATTGAAGGCCAGCATAGAATAGACATTCCACAGATATTGGTTGAGAAGTTAATTGGATATTCTAGGTATAATGAATTGTCTGTGTAGCAAAATGTTCAACTACAATAATGGGTTTGGGCCAGGTGCGGTGGCTCACACCTGTAATCCCAGCACTTTGGGAGGCCGAGGTAGGCAGATCATGAGGTCAGGAGATCGACACCATCCTAGCTATACGGTGAAACCCTGTCTCTACTAAAAATACAAAAAATTAGCTGGCATGGTGGTGGGCGCCTGTAGTGCCAGCTACTCGGGAGGCTGAGGCAGGAGAATGGTGTGAACCTGGGAGGCGGAGCTTGCAGTGAGCCGAGATTGTGCCACTGCACTCCAGCCTGGGTGACAGAGCAAGACTCCGTCTCAAAAAAAAAAAAATTAGGTTTGGGTTTCAGTTAACCCAAATCTATAGGCTCTGTACTGTCTTAATTGTGTATTAACTTGTATAGTGTTTACTTACTTGTTTAAATATAGACCATTGATTCAGAGGTTAAATAAATAAAGACCGAGCTTTCATTCCCTAAAATAACTGTCCAATTATTTTTCCTGAGTGTGAGGTGAACCCTTTAATCACTGGCCAGATTCTTGTGTCCATGAAAATCAGGAAACTGACTGTGGTTTCATGGTGTTTCACATCATATGCTAGTTACATTTCTGTCCCTGGCCTAGTCATTAGCCTGCTGTGTATTAGATACATGATCTTTCTGCTCTTGCGTCTCATCTGTAAAATGGGCATGATTATTTCCCAGTAGAATTGTTCAGTATTATTTCTTAGATAAATTGACATCCACATAAAAATATTCTTAATGATCTATTTATTCTGCTTCTTGTACAGTACTTGAAATTGCCAATTAGGTAAAAAAAATTATGTTTTTTTTGGCAAGATGGGACTGAAAGTCTCACTAAACAGTACAGTAGATGCCAAAGGCTGGGCAGGGGTGGGGGGACAGAGCACGTGTTGGGAAGATCAGTTGTTAATGTGTCTATGTTCTCCTCTGCTATAATTCAGTATTTTTAGATATTTATTTTTATTTTTGTGTTTAATTTTATTAAATTAA
The DNA here is from genome assembly GCF_043159975.1 of Macaca nemestrina. Taxonomy (NCBI): domain Eukaryota; kingdom Metazoa; phylum Chordata; class Mammalia; order Primates; family Cercopithecidae; genus Macaca; species Macaca nemestrina. The sequence continues at coordinate 103,534,044 of NC_092139.1, read as the reverse complement.
GGTTATTAAAAATAAGTTTCTTGGAGTCATTGAAAATCAAAACCATTTTTGCTTGTTGCTCAACAAGTTGCTGTAATATTGGATATCTGCCGATAATATTCAAACTGGAGAAATTTTCAATTGTTAAAGGCAGTTGGGATTGGAAGGGATAAGAAAACAAATTCCCTAGTGCCTCCTATGATAGGATGCTTTCATTACTATTGTCTTGTTTCATCTTACAGCAGGGAAGGAAGATTCAATGTGCAGTCTTGCTTCAGAGTCAATACTCTTAACCAATACATTGTAATACGTTCAGCTGGTCTATGATAGGCAGCATCTAAGATGGTCCCTGGTGATCCCCATCTCCTGATATTCATACCCTGTGTATTCTCTTCCCCTTATAGGCTAGACCTAGTGACTCACTTTGAATGCATAGAATATGGAAAAAGCTATGAGATGTCACTTCCAAGATTTGGTTACAAAGAGACTGTGGCTTTTATCTTGGGTGTTTGCCCTCTCTACCTTTCTCTCAGAGCCCCTACACTGTTAAGTAGCCCTGTGGGAAGGCCCATGAGCCAAAGATGTCTAGGCCTAATAGCTAGTGGCCTGCCAAAAACCGGGTGAGTGAGTTTGGTCGCGGATCCTCGATAGTCAAGCCTTAATGACTGCAGCCGCAGCCAACACCTTGACTGCAGCCTTGTGAGAGTCCTTGAACCAGAGGCACTTAGCTTACCCAGCTGGATTTCTGATCCACATAAACTGAGATAATAAATATTGTTTTAAGCTACAGTGATTGAAAATGAATTGTTACATAGAAATAGATAACTAGGCTGGGTGTGGTGGCTCACGTCTGTAATCTTAGCACATTGTGAGGCCGAGGCAGGTGGATCGCTTGAGCCCAGGAGTTTGAGACCAGCCTGGGCAACATAGCAAAACCCCATCTCTACTAAAAATACAAAAATTAACCGGGCGAGGTGGTGCGCATCTGTAGTCCAGCTACTTGGGAGGCTGAGGTGGGAGAATCACCTGAGCCTGGGAGGTCTAAGCTGCAATAAGCTGAGAGCGAGAACCTGAGCAAGAGAGCAAGACCCTGCATCCAAAAAAAAGAGAGAGAACTACAGATTTTGGTACCAATAGTGGGGTGCTTTTTGGTAAACATCTAAACTGTGGGAGTGACTTTGGAACAGGGCAGTGGACTTTTGAGGAGCGTGTTAGTATAAGATTAGAGTACCTTGAACACAATGTAAAATACAGGACTTTGAGGCGATTGTCATGAGGTCTTAAAGGAAAGAAACTGGAAGAAAGGGGATCCTTGTTATGTAGTGGCTGAAAGTTTAGCCACATTATCGTTTGTAGTTATGGTAAGCAGAAAGTGTGTTTCATGAACTGAGAGAGCTAGCTAAGTAAACTTCTAAGCAAAACATTGCAGATGCCCCCTGGTTCCTTCTTGCTGCTTAAAGTATGAGGGGAAATAAATAAATTGAGGGAAGCACTGTTAAAAAAGGAGCCAAAACTTGATGATTTTGAAAATTCTCAGCCTTTCTGGTTGGCAAAGGGTGATGAAATTAAGACATGCCAAAGATCAATTCAAGACCCATTCCAGGGAGAATGGTGGTCTAAAGGTAAAGCGGAGGCTGTGCCTGTAAAGCCTTTTGTTAAGACCTGAGAAGGTAATGCCTTAGGGTACTCTTCAGTCACACTAAAGGCTGTCAGTCAAACAATAGGACTTCTAGCCTTTTTAGCAGGAGCCCAAGGAGAGGTAGAGAAGAGTTCCTCTTGGAGAGATCTATGGGTATAACTTTTGTCTATTGTGGTGAGATTTGCAGGAAATCCACTGTAGCAAGGACTGAACAAGAAAAGAACCAGTACAAAATGAAGAGGCTGTTGGACACCCCTAGCATTCTACTGGCAGGAAGCAGGCTGAGAAAGTGCTCAGCAGCTAACACATGCCACCTTTCATCAAAAGGGAAAGATGACTCAGAGGTTGGAAGCAGGAGCCTAGAGATGAAGGCAGAAGTCATGGAGAATTCTTTTCCCAGTGTTGAGACTTAATCAAGGAACTTTCAGCATTTGCCCTGCTAGATTTCAGAGTCAATATGGATCATTGACTCCTTTGTGCCCCCTAGTTCCCTGCCTTTCTTTTGTAGAAAAAGTTATGCCATTTAGTGATTGCAAGGATTTTAGAGAACAGAAACCCATAGAGCAAGTGAGAAAGGAGCCCTAATACCATTCTGGGAGCCATCTGGGCTCCCAGAATGCCATGCTGTTGTTAAATTGCTTCTTTTGGCTTTTGTTTACAGGTCATAAGTACCAGATGATATGTGCAAAACTGAAGCAATCAGGAGAGGATTTCCCACCTCCATATTTACCCACTTTCTCTCATCAGTATCAGTAAACTGTCCCTTCACCCATGAAGCATTTGCCTTCCTATATAAGGTGAACCCTCCAGTTGTACACTAGGTCCTATCTCTGCTAGTGTGTTTAGGACATGGATCCAGCAATTCTCTCCCCTCTCTGGGATCATCAAGTTTTCTCTCTTTATTGGCTTAGTCCTGTCAGCATACAGTTAAGCTGTTCTTTCGCTTACTTAAAAATAATACTCTTGACCTCACTTTGTCAGCAACTGCTGAATTTCTTTTCCTTTAAAGCAAAACTCAGTAGAGTTGTTTATATTTGATTATATCAGTTCTCCTCTCAAACCCAGGCAACCAGGTTTTTATTGCAGCCACACCACTGAAAGGGCTCTTGTCCAAGTTGCCCAGTAACTTCCATGCTGCTAAATCTAGTGGTCTGGTCTCAGCCCTCATCTTACTTAACCTATCTGTAGAATATTCTATCACTGATCACTTCGTTCTCTAATTCACTTTCTTGGGTACTTGACTTCCAGGACATCATACTTTCCTGATTTTCTTCCCACCTCATTAAAAGTTTGTACTCAGTTTTAAAGTTGTAATATTTTGAGCCAAGTCTTTTGACCTCTTCTTGATTCTCTTTCATCCACTCTCATGGCTTCAGTTCTCAACTAACCAGGAAAGTTGTACCAGCTGGGGCCAATGGACCCTTTCCTTTTTTTTTTTTTTTCTTTAACATATATTAAGTTTTCTTTTCCTTTCTTTTTTCTTTCTTTCTTTCTTTTGTTCGTTCGTTCGTTCGTTCGTTTTTTTTTTTTTTTGAGATGGCATCTCACTCTGTTGTCCAGGCTGGAGTGCAGTGGCATGATCTTGGCTCACTGCAACCTCTGCCTCCCAGGTTCAAGCATTTCTCCTGTCTCAGCCTCCTGAGGAGCTGGGACTACAGGTGCACGCCCCCACACCTGACTATTTTTACATTTTTATTAGAGACGGGGTTTCACTGTATTGGCCAGGCTGGTCTCGAACTCCTGACCTCATGATCCGCCCACCTTGGCCTCCCAAGGGATTATAGGCATGAGCCACTGTGCCTGGTCCTAAGTTTTCTTATAACTAAGAAATAAGAATAAAGGGATAGTGAAAAAACAACTGCATTGGAAATTTAAAAAAATTTTTTTCTTTCTTATTTTTTTGGAGACAGAGTCTTACTCTGTTGCCCAGGCTGGAGTGCAGTGGTGCGATCACAGCTCGCTACAGCCTCAATCTCCTAAATTTAAGCTATCCTCCTTCCTTAGCATCTCAAGTAGCTGAGTGGGACTACAGCTGTGTGCCACCACACCTGGCTCGTTTTTGTATTTTTTTTTTTTTTTTGTAGCGACAAGTCTGTGGCTGTGTTGCCCAGGCTGGTCTTGAATGCCTGACCTCAAGTGATCTTCCCACTTCAGCTTCCCAAAGTGCTGAGATTACAGGTGTGAGCCACCATGCCTGACCAAAGTTTCATGCAACTAATTCGATATTACCCCTACAATAACTATGAATCACATTTGAACGCTGTCTATATCTTTTAGTCCTTTTTATAATATCTCGTGGTTTTTGTCCTTTTTGCCTCTCCTTCCTTTCTTCCCTCCCTCCCTTCTTTCCATGGCTGGGAATAGTTAAAAAGTAAAAGTTGCTGAAAAGTCAGAATGTTTCAAGATGTAGGAAAAATAAAGATCTTCTAAAATTCCACAATGAATCTTAAGTTTATAAAAGGGTCCAAGGAACACATACATTATTACAAGATAAAATAGTTTATTTTTAAAGTAACAGTTTTATTTTGCGGTTTTCTTTTTGGAATACCTCTAAGAAAGTAAAGTCATAAAGTATAAATTCTTACAAGTGGAACTGAACTGCTCAAAAAGAAAAGTTGGGCCCAGTGGACTCTGATGATATACTGGGTGTTAAATTCTGTCTGTTCTTGACTCTCAAATGTATACCTCTAGCTAGACCTCTCTCTAGAAGCTCATTTCTAACTGCCTACTTGACATTTCCATCTGTAATATAATACTTACCTCAAACTTGACATGTCCAAAGCCGAATTCCTGGCCTTTACTTGCCTTCCTCTGCCCTCAGACTTGCTAAACCCACAGTTTTCTTCTTCTCAGATAATGACATCTTTCTGTTACTTGAGCCAAGAAAACCTTAGTCATCCTGGACTCTTTCTCCCTTACTCCAGTCCTGTTAATTAGCAAATCCTTTAGGTTCTGCCTTTCAAAAATAACCTAAATTCAATCCGTTTTTACTAACTCTTCTTCTTTTGTTTTGTTTTTTTTAGACAGAGTCTCGCTCTGTCGCCCAGGCTGCAGTGCAGTGGCATGATCTCGCTCACTGCAACCTCCGCGTCTCAGGTTCAAGTGATTCTTATGTGTCAGCCACCTGAGTAGCTGGGATTATAGGTATGCGCCACCACGCCTAGCTAATTTTTATATTTTTAGTAGAGACGGGGTTTCGCCTTGTTGGCCATGCTGGTCTCGAATTCCTGGCCTCAAGTGATCCACCCACCGTGGCCTCTCAAAGTGCTGGGATTATAGATGTGAGCTGCCGTGCTCATCCTACTAGCTCTGCTACTTCTGTCCTGGTTCTGTATTCCATCTTCTCTTGCCCAGATTTTTATAATAGTCTGCTACCTGGTCTCCCTATCTCCACTATTGACGCTGAAGAATTTATCACAGCATCTGACATAATCCTTTGAAAATATAAATCTGAGCATGCACCAAATCCACTGATGTGTTTCACTCAGAAGAAAAGCTAGAGTCTCCACAAAGCTCCAGTCAAGCCTACTCCTGGGTACTTGTTTGACTTTCATCTCCTCATGTTCTCATTCCTCACTCTCCTTCAGCTACTTAGGCCTTTTGGCTGTTCCTCAAATTTGCCAGGCACTTTGCACAGCTGTTCCATGGTATTCATGAGGGAGTTGGTTCCAGGGCCTCTTAAAGATACCAAATCCGTAGATGCTCGAGTCCCTGATAGAAAATAGTGTGGCATTTGCATATAACCTACACATATTCTCCTGTATACTTTAAATCATCTCTGGAGTATTTATAATACCTAATGAGTGTAAATTCTGTGTAAATAACTGTTAAATTGTTTCTGGAACACCATTCACCATTCATAGTGACAAGGAAAAAAAGATGGTACATATTCAGTACGGATTATTCCCCCTGCCCCAAATATTTCCCGTCCATGGTTGGTTAAATCCAGGGATGCAGAACCCACAAATATGGAGGGCTTACTGTACTTGTTTCTTCTGCCTGTAATGCTTGTCTCCAAATATACCCGTGTCTTCCTCCTGGCCTTCAAATTTTTCCTCAAATGTTACCTATTCAATAAGGCCTTTTGAAAGCCATTTTACTTTAAATTTTCCATAGCATTTATCTTCCAAATATTATAAAAACAGGCCAGGTGGCCAGGCACGGTGGCTCATGCCTGTAATCCCAGCACTTTGGGAGGCTGAGGCAGGCAGATCACGAGATCAGGAGAAATAGAGACCATCCTGGCTAACACGGTGAAACCCTGTCTCTACTAAAAATACAAAAAATTAGCTGGGTGTGGTGGCGGGCGCCTGTAGTCCCAGCCACTCTGGAGGCTGAGGCAGGAGAATGGCGTGAACCCGGGAGGTGGAACTTGCAGTGAGCTGAGATCGCGCCACTGCACTCCAGCCTCAGGGACAGAGTGAGACTCCGTCTCAAAAAAAAAAATAAAAAAAAAAATAAAAATAAAATAAAAAAACAGGCCGATAGTCCCAAGACTTTGGGAGGCCAAGGTAGGAGGAACTCCTTGAGGCCAGGAGTTCAAGACCAGCCTGGGCAACATAGTGGGATCCCATCTCTACAAAAGCAAGTTTAAAATTTAGCCAGGGATGGTGGCACACACCTGTAGTCCTAGCTACTCGGGAGATGGCATGCATCTGTAGTCCTGGCTACTTGGGGGCTGAGACAAGAGGATTGCTTGAGCTCAGGAGGTCAAAGCTGTGATGAGCTCTGATTGTGCCACTGCACTCCATCATGGGTGACGGAGTGAGACGTTGCATCTTTATTATTTTATTTTATTATTTATTTAGATGGAGTTTCACTCTTGTCGCCCAGGCTGGAGTGCAATGACATGATCTTGGCTCACTGCAACCATCACCTCCTGGGTTCAAGCGATTCTCCAGCGTCAGCCTCCTGAGTATCTGGGTTTAAAGTTGCACACCACCATGCTCGGCTAATTTTTTTGTATTTTTAGTAAAGACAGGGTTTCACCATGTTGGCCAGTGTGGTCTTGAAACTCTTGACCTCAGGTGATCCGCCCACCTCGGCCTCCCGCAGTGCTGGGATTACAGGAGTGAGCCACTGAGCCGGGCCTGAGACCCTGTATCTTTAAAAACAAAACACACTCTGTGTGTGTGTGTGTGTGTGTGTGTGTGGAGTAAGGATATGTATGTAAAATAAAAACTTTTTTCTTGCCCGTCTCCTCCTTTAGAGATTTTTGTCTGGTTTATTCACTGCTGTATCTTCAGTGTCTAGAATGATGACTGGTATTCAATAAATATTTGTCAAATTCCAGAATTTTTTTTACCTGTGATTTTTTTCAGTAACGGAATACTTTGTAACTATAGAATTTATAGGGGTAGAACTCTAGTTGACATCAGCCATTCTCTGTCACATCGCAGGGACCAGTGCTTTGTATTATTGAGGCAGTAGTGCTTTAATGGCACCAAATTATTTTGGGACCAAATTAACTGGGTCCAAATCTGGTTCTGATGCATTCTGTTTGAATGACATTGGATAAATTACCATGCTTTCTCATCTATAAAATGAGAGTAACATAATATCTATCACAGAGGGTTGTTTTGAGCCATATCAAGCTCTCAGGACAGTTCCTGGTGCATAGTAGATGTTCAGTATATGTTAGTTATGAGTGTTACTGTTCCAGACCCATCCCAGCAGTTCTGAGTCCGTTGTACTCCTGAGTGGCAATACTGAGAACTGATTCAGGGCCTCCTCCTTATCACCAAGTCTCTTTCTCCTTTAAAAATACCATGGGTGTGTTAGGCCCTCCTTTCTACCCTTCACAACTCCAGCTCTCTCTTCTACTGTTTAATCTTTACTTACACTGATAGCATTCTTTTGTATATCCACATTTCCCCCTCTTTCTTTTCTCTTCCTTTCTCCCTTTCCTTTTAGCAAGTATTTATTAAGCATTATTTTTTCCTCCCCCATTCTGTTCTAAATCTTGCCGTGTTTCTTTTTCCTTATCTTCATGTCTTTGTTTCATTATCAAATAAAAAATTACCTAACGTATGGTTGATTGATGAGAATTATATTTGTATCAGGGAAAATGGGAGTGCTGTAGGTGTTGAAATAAAATTGAAATTATTTTTTAAAAAGTTGCACCAGTGACTAAAACCCTTGAAAGCACTCCTACTCCTTCCTCTAAATCTCTACAGAAGTCTATACTTTCTTAGTCAGGGATTAAATTTGTCTTCTACCAACCAATGTGCAAGGTGATTTGGGGGAAAAGTGTCTCTTACTTAATTACATTGGCATTATTTGTAATTTTCTACTATTTTAGCTATCTTGTTTTTTTGTTTATTTTTATTTCAGATGGATAGTAGTTCAGGTACATTCCTGGTACAGTGTGCTCGAATGTTTTCCCCGTGATTACTAGGCTCTTGTGATATCTGGTCTAGAAACACAGCCATCATTTATAAATCTGCGTGTGTGTGTGTGTGTGTGTGTGTGTGTGTGTGTGTGTGTGTTTCTTTTAGTGGGAGAATATGATCAGAGTTCTAAAAAACTGAAATAAAAAGGTATTTTTAGAATATGACTTATTTTGTAAATTTTAGATAGATTATATAATGACTATAATATCCTTTTCAGAGCAGAGGAAGTGAACCCATTTAGGCATCCATTTAAAGGAGTTTTATTTTGAGGCTTTAAGGGTCTTTCATCTGTAAGATGAACTATAGTACTGCCTATTATATATTACCGAATAAATGTTACAAGGAAAACAGTACTCTTTTTGCTGCCTTTTCTTGGTATAAACTTTTTTCCAGGCACATTTCAGTAACAAAGACCACTAAAGTGCTACTTAATGTAATCCCAGTTACTTGGGAGGTTGAGGCAGGAGCCTTGAGCCTGGGAGGTGGAGGTTGCAGAGAGCCAAGATCGTGCCACTGCACTCTAGCCTGCGTGACAGAGCAAGACTCCATCTCAAAAAAAAAAAGAAAAACAAAAAAACAAATTTAAAAAATGCTACTTAAAAGTACCCCCCGCAATATTTATAAGTTCTGGGTTCATATTTCTTTTTCTAGTACATATTTAGCACGTTCGTTAATCAGTTATTAAGGCCATGCTATTTGCCAGCAATTTGGGTAATGAACAGTACTATAAGACACAATTGAAAGTATTAGATTTCTACCTTTGTTTATTGGTGATTTGCATTTTTTCAGTAACTTTCATTATCCTTTGAATTCTTAAGATTTGCCTCTTTGACTTAAGAAGTAAACTCAATTTTAACTATAGCTTTCAAAATTTACATTAGAATTGGGCAATAAAGCTTTATTTATTTGTTTATTTATTTTACTATTTCACAAAAAATATAGTAGCTTTCTTAAAATTTGTTAGTTAAAAATTTATCTTTGTTTTCCCAATAAAATGTAAAATTTAATATGTGATGGCTAAACTCCTAGGGGGATAAGGAGGGGATAGGAGAATAGGCAGGTTGGAACAGGGTAGTCGGGACTTGTCCAGATTCTTATGTGGTAATCTATATATTTACCATATGGGCTACAAGACACATACACACACACACACACACACACACACACACACACACACCCTTGTGAGCATTTATTAATTCACAGTTGATGGTGCATAGTTTGGGGAGTGGGTAAAGGATATGTTACTTTTGTAAGTACAGAATCGATTCTGACCACTCACTCATTGAATGAAAGTTTGAGTTTCTACTACCTGTAGGTACCTTTGGGGAAGCTTTAGAAATGTAATCTGAAATTTTGCCTAAACTAAGCCTAGCCAGAGGCTCAGTGGCCCCCTTTCCATTCTCTAATAGAAAAGTAAAGAGGGAGTGAGTACAAATCACCATTAAACAAAAGTAATACTTATATTTTAGGTTTATTAAATAGTTAAGTATAATGTATTTAATAGTTAATTATAAACTGTTTAATAAACCTAAAATATAAATATTACCTCACTCCCTCTGTCCTTTTCTGTTTCTTTTCCTTTTGAATGCCAGAAGACTTTAATGCTTGTTATCTTAGTCTGCTAGGGCTGCTATCACAAATTACTACAGTCTGGGTGGCTCAACCAACAGAAAATTGATCTTGGAAGTCCAAGACCAAGGACCCAGCAAGGCAGATTTCATTCTGAAGCCTCCTCTTGTGGCTTGTAGGTGGCTGCCATCTAGTCTTGTGTTCACACAGCCTCTTTTTTGTGCATAGGGATAGAGGAGTGGGGAGGGGAGCAAGCTCTCTGGTGTCTCTTATAAGGACAATGATTCTATTGGAGCAGCGCCAGTACCCTATCACCCCCACCTTACTTAACATTAATTATTTCCTTAGAAGCCCCATCTCCTAATACAGCTACAGGGGTCGGCTGGGGCAGGGAGTGAGTTAGGGCCTCAACATAGGAACTTGGAGTTGGGGGGACACAAACACTTGGTCTGTAACACTTGTCTTTTTAATTCATAAAAATATTTTGAGTATTTACTCTGTGTTAATCATCTTGGTAGACTTGCTACTATGTAGCTGTGCAAACTCAAGGAAATTACCTAACCTCATTAGGCCACAATTCATTTATCAGTCAGTCAGAGATGTTGAACCCATTAATAGCTGTGATGCATTCCAGCTTAATCACTGTTACTTCCATGTTCATTTCCTCCCCTTATTTGCCTCTCTCCCTAAGATTTTCTTCGCTCCTTAAGATATTTAGGATGGTTTATGTCAAATTTCCTCTGTTTTTGCGCATCTTTCTTTTTCTTTCATTCTGTTCCTTTATGTTTTTTATGTCTCACGTTATGTTTTCTGCCTCCATCCACCCCTTTCCTTAATTGGACATGTTTCGACAACTTGTAAGTTTATTGGATTTATTAGCTCTTTAAAAATTCAGGAGGTAGATGGAATTTTTTTTTCCCTGCTCAGCATACTGAAAACCTTTAAATTAAACTTACTCTAGGTAAATTGCTTTGTACCTTTTACATTGCCTTGTACATGCTTTTCATTATTGCATGTTTGGTTGCTTTTCCTGTAGTCTACTGCCTTTTGCTAGACAGGTTTCCTCACAGCATTATTTCTTAGAATTGTGAGGAGGCTAGTGATACTGCTTTTCATGTATGCCTTTACTAAAGCATCTAATTCATCATATGGGCAGTTAATAAGGATGAATCAATGAGATGACAGTCATGTATTTTTTACTCTTCAGGGAAAGATATCTTGTGCTATCCCTTCTAATTTCTCCCTTTTGATCTGTGACATTTGGAAGTAGTTATGGTCGGGCGCCATGGCTCACTCCTTTAATCCCACCACTCTGGGAGGTGGGCGGAGCACTTGAGGCCAGGAGTTCGAGACCAACCTGGGCAATATGGAGAAACCCCGCTTCTACTAAAAGTAACAAAAAAAATTAGCTGGGCGTGGTGGCACACGTCTGTAATCCCAGCTGCATGAGAGGCTGAGGCATGATAACCATTTCAACCAGGGAGGCAGAAGTTGCAGTGAGCCAAGATCCTGCCACTGCACTCCAACCTAGGCAACAGAGTGAGACTTTTATCTAGTTGTTCTGCAGTCTCAGTGGCAGTGACTTTTCTCCTTTTGTGAAGATCAACAACAAACTATGGAGTTGACTCAGGATGTAAAAAATTGGGGTGACATGCATGGGAGACTGCGTTGGTGCTAACATTTGCATGACTGATTGAGAAAATTTGTCAGAAACATTGTCATTAGTACTGTTGTAGGAACTATGCTATGAGTGGGGTGAAGTGTTGCCTTAGCATTAGTATAAATCCTTAGCCTGATGGGCATAGTCTTAAGAAACAACCTATTCAGGGTCGGCCGTGGTGGCCTATAACCTCAGCACTTTGGGAGGCAGGTGGATCACTTGAAGTCAGGAGCTTGAGACCAGCCTGACCAACATGGCAAGACCCTGTTTCTACAAAAAATACAAAAATCAGCTGGGCGTGGTGGTGCACACCTGTAATCCCAGATACTTGGGAGGCCAAGGCATGAGAATTGCTTGAACCGGGGAGGTGGAGGTTGCAGTGAGCCGAGATCACGCCACTGCACTAGATGACAGAGCGAGACTGTGTCAGGAAAAAAAAAAAAAAAAAAAAATTCGGTAACAAATTTTGCAGTTTAAAGCTGTTTCTTTTAGAATTAAAAATCTGTAATCCCTACAGTGTGGTAATGGGTATTGAGATAATGGTGGCGATAATTATAAAGTTGCTGATTATCAGCTGATTTTTGAATGTCTACTCTTTGCCGGGCTTAATACTGGTATGGGAGGGGGTCAGGGATGTGCTGGGTAGAGAAAGGCAGCCCCTGGCCAGGGCTCCACTCCTATGGACCTAGGTGAGCAGAGGCACTCCAGCTTTCACGCCCAAATGTTGCATTTTTCAAGACCATCCTGGCCTGCCATGTGCCCCATCCTGGGCCTATGAAAACCCGAGACCCTAGCGGGCAGACATACAGGCAGCCAGACATCAAGAGGAGCATACCAGCAGAAGAAGACACAAGCAGCTGGACGGTAGGAGGACGTCAAGTGAGCAAGCCGGCAGAAGAGCACGCCGACAGACGTCAGCATGCTGGCAGGCCATTGACTGGTGGGACAAGGCAGAGTTTGTCTGGGACAGTCAGAGTAGAGCCGGGGCCGCTGAGCGATGGAACTCCAGGGGAAAACCATCTCCCTTCTGGCTCCCACATTGGCGGAAAAATCCTTCCACTCAATAAAACTTTGCACTCACTCTCCAAGTCCACGTGTGATCCGATTCTTCCAGTACACCAAGGCAAGAACCCGGGATACAGAAAGCCCTCTGTCCTTGCAACAAGGTAGCGGGTCTAATTGAGCTGCTTAGCACAAGCCGCCTATAGATGGCAAACTAAAAGAGCACCCCATAACACATGCCCACTGGGGCTTCAGGAACTGTAAACACTCACCCCCTAGACACTGCCATGGAGTCGGAGCCCACAACCTGCCCGTCTGTATGCTCCCCTAGAGGGCAGAATACAGTATACAAGGAAATGCCTGTCCTTGAGCAGTGGGGCACTGAAGAAGCAAGCCACAGCCGCATTGCTCGCTCTGCGAGGGGGACAAGGGAACCTTTCCTGTTTCAATACCAAGCATTTTACAGTCATTAACATGTCAAATTCTAAGAGCAACCCCACTAATGGGCAAGCCATTCTAGCTATGTAAACTCTTCAAAGGCAGCACTTAGTACAGTGCTGGACACTTGTCAGGATTTGGTGGACGTTGAACTGATTTGAACTCTAGCATCATCTTGCTTAAAATTGTCATTCTCTGCCTACCCTTGCCCTGCCCAGCTATGGATACAGAGGTTTTACAAATTTGAATCTCTCTGCTCTGAATTAAGAGAGTTTATCTGACCTTATGTTAAGGAGCTTGCCTCCCCAGTAGTCACCTCGTTTTTCAAATAATTTTATGCCTCATTACCCATGTGCCAGGGATTAAACATTACCCTTATTAGATTGCCTAGTCTACTCACCTGGTCTTCTTGCCGTGGTGCGTGGTGGCACTCTAGTTTCTCTTGGAACCTGAGCCAACTCTGAACCCCAATTCAGCTAACAAAGGACTCCCTCGGCCATTTTTTGCCAGTGCCTCTTTTGAGCTTACTGGATCCCAGTTCCTTTTTTCTTGCTTCGAGTGTGAGAGTATTCCTTCCCATGTGGCTAGGAAAAGTGAGACCATGCCTTGTCATCTTACACCAAAGCCCTTGATTAAGAACAGCTCAGATTAAGCTAGTCTGATATATTCTTAAGACCTGACCACTTGGATCTTGACCTCCATCTGCAGCACCTATGTCTTTTCCCAGTTTCTTCCTTGACCAGCGTTTATTTTAGTTTCATAATTTCTGTGCCCAAGACTTCACCATTTCCCTGTATTTCCATTGTTGCATGTTGAGGTTATGCAGTCTGAAGCTCCTCTGAACTGTTGTTCAGAATGCCTTACCTTCTGCCTCGGACCTTCAGAGCTTCCTAGTTTTCTCTATTCCCTTCTCTTACCTTCACATTTCTTTTGTTCCCCTTTCCTCCGACCATAGAGTACATAGTACTTGGGAAAACCCGGTTATGCATTTTAGAGCGTAGGTCTTGGAAACATGGTTATGCACTGTCAAAGTTTAGTTTCCCTTCATCTGTCTCTCCCCAGGTAATTAGCACAAATGAAAATGGTGACCTTTTAGAATATCTTTCAAGGGAGGTAGCCAACATACCAACCCAGGATATTGCTGAGTAGGAGCCAGCTGGCATGAAGAAGCAAGGACAAGAGTAAACCTTTAAAGTGGGCAGTTTCAAAAGTGTGGAACTAAATGGAAGCAAGAAAAGCGAGGGGAGTGGGGATGTGGCGCTGATTCTAATGTGGCAAAGATTTTAAAATAATACAAAGGCAATCTGGAATACATTGAGAGCCCCAGTGAGTTGTTTTCTTTAAATTTCATGTCATGTGTAGTCATGTTTCTCAATGGACAGATGTTTGGTGGACCAAATGACATTTTTTACTCATCCCTGAGTAAAAAGTCCAAGGAATATAGTTCATTAGACTGCTGCTTGTTGTCTCCAAACAGATCTTGAAAGTTTAAATGACTGGGAGTCAGAACCTAAAAATATAATATACCCCACTGTTTTGGCAGGAAATTGAGACCTGCTTTTATCAGCCACTTATCCAGAAAGCATATGTTCTGTATAAATCAGGCCAAATCTATATTGTCTGCAAGTACTCTTGCAATATAGTTGATGTTCATAATGTGATCCAGATATTTTCAGTATACTTCTGTGTATTTTATTGATTCTCACATATGACTGTTCTTATTTATTTGTTTGTTTATTTATTTTTTGAGACAGAGTCTAGCTCTGTTGCCCAGGCTGGAGTGCAGTGGCGCCATCTCAGTTCACTGCTATCTCCGCCTCCTGAGTTTAAGCAGTTCTCCTGCCTCAGCCTCCCGAGTAGCTGGGATTACAGACGCCTGCCACCATGCCCAACTAATTTTTGTATTTTTAGTAGAGACAGGGTTTCACTCTTTTGGCTAGGCTGGTCTCGAACTCCTGACCTTGTGATCTGCCTGCCTCTGCCTCCCAAAGTGCTGGGATTGCAAGCTTGAACTACCGCGCCCAACCATTACCATTTTTAAATAGAAACTCCTGGGCCTCCTGCGTTCCAATGTTATTGTTTCTCTAATGACACAGCAGTAGCTGCAAACCCCTTTTCTGTTATACTTTTTCTTTTGCATGTAGACTACTATTTTGAACCTTTTGAAAGGGCCTTGCCACAAAAGTCCATATTTACATTCTGTATGTTTAGAGACATGATCTCCATCAGAAGTGAGAGGGAGGTATAAATCAGAATTCAGTGTTAGAGTAAGAGACTGAACAGTTCAAAAAAGTTTAAACCTCTAACTCATAATAAACATTTCAGAGAACAGGTTGTACGTGCTATTCTGGGTTGATTAAAGTTTCAGAAGATAAAAGTAAGTATGATAAAGGTTTTTAAAATGGTTAAAAAACACAGGTTTAGAGTCTCTAATTTTCTCGCAGTGACTAAAAGAATTTCCACTTTGGTAAGTCTGCAGTAGAAGTATGTCATTAGAGCATATTCAGACTAAAGATGTGAGATGACTTGAGGAAAATTTGGACATAAGGGGCCATATATTCTTGACCAAGATTTTCTCTTGAGGACTTGAACCAGATTAGCTTAAACAACTGTTTCAAGAAAAAACGACATCAACAACAGGCTCACGCCTATAATCCCAGCGCTTTGAGAGGCCGAAGTGGGAAGATCGCTTGAGGCCAGGAGTTCCAGACAAGCTTGGACAACATATTGAGACGCTGTCTCTACAATTTTTTTTGGTCAGGCATTGGCTGGGTGTGGTGGCTCATGCCTGTAATCCCAGCATTTTGGAGGCTGAGGCAGGCAGATCACTTGAGGTCAGGAGTTCCAGACCAGCCAGGACATGGTGAAATCCTGTCTTTACTAAAAATACAAAAATTAGCTGGGTGTGGTGGTGGGTGCCTGTAATCCCAGCTCCTCGGGAGGCTGAGGCAGAGAATCGCCTGAACCCAGGAAGCAGGTTGCAGTGAGCCGAGATCACACCACGACAAACAACAAAACGCCACAGACGTCTTTCTTAGTGAACTAGCCCACTTAGTAAGACAGTTGGAATGTGTTGGAGCTGGAGTGTTTTCTTGTTCAGTTGGGGTGGGGTAGCCTGGGAATTGGATCTCTGGCCTAGCTCTTAGTAGAAAAAGGGATTGAGGTTTTTATGAAAGCAGGTGAGGGTTAGAAATGAAGGTAAAGCCCTTTAACCAAAGGAAAACATTCAAAAGAGGAAGGATTAGGAAGTAGACTTGGGGGAAATACCTAAACTAGAAGTAATGATCGGCAAGGAAAGATAGGTGTGTTTAAATGGAACAATACCTTAAAGAAGGAATTGTCTCATGACCTTGTTAATGTTCTGGCCTGTTGTTTCTTAATCTTTACTTTGAGTCTTGAACATCATTGAGAATTTAATGAAAGCTCTGGACTAGGTCCCCAGAACAGTGTACGTATTTATTTACAACATTTTGCAACACAGTTTTCAGGAGATCATGAGCCCTTGTGAAACACAACCATGTTAAGAATACATTAACTAGTGCCCATACTTAGTAGAAACTTGGTACCACAGGAAGTATTTGGAGGCTAAAAAATGAATTGATTAATGTTGTTTAACATATGGATGAAGAATGGATTAAATTCAAGGCGGAAACATTGTGTGCATTAGAGCTGTACTCTGTGTCAGAAGATAATATAATCTGGATTTTAAGGAACTTAATTTCTTTTCAAGTCTCTTTATTCAGCACATTTTGAAAATTGAAGATTATTGATACAGCTGATGTATGAGATACGTTACTTAATGGAGTGGACAGAAGATCCTGGAAAATCAGCTGCGTTCCAGGCTTTGTCATTCACTGTGACTCTGGACAGGTCACTTATCCTGTTGTATTAAAGGATACTGCCAGCAAGCTGAATTGCAGGGTGTGAAAACAACAAATAAAAATTGCTTCAAGTCACATAATTTCCACACTAAAGCCACAGGTAATGTAGAACTGCAAGACAGGGAATCAAGACCAGAGAAGCTACTGTGAAATACAGCAACTGTGGTTAAGGAAGAGATAGCAGGCTGGATCTGGGCAGTTGTTTGGAGTGAGGGCTGAATGTGTAAGAAAAACTAGAGCCAAAGTGGGCTTACTTACTGGGACTGGGTAAAAACTGAAAGGAGAGGTCAGGCAATATTGAAGATTCGTGGGCCAGAGTGTAGAATTCAAGAAGACCATCTAGGCAGGTGGATTTTGAGGCAGAGGCAAATACTCCAGGCAGTGTTTCAGGAAAAGATTCTTGGGTGAGAGGCCTGAGTACTAAAGGATCAAAGCCTCTCCTACATAGTTTTGGATACCATTTATTCCTTCAATTATTTTCTTTTATTCAGCAAACATAGTGTGCAACATTGTGCAAACACGCTATGGACCAAACACTGTTGTAAGTGATGAGGACACAAAGCAGGCTTGATTTGGATGCTGATTGCATGCACTGCTTTATCACAAAGCTACTTTTATATGTTTCTGGTGAAGGTAGGAATGAATGCCTTAACTCAGTAGCTCCGTAACTTGTCACAGAGTGTGAATGAGACAGCTTGGCTTGAATGAAAGGAAGGAGAGACCAGGACAATTCCTGATAACAAATAAAACAGTATTCCTTCCTGCCCTCACAAAATATTTTAGAACTTAGGGATTGGTATTCCTAAATTCTGTTGTTGTGGGTAGTGAATAATATACTTGCTAATGCTGTTTCATAAGGAGCATGGTTTTGATTATCTCTTTCTTAGTAATCATGTACATATTATGCACTTTTAAAAAAAATTTTTTTTTAGAGACAGAGTCTTACTCTGTCACTCAGGCTGCAGTGCAGTGGCTCACGATCAGCCTCGAACTCCTGGACTCGTATGATCCTCCCACCTCAGTCTCCAGAGTAGCTGGTACTACAGGCACAAGCCACCATACCTGGCTAGTTTTTATTTATTTTATTTTATTTTATTTTATTTTATTTTATTTTATTTTATTTTTAAGTAGAGACAGGGTATCACTGTGTTATCCAGGCTGGTCTTGAACTCCTAGGCTGAAGCAATCCTCCCACCTTGGCCTCCCAGGTTGGCAGGATTACAGGCATCAGCCACTGCGCCTGCCTATTATATTGTTTTAAAAAGATTATTCTAAAAGTATCTGTGATAGATCCTTTCTCACTTTTGCTGTTTAAAATGGGAAGTAACAAGCACTATGGTATTAACCCACACTTTCTATGAAGGTTCTACATATTAGTATTGGTCCTTATTTGATTCAAGCCAGAATTTCTATCCTAATTTTTCTTTTTTAAGTTCCAATTGTTTATATAGGTAATATAACAACTGGTTTTTATATTTATTTATTTATTTATTTTTGAGACAGCGTCTCATTCCTGTCACCCAGATCCCATTGCTCAGGCTAGAGTGCAGTGGTGCCGTTGTGGTTCACTACAGCCTCAACTTTCTGGGCTCAGGTGATTCCTCTGCCTCAATCTCCGGAGTAGCTGGGACTATAGGCGCACACCGCTACACCCAGCTAATTTTTTGTATTTTTAGTAGAGATAGGGTTTCACCATGTAGCCCAGGCTGGTCTCAAACTCCTGGGCTCAAGGGATCCTCTCACCTCGGCCTCCCAAAGTGCTGAGATCACAGGTGTGAGCCACTGTGCCTGGCAAAACTGGTTTTTAAAAAGTGGTGTGATATGCTGTGTTGGATATTACGTTGGTAAAATAATCGTATCTAAAAGTGTTTATGTCTTTTGTTTGATAATATTTTGTTTTTGGCTAAGAGGATTCAAGGGGACTTCCTCTGGAGGTAAAAAAAGAAAAAAATTAAAAAAATTTTTTAAACTATAAAACTGATGGTCAAATGGAAGGTGGGAGCCCTTAATTTTTTCTTCATAAAATAGTTTCCAAATAATGCTAATTTAAAAAAAAATTAAAAGCCGTTCAAACTTACTTATAGAGGGCCCATCTCTTTAAGTTCTAGTAACCCTTACCAAAGCAACAATATTTAGTTAGTATATTTAAGAAACATGAATAACAAATTAAAAAGGCTGTTACAAGGCGGTTTCTGCATACTGATTTTGTCCTATGGTGTGAGCAGCTGTGTGTCTAGTAAACACAAAGAATACATTGTGAAGCCCATACAATGATTTGGTAACTCCAAAGGAAGAAATACATGATATAGTCATTACAAACATTAGGTGTCATCACTTTCTGGCATTCTGGGTGACATCAAAATGTAAAACTGCTGGCAGATGTACTCGTATTATTCTTGATTTCAGTGCCAAGTAGATTTTGTTTTCATTAAACTTTGTTTTGAGATAATTGTAGATTCATGCAAATGTTTAAAGTGTGGTATTTGATGGAGTTTTGACATAGGCAAACTACCTGTGACACAATCACAGGCAAGGTAATGAATATATCAGTTAACCCTAAAAGGTATTTTTCGTTATCATTTTGCCAGATTTGCTTTACTATTCTCTTTTTTCAGAACCATTTGAAAGTACATTTTAAGTGTGTGTGTGTGTGTGTGTGCATGTGTGTCTAAAATCCCCTCAGTCTTAGATAATTTCATATTTATTTTCTAAGAATAAAGGCGTTTTCTTACATAACCACAATGCAGTTATGAAATCAAGACATTGGACATAGATACTGTTACACATTCTGTAGGGCTCCAAGGGCTCTCAAATTCTGTGATATTTCTTGGACAGGGATGTTGAGACTCCTGGTTAGAGCCTGGCCACGGTAGAAGTGAAGGCTCTCCACTTGGCCTTTCCTGGCATGAGTGCGAGTGAAGTGGCGTTTGGCTGCATTAAGGCAGCCTACATGTTTTCTGTCTTGCTAGGCTGCCCCTTTTCTTGTTCTTTAGCTGAGAGAAGCCATTCATTGGGGGCTTTTTTTTTTTGTCAGTGCCTACTGGTGTTTCTAGGTCCTTTAGATGCAAGTCTGGGCTATATGAGGCAAAAAGAAAACCCAAGGAACTCACCACCCTGTCTAGTTTTCTTGCTTCTTTCAACCTTTGAGGAGTCATCTTATGTTTAATATATGAAATGTCTAGGGTTTTAAACTGTACTTAGTGGGAGGGATAGGGAAAAGTATGTGTACTCCATCTTCCTGGAAGCAGAAGTCTGTAGTATGTCTGTCAATGAGATGCATGTGTGTAGATTAATGCATAAATATAAATATTCCAAGATAAATAAATGTTTGAAATTAATAAATATGAGTTTGAAAATTAATTGATACGAATTTTCAAAAAATATGGCATATATATTTTTCCAAGTTGCCTTTCTGTGCTTATTAAAATTCTAAGAATCATAAGACTACAAAGGTATTTAGGAAATACATATTTAATTATGCAGTTCAAATAAACCTTCATGTTGTCTTTTCTGGTATACCCCCAAAAGTCTTTTGTTATTGTTTGCTTTTGATTGATGGCTGGTTTTAAAAACTTACCCCTAAACCAACCTTTTGAGAAATTTTACTTAAAGTATACTATTTTTCTAGTTATTAAAATATAATTATCAATCTGTAGCATATGTAGTTCCAGCTGGATCTCTGTCTCTTCTAATTTATCCCCAGTCATATCCATCTCAGACACACTGGCTACAGTTTGATAGCCATTATTTGGCATGTTGTTGCTTATTGTGTTAACAGTTTTAATTTTTTTCCTTGATTGCTATTATTCATGGCATGGCTGCCTTTTTTTTTTTTTTTAGCAGCCATGCCATGTGTTAAAGAACAACACAACAGTCCTTTATCTGAAACTGTTAAAGCCAGATATGTATTATCATTTGGAATCTTCTGGGTTTCAGAAAGAATATGCAATACATGCACCCTATATTAGGCTAACCACCAGTATTTGGGTAAGAGGCAACACTGTGTAATCATACTCATCTATTTGCAGCTAAATGTTTGTGAATATTCACACCATAATATCATTATATCCACATTGGTTTAGGTCACATTTGTCACTAAGTGAATCCGTCCCCCTTCTATCACCATCAAAAAAATAATAAAGATGGGGGATGGGAAAAGGATGGTAAAGAAAGAAACTTAGTTTTCCAGGCTTTTTGAATGCTGGGATTAAAGATACGGGTTTTTGGACCTGTGTAGGTAGGGCAATCACCAAGCCTAGTCAGAGTAAAAGCCCCTGTCTTTAGCCCTGAACTCCTCAGTGTTTAACTGATGAAATGGTGCTAGAGGCCTGGTTTTACCAACTGTGATTGTTTTCAATATAAAACAAAAGCACCTATTGATTTAATCCTGTTATATGGTGTTGATCTTAAAAAATCATTGGATTCATACTAGGATTTGGGGTTTAATCCTGTAAGGATCATACTAACTTTCATCTTATTTATCCTAAATCCTTCTTTAATCTTGTTAATCATGCCAGGCTTTTTTTTCCAAGGGCCGGGATATCCATCCATCCATCCATCCATCCATCCATCCATCCATCCATCCATGTATATAGTATATATTCATACAGTTATTTTTCCAAAGTTATTTTTCTGTCCTTCTTTCTTTGAAAGAGAAGATCAGTTTTCTCAAAGAGAGCCAAAGAGCCATGCATACTTCTGCAGAGTAGCATTAGTATTGCAAGGATGACATCAGTTCTGTATTCTTAAACCTAAGATTAAAGTAGGTCTTGGCAGGGCCTCCAGAGAGGGAATCTAGTCTTAGCGTTGGATTTCCTGAGAAGGCATATGGCACTCTTCTGAAAGCGGGATGTTATTTGAGTTTAGAAGCTCTTAGTCAAAAAATATTAGATGAATTAATTGCAATTGAGATACTGCTTTCTTATAGTGGAACAAAAAGTCAGTTCTTAGCTTTTGACCTTTGCCCTGAACTTGTGCTGTGTGCATTAGGAAAAGAAAATACACATTTGGTCTTAAGTCACTGCTTCTTAAGTCACTTTGCAGAGTATAACTGATTCAGACCTTGTATTCTGTTTCTTTCATTTTTCAAAGGATAATTGTCAGTGACCATCCTCTCCAAGCAATCAAAGTAATAGATCCTAAGTATAAATTGTTATTTTTCTTATTTCTACTTTTGGGAGTGGGAAGTTTGAGAATTAGATCAAAAGTTTTATTGATTGATTGAGCAACCAGTAAACCTGTACCAAATGTTCACCCTTGGGGCCTCACATGATTATGTTGCCTCTAGTTATTGGGTGGTGGTTGTCATCGTAGTTTTTAACTAGTTTGCCAACATTATACCGTTTTGACCTGGACTGAGTAACTTATGTAAATCCTTAAATTGCTATATTATGATGGTTTCGTGTCATGGGGAAAAAACCCTGGTAGGCACTATGAACCCTTCTATGTTTATTTCACTTATGACTTAATTACTCAAAGATTCCTAGATATAAAAAGTGTAGCAAAATGTTGTATTATGAGTTAAAATAAAACTGGCTTTATTTTTTGATATTTTATATTCAGCTATATTTTTTCCAGGTGAAATGGGTAAAAAGTCTTTTATGCATATATGATTATGAATGTTTACTTTGCATATTAATTTAAAAGGAAATTAAAGGAATTTGTTTGCAAAAACAGATGTATCATTATTAATGAAAATCATGTAATGCTGACACTGTGATCTGAGAAGCAGAAGAAGTTTTTACCAGGATCTAATTGTATAAACGAGAAAAATTTAGAGTTAAAGAACTCACTTTAGGTGATGGAGTAATTGTATATATGCATGCTTTGCCAGAAGTGAGGAGGGGCAACTTTGATTTCTAATCCGCTTTGGGGGAAGTTCCGTATCAGAGCTGCACAGAAACATTCAGTGAAGCAGCTCCTTTATCATAAAGGGAATTTTAATTTAAAAATGTTCTTGCATCGTGAGCAGGGTAAACGACAGCCGGCTACACTGGGTATTTATCTCCTTCAAACCACATTACCAGTAATTGCTGCATTAAATCAAAGTCAGAAGAGATTACAGGTCTGAATGGATCAAGGGGCTAGTGCTAACCCAAGGATTCCCACAACTGCTGCATTGCTGCTCTCAGAGCCCTGTCTCTGTCCCCAGTAGGTATGAGAGTCAGGTGCAGCTGTCAGATTCCTGACAGTTCTGTAAGGCATGAGCATAGTGAACACAATCCAAGAAGAGGGACAGGTACATGCTCAAGACACCATGGCCGCCTTTTTGGGTTAGCTTTTTATTTTGAATGCAAGAGAATGGCTTCTTATTGTTTTTCGGTACTGTTAAAGAGAGAACATGTTGCCTGCTTTGTGCTTGAGATTTGCTTTGGCATAAAAATCTCTTCAGTTTTCTCTCCTCCTCTATTTATTGATATTCCCTTCTTGGTCAAGCATGGTCCTCTCACTTGATTTATGTTACAGAAATGTAACAGATTTACAAAAATAACATAAATATGTTACAAAATAACAAATATTTACAAATTAACATTTTGTAAAATATGTTACAAATATTTACAAAATAACATTTTGTAAAATATGTTACAAATATTTACAAAATAACATAAATATGCTACAAAAATAACAAAAATGCCCTGTGCTAGGTGTGGTAGGTGCTCTCCCCTGCCCCTCAGCTGCCTTTTCTCCTCCTAACACAATTGCATAGTTCTTTATATGCGTTCTGCCTCCTGCTGAGGCCACTTATTCCTCAGATACAGATTTAGCTTCGTAATTCGGATAATTCTCAATCTGTTTTAAATGTCCTTCAATTATCAGAGATGATGATGACGACGACAGCAATGACGCTGATAACAGCAGCTATAATTTAATAATCACTATATGCCAGACCTATTCATATATCAACTGATTTAGTCATCACAACTGCCCCATGAGATAGGTACTATTATTATCTTCTTTTTCCAGATGAAGAACTTGAGGCAGAGAGGTGTTAAATAACTTTTCTCAAATTACACAGCTAAGAAGTTATGGAACTGAGATTTGAACCAAGTAGCCTGGCTTAACAGAGCCCTGAACTCTTACCCACATGTGGTGTTGCTTATGTACCCCAACTAGGCACTCTGCTAGGTGTTAGGGATACTTTAAGGAAGAAGGTGGACTATGTAGTACCTGCTTTCCTGAAATGGGAGAGATGGAAATGATGATATGTCTGGCAAAGTGAAGAGGATGTGTGTACGTGCTAAAGGGTTTATCTAGCAGGGGGCTAATCTGGACTGATCAGGAGTTTGCTACCAGTCTTCCTTTTCAGAGGACCTTTTCTGTAGTGTTTTAGGGAAGACTGATGCCTTTCCCCCATCTCCCTTTATCATTCCCCCTCCTCCAAAGAAAATAACTAACGCTTCAAAAAATCATTGCATTAAGTGGGACAATAATTCATTATTTTAATTTTTTAACAACTCGATGGAGGTATCATTGATATAAAATAAACTGCACCTATATAAAATTAATTTGTTAGGTTTTGGCATATGTATATACCCGTGAAATCACCACAACCAAGATAATTGAATCATCTCCATAAGTTTTCTCATGCTCCTTTGTAATCCTCCCAACATGCTCTCACCTCCCCAGCACATCTCCAAGGAACCACTTATCTGCTTTCTGTCACCATTGATTGGTTGGCAATTTCTAGTATTTTATAAAAATGGACTCATACAGTAAGTACTGTTTGGCTTGGCTTCTTTCACTCAGCATAATTATTTTGAAATTCATCCATGTTGCTGTATATACTGGTGGTTCGTTCATTTGTATTGCTAAGTAGTATTAATTGTGGATGTACCACAATTTGCTTATCACTGTCACTTATCTGTTGATGGATATTTGGATTGTTTCCAGTTTTAGGCTGTGACAAATAGATCTTCTATGAGTATTCATATTCATATTCTTTATATGTTCTTTTTTCTGTTGGGTGAATAGTCAGAATAGATAGATCATATGATAGGTGTGTGTTTGAATTTATAAGAACTTGATAAACTGTTTTCACATTGGTTATACCATTTTACATCCCACGAGCAGTATATGAGACTTTCGCTTCCTCCATAGCCTTGTCAAAGCTTGGTATTGTCAGTCTTTTAACTAGGTATGTAGTGATATCATACTGATAAGTTCTAATTTCCTAATGAATAATGATACTGAGCTTCTTTTCATGCGCTTGTTTACCATCTCTTATTTACCATCTTCTTTTAATCAAGTGTTCAAATTTTTTTTGCCCATTTTTTAGAAAACGTGGGTTGTCTTGTTTCTTATGGTTGAACTTTGAGAGTTCTTATATTCTCTGAATACAAGTCCTTTATAAGATATATACTTTGCAAATATTTTCTCTCAGTTGTGGCTTATCTTTTTATTCTCCTCACAGTGTCTTTTGATGAGCAGAAGTTTTAAATGAAGTTCAATTTATTGTTTTTTTAATGGGTTATGTTTTTAATGTTATAGCTTAGAAATCTTTGCCTAATCCAAGGTCACAGAAGTTTTTTGCTAGAAGTTTTATAGTTTTATCTTTCACATTTTTAGATATGTGGTCCATTTTGTGTTAAATTTTGTATTTGGAAAGAAGTACAAATCTCTTTTCTTTTCATTATGTGTGGATATCCAGTTGTTTCAGCACCATTTGTTGAAAAGACTATTCTTTCTCTACTGAATTCCTTTTGCACCTGTGGATCTATTTCTGGACTTTCTATTCTGTTTCACTGATCTATTTTTCTCTCTTGACACCAGTACCATACAGTCTTATAGGGATGTGAGTATTATGGGATCTAGCAGACTTCAGAAGAAATGATAAGTGTCACAAACCTCAGGTATAGCATTTGATTTCAGTACAGGCCTAGAGAAAAGATAGTCATAATCATTAAAAACCTTTTATTTGAATAGTGTAATGAAGTGGAGAGATATACTGTGTTGATAGTCTGAAAGACTCAATTCTCTTGGATGTTAATTCTCCCAAAAGTCATCTATAGATTCAGTATATATCCCAATCAGAATCCTAGCCAGATAGTTATAGAAATTGACAAGCTGATTCTAAAACTCGTGTGGAAATGCCAAAGACCTAGAATAGCTAAAACAGCTTTGAAGAAGGAAAACAAAGTTGCAGGACTAACACAGCCTGATTTAAAGCCTGCAGAAAGACCGTGTGGTGTTGGTGTCAGTATTGAGGTTTACGTCTTCATGTTATGCAATGAAATGTGTCAGTTAGGTTTTGCTGTGTAACAAACTTTCCCAAAACTTAATAGTTTAACAAAGTGTTAAACATTTATTTGCTCACAATTCTGTGGGTCAGGAGTTTTTTAGTCAGGGTGATTGTTTTAGTCTTGGCCGCATTGGCTGAGCCTTGATGGTCTAGGATAACCTCACTCTCATGTCTGGCAGTTGGCAGGTTAGTTGATCTGGGGGCTCAGCTGGAGCAGTTCATCTGTGTTCCACTTGCTCTCTCATCCTTCACACTTCTGCACACACTAGTGTTGGGGTTCCGGAGAGCAGCAAGAGAGGGCAAGCCTTAGTGAACAGGCACCTGTCAAGCCTCTGCTTGTGTGATATTTGGTAATATCCCCAGGACCAATGTAAGTCACAAGGCTAAGACCAAATTCAAGGGGTGGAAGAAACAAATTCCACTTCTTGATGGAGGAGCTGTGAAATATTATGACCAATTTTTTGTAGTTCACCAGAAAGATATTATGAGTTAGTTGAGATAAAAGTCTTTATGGAGAGAAAAAAGTTTTGTTATATAAGATAATGTATGTGAAATTATTTTTAGGCATGTTTCCCTAATAGTATTAGAATATTTAAAATTATTTCCTGCTCTAAAAGTTTTACATCTTGCCCCTTAACCTTTATATATTGTCTTTGTGAATTTAAAGTGAGTAACTCATGGCTGGGTGCAGTGGCTCATGCCTGTAATCCCAGCAGTTTGGGAGGCTGAGGTGGGTAGATCACTTGAGGTCAGGAGTTTTGAGACCAGCCCGGCCAACATGGTGAAAACCCTGCCTCTAATTAAAAAAAAAAAAAAAAAAGTAAATAACTGTTGTCCTATCCATTTACTGATTTGTGGAAGACACTTTTAACAAAACTGCTAATTCCTTGCCTCACAGTTTGTGTGCCATATCTCTCATTCCAAAATAGAAATGCATTTCAGCCATTCTATGGTTTACTCTGTTATTACCCATACTTCCTTTCTGTACCATTGCGAGAAATCTGAAGATGAATGGACAGGTTCTATCCTTAGAGAATTCATCTAATCGATAAAATAAGTATGTCTAAAAACAATTAGAAAGTGCCATGTAAGTTCAGAGGAAAGAGAAATCACTTCTAGTTGGAAGTAATCAGGAAGAGCATTGTGGAGCAGATGGCATTTAAGGTAGCATTTTAAGATTTGGGCATTTTGAAATGGGTAAAAAAATATGATCAAAGGCACAGAGGCCAAAACAAAACAAAATAAAATAAAAATTATCCTTGATAGAGGCAACTGTGGGTAGTTGAATGTATCAATAATTGGTTTTGTACTTTATTGTCACTTGGAAATCAAGTAGCCCAATAGAAAGTATGTTAAAATTTACATGCAGGCATTATGTCTATTTTTCATTCTGACTCTGAGTTTGTCAGATTTGCTACCATTCTTTTTACTCCTATTACTAAAACAGTGCTCTGAAAACTCTTTAACTCTTGTTTACTAAATTCAGTCATTTATTTCTCAATTGTCATTTTCTTTAACCTTTCTAGATTTCTACTTGGCATTGTTATATATTCTCCTCTGGTATCAATTTATGAAATACCTTCCCTAGTATAAAGGATGTGAGATCGAAGAAAAGAAACAGATGTCCTCTGTATTCCTGGCTTTTGTGAATAGTACACGATTGTGCTTAATCTTTTTATCCTCTGTTTCTATTTCTGCCTTCTTGAAGCAAGTATTCTTCAAGGTTCTATTTTCAGCCTTTGCCTTCTATCTGTCTGTGTCTCCCCTCCACCTCTCATTTTTCTTTTTTCTCTACTTTTCTTTTTTTGGAGTACATGTTTGACGTTTAATAAATGTTGTGGACTACATCAGTGTGGGAGAGGAATCTCAACCCCATTATGGCCATGCGTTTTTCTCCTTTTCTCTTTGATCTTCTTGTCTAACCCTGACCTCTCCTCTAGCTGTACCTTCAACTCTGAGTACCTGTTAGACTTTCTCTACCATTACTTCAAACCAGTTTATGCTTCAAATTTGTCTGTATTAGCAGTGTTATTCTTATTTGGCTAGTCAGCTAGAATTAGAACCTTTCTCTTATACCCTGCATGTGGACAGTCTTCAATTACTGTGGATGTTGTCTTCGTCATCTCTTATATATCTATACCTTCTTTATTCCTACTGCGAATATGAATTTTTTGCATTAGTCATCTGTAACCTGTTGTCATGGTGGCCGCTAATTGGTCTCCGCACCTTTAGGTAGTTCCCTTTTTTGTTCTTACCTGCAGCCACCAGAGCATTTTCATAAAACGTTATTTATGTAGCACTCTTTTCCTCTTGCGCAATCTTTAAAGATCAGATCTGAAATACATAGCAGGATGTCCTAGTCCCTCCATAATGAACCTACCTACTTTTCTTGTTATTTGCCACCGCCCACCCATAGTCAGGTAAACTGGTCACACGATCCCTTAGTCAGTCAGTCTTGCATATTTCTTTCTCTTTTCTTTCTTTTGGAGACAGAGTCTTGCTGTGTCACCCATGCTGGAGTGCAGTGGCGCAATCTCGGCTCACTGCAACCTCCGTCCCCCGGGTTCAAGCAATTCTCCTGCCTCAACCTCCTGAGTAGCTGGGATTACAGGCGCACATGGACACGCCCGGCTAATTTTTTGTATTTTCATAGAGACGGGGTTTCACCGTGTTGCCCAGGCTAGTCTTGAACTCCTGAGCTCAGACAATCCACCCACCTCAGCCTCTCAACATGCTAGGATTACAGATGTGAGCCACCACACCCGGCCCAGTCTTGCATATTTCTAATGACATATTTTGCCTGCATATATGTCTTCCTCCTCCACCCCCTGGTCCCATCCTCATCCTTCCAGCTCAAACCCTAGCTCTTTTGCTCTTTTTTTTTTTTTCCCCCCTCCTGGCCTCTAGAACTGACCTATCTTTTTTTGAAGTTCTGTCTTACCCTGGTGCACAGGGTAATATGGAATCTTTGGAACCTTCTAAGAATACTGCTACTAAAACCAAATTTATACCTCAAGCAGAAATCTCAGCAATCTTTGCTAAAACATTCTACCCTGAGGCATAGCTAATATCCTTAAAATTTGGCAGGATTGTGGCATAGGCAGAAGGGAAAGTAAAAGAGAGAAGAAAACAGGAATGAGAGAATAAGAGAAGAGGACAAGAATCTTAAATATTTTCTGGTTAATTTGATTGACTGAACGTAAGCAGTGTGGTAAGTCTTGAGATCCCAAGGGTTGTATGTCGATGTACAGATACCACTACAGCATCACCAACCATGTGTGTGTCCTCTGGCATGAGCCTGATCTGCCTTATCCTTAGCAAAACTTAAACTTCATAAATCTCACGATAATTTCTAAATATCTCACTCTTAAATATGAGGTCTATTTCTAGGTCTAGATTTTGAATAACTAGGTCTGTTTCTATGTCTAGGTCTATTTCTTCCTGATATCGTTACATTTCTGTTCAGCATTCTAAGTGTGCTAAGTGTTGAAACTTTTTTTTTCCTCTGAGACAGAGTCTCACTATGTCACCTAGGCTGGAGTTCAGTGGCATAATCTCAGCTCACTGCAACCTCCACCTCCTAGGCTTAAACAGTCTTCCCACCTCAGCCTCCCGAGTACCTGGGACTACAGGCATGTGCCACCAGGCCTGGGTAGAGATGGAGCTTTACCATGTTGCCCAGGCTGGTCTTGAACTCTTTGACTCAGGCAGTCTGCCTGCCTGAGCCTCCCAGTGGGCTGGGATTACAGGCGTGACCCACTGTGCTCGACCCAAGTGTTAAAATTTATGTTGAAAAATGAACTGGGGCTGGGCATGGTGGCTCACACCCATAATCCCAGCACTTTGGGAGGCTGAGGCAGGTGGATCGCCTGAACTCAGGAGTTGAAGACCAGCCTGGGCAACATGGCAAAGCTCCATCTCTACAAAAAAGTTGAAAAAATTAGCCAGGTGCCATGGCATGCACCTGTAGTCCTAGCTACTTGGGAGGCTTAGTCCCAGCTACTTGGGAGGCTGAGGTGGGAGGATCCTTGAACCTGGAAGACAGAGGGTGCAGTGAGCTGAGATCATGCCACAGCACTCCAACTTGGGTGACAGAGTTGAGACCCCGTCTCAAAAAAAAAAAAAAAAAAAGTGCATTGATATTGCATGTCTCTGCTAAAGAGATGTATGGAAATATACATGAAGGACTGTTTTCTGAATTCATGTGTGTTATTGATCAGGACACATGAACTTTAATACTATAAAGGCATCCATAATACTGCAGAGTGTAAGCTTGAAAGTGGAATAGATTGGCATCATCAGCCAATAACTCTTGAGTTTATTGTGGAAAATCAGTCCTTTTGTTTCTATAATTTTTGAGTAAATATAATATTTAAAATTTTGAGGAAATAGTCTGTTCTGATGAGGGAACTCATTTAGTAATTTCTGAGTTGAAAATATTTTCATTTTTTGTTTCTATTTTTAAAGTCATTTTGATAAATGGGAAAAATACTGAAAGAATGATGTTGAGCTATTGATCCATGCATGGAATTTCTTTCTGTTAATAACTGAGGCTACATTATTCTGAAGAAAGACCATATTAAGAAAAGAGAAAGAAACCCTTCAAGTTTATAATTTGATTTTTTGTAGTGTGTTTTGTCTTATAGGTAAAAGATTATTTTTTTCTTCCATCAGTATTATTTCAAATTTTGGTTTGACTAAGTTACTAGTCTTCAAATTACAACAATTAAAAAAAAATTTACAGAAAGAAATGGGTAAAAGACAAGATAAAGTATAAGAGTTATAATTCAGGCTGGGCGCGGTGGCTCAAGCCTGTAATCCCAGCACTTTGGGAGGCCGAGACGGGCGGATCATGAGGTCAGGAGTTCGAGACCATCCTGGCTAACACGGTGAAACCCCGTCTCTACTAAAAAATACAAAAAACTAGCCGGGCGAGGTGGCGGGCGCCTGTAGTCCCGGCTACTCGGGAGGCTGAGGCAGGAGAATGGCGTAAAAACCCGGGAGGCAGAGCTTGCAGTGAGCTGAGATCCGGCCACTGCACTCCAGCCTGGGCGACACAGCGAGACTCCATCTCAAAAAAAAAAAAAAAAAAAAAAGTTATAATTCAAATATTAAATTATTTTGACATTTTTCCGAAGAGCTGATTATTTAAGCTAGACCTGGGCATGATTTCAGCAGAACCTAGGTGAGATATCTTAATCATATATCTAAAGATTAAGATTCTTTATTGTCTATATCCTCTAGTCTTTTTTTCCCCAGGAGACAGGGTCTTGCTGTGTCACACAGGCTAGAGTGCAGTGGCATGCTCAGAACTCACTGTACCCTCGACCTCCTGGGTTTATGTGATTCTTCCACCTCAGCCTCCCAAGTAGGTGGGAGTATAGGCACGTTCTGTGTGCCACCATACCAAGCTAAATATTTTTTTTTGAGGGGGGAATAGACAGGGTCTTACTATGTTGACCAGGCTGGTCTCAAACTCCAGGCCTTAAGTGATCCTTCTGACTCAGCTCCCCAGAGTGCTGGGATTGTAGGCATGAGCCACTGCTTCCAGCCTATATCCCCTAGTCTTAAATGAGAGTTTACAGTTATGACATTATGTTAGGTAAAGCAAATGTGGTCGCATTATTATTATTATTATTATTATTATTATTATTATTATTATTTGAGACAGAGTTTTGCTCTTGTTGCCCAGGCTGGAGTACAGTGGCGCAATCTCGGCTCACTGCAACCTCCGCCTCTCAGATTCATGCAATTCTCCCACCTCAGCCTCCCAGGTAGCTGGGATTACAGTCATGCACCACCATGCCTGGCTAAGTTTTTGTATTTTTAACAGAGAAGGGGTTTCACCACATTGGTCAGTCTGGTCTTGAACTCCTGACCTCAGGTGATCCACCTGCCTCAGCCTTCCGAAGTGCTGAGATTACAGGCGTGAGCCACTGTGCTTGGCCTAGTCATATAAATTAGAGACCAAAAGAATATTAATAATTTTTAAAGTACTTGTATTAAAAGTAAAATCTGTTTTGGTTCCTTTAAACTTAACAAATTATAGGAGCAGTTAATGCTAATTTAAATGTATATGAACGATTGGAAATTTATCTCTAAATTAGTAAGTGAAAACCGGCCACCTCCCCATTCCACCCTCTGGAGGTA
Organism: Macaca nemestrina; assembly: GCF_043159975.1. Lineage (NCBI taxonomy): Eukaryota > Metazoa > Chordata > Mammalia > Primates > Cercopithecidae > Macaca > Macaca nemestrina. Next base: position 103,502,096 of record NC_092139.1, on the reverse strand, counting down.
CTAGTTTTGTCTTAATGCCTACACACAACACACATACACAAACACACATGTGTGTGTATATATGTATATGTATGGCATATAATGGTGTGTGTATATATAATGTGTATACATATGGCATATATTGGTGTGTATGTCAACCAATACATTGCATATATGTGTATACATATACATACATGTCTAACTTACATGTGACTTAAAGCTTAACTAATTACACACGTAAATGTTTTAGTTTTTTCATTTTATTTGGAGCACCACTTTTCAAAGTCTAATTACAGACATAATTTGTTGATGTATACATAGATACATGCATGCATATCCCTATATAATTTTGTTTACAAATATGGAACTATAACAGATTATTAAACAACATAATTTTGTTTTCTTTCTTTTTTTTTTTTTTTTTTTGAGACAGAGGCTTACTTTGTTGCCCAGGCTGGAGTGCAGTGGTATGATCTCAGCTCACTGCAACCTCAGCCTCCCAGGTTTAGGTGATTCTGCCACCTGAGCCTCCTGAGTAGCTGAGATTACAGGGGGCCACCACCACGCCCGGCTAATTTTTGTATTTTTAGTAGAGATGGAGTTTCGCCATGTTGACCAGGCTGGTCTCGAACTCCTGACCTTAGGTGATCGGCTCGCCATGGCCTTCCAAAGTGCTGGGATTACAGGCGTGAGCCACTGTGCCCAGCAATTTTTTTCCTTGAATAGTGCATCAGTCATATCTTTTCACCTTGTATGTATAGTCTAGAAGAATTTAAATCTCTCTCTGGAAATTGACTAGGCCTTCAATAACATTTGGGGATCACTTTCATGCTTAAATTATGTCAGTTGTTTTGGCTTTGAATTACATCTTAAACACAAGAGCATCTGGAAATGTCATCTATAATTAAGTCACCAAATATTGAACTGGGTTAACTCTTGACGTTTAAGTTAGTCAGCCATAGTTCATTATTACAGCCTTTTATGATGTATAAGACATATCATCATTTTCCAGTCTTCATATCAAGAAGAATCTTAGGAGATTTAATAGTGATTTAAGATACTAATTTATAAGTGTATGTGTGGCCCATCCTGCTATACTGCTATATATGAAATGACAAGTGTACAGGGAAGGAGAAAGATTAATAATTATTTCATTTGATGAGAAGAGGAAATTTAGCATAAGATTTTATTGCAGAAACATTCTCTTTCTTTTCTTTCTTTTTTTTCTTTTTCTTTCCTTACTTTCCTTTCCTTTTCTTTTCTTTTCTTTCTTTTTTGAAAGGTACCACTATGTTGCCCAGGCTAGACTTGAACTCCTGGCCCAAGTGATCCTCCCTAGTAGCTGGGACTACAGGCATATGCTGCTGCACCCAGTTTTTTGTTATTTCTTAGTTACCATTGTAATACCTATACAGGAGACCGTTAGAATATATCGTCCTCTCATATCTATGGGAGATTGGTTCCAGGATACACCCTCTCATGCCCCTGCAGATACATTTGCAGATGCTCAGGTTTCTTATATAAAATGGTGTCATATTTGCCTATAACCTATGTTCATCCTCTTGTAGACTTTAAATTATCTCTAAATTGTAATTTCTAAAATAATGTAAATGCTATGTAAATAATTATTATAACTATTGTCTTTAAACTTTGTATTACATTTTTGTTATTGTACAGCATTGGTTTTTTTAATTGCTTTTCACAAATATTTTGTTTGCAGTTGGTTGAATTCACAGATGTGTAACCCAAGGATAAGAAGGGCTGACTGTATATTACAATCCCTTAAGGTGTGGCAAAGCACATCTGAAACGTTACAAGGCTTTGATAATCTCTGTTAAGAATTGTCAAAGTAGGGTTTCATAGTTCTGATGGTGAGAGAGACTGTAAAACTTTATTAAGAGCAACACACACACACACACACACACACACACACACACACACACACATATATATTTTTGAGATGAAGTCTTGCTCTGTTGCCCAGGCTGGAGTTCAATGGTATGATCTTGGCTGCAGTGGTGAGCCTCCGCCTCCTGGGTTCAAGCAGTTCTCCTGCCTCAGCCTCCCAAGTAGCTGGGATTACAGGGTGCATGCCACCAGGCCCAGCTAATTTTTGTATTTTTAATAGAGACAGGGTTTTGCCATGTTAGCCAGGCTGGTCTCGAACTCCTGACCTCAAGTGATCCACCTGCCTCAGCCAGCCTCCCAAATTGTTGGGATTACAGGTGTGAGCCATCCTGCCCAGCCAAGAGTAACTTTTTAAAAAACGTTTTTCTGTGTATGAGAAGTTGCTTACAATATTTAGTTTTGTGCTGTACCATTATTTTGCTTTTTGGCTTGGCCTATGTCCTTATCTATTTCTCCCATAAACTGTAAATTCATTGGCAGCAGAACTGTGTTCATTTCTCCAGGGCTTAGTACAATATTTTGTATGCAATAGATGTGCAATGAATGTTTTATTAATTGTACTGAATAGATTTATTCTTATTCTTCATGTGTAATGCACATAGAATCAATACCAGCAAATTGAAGATAATCGAGTATAGTGGTCCTCCTAATCTGTTAGAACTGAGTTCAGGTAAATGTTTAACCAAGAATACCATCAAAATGTGCTAAAGCCATTTTGACTTTTAAAAATCTGTTTCTTCTGAACAATCCTAAAATAAATTACATTGACCATAAAAGGAGAAGAATTACACTGATGGGGCGGGGGGTGTGGATGGCATGGTAATACTTAAATTCTCACAGATGCCCTCACAGTTGCGTTTAATCCTCATGGTTTAATCATCCAGAAGCATGTTACAATATTACTGGCTCACCAAGATTAGGGGCATCGTAGCCCCTGAAACTTATTTAGAATTATTTACCATTTTGAACTTTTGAATGCTTGTCCCAAATAGAAGATTTCATGGGATCAATAGTTGTAACTGGTTTGTCTTTTAGTAAACATTTATTTTCACTGTCTGCTCACTCTATGTCCTTTTTCTAAGAATTACTTAGCAGTTATCTGATTTTAGGTGGGCCATTTAGGCTCTGAAGGCCAACTCTTTAACCTATTGTGCTTTGTCAGACAAACCTAACACCTGTCCATGTTTGTTACTGCTTTTAATATCTGTTAGAGAAATATGTGTGCACATGTGTGTTTGTATATAATGGTAGGGTGGGTATAGCAGCACCCTAAAAGGAGAAAAGCAACTGGCTTTTCTGAAAAGACCTTTCCACCCCCACCTTTTTGCAGACAGCCGGAGTTAATCCTTCCAAGTTTGACTGGAACAGCTGAGCAAGTGCACCCTGCATATCTGGAGGCCTCCAGTGGACTCATGTTGCCTCAGAGTTGGGGCCACTTTCTTCTTTTCTAGTGCTGATCCTGCCAGCTGTCCTAGCCTCTGTTAAAGCACAGCGAGGGAGGTGTTAAATGATACAAAAACATACAGTGTCGTGAAAGGGATCCCTTTACTGCATGTATCAGTGTGACTTTTTTCTCCCATTCCTTTCTGTAGCAGAAAGGTTTTATACTGTTAATCCTAACACCTGTCTCTGCTGGAGACAGTGAGAAGGGTGTGTGTGTGTGTGTGTGTGTGTGTGTGTGTGTGTGTGTGTGTGTATGAGAGAGAGAGAATGCGCATGCGTGCACACGGGTACATGCCCCCCTGCCCAAGAAAGAATAGAGTAGTAATACCAGTCCCATCTGCCTTTCCGTGTCCTGGATTGGGAGTATTCTCTGACGCACTTAAAGCCCGGAACATATATATTATTTTGGCTCTTGGATACCTTAGACTTCCTACCGTGTTTGTGTGCCAGTGTGAGGAACCTGTGTTCCCTTCCCTGGCTGTCATTCTCTGCCTCTTGAGTTTCTGGTTGAGTTGTCAATTTAAAAACCGACAGTAACAGCAAATCTCCAGTGTAGTTTTCAGTCTGTAACTAGTAACTCAAAGCTTTCTGCTTTTTTCTGAACATCTCTTCTGTGTATTGTCACATTCTATTGGGGTGGAGGCCTGGTCTCAACCAAGCTCCGACTTCATCAGCTGAGCCAGCATACCTATCTGCATAGACTGGAGGTCAGCGAAGGATTTTTTTGGTGCTACCTAGTTCCTTTGGACAGGACAGCCAGCTCAAACAAGGCAAAAACTTAGACGCCTTTTGTACTGTCCTTATCTGAAGATTTTTTCCCATTTGCTATGTATGGTGTATATTGTATGGATTATCAATATCCTGTTATCCAGGTAAGCAAAGGGTTATAATTTCTAGATACTGTTTGATTGATGTGAAGTTTTACGGTGGAGTGAAATGCCTACAGGCTTTCTGTCTTTTGACCGGGTACCATTGAGGGCCTAGCTTTCCCAATGCTTTTTGCTAATTTACTGTAATAAGAGGATTGAATTTATAGTATTGGTGGCCAGACAAAGGTGGTTGGCATTCACCCCTAGAAGTTCTGAAACTTTGGAGAGATTCTGTGTGTGTGTGTGTGTGTGTGTGTGTGTGTGTGTGTGTGTGTGTTTTGAACCGGGTGGGCTGAACAATATAAATGTAACATAAGAAAATCAGCATATTATAATAAACTTTAGGCTTTGTTTTGAGCAGATAAGAGGCACAGATGGCAGTTTCCAAATGTTGTTGTATTTTCCAGAAAGGTAATATATAAAGTAGAGGGCATCTTTCCCCACGAAGACTATTTTTAGTCTAACGTTTTAGACTGTTTTGTGATGGGATTAGTGACATCTTATTTGTTAACTTGTTGCAGTCTAGAATCGGAAAATGTTAGGTCATTACCAAGCGTATTTCTGAATATCTTACAGTAAGAAAAATTGAAGTTAGGAGTCCTGGATTCTGGTTCCAGCAATAGTGTTAAACACCACCATGTTCGTGCTCAAATAACTTCAATTTTTCTTGACTTTAGTTTTGTTGTATTTAAAATGAAGGAGTTGGGCCGGATGACCTCTCAGCTATCATGATTTTTTGAAATATTGTAATAGAAACCTAGAATAAGAAAAGAAAAACAGTTAATACAATTAATTCTGAATTAAAGATACTACTTGGTCTGTCAGTTTGTTTTAGTTTATTTGTGTTTTCATGTTCCTTTAATTGTTTTTTTCTTTCAAATGGCCATTTATCTAATAATTAGCACCTAAGTTGCAGGTTGGACGGGAATGCATAGAGTTAAAAGAAATAATGGACTAACTAGTACATCTTATTAGGTATTTTGGGCTTAAAGGCCCAAGCTATTTTGGATTGGGCCTGTTGAATAAGCTCTCTGGAGTAAACTCACAGCTTTCATTCAAGTCGAAAGCTATCAGTAGTGCAATCATATGGCAGTGGCTGTGATTATGCTTCTCTTTAACTATATTCTAATACATTGATCTATATTATATGTTTTATATTAATGATATAACTTTCTGTTATTTTGGATTATTCAAATTAAGAGTATTTTATACTTACCATAATGAGGTTTTGATATATGTGTGCATTTCGCTTATCTATGAACTATATCTCTACTGACATAAACAATAGCTTGGTCTTTGTAACAGCTTAAGGCTGGAAGTGTTATGAGACTAGATTAGAAATCTTTTTACAAGTAAATATTAATGTGCTTTCAATGAGAAACGTCTGTGAACAGTAAATCTCTGACCCACAACTAGCAAAGTCTGGGAATTATAGTAACTCTAACGTAAGTCCAATTCTTTCAGGAAAAAGTTGAAAAAGTAAAAATGTTTCCCAAGTGAATTGAAGTATTGGAGATATATGAAAAAATAATTACAGTATGTAATTGAATTTATTGAGGAAGGAAATTGACCATCTACCCCTCCCAGTTTTGGGGTGGATTAAAGAGTTCCTGTTCAGAAATTGATGAAAGTCTTTTGCAGCAAAATTCTAATCAATATTCATAAAAGATGAATTTTCCACCCCCAATTTTTTTTTGGTTATTAATATTTAGTACTGATAAATGTAGTGCACAGTATTTGAAACTACACTTTCCTGGCTTTACTCCATTTAGTAGGTTTATTCTATCTGAAATTAGGTCCTTTAGAAATGGAGGTAATGGGATGTTAAAATGTAAGGGTTTACTCTCCATTCCACCACATAGGAAAGCTAATGGGATTAAAAAAACAATTTTAAATTGAAGGATCCAAAGCTATTTTACAATCTTATTTATTACTTTTTTAAAGTAAAGTTTTTTTTTCAGTGCATTTATAAATGAGTAGTAGATGGTTGGTTACTACCCAAACTCTTAACTACGGTTATAAAATGTTCTTTTTAGCTTCTGTTATATATTCTTATGCTTAGTTAAATTCAGGCTTTACATTGCATAATGCTTGCAGTTTCATACTAATTCGTTATGCAGTTGGACTTTATGGAGGACATGATTGAACAGTATTTCTTTTAATGAAAGGTTTTACATCTATTTTTAATTAAGTTATTTCTAGAATTGCTAGTTTTGAGTTAATGAAACAAAGTGAGTTCTCTTCAACAGAAGGTTCGAAAGTATTTTAGGTACTTGACCTTTCATTGCTCTTATTGTTAAAATCATGCCTATTTTAAGAGTGTGCCATTGAAAATGATTATGGTATTAGTTATAATTTTTGTAGAACCTAGTCTGGCCAAATTAGTTTAAAATCAGGCAGAGTAAGGAGATACGGGCTTGCTTGTGATTTAAGGGACGATGAATGTAGTCTCCCTGCGCAGACAAATCTATTTAAGAAACTGTTCCTGAAATTATTCTTACAGACACTCTTTCGGATTAAACATTTACTGCCTGTGATCAGATGGTTAAAATGTAACTTGGTGCAAGTTAAGGGTATTGTCTTTTATCACAGGTTTTCCTTAGGCTGTTTTCCTTAACCTGTCATCCAAGTGGCGAACGGGGCAGTTGGAGGAAGAGGAAACAGGGTCTTAAATTATTGGAGGTATAGCTGAATTTCCTGATTTGAGGGTTTAGGGTAGGGAAGGACAGCTTAAGGATATTAGGCATCTAGAAGAATGAGACAGAAATTTACCTATCTAAAGGACACTTTTTCTTTTGAAATGGAGTTTCTTTCTTGTCACCCAGGCTGGAGTGCAGTGGCGTTTTCTCGTCTCACTGCAACCTCTGCCTCCCGGGTTCAAACAATTCTCCTGCCTCAGCCTCCCGAGTAGCTGGGATTACAGGCGGGCATCATCACACCCAGCTAAATTTTTTTTTTTTTTTTTTTTTTGGATTTTTAGTAGAGACAGGGTTTCACCATGTTGGTCAGGCTGGTCTTGAACTCCCACCCTCAGGTGATCCACCTCCTCGGCCTCCCAAAGTGCTGGGATTACAGGCGTGAGCCGCTATGCCCAGCCTAAAGGACACTTTTGATACTGAGGTATGCTCAGGTCTGCAAAATCCTATAGAGTATATTAGGCTCTCCATTTCTTCATGGAAAGTTGACCTTGGTGTTTAACAGTACACACACACACACATTATATAAATTTATTTATATAATTTATACTTATATAGTTTATGTAATTATATTAACTTATATAGTTTATACTTACATAGTTATGTAATTGTATTAGCTTACATAATTTATACTTATATAGTTTATGTAATTAACATATGCAAGTTTATACTTATATAGTTTATGTAATTATATTAACATATACAAGTATAGTTTATACTTACATAGTTTATGTAATTTTATTAACATATGCAAGTTTATATAATTTATATAAATTGAATTTATTTTCTCATTCTGAATTAGTTTATTGTGTACCAGCTGTTTTTTGAGTACCTACTGTGTGCCAGATACTATGCCAGGCACAGGGACATTAGTGGTGAACAAGACAACAGAGTTTCCTGTAACTAAGTAATAGAGGCATGGCATATTCATGGCATGTTGTTGGATAAACAGCACTCTTCAGTTTTCACAGATTAATCATGAATTAACTTCTTGACAACCCAGTTATTGATAAATTTGTTTACATCCCATCCGTTTTCGTATTTGTTTAAGAACCTTTTCCTTAATCTCTCACAGGGATGTGTACAGTGTACACATACTTTCAGTTGTTTGTATGACTCTAGTTATCTGGGGTTTGGGATTTCTTAACGATATGAATAAGTTACGCAAATACATATAGTAATTTGTGAATTAAATTTTTTGATTTGCCTGGCCTCACGGATGTCTTAATTTATGTTATTTGTGGTTTTGTGCTAAAGGTTTGACTTTGGGGGACAGGAAATAAATGAGAATTGTTTTTTATAAGCCTGTAAGATGTAAAGCAGTTGATTTCAAATTTCATGCTCACTTTTTTTTTTGGAATGGTGAATGGGTTCTATATAACTGAACTCTGCCTAGAGAAATAAAGTTAGGGAAATAATAGAGTTAGCTGTAATTCGACTTCATTTATGTTAAGGGGAATGTTGGGGCAAAGGATATTAAAGTGGTATTGTATTAGAGGTGCTTCTGGAAAGGTATTTAATATCTGTTAGGTGTAAATTGTTATTTACACTTAGTTAGGGTTATTGTCTGGGGGCGTGCTGTGAAGAGCCTTTATACCAACAAGTTTTTATTATTGCAGGAAATGCTCTCCCTTTAATGTTGCCTTTCACTTGGGTGTCAGAGGCAGCCTGGGAAAGTTGGAGCAAGCCCTGCCTTCTAGACAGGGACTCTTAGATCTGCTTTTATAGCAGTACTGGGATGTGGGTGGAAGGTAGGGAAGTTGAGTCACTTCTGTATGACAAGAACAACTAAAGTTGTTTTTTTTTTTTTAATGAGTGGGTATTATTTTGTCTAGAATCTGAACTAACCTAATAAAATTGAAAATAAAGCCTTTCTCCCACTCTTTTTGTGCATCTTCCTTTCAGCTTCAGATTTCTGAAAGATACTGAAGATAAAACTGAAGTAAGGCCAGGCGTGGTGGCTCACACCTGTAATCCCAGCACTTTGGGAGGCCAAGACGGGTAGATCACCTGAGGTCAGGACTTCAAGACCAGCCTGGCCAACATGGTGAAACATCATTTCTACTAAAAATGCAAAAAAACAAAAAACAAAAAACTGCTGGGCATGGTGGTGTGTGCCTGTAATCCCAGCTACTTGGGAGGCTGAGACAGGAGAATCACTTGAACCTGGGAGGTGGAGGTTGCAGTGAACTGAGATTGTGCCACGGCACTCCAGCCTGGGCAACAGAGCGAGACTCTGTCTCAAAACAAAAAAGTGAAGTAAATGTATAAATTTGAAGATATTTCCAAGTACGCTCTTGGAAGAAAGAATGCTTTTATAATATTTTGGTAACTACATAGGTGCTCTTCATTTTGATATATCCATGTGTGAATAAATAAATGGCTAGAGTAATAGAAATCAAGGCATTACTATTTTATTTCAACAAACATTCATTTAGTGTGTATTCAGATACTGGGTTAAGAACTGGGGATGTAGTATAAAACATGATTTCTACCCTCAGACTGCTCATATTCTAGTCATAGTTATGCAGAACAGTAACTCCAACAGTTATGTACCATGGATTAAGTGCTAAGGTAGAGTATGCTCACAGATAAGGGGTACCTAAACCAGATGTGGGAACAGGTAGGGTCAGGAAAGGCTTTCTGGAGTAGGGGATTTCTGAAGTAAGCCTTGAAGGATGAATTACCCATATAGTTGGCCATATTCAAGGGAAGAACAGAAACATGGTGTTCAGAAGAGATGTATGGGCTGAAAAATAGAAATGTGGGAGCCGTCAGGGTAAATTCTTGGTAACTGAAGTGACAGAATGAGTTGGAACACCTGGAGCAAGTGTGGTCAGCACTGTTAACTTCTTGGAGGTTCAGACCCTTTTGAGAATCTGATAAATACTACAGATCCTCTCTGCATGGAAATGCAAAGAAGAAAAATTTCCACTGGGCTGCCCATGTTAGGAACCATGCACTTTGGGTTAAGAACCTCTGGTGTGCAGTAAAAAGAGATCTGAGGATGACACCTTGCAAGTAATAATAACAGTTGAGAGGATGGTAGAGGAAGAAGAGTAAGATGGAGAAGCGGGTGAACAGGGAAAGAGGAAAGTCAAGAAAGTATCATTTTAAGTTAAGAGTGAGAGTTTCCCAAAGGGAATACCAAATACCACAGACGAATCAAAGAAGACATAAAATGTCCATTGAATTTGGCCATCATCTGGAGGTCTTCGGTGACTTTAATCAGGTAAATTTCAATTGAGTAATATGGAGGAAAGGAAGCTGGGGTTCTGGAGATTGGATGAAACACTGAGGAAACAATCAGAGTTGAGACTATAAGGAGAAGTGCCTCTTTCCTTCATTTGTTTATTTAATAACTATTTCTTGAGTACTTACCAGGTTCCAGACACTGTGCTGGAAGCTGGGGATTGGTCTATGTAGGCCTCCTTCATTAGCTGACATCTCATTGTGCCCACCCTGTTCCAAAGCTTCCCAGCCCCTGCCTGTCTCTCTCCTCCCAAACACACATACAGGCAATGTCCTAAAATGATTTTCTCCTTGGTACATTACCGGACACATTCAGCCACCAGGGGACTCCAGTTTTGCTGGGTCAGACCCAGGCTGCTCAATTGCTCTTCTCTCTCTTGGACACCAGGGAGCAAATTGTCCTCTATAATGCCAGGGACACACTTCAAAATATCATTGTGCCAGTCAGACCTCACTATGAGTCTGTCATTCAGTGAGTTTACAAAAATCATTGTAACTTTTTTTTTTAAGCTTGTACCAATTCTTTCTTGTAATAAATTTTTAAGCCTATTTGCATTGGGAAATATTGGTTCTAAATGTAGAAAAGTAGCATGAATCCCTGGCCCGAGGAAACTTTTATCTTAGTCTTAGACTTTTTGCATGTGGGGACCCCTCATTTTAAAAACAAAACAAAAAAAACTCCTTGGGGCCAAGATGTATAGAGGCTGCAGTCACACCTAAGCGTCAAGGTAGCTGCTGCTTTTCTAAGGATAGGTGTGAGGGTGGGGTGGGGGGGTGGGATTCTATCTTCTTGGTGCCCCAGGCTTTCTGTGAAGAATAGTGTAATAAACCAGAGGATGCAGAGAATGATATACAGTGATTCCGTGGTTTATTCCAATTATTAAACCTGAAAACACAATTATCCCATTAGTATGATTCAAGATTTTTTCCAAAAATACACTGGGTTGCTCTTGCTTCCAGTGAAACTCACCTGCCCATTTTCTGCTTACTCACTTTGTCTTTAAGAAAATTTGACTGCTTTTTATCTCCTTCTGATGGGCTTTTCAGTTGCAAATTCAGAGAGTACTATATATTCTGTGTTCCAGGTCACTTCTAAAAAGTGTTAAATAAGAACAGGCCTAATACTTATCTGTATTACTTTACCCAGCATTTTTCTTAATATTTGAAGATCTCATTCTTTTTAAAATTATTACTATGCCGGGCACGGTGGCTCAAGCCTGTAATCCCGGCACTTTGGGAGGCCGAGACGGGCGGATCACGAGGTCAGGAGATCGAGACCATCCTGGCTAACCCGGTGAAACCCCGTCTCTACTAAAAAATACAAAAAACTAGCCGGGGTGGCGGCGCATGTGGTCCCAGCTACTCGGGAGGCTGAGGCAGGAGAACGGTGGGAACCCAGGAGGCGGAGCTTGCAGTGAGCCAAGATGGCGCCACTGCACTCCAGCCTGGGCGACAGAGTGAGACTCCGTCTCAAAAAAAAAAAAAAAATTATTACTATGGATTATACTACAAGTATACAGATATCTGTAAAATGCACAGAATAGAGCCTGACATACTATGTTACATCAGTTTCTCCAGGTTCCACAGATGGTCTTGTATTTCCTGTGTTCCTTTCAGAATTGTTAAAATGCTTATTAATTTAGGAGTGGGTGTAATGATGTTGTATTGGCAGTGTGCCAGCCAACGGTGTTATATAACACATTTTTTTTAATTTAAAAATTTTAAAAATGTAATTCACAATAGAGACAGGGTTTTGCCATGTTGCCTTGGCTGGTCTCGAGCTTCTGGGCTCAAGAAATCCGCCAGCCTTAACCTCCCAAAGTGCTGGCATTACAGGTGTGAGACACTGTGCCTGGCCAATAGAGAACATTTTTAAAAGCCTGGTCCTGCATGTTGCCAAACAATCCTTATGGAGACAGCAAAAAAACTATGTATTCTCAGTGTGATTTGCTATTTTGAATTTAGATTTCTGTAGATGTTTATTTTTTAAATGGAGAGCTTGGATGTTAGCTGTGGGCTTGTAAAAAATAAAAATAGATAAAAATTAAAAACGGGAAGCTTAATTTTGGAATTAATCTTTTTAACCTTTGGATAGTCTTTTAGAAAGTATATACTAAAAATACATAGCATAACTAAAATATCTCATAAATCCTTTAGGATGAGCTCCTATTTATTAGAATGCTGTAAAAAATTAGAAAATCTTAATTTTATGAGACAACTGATAAACTTATAAATTGCTTTATTTGAATGTTTTATAATATAAAATAGGAAAATTATGAAGTTTATATGCAGAGGTTAAAGATTTTTCCAAGATCACTAGTAAAGGGCAGAATTAGACCAACTTCTGGACTGAACCACATCTTTGATGCATTTTTAATTATATTATTTTAATAAGGGAACTTTAAAGAAACTCTTATTGTCAATATTCTCCTAAACCTGTATCTACAGCACTCTGTAACAATTACTATTTACAATAATGACAAAAATTTCCAGGGTATATTTAAGAAAGGATTTATCTTTTTCAATAAAGGCTGAAACATAGAAGGCTGGAGGAAACAAAGGGTGAATTTTCAGTTAACCAAAATTTTTATTGAAGCTGGAAGCCATAAGGAAATTTGCATGCACCTTTGTGTATACCTTAAGTTTCTTAAGTAGTCATAGTTGTAGATACCTTTTTCAGAGTCTCCAGGTTTTTTTGTAGTAGGATAAAAATCATTTAAATTAACTCTCTTTACCTCTCTCCTCTCTTTTAGTCCTTTGCTCTCACTAGGCTGTTTTGGTCTTCTAGGACAAGCAAGTTCTTGAATATTCCTGTTCCTTGAAAAACCTTCTAGTTAGTGGTCATGTAATAGCTCCTCACGTCTTCACATCTTTCTCATTAAATCCACTGCATCTATAAACTGTACATCAGTAAAAATGTTTTATTAATATTAAAAATACTTTTGTTTCATTTCTTATTTATTAGACATTCGTGGCTGGAATCTCTTAAATCTGTATTAACTATAGTAAGCTGCTATGAAAGCTTCCAGTGCTATATAATTAATTCCATCATCGCATCCTTAAAATATGCCAGCACATGGCGCTTGCCCCTCCCTCTTTCTCCCTCCCTCCCTCCTCCCCCCTTCTCTCTCTCTCACACACACACACACACACACACACGCACACACACGCACACACGCACACACGCGTGCGCACAGCGCACACCAAACTGCCATTCTCCAGCAGGCCTGCTTCTGGAGTTGGGAGATGTCAGCCTGCTGGGAGGGGGTGGGGGGAGGAGGAAGAGGTGGGGCTCTACTCTGATTAATTACCTTAGGCATTCAGGGGTGGGGCTTCCTTCAGCCATCTGCCTGAGATATGGGAGGGAGCTGGAGAAAGAAGGAGGGGGAGAGACTGCCAGAGAGGAAGAGAAAAGAAAGGAAGAAACATTAGAAAGAAAAAGGAAGGAAAACGGTATAAAGGGAGATCAATTACCCACCCTTAAATAGCTAGACTGGGGGGGGAGGGGGGTGGAAAGAAAGCTGTGGAGGTGTGCCCCAGCACGGCTGCTTTGAAAGGTTTATCATCTATCCGTTTGGTTTATGGAGAAAAAGAAAATGGTAACTCAGGTAAGATTTGTGCTTCCTCGGTATGTTTCTTTTCTCCTCTCTGGGATCTAAATAAAGGTTTGAGGGTGGAGTATAGTCAGAAGAGTTTTAATTATTATTGTCTTCTTAGAACAGCCCAGATGTATTGTTATTAGCTGAAAAGTCTGTGTCTGTTGAGTCCGCTTATGTGTGTGTTATGTATCCGTATCCTTTCTTCCCCCTCCCTCAACTCCATAGCAGATTCCTGTTTCCTGTACTGTGCAGCTGTAGCTCAGGAAAGACCCTGTGGGGATTTGTCTACCTCTTTGTCTTGGTTCTGAGAAGAGGGAGGGAGAGAAAGACTGCAGAGGTAGGAAGAGATTCTTGTAGACTGCCAAAAAGAGGGGAGCAGGATTCCTTTTAAGAATTTCAGAAGAATTTGTGTTGTAGGGAAATCTGATTCCTTATTCACTTTGGTTTCTCAGGATTGGCTATGGAATTGTAGTTTTGCTGTTACTCTAAACTGCTTATTAAAAATGAAGGTTAGGAAAGAATGTTTCATTTTCATGGCTTTGTTACTGGAAAAGATTTTCAGTAGGAGCATTCAGGTGTAACAGAGGCAGGTAGAGCCCTCCTTGACAGGAGAACAAATCTGAATGTATAAATCACAATCACACAGGCTTTAAAATACATTTGAAGGAGAGAGAGTAGGAAATGGAAGATATCTCTCCTCCCTCTCTCTCCCCTCTCGTTCTTCTCTCTTCTCTCTCTCCCACTCCTCCTCACTCTCTCCCCCAACCCCCTCAATCCCCCTTTCTCTCCTCCTCCTTTTCCCCTCTTTCTCCCTGCCTCTCTTTGGTTATACCAGGCAATATCTCATCTGCATTTTAGCAAGTCATTCCTGACAAATGGAAAGGTGAATGCTCTTCCACAGTTCTCCCTGGCAAGGCAATTTTTCTTGTTAGCATCCTTCTGTATGCCCTATTACCCTTTTTCCTTTATGTATAGGTTGAGAGGAAATGATGAGGCTCTGATTTATCCATGAGAAATCATTTACACTATAGAACATTCAAGTCCTTTAGTCTCAGACTTAAGATCAGTTTCACTCCAGGTTTCTATGCTCTGTGGGGAAATTTCATCACTGGACAGTGCTTTCCTTTTAAGGAGGTTGCCCTTTTTTTTTGTATTCTCTCTTCTCTTCCTCTCCCAGTCACCACCGGAGGGCGAGAGAACCAGCTAGCTATCAGGATAGAGGCATCATTTTAGGAGCTGGAATCCTGTTTAGTTATATAATGCCCTGCAGTGCTGTTTGGAAGGAGGGAAACCTGTAGGGAGATTTTCCCATTGTGACCTGGTGGAAAGAGAAGTTTCAAATGTATCTTTTCAAAGTAATTTTTCACCAAATCTGAGTTTAGAAAATTTCAACAAACTCCTTCCTCTTTTGGAAAAGCAGAGAAGCTTTTGAAATATTTCTCTTCCATGTCTTATCCCCTCATCATCAGTCTAATTACCTCTTTTGAAATACTGCTTTATATTTTTTAAAAAATTTTACATAAAAGAGAAATCCTGTTTCTGGATTCTCTTTGTTGCTTGGGAGATGATACTTGCTTGACCTTAGCGCCCTCATTCAATTTTTATTAACTGGCAATATTAGAGGGTAACAGCTCTCTTCTTTCTTAGCAATTACTGAAGGATTTTCAATGCCTTGACTTTTCATTATGTATTTTTTAAACCAGTGAAAGAATTATCTAAAATGGAAATTTGTATAATGAGTTTTGCCTCATGGAACGTTTCACCTTAGTTTCTAGAGGAGCTGGTAAGTGTAGTGTGTGTGAGCATGAAGTTAGAGTGCACATGCTTATGCACACTTAATATTGTGGTTGTAATAATTAGTATTTAAAGAAGCCATAATTTTAGGAAAGAAGTAGAAGAAATAAATGGAAACTGGAAAGAGAGATTCTGGGGTGCCTAATAATTCTTATAATAAAATCACCATGTTTTATCAGGATGTGCTAAATATTGAAGAAAAGTTATGAGTTTTTGCCCATCCTGAAATTATACAACTGGAGAGGATAGAATATCAAATTTGAGAATTTTCAGTATTCCAGCCTATTTGTTTTGTTGTATATACCTTCTGTGTTAATGTAATGTACATAGTTGTTAGTAATCTAGGGGGAAAAATTCATAGGAAATAACCAGCTGGGCCAAATCTTTCATTTGTCCTGTGGTTGTGTTGTGTTGTGTTGTGCCTGCATGTGTGTGTGTGTATGTTTGTGTTTGAGCCAGACATCCAATCCCAACATTTGGTAATGACCTGTCACATAAGCTTTCTCAATATAGAATGTCTATACTGATGGTTACGGCTGGGTTATCAAAGTTAAATGGTTTATTACAACGTAAGAGAGATGTTTGGATATGTTTTCACTGTTTTGCTACCTAGGTTCTTTGCATCTTCAGATGATACCATTTCTATAGTCCCCAGTTTCCATTGCTCAGTTGTCGGAAAAGGGCTTTCAGTGGATGACTTTTTCATCATACCATATTAGATCCTTGTCAGTATTTGCACAGTGTATGCACTTTATTACTACATATGCACTTTATTACTACTTTTATAGGGCCTGTTTTTGTTTTAATTAAAACTGCTCTGTCGTTTATAGTAAGTAGTCAGTGCTCTGCTAAAAAGCAAATGGCAATTTAATCACAAAATTCTAATATAGCAGATAGACATGCTTATGTGATACATAAAACATTAATTTTATCGGCTGTTCATGTATATGTTGTAGGAGTATTTCACTGAGATCTCTTATTTTTGGGCATAATGACCAGATTATTGCATCTCATATTTATGAAAATAGCAACGTAGAATATGAAGGAAAGATAAATCATTCTTGTACTATGTGTAAAATTCGAAAAACAAAATTGCAAATGACTTCAACACTAATTAGTAAAAAATAAATGTTTAGCCAAACTCAAACTCAGTTATACTGTCTATTGTTGAAAGGGCAAGTGGACTAGGCAGAGAGGAAAGGATTTTACAGTATGGATGTGAAAGAAAATTTTTGTACTCTACTGTGGTATAAGACTGCCAGTTTCTGTGGAACACAAAGCCCTCCCTTTCTTGGACAGCTCAGTGCTTTGCTGGCATTTTCTTCAAAATCTGTTTTCCATCAGGACCAAGAGGAGGGAAGGTGTTAGGAATAAGGGAGGTTGGAAAGGGGGTTGCTGTTCCTTTAAATAGTGCAGTGAGTCCATGTGGCAGCAGGCCGCTCTGGAGTGTATTCTTTTGTAATGAATCACCAGTTCCATTGTCTGCTATCTCCCCTCTTTGTAGCTGGAAGGCTGAAGTCTTTCACCTGAGCTGCTGCCAGTTTGCTCTTCTGTTCCTGGGTGGTTGGGAGAAGAGAAGAGGGAGGGTATTTTATGCTTTAATTAAAGACAGATAAGAGAGCAGGTATGTTTTGCTTTGTTTCATTTTCTCTTTTCCTGTTTTTGTCTGTCTGGTTTTTGAAAGGAATTGGAGTAGAGAATCTATTCTGTGATTTTGCTAAGCATATCCCATTTTCTCTGAATTCTGGAGGTCCTCACAGCATTTAGTCTCCATTTTGTGGTACTGCTTTAAAGTGATTCCATTCGGTTGCCTGCCAGTCATGCTCCCTTGCCACTCGAACCTCATCCCACCCTTCATCCACGCAGCTGCAGCCACACTGTTTGTTTTGGCACACTATCCACTTTCTATGGGCTTTGCAGGATTTGGGGAGTTGGAGGATAGGCGAGGATTGTGGGTTGGAGACTAAATTTATGTTCCTTTACAATGAAAAAAAAGCCTCACTTTTTCCAGAGATTTGGTTTCTTTCTGAATTCTTCTACATTGCTCCATATCTTTAGTTATAACCATTTCCTCGCCGAGGCCAAGATTGTCTCTTGAAAAGTATCGCTTTTCTAAAAATTACTTAACTTTCTTGAAAAGATACCCAGAATTTCATAAATGAAGCTATGATGAAATCCAAGCACTCTTGACTCATTAAATTGTTTTTTCCGTCTTAGTCACCCCCTAATCACACACACTTTTTTCTTTCTTTTTTTGCCCCTTTTCTCTTTTTTTCCCTTTATCTTTCTCCTTAGTTTTGCAGTTGGGTCTAGGTAAGCTTAATATTTGACAACCTACTACTTAAATTTGTATTGCTACAGAAGACATCTTCATATTGAACGGTAATGACATTCCTCATTCCTCTCAGTGATAAGGCGTAAGCTCAAATTCCTGGTTTTGTTCCTCCAGTTTTCTATTCTCCCCTGAGAAATTCCAAACTCTGATCTACACAGATTGCCATATGCAAACAATTTTATCTCTCTCAAATTTGAACTTTTCATCATGGAATTCCTTACCTAGGGATTGTTTCTTGGACATCTGTTTATAATAGACAGATAGTTTCTGGGAACCAGTCATACTAGATGCTACAGCACCCTTTACCCACCCTGGTCTCCTTCTGGTATACCGTTCCTCTCTGGGATCTGACATTATTGGTATCCCACACGTTCCCTTCTGAAGTCATAATTCCTCACTCTTTGTTTTCAACATTTCCAAACCACTGTCAAATCTTTTTTGAACGTTTCCTCCCAACATTTTGTATGTGAAATCTGCCAGGCACGAATAGAAGGCTCCCCTGCAGTAAATATTTTGCTCTTTTGATTGTAGCACCCTTCTTAGCGGGCTCCAGTGTTCAGCCTCTTCTAGGCAGTCAGAAATGCTGCATTCTGCCATCACGATGTATTGTGTCTATTTCCCAGACTCTTACATGTTTCTCTATTACTATTAGAATGATTAAATTCAGGAAACTAATTCATTAGAGGTCATTGCCAGAGTGAGTCATTTAAAATGCAAGTCTGATTTTGTCATTCCTGTGTTTATACCTTGCAGTTGCTCCCCTTCAGTCTCTGAATAAAATCCTGTGACCCTGCATGATCAGAAATCTGGCTGTCTCTCCAGCCTCATCTCCTGCCATCCTTTTCTTGCTGTATTTCATTCTAATGACCCTGGCCTCTTTGCTGTTCTCTTAACATACCTGAGACCCTCCTTCTTAGGACCCTTCTGCTTTGCTGCGTGCCCAAAATGCTCTTCCCACTGGTACCCATGTGGTTTGTTCTACTCTCGAATATTTCTTCTCAAGGGAGACCTTTCCCTTAACTTTCCTAGCTTACACCAGCACTCCCTCGTCACTCCTACCTTCATTCTGCTTTTTCTTCACTTGTCACTGATTTTAGTTCTTATCATTGATTGTTATGTGTTTGTTGTCTGTCTCCTCCCCAACCCTGAACAGAAGCTCCCTGAGATCAGGATCCTCGTCAGCAGTCTGTTGTATTCCCAGTGTGTAGAACAGTGCCCGGCACATAGTCATAATAAAAATAGCTAATCTTTATATCTGCTGATGATGCATTAATATCAGATACTGTTCTAAGCACTTTACCCTCATTAACTCATTGAGTCCTCTCAGTAACCCTGTGTTATCTCCATTGTACAAAAGAGGAAACTAGGCATATGATGGTTAAGTAACTTGCCCAAGTTCAGACAGCTGCTAAGAGATCTTGTGGGGAATGATATCTAGACAGACTGGCTTAGAAATTGGTATTCTTAGCCACTGTATGCTACCCCTTGTAGGTATTGGGTATTCAGTAAATATTTGTTGAATGTGTGAATAAATTAATTTAGTTGAGACTCTGATTCATTTCTGAAATTTCCATCCCTGACTTAAGACTTTGATAAAACACTTGCAGTAACGGAATTCATTGTTGAATAAAATGGCTTCATTATTATAATATGTAATAAAGTATATATTATTTTATGATAAAAATATTAATATTGTCTAATAATAATACTAAATAATAATGCAGAGTACATACTGTGCATTAAGCACTGTCTTAAGTGCTTTACATATTTTAGGACATTTATTCCACTCAGCAGCCTTATCTACCTACTCAGCAGTACTGTTAATGTCCATGTTGTAGAAATTAGGAAACCCAAGGAGTTTGGCTCCAGCATTTCTGTTCTTAACCACCACTAATAATGACTGTTATTAAAATAAGTTTTTGGTTTTGCTTACCTACTCTGTGCCAGTCAATTTTACATACATAGCACAGTTACAAACATAACTATTCACATTATGTATCACTGGTCAGTCATCTTTGAGGTAGGTGAGGTTTTTCCCATTTTTTGCATGAGACTTTGAGATTCTAGAGGTCAGGCAACCTGGTGACTCTGGAAACAGAGAGAGATAGGTTTCAAACTGGAGATCTATTTAGTCCCAAATTCACATGCTCTTCCATTATACTGTGAGCCTCATAAGATAAATAGTTCCATTGTTGGCCATGAAAAGTAGAAAAGTGTTCTTTATGAGCTGAAATCTGTTTTCATTATTGTCTTCTCATTCCTTCTCGATTTCTCA
Organism: Macaca nemestrina; assembly: GCF_043159975.1. NCBI lineage: Eukaryota > Metazoa > Chordata > Mammalia > Primates > Cercopithecidae > Macaca > Macaca nemestrina. The sequence continues at coordinate 103,481,946 of NC_092139.1, read as the reverse complement.
TCTGGAGTTACATTGAGTGGTTTCATGTCTTCTACATAAAATCCAAATATTTGAAGATACTGCTGAATGTTCCCTTTAATCTTCTGTTGCCTTGCTTATTTTTCCTACTTCCTTGAATTATTTCTCATAGATATGAAAACATACGGTTTCCAAAATGTTTACTGACTGTCCTGGACTAATTGCATTAATTTATATGGATGATTTATCATTTATGTCTAATTGCTAAGTAAAAATATCAATTATGATTACTTTTTAAGTTTTATTGGTACATAATTATACATATTTATGGAGTACTTATGATATTTTATACATGCATACAATGTGTAATGATCAAATCAGTAATTAGGATACCCATCACCTCAGATATTTATCATTTCTTTGTATAGAGAATATTTCACATCTCCCCTTCTAGCTATTTTGAAATACATAATAAATTATTGTTAACTATAGTCACTGTGTGTCGAATATTAGAACTTCAACTTCCGCTTCCACTTCCTCTTCCTCTTCTTTTTCTTCTTCTTTTTTTTTGGAGACTGAGTCTCACTCTATTGCCCAGGCCACAGTGCAGTGGTGCGATCTTGGCTCAGATCTCGGCTCATTGCAGTCTGCACCTCCTGGGTTCAAGTGATTCTCCTGCCTCAGCCTCCAGAGTAGCTAGGACTGCAGGTGCACGCCACCACGCCTAGCTAATTTTTGTAATTTTAGTAGAGACAGCATTTCACCATGTTGGCCAGGCTGCTGTCGAACTCCTGACCTCAAGTGATCTGCCCACCTCTGCCTCCTAGAGTGCTGGGATTACAGGTGTGAGCCACCGCGCCTGGCCAAGAACTTATTTATTCTAACTGTGTTTTTGTACCCAGTAACCAATCTCTCTCCATCCCCTGCCTCCTTCCCAGCATTTGGCAAACATCATTTTACAGTTATGAGTATTAAGTATCATATCTTTGTTATAAATGTTGTTTTATGATAACATGTTTGGCTTTAGTCAGTTTCTTTTTTGTGTTGTTTTTGAGACAGGGTCTCACTCTTTAGCCCAGGCTAGAATGTAGTGGCATGATCTTGGCTCACTGCAACCTCTGCCTACTGAGTTCAGGTGATTATCCTGCCTCAGCCTCCCAAGTAGCTAGGACTACAGGCGTGCGTCACCATGCCCAGCTAATTTTTGTATTTTTTGGTAGAGTTAGGGTTTCACCATGTTGGCCAGACTGATCTTGAACTCCTGACCTCAGGTGATCCACCCGCCTTGACCTCCCAAAGTGCTGGGATTACAGGCATGAGCCATTGCGTACAACTGGCTTTAGTCAGTTTGTATAGCGCATTGAACATCTAGTAGTGTTGGCAATTTACAGTTCCAAAAATGAAGGGATAATACCTTGAACTCCTAAAAAGAATAAATAGAATATTGTTTTTCTGTCCACTATAAAGCATGCTCTCAGCTGATTGGCAGGAATCTACCTGTCTTTTAATCTCTGAGTCTTGCCCTGATCCCTCAAAGGTTACTGTCACTGAGTAATGGAAGTCAGTGATTATTTTACGATATTATAAATGAATGCTTTTATGTCCACAAATGATACAACTGTATTCTTTTTTCCTAATGTTAATTATGATTCCTTGTAAGAAGTTTGGAAGAGACAAACTGGGACTTAAGTGAAGGAGATTGGGTTTTGAAAAGACTCTTAACTTAGAGCAAAGATCCATGAACTTTTTCTGTAAAGGGCCAGATAGTAAACAATTTCGGCTTTGCAAGCCGTGTTGTTTCTATCACAACTACCCAGCTTTGCTGATGAAGCACTGAAGAAGCTATAGATGGTAAGTAAATGAATGGTTAGTTATAGCTGTGTTCCAGTAAAACTATTTATGGACACTGAAATTTAAATTCCATGTAATGTTTATGTGTCACAAAATATGATTCTTTCAACTTTATTTTTATTTTTATTTTTGAGACAGTCTCACACTATCCTCCAGGCTGGAGTGCAGTGGTGCGATCTCGGCTCACTGCAAGTTCCGCCTCCCGGGTTCACGCCATTCTGCCTCAGCCTCCTGAGTGTCTGGGACTACAGGTGCCCGCCACCATGGCTGGCTAATTTTTTGTATTTTTAGGAGAGACAGGATTTCACCATGTTAACCAGGATGGTCTCAATCTCCTGACCTTGTGATCCGCCCACCTCGGCCTCCCAAAGTGCTGGGATTACAGGCGTGAGCTGCTGCGCCTAGCCTCTTTTAACTATTTAAAAACGTAAAAGCATGCTTAAGTTGCAGGTTATATAAAAGTAGGTGGAGGGCTGGCTTTGAACCACAAGCTATAGTTTGCTGATCCCTGACTTAGAGGGATACAGGACCTCGCAATTTCCTTTATAGCGTAGGTAAAGTTTTCCCGTATAGCTTCATGACAGAGAGACAGTTTTGAGTGGTTCTGGCAGGTCATCATGGATCCCTATTACAATAGAATGAATCCCCTGATTTGCTCTCTTATATCCCCAGCCCCAGAAAATACGAAGATTCTTCTTCTTTACTTCCTTTCTCCATCTATATGCTGTATTTTATACCTTCTTGCTTTTTGTATACATTTTCATATTTTAAAAAAAATACATTTTTCATGTTATCAGCTATATAACAACATTTGGGTCAGTGACAGACTGCCTACACAATAATGGTTCCATAAGATTATAATACTCTATTTTCACTGTCCCTTTTCTATATTGAGATACACACATACTTAGGTTTGGGTTATACTTGCCTACAGTATTCAGTATAGTCACATGCTCTACAAATTTGTGGCCTAGGAGCAATAGGCTATGCCATATAGTCTAGTCGTGTAGTAGGCAATACCATCTAAATTTGTGTAAGTACACTGTGTGATGTTCACACAAAGACACACTTGCTTAAGGACACATTTCTCAGAACATATCCCTGTCATCAAGTGACACATGACTATTATTTATTACTTTGGGCCAGAATGCATTTTTCTCCCACGTGATTAATTTGTCTTTAAAGATTCAGCTTAGACTTCACCTACTTCAGAAATCTTTCTATCTCACAGAGTTGTCCCTCTGTGCTTCAGTAGCATTCTATATGCATTGTTCTTATAGCTTATACAGTACTGTAATTGCGAGTGTATTTCTGTTTTTTTCCATCAGACTACAGTTTCTTTCAGGATTGGGACTATATCACCAGTGTTAGCATCCGGCAAATATTCTTTTGAGTTAATTAATGATTTTTAACTTGCTAATTCATTGATGGTGTCCTCTTTTGAAATGTTGAATGGGAGAGTTAAATTGGGTAGTCACTTATAACCTAATGCTTATTATTTAAATCAGTTAATACTTAACACACATGTAGTTTGGGAAATACATGCTTTACATAGCTAGAAGATTGGGAAGATTTTGGAATAAACCATTTGAGGGACACGGGAAATTCTTGTAGTATAGATGTTCTAGTGGAGGTGGAAACCTGTGTGTATGACGGTAAATGGCATAGGAGCTCTAGCCTCCTGGGAAGTCAGACAGGAAGGAAGAAGGGCATGACTCCCGCAACTGGGGAAAGAGCATGACAGAGAAAGAGAAGTGGAAGGTGACAATGAAATCTTAGGGATTGGCAACCCATGGCAAGTATACCAAATATGGTATATTGAGCATAGTCATCTTCCTCTCTGCTTTGCCTTCCACTCAAGATGGCCAAGAGTTAGATTCTTTACATACTACTTTTGAAAACTTGTTATCGCAGATATCTAGCAGATCCTAACCAGCCATTCTATGTCATTTTCAAGGCTCACTGTTCTTTTAGGTCTTTTTCCCTCCCTCTCTCTGTTTCTTTTTGGATAGCTTCTATATGGTAACATCAAATGTACTTACCTTTTTTTCCCTGCAACGTCTAGTCTGCCATTAATCCAATCCAGTGGGTGTGTATGTGTTTTTTAAATCTCAGATTATAGTTTTCATCTCTAGAATTTAATGTGGGTCTTTTTCACACCTCTCATGTCTCTTCTTAGCATGTTCATTTTTTTCCTTTTTTCCTTTTTTATCTTGAACGTATGGGACACAAATGTTTTAATGTCCTCATCTGCTAATTCTAACGTATGTATTAGTTCTCGGTGAGTTGTGATTAATTTATTTTTCTCAGCATTATGTGTTGTATTTTTCCTGCTTCTTTGCATGCCTGGTAATTTTTGATTGGATGCCAGACATTGTGAATTTTATCTTGTTTGATGCTAGATAATTTTTTATTTCTGTAAATATTCTTGAGCTTTACAGCACAACTAAGTTTCTTAGAAAAAGTTTGATCCTTTCAGGTCTTGGGTTGTTTGTTTGTTTTGTTTGTTCGTTTGTTTTTTGAGACAGAGTCTCGCTCTGTCACCCAGGCTGGAGTACAGTGGTGCAATCTCGGCTCACTGCAACCTCTGCCTCCCGGGTTCAAGTGATTCTCCTGCCTCAGCCTCCCGAGTAGCTGGAATTACAGGTGCGTGCCAACACGCCCAGCTAATTTTTTGTGTTTTTAGTGGAGATGGGGTTTCGCTGTGTTAGCCAGGATGGTCTCTATCTCCTGACCTCGTGATCCGCCCGCCTCATCCTCCCAAAGTGCTGGGATTTATACAGGCATGAGCCACACGCCCAACCTCAGGTCTTGTTTTTTAAGCTTTGTTAGACAGGACTAGAGCTGTGTTTAGTCTCTGGTTAATTTTTCTGGCCACTGAGGCAAGACTCTGTTTAAGACTCTAATCGACGCTCCTTAAATCATTAGGTTTTCCACTCTGGCTGTTAAGAACAGGCTTATTCTTGGCACTGTGTGAGCTCCTAGTACTGTTGCCTGTATTTCTTTCAAGTGGTTCTTTCCCCAGCCTCTGGAAGTTTCACACATAGATGTGGCAGTCAGCACTCAGTTGAGTACTTGAGATCTTTAGAGCTCTCTTTCTGTCTGCAGCTTTCTCCAGTCCCGTCCCCTGTGCTGCCTTGGCTTCTCCAGACTTCTAGTTCTATCTTCTCAATTCATGGAACCCACCAGGTTCTGCCTGGGTCCCTCCTTCTCTGCCACAGCCTGGAAACTTTACCCATGTGATAAGTTGGGGCAGTTGTAAAGCTCAACTTGCTTGTTTCCTGACTGAGGAATCTCTGTCTTTCCTTGCCTTCTAGACAATGTCTTAAGTGCTGTTGTTTCATGTATTTTGTGTTTTTTTTAGTAGTTTCAGGTAGAAAGATAAATTGTTTTTTTTGGGTTTTTTTTTTTTTTTTGGTTTTTTTTAAGACAGAGTCTCACTCTGTCGGCCAGGCTGGAGTGCAGTGGCGCAATCTTGGCTCACTGTAACCCCCGTCTCCCAGGCTCAAGCAGTTCTCCTGCCTCAGCCTCCCAAGTAGCTGAGATTTCAGGCATGTGCCACTACGCTCTGCTAATTTTTGTATTTTTAGTAGAGATAGGGTTTCACCACATTGGCCAGGTTGGACTCAAACTCCTGACCTCAGGTGATCTGCCTGCCTTGGCCTCCGCACCTGGCCTTAAATGTGGTTCTTGTTACTCCATCTTGATTGAAAGCCGAAGAGTGAACACATACTTTTAAAAGAAAATTAAGCAGTGTCTCATTGAATATATTTTAAATTTATGATTGAAAATGAGTTGAACAGTTCATTTCAAGGAGTATTAGGGAAGAATGCGTAAGATGTGTAAGTAATTATACTAGAAGGTGGAATATGGTAAATTACGTGAAAATGATGTCAATAAAGTGTTGTTAGAAGCTTATGTGAGGAAAGAGTTTGAGAAGTTTGGCAGAAGTGGAAGGCAGAAGTGGAAGGCATTGAGAAGTTTGGCAGAAGTGGAAGAATGGCTATGGCATTGTTGTGTGTGTATGTGTGTATACAAGTTATACAAGACATTGTCTGAAACTAGAATCAAATTCTTTATTATTGAGTGAGGTTTAGTGGTAGGATAGTTTCAGAGAGTCTAGGATTGATAAAATTAATGGGGGTAAAAAAAAGTCATTTAGCAGAAATACCTAAGCAAGAACACAGGAAAAAGAAAGTTTCCATGGTTTTGTAGTTTGGTGTGATTTGTGGTCTTGCGGAAAAAGAGAAGCATCCTTTTTTCCGATGTATTACCTGCCCTTGCGAATCTTGCAGAATAGGGAGGGAGAAAATTCAAAGTACTATTTGTTCACTGTGTTAAACAGTGTAGAAAATAGGGGCACTCCGGAATGTGAAAATGATGACCACTGCTGCAAACTTGATGGAACCTTAGAAAACCTCCATAAGCAATATTTAGACTCTTTGAGTCATTGCTATTTAAATGATAATCAGATTATCTATAGATTTCAATGGGAATGCATTGTGGAACTAAAAAAGTAGATGGCATTGTTTAGAGCTTTCTTAACTTCAGTTAAAATGGTCACCTGACTGTTGGTTGCTAATATAGAGCAACTGTGACAAAAAGCTTATCTCAGTAAGGTAATCCCCCCATCCACGGTGTCCCTTTTCATGGTTTCAGTTACCCATGATCAACCATAGTCTGAAAATTCTAAGGTATGGTATTTTGAGAGAGAGCAAGAAAGTGACCACATTCAGGGAACTTTTATTACAGTATATTGTTATAATGGTTCTATGTTACTATTAGTATTGTTGTTATTCTCTTACTGTGCCTGATTTGTAAGTTAAACTTTCTCATAGTTGGGTATGTATAGGAAAAAAAACAGTAGATGAGGGTTCAGTGTTGTCTGCAGTGTTAGGAATCCACTGAGAGTCTTGGAGCATACCCCTGTAGAGAAAGGAGGCTACTATATATGCTTTAAAGTTTTCCCTCCTGAGGAACCAGGGGGCATTTTGGAAAAACAGGAAATGCAGAGGGGGGAGGTTTGTTTAATTTTACTTAGCCTATCTCTTCTGTGCAATCTTTAGTAAGAAGAATGTGATTTTTCCCCTCATATTTGTATTGATGTGACTGTTCATATGAAAAAGAACATGGAGAACTTATAACTCAGCTGTTAGCATTTATATTTTGGACTATGTATGCTTCCTATTTTTTCTTATTCTTTCACATTAATAGTGGTAATTATTATCTTTTTTTTTTTTTTTTTTTTAGCCAAAAGCAAAGAATTTTTTATATATGATCTTAGTTAATTCTTTTTTTTTTTTTTTTTTTTTTTGAGGTGGAGTCTCATTCTGTTGCCCAGGCTGGAGTGCAATGGTGAGATCGTGGCTCACTGCAACCTCCGCCTCCCAGGTTCAAGTGATTGTCCTGTCTCAGCCTCCTGAGTAGGTGGGACTACGGGCACATGCCACCATGCCTGACTAATTTTTGTATTTTTAGTAGAGACAGGGTTTTGCTATATTGGCCAAGCTGGTCTCGAACTCCTGACCCCTCATGTGATCCACCCACCTCAGCCTCCCAAAGTGCTGGGATTACAAACGGAAGCCATCATGCCCGGCCTAGAAAATTATTCTTGAATGAAGCTGGATAGTGTAGTTGATTTAATTGATAATGATAATGAAGTTTCAAGTGAGGAAGATTATAAGTAAAGAAAAGAAATAGATATGTCCTTTTATTATTTTTTAAAGTATGCCCTGTTTGTTTAGCATTGACTTGACTTTCACAGGAAATGTGGAGTGAAAACTACAAACATTTTCATTACCAAACAACTATTAAGTATGGATGGCTTCTTTTTGGTTCTTTTATTAGCGGTTTCAGGTATCCCCCTAGTTCTGTCTTCCGCAGGCCACCTTTCTTAAGATGAGATAGGTTTTCCTGTTCAGTAGTAACAGTCTGTTTATAATAGCATTTTTGATGACTACTTCTAACATAGGACTCCAGTTTCTTCTCTAGGCTGGCCTCATTGTGATGAAGGATTCAATGTTGCAATCACTGGTTTACATTTCATTGCCATTCCTGACTGAAGGATCAGAGTCCATGGCATGCCTTATTGATCCATTTGCTAGAGATCAATGTGGTAACGGGAATTGTTTTCCTCTTTAGACTGCATTCTGATCTGGGCCACTATTCCTTTCATGAAGAAGGAGGGAGATGAAAAATTAGGCATTCTAACTGGTAACTACTTGATTTTTTCTTTTGTTTCTGAGAGTAGTTAGACCCTTGCAAATCTTTTCTGTTTGTAAGGATTTCAAATAATGTTTAGCACATAATGCTGGGTGTATTTGTAGATGGCATTAGGACTGTGACTTACAGCACATATTTAGGTTTTTTTTTTTGAGATGGGGTCTCATCCTGTTGCCCATTCTGGAGTGCAATAGCGTGATCTCAGCTCACTGCAACCTCCGCCTCCTGGGTTCAAGCGATTCTCCTGCCTCAGCCTCCCGAGTTGCTGAGATTACAGGTGCGCACCACCACACCTGGCTAATTTTTTGTATCTTTAGTAGAGATGGGGTTTCACCATGTTGGCCAGGCTGGTCTTGATCTCCTGACCTCATGATCCACCCGCCTCGGCCTCCCAAAGTGCTGGGATTATAGGCGTGAGCCACTGCGTCTGGCCACATATTTAGTTTTGATCCTTCTCTGAGTGGCTTTGCTTCCTGTAATTTAAATGTGTCTAATTTATTAAAGCGTAAGTACCCAGGCGGTTTCAAAAATTGTAGTAAACACTTTATTTTCCTTTTAATCTTCTCTAATTTTCTTTTAATAAATCTTCGAGTTGTTAAAGGTTTTTTTTAAAGAAACATAAATGTTTAATAGTTATTTCACCTTTCTCAAATCTATACAGGAAACTGGAATTAACAGAACTCATTTATGGTTGAAATCTTGTTTTGCAGAAAATAAATCATGACTTCTGGGTGAAGATGATAGATAGATGCTTTCATTTGCCTCACATCTCTTATAAGACTCCACTGAAATAACAGTACAGAAGTACAAAAAATAAATCAGCAATAGCAAATAGAAAAAGGTGAGATGTAACACTAATAAACAAGAGAGTTACTAAATTTCTGGAAAAGCTAAAGCTAATGAGGACCAATTGAGGGATGAAATGGAGAATAAACAGATGCCTGTCAGTGAATACAAGGAGGCTGCTTGCTAATGGTGTGGAAGCCAGTCTGCCTAGGGGGAACCCATGGGAGCTCTGTGAGCAAAAATGAAAGAGACAGAAAGCAGGAATTCAGTGTTTATTTAGGGGATAGCTCAGTTACCTGGCACTGACAGAGCCTTTCCAACCCCTTCCCAGGGGCAGTAGTCAGCAAATACTATGCCACCCCCTTTCTCTAGCATTAACAAAGGAAAAACAAGGCCGGGCGCGGTGGCTAATGCCTGTAATCCTAGCACTTTGGGAGTCTGAGGCGAGTGGATCACCTGAGGTCAGATCGAGACCAGCCTGGCCAACATGGTGAAACCCCGTCTCTAGTAAAAATACAAAAATTAGCTGGGTGTGGTGGTGGGTGCCTGTAATCCCAGCTACTTGGGAGGCTGAGGCAGGAGAATTACTTGAACCCGGGAGGCGGAAGTTGCAGTGAGCCGGGATTGTGCCACTGCACACTCCAGCCTGGACGACAGAGCAAGACTCTCTCTCTCTCAAAAAAAAAAAAAGAAAACCCAAAGGAAAAATAAAACATGAAACAGTGTCTGTCTCCAAAGAAGTTGATCAGAATGTTTGGGGAAATTTAATTTTGTGTGTGTGTTAGATATTGGCACCCCTTCCTTTAGTCTCATATTTAGGGGGATGGCATTTTGCACTTTGCTAGTGGCTTACACTAAAACAAAGCCTGCCAGTGACATGCTCTTCTCTGTCTTATACTGAGTTCCCATTAGAATTTTAATTCCAAAGAGAGATCTAATCGGAAAGCAAATTCACAGAGGAAACTCATACTAGCTAACAAGTCCTTTTACCTGGGTTACCAGTGCGTGAGGATCATTAGAAGTCTGAGAGGAACTTTTAGCATGAAAGAGACCAGAAGAAACAAAAAGAAAACCTGAACCTAGGGGCAACAAATAATGCAGGAAACAGAAGAGAACTTTAAAGGAATCTTCTAACTAAAATACGCATTTATAAAACCAATACTAGATATAATGAAAAGGAAACAATTAGAGAATACAAAAGGAGATTTAGAGCATTATTGTCAATAGAAAGCACACAGTAGAAGGATAGCCAAATAAAGTCGGAGATGTTCCCAAAAAGTAGAGGTTTAAGTCACCAAAATGGAAAATACAAGACAGAAGTCATAGACTGTGTTCTTAGCTAGTGTTCTCTAGAAAACTGAGCCTGAAACAAAAACCCTACCCACTAGCACTTTATTGGGGAGTACCATCTCAGGAAAGCAGGAGGGAAAGAAGGCAGAAAGGCTGGCCCTGTCTTTGTAATAGGCCTTGCTGATTGCTTAGTTTTACTTGAAGTCTTCAGGAAGGTTGTGTAGAGCTATTGCTTCTCTGTCCTTTCCATCCAAAGAAGGTGTGAAGAGGTGTTTATGGTTTCCTCCCATTTCCTGCCCCTCCCCCTCTTGGTCAAAGTTTGCCATACAAACAGTTAACTCACTTGACCCCTTCCTTCAGTGGCCTCAGGAGAGGAGGCCAGGTCCTGCTGTCCTGTGGGCAGATCAGGTCTGTACTGAGCATGTGTTGCCAAAGCCTGGGAGTGGTCAGAGGAGTCAGTAATCCCTAATGGCAGCTCTGGCCTGGGAACCTCCGCCTTTTAAGGAACTATTAAAAGAGGGTCAGTCCTCAAAGGACTGACAGAGGGAAGGATAGGAAACTACTGCTTTTTTTTTTTTTTTTTTTTTTTTTTTTTGAGGCGGAATCTCACTCTGTCGCCCAGGCTGGAATGCAGTGGCTGGCGCGATCTCGGCTCACTGCAACCTCCACCTCCCAGGTTCAAGCAATTCTCCTGCCTCAGCCTCCCAAGTAGCTGGGATTACAGGCGCCCTCCACTACACCTTGCTAATAGTTTTAGTAGAGATGGGGTTTCACCATGTTGGCCAGGCTGGTATCGAACTCCTGACCACAGGCAGGCCTCCTTGGCCTCCTAAAGTGCTGGGATTACAGGCGTGAGCCAACACGCCTGGCCAGGTTACTGCTGCTTTTCATCATAAGCTCTTCTTACCTATTTGATTTGCTATTATGTGCTTGTATTAATTTGATAAATATTAAAAAATCAAATTTAAAAAGGAAAAATGAGTTACCAAAACACCCTGGAAATAACTATCAAAGATGTTTTAGAATGCATTTAGAAAACAGAATGAACTTCAAATATGAAAAAGTAGAATCTAGCCGGGCGCGGTGGCTCAAGCCTGTAATCCCAGCGCTTTGGGAGGCCGAGATGGGCGGATCACGAGGTCAGGAGATCGAGACCATCCTGGCTAACACGGTGAAACCCCGTCTCTACTAAAAAGTACAAAAAACTAACCGGGCGAGGTGGCGAGCACCTGTAGTCCCAGCTACTCGGGAGGCTGAGGCAGGAGAATGGCGTAAACCCGGGAGGCGGAGCTTGCAGTGAGCAGAGATCCGGCCACCGCACTCCATCCTGGGTGACAGAGCGAGACTCCGTCTCAAAAAAAAAAAAAAGAAAAAGTAGAATCTAATTAGTTTATATCAGGAACATCTTGGACTACTAGAATTGATCCTTTCTCCTTTCCCACTCTTTCTTGCTCACTCCTTATTAGCATACAGTACCTTGAGGTTGAAATCTAGTAGTCTTCTCCTCACTCTTACCCGTTGCCAGGTTCTGCCAATTCTGCCTTTGGATTGTCTTCGCTTGGGCCCCCCAATCTATGTCTCACTCACTGTGCCTATTGTATGTAGTTCATAGCTTTAGTATAAAGTCCCTTCAAAGTTTGTGGCATCCTAATGAATCTCTTTGTCTTCCCTACCTCATATCACCTTTGTTTCCCGATGCTGAGTGTTGGTTGCTTTCTGTAACCATATCATTTTTGTTATAACAAAACTTTATGTTTGCTTATATACTCTACTAGGTTGAAACATCTTTTATTTCTTTAACAAATACTTATTGAGGGCTTTTAAGGCAGCCACTGGGATGAGTTAGATCTGGACAATTACCTGTCCTCAACAAGTTCATGTTCTGTAAAGACAATACATATGTAAGCAGATAATTGTAATTGAATATAAGTACCACAATAGAGTTAAGTATTAGATTGGGGAAGGGAGGAGGAAGGAATGATTTTTTCCCCCTATTTGAGTGAATCAGAAACCTCTAGAGAGGAGTAAATGCCCAAATACATATTAAAGATTGTGTACGTATTAGCCTGATTAGTAGAAAGGAGAAAAGCTTTCTAAGCAGAAATAATACTATGTGCAAATAAACTGGAAGGTGAAATAGTACATGGTGTTTTTCAGCATTCGACACACATTAGATTACCACCTGTGCCAAACCCTCCTCATCTCAGGTGAATTATCAGGGTCGCCTCCCAACAGGGCTCCCTGCCTTTGCCTTTGCCGAGTGGTACATTTAAAACCTAATTCTGACCACACTTCTCTGCTCAGAACTCTCAGTGGAGTGTAAAAGCTAACATCCCTGCAGTGGCTGTAAGTTTTACAGGAATTCTGTCAATATCGTCTTTCCCCTCTGCTACCTTTCTCACTTCATCTCCTGCCACTCTGTTCATGCTTACACCAGTGTTATCGCATAGGTTTCCAAGGCCTCCATGTTCCTAGTTCTTAGAATGAGCTACTTGTGTTTTTGCCTGTGGGACTTTGCATTTGTGTTCCCTTTGTCTGGAGTCTTCTTCCATCCAGATGCACATATGACTTGTTGCCTTAATTTCTAAAAAAGTATGATCAGTGTTACCTTTCCATACCACCCGTAGAAAAAGGAAATTCTCTGTCTCTCCAGCCCAATACCCTGATACCCTCCTCTTATTTTTTCTCTGTAGCACACCAAATGTTTATTGTTTTGCTTGCCGATTTATTATTTGTCTCTTCCTACTAGAATGTAAACTCCATAAGGGCAGGGACTTTGGCTTTTTAATCACCGTTGTTTCCTCAGCAGCTAGGACAGAATATCTAACACACGATAGATACTCAATAAATATTTGATGGCAAGAGTTGAAGCTGAATAGATGAAGTGTGCAAGAGGCATGACTTCCATGCAAAGGTATTTGGACTTGAGACTGTAAACACTGGGAGGCTAGGATTCTAAGAAGATAAATTAACTATCAGATTTAGGTTTTATTTTAGAAAGATCATTCTGGCAGCTGCTTGGAGAGTTCATTGGAGGTTCATTGGAGGTTGAGGTTAAGTTAAAATAAAGCTGAACTCTTTAAAACCAAAAAAGATTATGTAGATAGCCTAGGTGAGAACAGCGGCTCATTTTTCTTTTAATTCCCCATAGTACATAATGTGGACTCTCACATATAGCCTTATATATTTTTTCATAGAATGATTATTTATATTGTGGTGACGTCCCTGGCAGAGTTGGTAAAGCTATTGAGAGAATGGTTCCTATCTTTTTTTAGACTTATACTGCAGAAGCAGGTATTCAATTACCTGGTTAATTCAATTACCAGGCATTTTCTAAAGGGCACCTGTTATGTGCTCATCATCACTTCATTTGGTGAGGAAGCTATGATGAAGTTTATGATTCAGTCCCTGGTTGACTTAGGGACTTTGCTTGTTAAATGATTAGAGAATATATAAGCCACCATGTAACCATGGTTGTAGACAAAATGTGTTTTGTTCTGGGAAAGGGATAGGGAAAATTTTTCTCTGTTACTCTATGTTTATAATGTGAATTTTCTATTTTAAAGAGGTAGACTACAACAGAATGCCTAATAACATTTATAAAGCATAATTAAATATTTTGTAATTCAGAAAACACTCTAGTACCTTGCCAGTGTTTTATTTGGAACCTGAGTTACAACTATTTCTTTGTTTTGTTTTTTCCTTAGAGACATGGTCCCTCTCTGTCACTCAGGATGGAGTACAGTGGTATGATCCAGGCTCACTGCAGCCTCAAACTCCTGGGCCCAAGTGGTCCTCTCACTTCAGCCTCCTGAGTAGCTAGTACTACAGGCACATGTCACCACACCTGGCTATTTAAAAAAAATTTTTTTTGTAGAGATAGAGTCTCGCTATATTGCCCAGGCTGGTCTTGAACTCCTGGCCTCAAGCAGTCCTCCCACCTGGGCCTTCCAAGTGCTGGGATTACAGGTGTGAGCAACCCCACCTGGCTGTGACTATTTTTAAGGCTATTCCAGTTTAGCATATGGAAGATGCAAATTTAATTGTCCATGATGACAAAATAAATAATAAATTAATTTAGATTGTAGTGAAAAGTGTGGTTGAGAAAAAGAATAATTTTCCATAGATTGTGTAAATCACTGATTACATTGAATAGAATAGACATTTAACTATTAATTGTGTGTAAGGGCCTTCCATTTCCAAGGAAGCAGGTAACTGAACCAGAGTAGTTCTTGCTGTCTGTTGTTGCCAGTGGAAGACATGATTCATGAATGTTTGAGGTTCTAAATACTTCTTTAAGGAGAAATAGAGAAAAGAGCTTTTAAGAGGTTGGAGATATTAAGACTATTACAGGGTTTGTTGCTTTTCACCTAATAGACTATAGGTTTGAATGACTTTGTTCTGAAATATTTATTTTCCTGTTTAAATATTCATTGCTGTGAGATTGTAAAACTCAGCCTCAAGGGGAAGACCGAACTGGCTTTTCTCTCTGAGTAATTTAAAAGAGGTGTGTGTGTGTGTGTGTGTGTGTGTGTGTGTGTGTGTGTAAGACAAGTGATTTGGACGCAAATTTACAATATTCTTGTTGACCAAGCCTATAACTGCCCTTAAATTTACATATACCAGCTTCTGTCATTTATTGTTATTCTAAGCAAGGATGTATATTGTATTGCCTGGTTTTTTTTTTGTTTTTTTTTTGTTTGAGACGGAGTCTCACTCTGTCGTCCAGGCTGGAGTGCAGTGGCGCGATCTCGGCTCACTGCAAGCTCCGCCTCCTGGGTTTACGCCATTCTCCTGCCTCAGCCTCCTGAGTAGCTGGGACTACAGGCGCCCGCCACCGCGCCCGGCTAATTTTTTGTATTTTTAGTAGAGACGGGGTTTCACCGTGGTCTCGATCTCCTGACCTTGTGATCCGCCCGCCTCGGCCTCCCAAAGTGCTGGGATTACAGGCGTGAGCCACCGCGCCCGGCCGCCTGGTTTTTTAAAAAAATTTATTTTATTAATTGTCTGTTTATAAGAGCTCAAGACTGTAATGGTCATGTTCCTGAATTCTGTCTCCCCTTTACATGGCTGTAGCACACTCATCTTTTGGTCCTGATTCTTTAGTTATACCCATGCTAAAAGAAGGATCCGTTGTGAGGCCTACATTTCAGTAGATTTGCACTATAGAAAACAACCAGTGTTTATTCTCCTAGCTGTAGGTTCCATATAAGAAGGTAACCCTCTACTTTTAGGAAACTTACATTTATAGCCACCGTTACCTTCCTCTCATCATTTATGCCCCCGCCTTTTTTTTCTTTTTTCTTTTCTTTTCTTTTTTTTTTTTTTTTGAGACAAAGTCTTACCCTGTTGTCTAGGCTGGAGTGCAGTGGCGCGATCCTGGCTCACTGCAACCTCTGCCTCCGATGTTCAAGTGATCCTCATGCTTCAGCCTCCCAAGTAGCTAGGATTACAGGCATGCGCCGTCACACCTGGCTATTTTTGTAATTTTAGTAGAGACGGGGTTTCACCATATTGGCCAGGCTGGTCTTGAACTCCTGACCTCATGTGATCCGCATGCCTCGGCTCCCAAGGTGCTGGGATACCTTGGGAGCCACTGCACCTGGCCTCTATGCCCTCTTTAATCTCTTAACTGACTCTGTTCTTCTAAAGGTGTAGATGCTTCAGGACATGTCCTGGAAGCATGCTGCAACCATAATTCTCTCCTATTTTGCCAGCTAAAGCCTCTAAATCAGTGTTTCTCAGAATGTGGGACCCAAACCACCTACACCAGTAAGTACCAGGGTCCCTGCTCCAACCTACTGAATCCTAATCTATGGGGAAAGGATCTTGACATGTGCATTTCTAAATATGTTCCTTGAGTGGGTGTTATATGCAATAAAATAGGGGCATCTTTTTTTTCAAAGAACAAGGTAAAAGATGAGTTGATAGGTGTGAGGAGCTGAGTATTATGGAAGTAGTTTCTTACTGCATCTTACTGTTGAGACTGCAGCAGGAATGGATGTGTCTGAACTCCTTACCCAAAATTAGACAACATTTTTTCTTAAACTTAATACTTCAATGGCGATTGGTTTTTTATTACAGTAATCCTTATTATATAATAATGGAATGTGTTTCCATGAGCTTCCTTGGGATCTTGGCAATTCAGTAAGTTCCAAACAACCAAGTGAACAGCGAATTCTTGGAATTCAACATGAATGTAAATATTTGGAGAGTACATGGAGATTTCATTGTGTAGATTTTTCCTCCCAACATCAAATTTACCTACAAGTTGCCTAACATCTTATGGCTCTGAGTGTAGTTTATATGTATTGTAAAAGAGAAAATGTATTACTTTTACCTAACTTACCAGAAATGTATTCAGGATTATTAGACACTAACACTTTTTTCTGCTCTGGGTACTTAAAATTGGGAAACTTCCTTGAGGTAAGAAAAGCAAAACAATCCTACCTTATAGCTCTTCCTCTAGGTTATGGTGGTTTTAAGAAAAAGTTAAGAATAGTTCAATAGCTTGGTTGTCTTTAGACTTAAAAAAAAAGAACCAGAATATTTTAGATACTGAAGGAAGGAAATTTGGGGGTAGCACTGTTTAAGTATTTGTACACGTTAAGAATCTAGAGTAATTTTGCTTTAAGTCTAGCAAATGAGCATTGTTTTGTCTTTGTTTGTTTATCCATTTTGTTTGTCTGGATTTTCTTGGTCTGTTCTTCTACAGAGTTACTTTTTTTAAAAAAAGTTGATCCTAGATGATTTTAAATCCAGTGTTGTCTTCTTATCTTTCTGAGATAACAGTTATATAGCTGTTATTTTCCTCTTGTCACAGACACCTGGGCAGAAACCACTGCTTTTAGTACCAGATCTGAGAAGAATGATAGGCCTTTGCCTAGGTACTCCTTTTTTAAAACAAAAAAACAAAAACAAAAAAAAGGCAAATAGAGCTTGAAATCTGAGCCCACCTAAGCAAATCCCAAGGGATCAAAATGATATAATTTATAAAAATAGTTAAAAACATTTTATTTGTATTATAATCCTGGAAAATTAATTTCCATTTATAAACAGCACTAGAAAAATTACTAGTGACATTGTCAGTAGTAATAAACTGGTGAGAATATGCTGTACCTAAATAATGAAGTGATTCTTTTTATGATGGTATGAATAAAATTAATATTGATCTGTTTGTGTGCATGGTCCATTCTGACCATATATGTGGTATGGGAATTGAGAAGCTTTTAGAATTTGCAGCCTGTTGGTTAGAATTAATACAATAATAGGTTATGTATATAAGTGGGACTCAAGATGACCAAACTGAGAAAATTAGAGTGAAGTTGAGGAATAAATGAGAAGATATAAACAAAAATACACCCTTGTCTTTCTAAGATTGCACAGACTTTAATTATCCTAGAAATATGAAGACAATTATATTTTGGGTCATTTCTGTGTTCTCTTACAATACTGTGCATAGCTTTTAAATAATATTCAGTATAATTCAGTAGGAACAGAAAATATGCTAAAGAATCAGTTACAAAACAGTTTTACCTGCTCTCTCAATTAATTTTCACAACCACCTGTGAAGTAAACAACCTATCTGGTAAGAGGTGTAATTGGGATTTAAACTCAAGTCTGCCTTTCAGGTTCATACTTTCTTTTTTATTACATCCCATGTAAACTAGGGAGAAAGCACATGGTTGGACCTAGAAAAAACAGTGGAAGTCACCTGTCGGTAGGTGATGATTGAACCTGTGAGATTGCTATGGGTAAGGCAATAGACCGTTGAATGGGTTCCTGTTTGATGACTGTGATACTATAGTTGTTTTTCCATAGTCACGGGTTCTGCATCTGTGGATTCAGCTAGCTAGGATTGAAAAATTAGGGTGGGAAATTGGGTGACTGTGTCTGTACTCAACATGTACAGACGTTTTTTCTTTTTAGGAGACAGGGTCTCCCATTGCCTAGGCTGGTCTCAAACTCCTGAGCTCAAGGGATCCTCCTGCCTTGGCCTCCCAAAGCATTGGGATTATAGCTGTGAGCCACTGTCCCTGGCCAGACTTTTTTTTCTTGACACTTTTTTCTTTTCTTTTCTTTTTTCTTTTTCTTTTCTTTTCTTTTCTTTTTTGAGACAGGGTCCCACTCTGTTGCCCAGGCTGGAATGCAGTGCCGTGATCATAGCTCACCACAGCCTCTGTCTCCCAAGCCCAAGTGATCCTCTTGTCTCAGCCTCCTGAGCAACTGGGACTATAGGCACATGCTACCATGCCCAGCTAATTTAAAAAAAATTTTTTGTAGAGACGGGATCCCACTGTGTTGCCTAGGCTGGTCTCACACTCCTGGGCTCAAGTGATCCTCTCTCCTCAGCCTCCCAAAGACCTGGGATTACAGGCATGAGCCAGCATGCAGGGCCTTGTCATTATTTTCTCAACACTACAGCATAACAACTATCTAGATAACATTTACATTGTAGTAGGTATTATAAGTAATCGAGAGATGATTTAAAGTATACAAGAGGATGTGTGTAAGTAGGTTACATGCAAATACTATGCCATTTTATATAAAGGACTTGAGTATCCAAGGATTTTGTCATCTGTGGTGGGTGGGGGCTGGGAGGTTCCTGGAACCAATTACCTGCTAATACGAAGGGACAACTGTATATTTGAATTTAGAATGGAAACATTTAGCATGTTTCACATTGTACACCAAAAGGCTGGATATAATGTGTATCGCCTCTGTTACTATCTGTGGTTTAAAAGAGAAAGACATCATTCTCAACTCAGAAATTAATAGTTACATTTGATTTTCACTCACAGCAGGTCAACAACTCTTAAAGCCTGTGTTTGTAAAACAGAAGGAAATTAAGTGCATAAAGCACAAGCATGTAAATGTTCTTTTCTTTCCTAATACTTCACCAGTTCTACCTTCCCATCCCTACGCTCCAGTTTAATATCAACCCAAGATATCAACACTTGTTTCATTCTGTGTTATTCCTTGTTATGCTCTCTAGCCCAACAAAGCAGTTTGCTGTAATGTGCGTGCACGTGACTTTCTATCTCAATCTTCCTCTATTTCATAAATGTTTAAAACTTCATATTTATTATGTACCATGTGGGAGTGTACATTCTACAGGACTGTCTCCACCCATCATAATGAGCCTTTTAATCCAATAGGGGAGTTAAAATACATATTTAGATTTGCTAAATATGAGACTTTAGATTTAAGTGTCTTGTAGGGGATACAAGCTAAATGTTATAAGAATATAGGAAAGGAAGGAATTACTTTTAACTGGAAACGGAAGAAAGTTTATAGATTGATAGGTTAGGGAAAAGAGCTATTCTGTCTAACCTTGTAGACTAAAGAGAAAGCTAATAATTTCTTTTCTCAGATGAGATATACTTAAGCAGCTTAGACTCTGCTAATAGAAACAAAGCATTTTTTATGTAAGTGTAGATGTAAATTCATACCTAGAAATACTCATGTGAACTGTTATCTCATAGTTTGCTGAAGGCTGTTGTACTTCTGAGCATAGAACTTTGGAATTTTAGTAGAAATCTGGAAATTTAGAAGCCTGGAAATTTAATAGAAATCTGAAACCATTTAACATTTTTAATAATGTATACTTGGGGAAATATTCAGACATTGCAGAATATATGAGAGAAGATGTTGAATCACTCCTATCCCAATTTCATTCCCTTAGTATATGAACAATTGTTGTTACATTTTTAACAAAAATTTTAAAAGAAATTTCTGTAAGTAACAAAATAATCCACTAAGAATTTCTTCTTGACCTCTTAACGGAGGTTACATTACCCCTCTAGGAAAACAGTACCTCTGTCTGGCTTGCATTTCTATAAAACGCCTAGTGCCTAAGCTACGAGTGGATCACAGGAAATGTTTTTACCTTTCTCCCTGTCTCCCACTGTGAATTGATGTGTTTATTCAGTTGACTGAGTCAGCCCTGTTGAGAATACCCCTGTGGGAGAATTCATACTGTGTACTTGTGTGCCAGAGTCTCATTCCCAGCAGACTGAGGTGGAGAATGGAGGCTGGAGTAAAACGAGGAGGCTGAGAGGAGCAGTGTCAGAGCAAGAGAAAGTCCCCTTGGACTTGTTAATCCTAACTTGAAAATGGTGTCTTTTAGCCTTTACCAGTAATTTAGTAGAACTTTTTTGTGGATTCCTGTAAGATTATATTTATGCCTGATGTGGGCATAAGACCTTTGGTGCTCTTACTGTGTTTCATTCACCAATCCACCTGAATTCCAATTCACTTCTTTTTCATATCTGTCTTCAGGCCAGTAGATCCAGCGAGGGCTTCTGAAGCAGTATGTTTCATATGGCTAGATAGATACAGAGAGATAGAGCACTGAATAATTTGAAGAAGGGAGATAACTATTTTGTATCTCTCTTCAGATGCCCGGAATAGCTATAAAGACATCATAAAAACTATCCTAACCTAGAAATAATGAAAAGAAGTTATATAGTGATGGGTGACAAAGATAGACTTTTTCCAAAAAAATTTAAAGTTTTCATAGCATATTTTCTAAGAACTAAAGAGAGGGATTTTTTTTTTCTATTTTTTGAGATGGAGTCTCACTCACTTTGTCGCCTGGGCTAGAGTGCAGTGGTAGTGATGTCAGTTCACTCCTCTTCCTGAGTTCAAGCGATTCTCCTGCCTCAGCGTCTCAGGTATCTGGGATTAAAGGCATTTGGCACCATCCTTGGCTAATTTTTATGTTTTTAATAGAGATGGAGTTTCACCATGTTGGCCAGGCTGGTATTGAACTCCTGACCTCAAGTGATCCGCCCGCCTCAGCCTCACAAGGTGCTGGGATTACAGACGTGAGCCACCGCACCCAGCCTTTTTTTTTTTTTTTTTTTTTTTTTTTTTCCTTTTCTTAAGAGACAGGATCTTTCTGTTGCCCAAGCTAGAATGGTGCAATGATGGCTCACTGCAGCCTCCAGCTCCTGGGCTCAAGCAATCCTCCTTTCTCAGCTTTACAAGAAGTTGGGACTACAGGCACATACCACCATGCCCAGCTAATTTTTTAAAGTTTAGAAATGGTGTCTCTCCGTGTTGGCCAGGCTGATCTTGAACTCCTAGCCACAGGCAGTCCTCCCATCTTAGCCTCCCAAAGTGCTGGGTTTACAGGGCATGAACCATTATGTCCAATAGCAGGAAAATTTTTATGTAAAGCAATTTTTTAATTTTTATTTTTAATTTCTGTTACAGAATCTTCATTCCTGCCTTTACTAGTTTGCAAGGGCTGCCATAACAAAATATTACATAACAATATAGAAATGTATTTTCTCACCATTCGGGAGGCTAGAAGTACAAGATCAGAGTGTCAGCTAGGTTAGTTTCTTCTGATGTCTTTTTCATTGGTTAGCCTGTAGATGGTCATGGTCTCTCTGTGTCTTCACTTGGGCCTCCCTCTGTATGTGTCTGTATCCACATTCCCTTTTCTTATAAGGACACCACTGCATTTGGATTAAGGCCCATCCTCATGACATCACTTTAACTTAATTACCTTTTTAAAGACCCTATCTTTAAAAACAGTGACATTTTGAGGTACTGCGGGTTAGAACTTCAACATATGGGTTGGGGAGGAGCACAACTCAGCCTATGATTCTGCCACTTCCCACTGATAACTGTAATCAGTTCCTCACTTTTTATCTAGACTCTGGCAGTCCCCCATCCCCAATTCTCTTTTTTCTTTCACCACTATTGTGTAAAGCAATTTTTATTACCAAGTAGAAATGATTCTTGGACATTGGAGACAGCTGAATTTTGAAGTTGTTTAACTTAAATGGAAGAGAGTTATGAATTTTTGTTTCAAGGTAGGTCACTACCATTCTCTTAAGGGTAACACAGTAATTCAGTGTTTCAGAACATTGGCTTCCCCTTATTGATGATATATTTTTTGTCATTCTCTTTAATATTAAAAACAATACATTTGTGTAGGTTTTATTACAAAAGTAATATATGCTTGTTATTAGGAGCACAAGGAAACTTTTGGGGGTTTTGGATATATGTGTTGACTATCTTGATTGTGGTGATGATTTCATGAGAATATAAGTACATTTTTCAAAACTTACCAAATTGTATACTATAAATAAATAGGTGCTGCTTATCATATGACAGTTATATCACAATAAAACTGCTTAATTTCTTTGCTGATTTGATGACTAAAAACTTGGACTTACTTTGATATTAATGTGAATTTTCATGACAGTTGGTGAGGTTGAGCATTTTTATTAGTTGTTTGTATTTCATTTTCAATGAATTGTTCAGATAGCCACTTTGCCTCTTTTTCTCTTGGGATGTGTGTGTGTTTGCGTGTACATGTGTGTCTGTCTTGTCTACTTGGTTAACCCACTCTGGGACTAGTGATAATAACCCAGCATCTCTCTTACCTTTTGCTAATATTTTCTCCTAGTTGATTTTTCTTTTTTGTTTTTTGTATTTTTTAGGGACAGGATCTCTCTCTGTTGCAGAGGCTGTAGTGGCTTGTGGTCCAAAGTGGGCTCTCCACCTACTTTTAATTTAAAGGAAAGATTTTTGTCCCTTTGGCATCTAGTCCACTTTAATATGGTTGTGGGCCTGTCTAGTAACCACACATCAACAAAAGTGAAGGGGTGTGTGTGTGTGTCTCAGTCCACATACATACATCTATGTGTGTATATATAATAATATTTTCCCCAATCCTGGGTCATTCCATTTTACCTATGCAGTGAGAGAATATTCAGAGAATTCCATATATTCACTTTAAAAATAGTTACGTAACAAGGATTCAGAGTCACTTTTTCTTTTTCTCGTTGTTTGTTTTAGGGTAACCAGGAGCCAACAACAACTCCTGACGCAATGGTTCAGCCTTTTACTACCATCCCATTTCCACCACCTCCGCAGAATGGAATTCCCACAGAGTATGGGGTGCCACACACTCAAGACTATGCCGGCCAGACCGGTGAGCATAACCTGACACTCTACGGAAGTACGCAAGCCCACGGGGAGCAGAGCAGCAACTCACCCAGCACACAAAATGGATCTCTTACGGTATGTGAACCATGAGGTGAAAAATAGAAGAATGCGTGGCAATCTTATCGAAATTGTCACCTTGATTATACAACTGGAAAACTCTCGGAATTAATTTAGCATTTACATATGTTCTCATGTACACCTTCTCTCAGCAGCGTTGTACACATTGTCCTCCCTCCTCCTAGAAATACTTAGTCTCTTGGCTTTTCCAGCTCTACCAATTTTCCTGCCAAGCATTGGGTGTTCTGCCCCTGCCTCCTTCTCTATTCAATTTTTAAATGGTGCAGTACTCCATGTGTAGGTCCTGGAACCCCTTTTCTTCTTATTATACATCCTTTCTCTATATAATTATACTACCAAACTCAGTTGCTCAAGCAAAACCTAGGAATATTCTTTTCTTTCTTTCTTTCTTTCTTTCTTTCTTTCTTTCTTTCTTTCTTTCTTTCTTTCTTTCTTTCTTTCTTTCTTTCTTTCTTTCTCTTTCTTTCCTTCTTTCCTTCCTTCCTTCCTTCCTTCCTTCCTTCCTTCCTTCCTTCCTTCCTTCCTTCCTTCCTTCCTTCCTTCCTTCTTTCTTTTCTTCCTTTCTTTCCTTTCTTTCTTCTGCACATCTAATTGATTAGCAAGTCTTGACAACCATAACTCTAACTACTTCATCCTCTTCTCCACATCTTATATAGCTCTTCCACCAGATTACTTGTGTTTGAATCTCAATATGGCCCCTACTAAACTGTGTGCCCTTGGACCAGTTATTTAATCTCTCTCTGCTGTTGGTTCACTCTAAAATGAAGATAATCATACCTACCTGAAGAGGCTGTTAGGAAATTTAAAAGGATTTATCATCATCACCACTCTAGTCCAAACCTCATAACTGATTTCCGATATTACTGTTGCCTAACTTATCTATCCTCCACATAGGACTAAGGTGGTTTTGTTTTTTTTAACGCAAATTTTGCCGATTTCCTACTTAACTCTTAATAGTTCCGTAATGCAATTAGAATATAATCTGAACTTTGTACTTGGTTTCTAGTCTCTAGCCCAGCTTACCTCTTTGACCTCACCTCTTACTACTAACTTGCTAAAGTAAAGGAAATGTCATAAATTAATAATAGGTATGTATCTCATACATATCAACATATGGAAAATTGTATTGTCTCTTGCTTTGTTGCCCAGGCTGGAGTGCAGTGGCATGAACATAGCTAGCTCACTGCAACCTCAGTCTCCTGGGCTCAAGTGATCCTCCTTCTTCAGCCTCTCATGTAGCTGGGACTACAAGCACACACCACCACGCCCAGCTCATTTTTTACTTTTTTGTAGAGACAGGGTCTCCTTTTGTTGCCCAAGCTTATTTTGAATTCCTGTCATGCAATCCTCCTGCCATGGTCTCCCAAAGTGCTGGGATTACGAGGCATGAGCCACCACACCCAGCCTTGTGTGGTGTATTTCTAAAGACAGAAATGTTCTATAATCTGCATAGAAAGACCTAGCTCTGTTGTTAGATTTCTTTTTCTCTTTCCTATATCTGGTTATCAAAAGGAGAGCTTTATTCAGCCTTTAAGCCACTTGCTAAGGATGGATTTAACCCATAAATGCTTTCAATTTTCTTTCATTAGGTATTGAACCACCAAGAAATTCTTACTTTCAATGTTTATTAGTTGGTATAAGCACATAATTTTATACTTCAGAAGTAATTGGCTACAATAGATAATTTATTTGAAGAGTCTAGGCATGATAGGTAACAAACGAGACTTTCAGTAGCATTTGTTCTAGAATCATAAATATACAGGCTCATGTATTGACTACATTTCCAAATAATTTTTTAATGATCATGAACTCACAGACCTATCAGAATAACTGTTTCAATTAAAGAAGCGAAAAAGAAAAAATAAAATATATATGAGGCTTTTCCAAGGTATTTTAATCACTAAATCAATTTCTATACTAATTATCAGGGTTTTTAATTTTTTTTCATTTTTATTCTCTGTTTCTTGTTAGTTTGGATAATATGTGTCTTTTTAGTAATTTGCTTCATATAAACTGTCAATTTTGTTGGTATAAAGTTATTCATAATTTCATATAATCCTTTTAATTTGTATAGGGTCTGTGGTGATATCCCTGTTGACATTCTTGATTTGGCAATTTATGTCTTCTCTCTTTTTTTATTGGTCAGTCTAGCTAAGGTTTATTAATTTTGTAGATTTTTCCAGGAAACCAACTTTTTGTTTCATTGATTTTTGTTGTTTTTCTATTTTTTTCAATTATTTTCCACTCTGTTATTATTTCTTTCTTCTTGCTTTGAGTTTGGTTTGGTCTTTATTTTGCCAGCCTCTTGAGTTGGAAGGTTAGGCGATTGATGTTAGATTTTCTTCCTTTTTGTGTTTAAAACTGTAAACACAGCAAGTTTCCCTTTAGCTGCATACCATAAAATATGATCTATTTTGTTTTTGTTTTTATTTCATTCAAGACATTTTAAATTTTTTTCCTGTGGTTTCTTCTTTGCTTCTGGGTTGCATAGGAGTATGTTGTTTCCAAATGTTTGGGGATTTCCCAAATGTCTTTCTTTTATTGATTTATAATTTAATTTCTTTGGAGCGTCATATGATTTCAATTTTTTTATTTATTGAGACTTGTTTTATGGAAATGATTTGTCTGATATTAATGTAACCACTTCAGCCTTCTTTTTTTTTTTTTTTTTTTTTTTTTTTTTTTTTTTTTTTTTTTTTTTTTTTTGAGACGGAGTCTTGCTCTGTCGCCCAGGCTGGAGTGCAGTGGCGCAATCTCGGCTCACTGCAAGCTCCGCCTCCCGGGTTCACGCCATTCTCCTGCCTCAGCCTCCTGAGTAGCTGGGACTACAGGCACCCGCCACTGCGCCCGGCTAATTTTTTTCTATTTTTAGTAGAGACGGGGTTTCACCATGGTCTCGATCTCCTGACCTTGTGATCCGCCCGCCTCAGCCTCCCAAAGTGCTGGGATTACAGGCGTGAGCCACCACGCCCGGCCCAGCCTTCTTATAGTTACTGTTTACATGTTTTTTTTCTGTCATTTTGTTTCAACTGCTTTGTATCTGAAGTGTATCTCTTATTTAAAAAAAAAAGGAGGGGGAGGGGGCAGGCAGGGTGGCTCACGCCTGTAATCCCAGCACTTTGGGAGGCCAAGGCGGGCGGATCATGAGGTCGGGAGTTCGAGACCAGCCTGGCCAACATGGTGAAACCCCGTCTCTACTAAAAATAGAAAAATTAGCTGGGCATGGTGGCGTGCGTGTGTAATCCCAGCTACTCGGGAGGCTGAGGCAGGAGACTCGCTTGAACCCAAGAGGCAGAGGTTGCAGTGAACCGAGATTGCACCACTGCACTCCAGCTCGGGCAACAGAGTGAGACTCCATCCCCCACTCCCAAAAAGCATACAAGTAGATCTTGCTTCTTGCTTCTTGCTTCTTCATCTGGTCTGAAAATTTCTATCTTTTTATTGGAGCATTTAGTCAATTTGCATCTTAATGTAATTATTAATGTAGGTAGATTTATGTCTGTCATTTTACTGTCTCATGCCTTTTATTGTTCCTTTTTTCCTTCTTGACTGATTCCTGTTACATAATTGTTGTACCTTTTACATCCCTTTGTGATATTTTTTCATTAGTTATTTTTTGTTTGTGCTGGTGTTTCTTGTATTTTCTTAGTGCCTTCTCAAGGAATTACATCTTTGACTTATCACAACTTATTACTAATGGTTATGTGTGTGTGCACATGCATGTGTGTCTTATTCTGGTTAAATATAGCAGCCTAGGTCTAATGTAGCTTCATTCCCCACACTTTTTTGTGCTATTGTCATACATATTATGCCTGTATAATTTAGATATATAACAATACACTATTATAATTATTACTTTAAACAATCTTACCTTTTTTTTTAAGATCTCTTTTTTTAGAGCAGTTTTAGGTTCACAGTAAACTGAGAAGATAGTAGAGACTTACCCCATATACCTTCTGCTCCCCCACATGCATGGCCTCCCCCACTAACAACATTTCATACCAGAGTGGTGCACTTGTTACCACTGATGAACCTGGATTGATATATCTTTATCACCTAAAGTCCATTAGAGTTTACTCTTAGTGGTGTACATTCTGTGGGTTTGGATCCATGTATAACATATAGCTAGCATTATAGCATCATAAAAAGTAATTTCACTGCCCTAAAAATCCTCTGTACTCTACTTGTTTATCCCTCTCTCCTCCCCACAACCCAACCCCTGGCAACCACTGATCATTTAACTATCTCCATGGTTTTGCCTTTTTCAGGATTTCATGTAGTTGTAATCCCACGGTATGTAGCTTTTTTCTGATTGGCTTCTTTCACTTAGTAATGTGCGTTTAAGTTTCCTCTGTGTCTTTTCATGTCCTGACAGTTCATTTCTTTTTCAGCACTGAATAATATCCCATTGGTCTGTATGTACCACAGTTTGTTTATCCGTTGACCGGCTTAAGGGCATTTGGTTGCTTCCAGATTTTGGCAATTATGAATAAAGCTACTGTAAACATTCATATGCAGGGTTTTTTGTGAACTTAGTTTTGAACTTCTTTGGGTAAATACCAAGGGCCATGATTGCTGGATCATGTGCTAAGAGTATGTTTCGTTTTATAAGAAACCACCAAACTACCTTCCAGAGTGGCTCTACCATTTTGCATTTCCACCAGCAACGAATGAGAGTTCCTGCTGCTCCACATCCTCGCCAACATTTGGTGTCTGGATTTTGGCCATTCTGATAGATACGCAGTTGTATCTCATTGTTTTAGTTTGCATTTCCCTGATGACATATGACATGGAACATCCTTTCATGTGGTTATTTGCTATCTTTATATCTTATTTGGTGAGGTATCTGGTAAGGTCTTTGTCCTATTTTTTAATCAGGTTGTTTGTTTTCTTATTGTTACGTTTTAGAATTCTTTGTATATTTTGGATAACAGTCTGATATTGGGTAAGTCTTTTCCAAGTATTTTCTCCCAGTCTGTGGCTTTTTTCAGTTTCTTGACGGGATTCATTTTATGTTTTTTTGACCATTTTCAGTGATCTTTGTGTCTTCCTGTAGGTCCAAGTTATTATCCAGTGTCATTTCCTTTCAGTCCAAAGGACTTCTTTTAGTATTTTTTTTAGAGTAGGCCTGCTGGAAACAAATACTGTTTTTGTTTATATGGGAATGTTGTTTTTTTGTGTTTTCAGTTTTGAATGATAGTTTTGTTAGCTATGGAATTCTTGGTTGACAGTTTCTTCCTCCACCCCCCAGCCCTTTAAATATGTCATCGCATGAACCACTCCCATGGGAGTCAGCTGATTCTGATGAGAAGTCAGCTGTTAATCCTGGTGTTGGTCCCCCTGTAGGTGATGAGTTGTTCTTGTCTTACTGATTTCAAGATTTTCTGTTTGTCTTTGGCTTTGAGCAGTTTCTCTATGATGTGTCTAGGAGTAGATCTCTTTGTGGTTATCATACTTGGGTTCTCTTGAGATTTTGGAATACATATTCATCAAATTTGGGATTTTTTTCACCATAATTTCTTCAAAATTCTTTTTCCTTTCTTCTCTCTTCCTGAGCCTCTCATTACACATAATTTTTTTTCCCCCCGAGATGAAGTCTTGCTCTGTCGCCCAGGCTGGAGTGCAGTGGTGTGATCTCGGCTCACTGCAACCTCTGCCTCCCAGGTTCAAGCAATTCTCCTGCCTCAGCCTCCCAAGTAGCTGGGATTATGGGCCTGCACCACCAAGCCCAGCTCAGTTTTGTATTTTTAGTAGAGATGGAGTTTCACCATGTTGGCCATACTGGTCTCCAACTCCCGACCTCATTATCTGCCTGCCTTGGCCTCCCAAAGTGCTGGGATTACAGGCATGAGCCCCTGCGCCCAGCCAACACATAAATTGAAACACTTGGTGTTCTCCCATAGGGTTTTTTGTTTCTTAAAAAAATTCAATCCGAACCTAAACAGAATCGGAAGTTCTATTCATTTTTCTTGGATCTTTTTTCCTTCTGTTCTTTAGATTGGATAATTTCTGGTGATCTCTTTTTCAGTTCACTCCTTCTTTGTTCTGCCATTCCAAATCTGCTGTTGAGCCCATCTAGTGATTTTTAAATTTCAGTTATTATACTTTTCAATTCTAGAATTTCCATTTATATTTTTCTACTGAGATTTCTTCTCATAATATTTTTGTTTATTTTTATTGTTATTTTTTGAGATAGGATCTCACTTTGTCATCCAGGCTGGAGTGCAGAGGTGCAATCACAGCTCACTGCAGCCTTGACCTCCTGGGTGCAAGTAATCCTCCTGCCTCAGCCTCCTGAGTAGCTGGCACTACAGGCACATGCAACCAACCCCAGCTAACTTTTGTGTTTTTTGTAGAGACAGGGTCTCACTATGTTGCCCAGGCTGATCTTGAACTCCTGGGCTCAAGCAGTTCTCTTGCCTTAGCCTCCCAGCATTCTGGGAATACAGATGTGAGATACAATGTCCAGCCTTAATTTTAAAAATATATTTGTATTTACTGCTTTAAAGTTGTCTGCTAAATCCAACATCTGGGCAACTAGAAACAAGTCTGTTTCTAGTTACTGTTTGTTTTCTTGAATCTGGGTCACTTTTCTGTTTCTTTGCATGTCTTGTAATTTTTTAATGAGAATTGGACATTTTAGTAATGTACTGTAGTGACTGTGAGGTGTTACTTATTTTTCTGAGATGGGCATATGTGTGTGTTTGTGTGTGTGTGTGTTTTAAGTAATTTGCCCATACTTAAACTATGGAATTTGTCTCCCACACAGTGTGTGGCCACTAATGTTTCTTCTCAGTGATTTTCATTTGTTACTGTTTTTAGCCTGGCTAGGAGGCACCCGTATCTCCCTAGCTTAATGGTTAGCCTGTGACTAGTGCAGAGTTGGTGCTCAAACACCTGAAGCTTGTTGAGCTTTCACCTTCTGATGATCCAGGTGGATTGGGAAGTGCACTCAAAGCTCAGCCAGTTCTCAAGCCTGCCTTGGGTTTTCTTTCTATTGAGACCTCCCATGTCTCCCTTCCTCATCCATGTAGTTTCACAGCCACCCAGGGTTGTGAGGAGAGCAAATCTGACCCTTTTATGACTCGTTTCTTTCCAGGATCTCCCCTTCAGATTTCTAGCTGGTCTTCCACTGCACCCTCATCAGACCACAGCCTCAAGCTAGAAGAATGTCTTCTCCCTGTTAGGTTCCCACCAGGTTGGCCTCTTTCAGCTGACAGAGCTATGGATTTTCTACCAGTCCTTCAATCTCCCCTTGTCCAAAGTCAGATCTGCCCTCTCTGGCAGTGAAAATTGCTGGTTTTATGGTCCCAGCCCTCCCCTGATAACACTAAGTTTTAAGGCATTAAGTTTGTGTCTGGATGGTCTTACCCCTAAGTTTAAGCAATTTCTCAGGACATCTCTCTATTGTCTGTATGCCTTTGATTGATTTCTGGAATCCTTAAATAGCTGTTTTTGACAACTTTGTCCAACTTTCTTACTGTCGTAAGGAAACAATTCACTGACCTGTTCATGCCGCCATAGCCAGAAGTCTCTTCCCTGAATCATTGCATGGCATTTTATAATTACTTACTACATAGCTCCTCATCATTGCCCATTTCTATCTATCTTTTTCCTTTATTGCTACTATTTTCAGTTGTTTCAGATCTCCAGTTGTATATTTCTAATGACAGTGATTAAGGGCAAGTTCTGTTCCTTAATGTAAATATATATTTTTTTACATTATATATATAGTTAAGACTTACATTCTTCATTTATACCAGAAACTGTTCACCATGAAATTTTGTATGTCAACTAATTTGAGTTCCTAAAGAGATCATCCATGTGTATAGATTGTAAGTTTATTGCTGCCAAAAATAGCTGAAGAGAAAATGGAAAATCCTTTGATTTGTGCCTGTGAACAGAGATAGCACAAGTTCTATAATTTCAGGAAGTTGTTAACAAAATGAGAAATTTTTAGGATGCTCTGGTTGAAAGATGCTTCTTTTTTTTTAAGTGTACATTTTATTTTATTTGATCTTATTTTTGAGACCGAGTCTCCCAGGCTGGAGTGCAGTGGCATGATCTCAGCTCACTGCAACCTCTGCCTACCAGGTTCAAGTGATTCTCCTGCCTCAGCCTCCCAAGTAGCTGGGATTACAGGCGTCTGCCATCATGCCCAGCTAATTTTGTGTTTTTAGTAGAGATGAGGTTTCACCATGTTGGCCAGGTTGGTCTCGAACTCCTGACCTCAAGTGATCCACCCGCCTCAGCCTCCCAAAGTGCTGCGATTACAGGCGTGAGTCACTGTGCCTGGCCCAAAAGTGTGCATTTTAAATGTGAGGGTGAATTCACTGCTCATAAGCCATTTATTTACCTTTGTAGAAAGAGAGAGTGTGTGTGTATGTGTTGTATATAGAGAGAGTTTGAACAGTTGAGCAATGCATTGTAAAACCTAGACTTGACAATTTTCGTTTATTTTATTAAACTTTTACTATCTGCCTGTATGTCTCTTAAAATAGTCTATCCAGTTTGATAACTCATCAGTTAAAAACAATGATCTAGTAATTCATGTGGCCAATTAAATCTAAAAGTTAGATAGGAAGCGTTGTTATTTACAGATGTATTAATGATACCTCAAATTTATATGTCACTTTTCAGTTTAAAAATTGCTTTCACAAACAATATTTTATTGTGGTTTGTAAAATATCCCTTTGGGGTATAGTAGGGTTTTTACAGATGGGGAATTCTAAGTCCGTGATCTTTGTTCTACCACTCCGACTCCCCATATTCAACATAGCGAGAGAAGACTGTATACTGTGTATTCACTGGTCCTCAGACTCCCCATATTCAACATAGCGAGAGAAGACTGTGTACTGTGTATTCACTGATCCTCCGACTCCCCATATTCAACATAGCGAGAGAAGACTGTGTACTGTGCGTGTTCACTGGTCCTCCGACTCCCCATATTCAACATAGCGAGAGAAGACTGTGTACTGTGCGTATTCACTGGTCGTCTTAGCAAGCACTTAGCGTCTTTTCCCACTCAGTCCAAGTCTTATCTCTGCTGAAAAGCCTTCCTGGACTCTTCTAGGCAAAGCCAAATTTGTCTGTGTTTCATTTAGGCTCAAGTAGAACCCTAAGCTGACTGCTGTTTATATAACATATAAATTGTGATTTTTAAATTGACTTTTGTCTTCCTAAGTTTTAAACTTTCAAAGAAAAGGTGATTATTTGTTCATCTTTGCATTCCCTGACATATCACCATACCTGACACTTAATAGATACTCAGTAAATGCTTCTTGGGGAAAAAAAATAAAACTAGGTACAAGCGTATTATGGCAGTTCTGAGGAGAGAGAAGCTGAGGCTTCTTGGTGAATACAGCATTGATCTGGGCCTTTATTAATGGTAATTAGAATTCAAGTAAGCAGAGATGGTAGCGGGAAGAGTTAAGAACGTCAGTTCTCAATATAAAGTTGAAGTGATGAGAAGGATCAAAATGTCT
Organism: Macaca nemestrina; assembly: GCF_043159975.1. Taxonomy (NCBI): domain Eukaryota; kingdom Metazoa; phylum Chordata; class Mammalia; order Primates; family Cercopithecidae; genus Macaca; species Macaca nemestrina. The sequence continues at coordinate 103,449,307 of NC_092139.1, read as the reverse complement.
TGGGATAAAAGCATAGGTTTCTACTTGACTGAAGCTTTAGGTGTTTGGCAGAGACTAGTGGGAAATAAGGTGGACTAAGGGTCAGTTGAGTATAAATTGGGAAGAGTATTTGAATGCCAGGCTGAGAAATATGGACTTTATTGAAGATTTTGAGCAAGTAAATGAAGTGAGCAGAATTGTGCTCAGAGAAGATTGATCTGTCACAGCATATGCAGGATGAATAGAGGAGCAGGCAGATGATTGGGAAACAGTCTTAAGTGGTTATGTAGAGTGGGGAATGAATTCAGGAGACATTATAAAGGTAAAATATAGAGGATTTGACAACTGGTTGGATGAGTAAGATAAGAGGTAGCAGAAAGATTGTGCCATCCTTATTGTAATAATTGTCTTGAATAAACCATTTTACCTTCAAGTTTCAGTTTCCTCATCTATCAAATGAAATTTATAATCAACCTGACTGTACAGGGTTGTGGTGAGAATAAATTAAGAAATACTTTGGAAATTACTTGTTTAATTAGTTCCTTAATTACCTTTTTTTGGGGTGGGGAAAGGGGGTCTTTGAGGTAGGTAGGGTCTTACTCTGTCACCCAGCTGCAGTGCAGTGGCATGGTCTCGGCTCACTGCAGCCTCTGCCTCCCAGGCTCAGCCGCCACGAGTAGCTGGGACCACAGGCATGCACCCCCACACCCGGCTAATTTTTTTTATTATTTGTAGAGACAGGGTCTCCCTATGTTGCTCAGGCTGGCCTGGAACTCCTGGGGTCAAGCAGTCCTCCCACCTCAGCATCCCAGTGTGCTGGGATTACAGACGTGAGCCACCACATCCAGCCGAAGTAATTATTTGTAACCATCATAAGTCTTTTAAGATCAGTTGTCCCTATTTGTACTGTTTGTGCTTTTTGTTACTGTGAGCTACAGCTCCATTTAGATATGTTTCGTTTATGTTGGACAGTCTTAGCTTGTTGGAGAGAACAAAAAGAAAAGAGCTTGTACAACAATGAGAACTGAGCATTAGAATCTGAAATTTTTATTTTGAAACTGTGTTTTAGAAGTCGATTTTAACCTTGAGCTGGGAGCTCCTGCTCTCAAGATGAGAGCTTATTTGGATAGTCAGTTGGTCCCATACTGTGCATTAGCAAAAGAGGCAGCAGTTAGGGGTCTACCACCCGGGCCTGCAGACACTTGATCATCTCTGGGCCTGCCTGCAGAGAAAAAAGGACCTCAGTTCCTGTATCTTTAGATACTTTTCTAAATGGCAGTGGGTTTAAATAACCAAAGACTTTGAAGTAGACAAGCTTTAGTGAATACTCTTCAGATATGAGGTTTATATTTGTGTACATATTCTAACTGCCTGTTGGATTATATTCTTCTTGAGGGTAGGAAATAATACGTTCTCTGTTTTTATCATCTCTACTGGTATATTATGGATACAGACACTTATTAGCAAGTGCTTTCTAATGGTGGGGGAGGCTTATAGTTGTTCTAAAGGTGTATAGGTGGTCTAAGGTGTTAGACATACACTATTAAAAATATTGAGTTAATACAGCAGTTTAGGTAACAATTCATTTCTCCAACATTCTTCCATATAATGTAAATACTTTCTTTTTCTTAGTTGGATATAATTAGAATCATTTACTTAGGAGACATGGCATGTTATTGAGTCTTTCACTTAAATATAAGGTTTTCCTAACTGGATAATTAGGAAAATAAAATACATCAATTTCCCCTTATACACTCTTCAAAACATAATTTAGGGTTACCTTATTTTAAATCAAAGTATCAGTCCTTAAATAATTTTTTAAAATACATATATAGGGTCAGTAACTACTTAATAGTAACAACAAAACTAATAAATTTGAGTGCTTACTTTGTACCAGATATTGTTTAAAGCACTTTTATGTGTTAACTCCATTGAATTACCGCAGCCACCATGTGAAATAGGTGTCATTATTATTCCTCTTTCACAGATGAAGAAATTGAGGCTTAGAGAGATTCAAGATGACTTGTCCAAGATCACACAACTAATAAATGTCAGTGTGAGGATTTAAATACAGGTTATCTGGCTCCAAGAGCCTGCATTCTTTCCCATAAATTATACTGAACAACTGTTTTATATATACTTGTCATGTGCACATTACTGTGCTAGGCACTAGGTGTTCTTAAAAAGGTAAAATAAAGCCTCTGCCCTCAATGGACCTATAGAAGTTCTGGTAGAAAAACAAAGTACAGGCTGGGTGTGGTGGCTCATGCCTGTAATCCCAGAACTTTGGGAGGCCGAGGCAGGTGGATCCCCTGAGGCTGGGAGTTCGAGACCAGCCCAACCAACATGGTGAAACCCCGTCTCTATTAAAAATACAAAATTAGCCGGGCGTGGTGGCGCATGCCTGTAATCCCAGCTACTTGGGAGGCTGAGGCAGGAGAATCGCTTGAACCCAGGAGGCAGAGGTTGCAGTGAGCTGAGATCATGCCATTGCACTCCAACCTGTACAACAAGAGGGAAACTCAGTCTCAAAAAAAAAAAAAAAGAAAGAAAGAAAAGAAAAGAAAAACAAAGTACAGATAAGTGCTAGAGAGAGAGAGAGTAATGAAGTGGGTTCATTAAGAGATGCTTTTAGAAGGTAGGTACTACTTCCCCTAAACAGTGAACCCATAGCCTGCAGTGAAGTAGAGGACATTGCAGGCAGGGGCAGTCCTTTGCAGCAGTAGTTTTCCCTGTGTGGTCCACAGATCACTGGCAGTTCCCTAAACTTTTTCAGAGTCTGGGTCGGGGGGTGTATGAAGTCAATGCAAGGTATTAATTTCATAGTAATACCAATACATTCTTGCTGTTTTTACTATATTGGCATTGACGGTCAGTACAAAAGCAATGGTGGGTAAAATTGCTAGCACCTTAGTATGAATCAAGGCCGTGGCACCAAACTGTGCTGCTAGCAGTCATTATATTCTTCACTGTCACAGACTCACAGGAAAACAAAAGAATCCTGTTCACTTAAGAATGTCCTTGATGAAGCAGTAAAAAGTATTAATTTTATTAATTTCCCACCATTGAGTATATGATCTTTTTCATATTCTACATGGCAAAGTAAAAAGTATTCATAAAGCACTTGTGTTACATACCAAAATATTTTCATTGTCTCAAGGAAAAGTACTGTGTGATTGAGTTGCAAGCTGAACTAGCTGCTTTTTTTCATGGAGCACCATTTTTTTCTTGTAAGAACAACTAATGGACAAACCATGATATTCAGATTTGGGTATCTGGCAGACATTTTCTTGAAAATGAAGTAAGCCTGTCACTTCAAGGGAAAAAACTGACACTATTTGTTCCCATTGGTAAAATGTAAACTCTCCTGGCAAAAATTAGAATTTTGAAAAATTTGTATCCTCCACTATGAGCTTGACAGTTTCTCAGTACTTAAAGATTTTTTCTGATGAGATCTGTGATGATAGTAACAAATGTGGTCTTGTATAATGAAACGTCCTGACCTTTGAAAGATCTCCAGAACTCAGTAAGCCGGTATTTTACAACTAATGACTGATGTTTAATGTTACAAAATCATGAGTAAAAGATCCATGCAAAGTGCATGATTGTCCAATGGATTTTAGTGTAATAACATATGAAAAGTTCACTGATAAGGTTTCAGATTCGACATTGTAGTTAACTTTTAAGAAAGTACCACTCGTCAAGTTTTGATATATTATCAAAGAAGACTCCACAGTTATCTGAGAAGGCTATTGAAATAGTTTTCCAACTATCTGTGAGGCCAGATTTTTCTTTGTATACTTAAACTAAAATAACATATTGTAACAGAGTAAATCCATACATTAAAGGGAGTGCCAGTCTTCTAAATAAATTTATTACATTTTGGAAAATGTAGTTAATTTTCTTTAAAAATATGTTATTTACATTAACATGTAATTGGCTTATTATTTAAAATTAATTTTTATATGCTTTTAAAATTGCTCAGCTTTAATTTCTAATGCTATAAATAACAATGGATATTAGCTAAAGAAACAAAAAGCCCTCTGAATCCTCAGTCGTGTTTAAGAGTTGAAAAGGGTTTCTCACATGGAGGTGGGGATGTAAACAGAAGGTTCTTTTCTTTGTAGGCCAGGCACAGTGAATCATACCTGTAATCTCAGCACTTAGGGAGGCTGAGGTGGGAGGATCACTTGAGTCCAGGAGTTAGGGACCAGCCTGGGTAACATGGCAAGACCCCATCGCTAAAAATTAAAAAATAAAAATTAAGATTTTTAAGTTGACAAGATTGTATGCATTTATGCTGTTGTACAGCATGATGTTTTGCTTACAGTATCTTTGGTTGGAACACAAGGCTCTTCTGAAGCAATAATGCTCAATAAGAGAGACTGATAAAGCTAAATTATGGAGGAGTTTGAATTCAAGGCCAAAGAATTTGGAATTTTGTACTCTAAAGAGCTAAGGATTCTTTGAAATATTTGTTGGTGAGTGGAAAGTAGAGATTTGAGCAAATAGCTCAGTGGCCCACCTTACTATATTAGTCAGCTGTAGATTTTATAACCCTCCTCATTGGCAAGCCCCTGTTGCCCATTATGCTCAGAGGAATTTTTTTTTTTTTTTTTTTTTTTTTGCTTTTCTACACACCCCTTCTCTGGAGTTTAAGCCAATTTTTCTTTCTACTATCAGTTGGAATTGCCCATTGACTCCTGTATCTGATAACACTTGAAGGTGCCTTGCAGATTAGTGATGCACTAAAACATAGCCAAGAAGGTATAGCCCTTAACAGTGGGATCATTTGTCCAAATGAGTATTTCAAGAATATAATGGGAAAAAAGGAGCCCACAGTGTGGGTATCATTAGCATGTTCTGTTTCCAGGCTGGATGTAGAGGCCTTGGACTACAGAGGAATTTATTCGTTCAGCCATCCACTTTTCCAAGAGTGGCTCTTATTTTTTCTTAAAGTAATAAAAGGCAGAGTACATTGAGCCTACATAAAATATATATATATCCTGTATCAGTTTACCCTTAAAAATAATTACATCTGTCCTTTAGCTCCAAAGTGTTGATGCCTGTGAGTAGTATGGCAGTTTCCAAGCTGGATCCATAAGGAAGCTGTCACCTGGTTTGAGAATGTGAGAGTTGCCGCAGAAAACCAAATTTAGAATTATGCATGGGTGTTTTTAAATAGAGAAAATTGCCCTGTGGATCATATAAGACTCAAGACACCCTTTCAGCACGTTGTTAATATTGCTAACTCCATGACTGTTGCTTCTTCTCTTTGTATACCTTGTTTTATTTACTTACCTACTTACTCCTAATGCCCAAGGGAAACTAAACTAAAAAATTGCTAGGCGCATTAATGCTGTGCTCCGTTGCCTGTTACTGCTCTCACAGCTTAGGGCAAGGATGACATAAAGGATTATTTAAGGGCATTTTTTAAACCTCTTTACATGTTTTATAAATATTTTATACTACCTCTTTAAATGAGTAAACTCTGATCAGAATTGATGAAGTTTAAAGCTAAAAAGCTTTTTTTTTTTTTTTTTTTTTTTTTGAGATGGAGCCTTGCTCTGTCGCCCAGGCTGGAGTGCGGTGGCGCAATCTCGGCTCACCGCAAGCTCCACCTCCCGGGTTCTTGCCATTCTCCTGCCTCAGCCTCCCGAGTAGCTGGGACCACAGGCTCCTGCCACCACACCCGGCTAATTTTTTGTATTTTTAGTAGAGACGGGGTTTCACCGTGTTAGCCAGGAGTGTCTCGATCTCCTGACCTCGAGATCTGCCCGCCTTAGCCTCCCAAAGTGCTGGGATTACAGGCGTGAGCCCCCACACCCAGCCTAAAAAAGCATTTTTAACAGCATCTTCTGCCTCCCATTTACAGCTGAGGTCAGTAGTGTTAAGTGATTTGAGCAAGTTACAGCTAGCTGGTTACAGAGCTGGGCCTCAGGAAGTCTGCTCTCAGTCAAGTGCTTTTTTCCTGCTTCTCCATGCAAATGGTGATTTAAAAAAAAAAAAAACAGACATCCATAGAGAGTCTTAACCATCTTAGTTTCCACTTACTCTTCAGCTTTTAACCTAGGAACTCTAGCTTGAGCATACTAACAGATTTCTCTCATTCTAAATGAACATTAAAATAATCACTCAGGTATAAAGTTAATTCTTACTCCTGTTTTAAAAAATGACTTGCTCTGGTTTTTGTTTCACAGTGTGACACTGATAATCAGTACATGATCATGTTATATATACAAACGATGCCTTTCGTAATTCCTTTTTTTGGCACTTTGACACTCTGAGAAAATGAAACCACATATTTTCAGAAGAAATTGAATTACTCGTTTATTAAAAAAAGTTAGCTTACATTTGAATGCCCAAACAGGATTAGACTCTCAGAACTCAGCTTGTCATAACAATGCTCAAATACGCAGAAGAAATGTTTAAACATTTCTCTTTAAAATAAATCTAAAAGTAATTATCCTTAAATAGGGAATTGCTGTAAGTAAATGTAAATTCACTTTTCTATGTCTAAAAAATTGTGTTGGTGGTGATATTCGATAAAATAATTTTATATTCAGTATATTATAATTGTCTTATATATTGTGTTAGCACCATGAAGTACACTGATTTTTCAGTAGATAAGCATGTGGGCTAAGATTTTACTTTTTTGAAAAATATTTTGTCATGTTACCACGTTTGTACTGTGTGAGAAGGAATGCATATGATCTAGTTCCACCACGTTTTAACCCATCAGGAACTCCATCATAAACTTTATTAAGAGACAGAATTTCATTCTTGTTGCCCATACTGGAGTACAATGGCATGATCTCAGCTCACTGCAACCTCCGTCCCCCGGGTTCAAGCGATTCTCCTGCCTCAGCCTCCCATGTCGCTGGGATTACAGGTGCCTGTCACCATGCCCGGCTAATTCCTTTTTATTTTTAGTAGAAGTGAGGTTTTACCATGTTGGCCAGACTGGTCTTGAACTCCTGACCTCAGGTGATCCGCCTGCCTCAGCTTCCCAAAGTGCTGGGATCACAGGCATGCGTCATTGTGCCCAGCCCTATTAGAAACATTTTTAAAATGCTTAACTAGGCATGGTCTAAGCTGTAAAGCTTAGACCTGAGAATCTCTTGAGCCCAGGAGTTCGAGACCAGCCTGTGCAACATCGGGAGACCCTGTCTCCAAGAAAATTAAAACAAAAGTGCTTTAAGTGCTAACAAATCTAGTTGAAGTTCTAACATGGATTGTAGTTCTTGTTTTTTTAAGGTACTATGCAATGGCATAATGAAAAGTTTCCCGGCCAACTTTGTCAAATATTTTAAGAAAAAAATGAATTTTTTAAAGCGTTTTTATTTTTTAATAAAGGCTATATTGTGTTGAGGGAGTATGAGCCAGTAAATCAGGTTGAGCTGGTTCAGCTCTCAGCTCCTTCTGTTTGCTAAATGTGTAACCATGAGAGAATTAGAACTCCAATGCTCATTTTCCTTATCTGTAAAAATGGTGATAATAGTGCCTTCCGCCTAGGGTTGTTTTCAAGATTAGATGAGAAAATGAATATCAAATACTTAGTAGGCTATGATGTTTCCATTTCATTTCCTTGAATATTAAATATGTCACAATCTTATTCAAATTTAAATCATTCAGATTTGAAATCTGATATAAAAAGTTAATGAAGTTTCACTTTTGTGCAAACTTTGATTCAATATGAATCCCTCCAAATGAAAACTTTGTTAATAGTTGCCTAATTTCTTTTTCTTTTTTTTCTTTTTTTGAGACGGAGTTTTGCTCTGTCATCCAGGCTGGAGTGCAGTGGCATAATCTTGGTTCACTGCAACCTCCGCCTCCGGGGTTCAAGCAATTCTCCACGCCTAGTGAATTTTTGTATTTTTAGTAGAGACAGGGTTTTACCATGTTGGCCAGACTGGTCTCGAACTCCTGACCTCAAGTGATCCACCTGCCTCAGCCTCCAAAAGTGCTGGGATTACAGATGTGAGCCACCACACCCAGCAATAGTTGCTTAATTTGAAAGCTATTTGAATTGCACGGTAATTCACATGGCAGATGTACTTTGAGCAGTTAATAGAAATATCTACTGACCTTTGATAGGCTTATTCTTAGATTACACTTTTTTCAGAACTATATCACTTACACTAAATGTTGATTTCATAATACTGTGAAAATTACCTATTTAAGTCTATGGAATAAAGTATTCATTTACATACCTTATCTGAAAATCACCCCCCCATTCAAAATAAATTGAGCCCAACCAGGAGTGATTGATATTTTTGTTTTTAAAACTATAAGGTCTTCAGAGAGAATGCAGTAGGAGATGAAGCTTTCTTTATATGATTTTTTTTTGTATGTAAAATCGTGAGAGTTACAAGTTAAACTGTTTCTAATTGTGAAATGGATTAATGGTAATGTTAGATTTAAATATGGGTTTTTTTCTTCATCAAACCAATAATTGGAAATGAATGTACTTTTCAGTCTCTAAGTTTCATAAGAGTTCCAATCACATTTTGAATACAAGCAAATATTTGTTTACACTTGTGCCTGTATATAATCATTAAATCAGTTAAACATTCTTTTAAGGGTTTAGATTTTTTAATATTTAAGGGTTTAGAATCCGACATCCTAAAATATTTTCTTTTTTTTTTTTTTTTTTTTTTTGGAGACAGTTTTTGCTCTGTTGCCCAGGCTGGGGTGCAATGGCACTATCTCGGCTCACTGCAACCTCCATCTCCTGGGTTCAAGAGATTCTCCTGCCTCAGTCTCCCAAGTAGCTGGGATTACAAGCACCTGCCACCACGCCTGGCTAATTTTTGTATTTTTAGTGGAGACGAGATTTCACCATGTTGGCCAGAGCGGTCTCAAACTCTTGACTTCAGGTAATCCATCCACCTTGGCCTCCCAAAGTGCTAGGATTACAAGCGTGAGCCACTGTGCCAGGCCTACTTTTTTCTTTTTTAAAACTTGTAAATTTTTTTGCTTGCTTGCTTTTCTTTCCCTCTTTTTTTTTTTTTTTTTTTTTTTTGGAGACAGGGTCTCGCCCTGTCACCCTGGCAGGAGTGCAGTGGCATGATTGTAGCTCACTGCAGCCTTGACCTCTCAGGCTCAATTGATCCTCCCACCTCAACCTCCCAAGCAGCTGGGAGTACAGGCTTGTGCCATCACTCCTGGCTAATTTTTGTGCTTTTTGTAGAGACAAGGTTTCACCATGTTGCTGAGGCTGGTCTCGAACTCTAGGGCCTCCTGGAGTGCTGGGATTAAAGGTTGTGAGCCATTGCATCCAACCAAAACTTTTAATTATGAAATTATTTTAGATTAACAGTAAAGTTGCAAAAATATGCAAAAGGTTTCTGCATACCCTTCACCAAGTTCCCTAATGTTAGCATCTTACATAGTAGATGTATAGATTCTATAGTAGAATTTTCAAAATCAGGCAAAAAGAAAGACTGATACAGTACTATTAGGTAAAGTATAAGCCTTATTTTAAATTTCGTTTTTTTCAGTAATGTCTTTTTCTCTATTCTGAATCCCATACTGTAGTTAGTTGCTATGTCTCCTTATCACAAATATTTTAATAATCCTCACCTTGTATCTGAGGTACTTCTAGGCTGTAAAGAACAGAAAAAGGAAAAAAATTTGGATTATGAACTTGCCTTTAGATGATAACCACATCTCATTTACTGCTTCATCTGCTTATTCTGCCTTAACCTTCTGTGTTTGCTTTGGAGAATGACTATAACGTAGGCTCTTCTTCACTTGAAATATAAAGGTTATTTTGAAAGCAAGCAGTGTTTCCCAGAATATACATGTCAGCTCCAAACAAGCATAGGCTGTGTGACCCTATTTTGCTGCCTTGATTAAAACATGCACACACAGGCCGGGCGCGGTGGCTCAAGCCTGTAATCCCAGCACTTTGGGAGGCCGAGACGGGCGGATCACGAGGTCAGGAGATCGAGACCATCCTGGCTAACACAGTGAAACCCCGTCTCTACTAAAAAATACAAAAAACTAGCCGGGCGAGGTGGCGGGCGCCTGTAGTCCCAGCTACTCAGGAGGCTGAGGCAGGAGAATGGCGTAAATCCGGGAGGCGGAGCTTGCAGTGAGCCGAGATCCGGCCACTGCACTCCAGCCTGGGCGACAGAGCGAGACTCCGCCTCAAAAAAAAAAAAAAAAAAAAAAACATGCACACACAGTACTATAAGGTTTTATTAAATACTTACTATTAGTTACAGTTTTGAATACATGAAGTTAATTTTACCCATACCACAAAAATTTCAAAAGTTCAGAAACCGGTGGCATCAGTTAGAAGATTGGAAGACTTTTTTTTGGAGAACCTCGCTTGCTCAAGAAGACTTAAAGAACAAATTGCTTACCCAACAACTTAGAGTGAGGGAATCACAAAGTCATCGAAGCCTCCACTCCACCCACTCAGACTTGCCAATTTTTTAGCTACCTGCCACCTACCCCCTCAACTCTTAAGTCCTGAATAGACAATCAGTGATTACTGGGTACCACGAAAACCCATAACATGGAAGATAGATAACAAAAACAAACCAAAACAACCACCACCACCACCACGTTGCAAGGAGTAGGGACCCTTCCCCCACAATTACATTTACATCCTCAGAGAAGAAATTGTATTAACAGGAATGAAATGCTAGTTTGGGGGATGGGGGTTGAGTTTCAGAAAAGGAAAATGAGTCATTGAAATTAAAGACATGGCAACAAAATGAAAAACTTTATTTGGCTGACTTGAAGATGAAATTAAAAAAATAAAGGTCTACATCTTTTTTTTTTTTTGGAATGGTGGCCTAGGCTAGAGTGCAGTGGTGCAATCTCAGCTCATTGCAACCTCTGCCTCCTGGGTTCAAGCGATTCTCCTGCTTCAGCCTCCCAAGTAGCTGGGATTACTGGTGTGCACCACCAGGCCCAGCAAATTTTTCTATTTTTAGTGGAAACAGGGTTTCACCATGTTGGCAAGGCTGGTCTTGAACTCCTGACCTCAGGTAATCCACCTGCCTCGGCCTCCCAAAGTGCTGGGATTACAGGTGTGAGCCACTCTACCTGGCCTACAGTCTCTTATCCACAATTCCAAAATCTAAAAAGTTCTGAAAATTGTATTTTTCATAAATTTACAACACAACCTACTTCTATCCTTTATAGATTTTGCTAAAGAAATATCACTGCCTCAGATCTCATTGTATGTGGGTGGGATGAGGGGTGGGTATTACATTATGGGTTATATTCTATATTAACTTTCTAAAATTGTAAAAATTCTGATACGCATTTGGCCCCAAAGGTTTCAGATAAGAGATTAAGGACCTGTATCCTAGAAAAATGGAGCAAAAAGGCAGAGATGGGAAATACAAGAGAAGAGATGTGAAAATTAGAGGACTGGTCTAGAAGATCCAATAATATTGCTTCAAGAAAGAAAATGTATGGAGTGGGAATAATCACCCGATAACACAAGAAAACCTCCCAGCACTGAGGACATTAATTTCCGACTTGAAAGAGCCCACAGAATTCTCCACAAAATAGATGAAAATGAAACAAGTCCACACTGAGGCATATCACTATCGACACCGTTTTAGAACATCAAGTGTATTTGGATAGTCCTACAAGCTGCAAGAAAGAAGAAAAAAGACACATACAAGGAGATGGGAATCATGCCTTCAGATTTCTCAGCAGCAAGGCTAAAAGCTAGAAGACAGTTGAGAGTTATCTTCAAAATTCTGAAGGGATTCTTTTTTCCAACCTAGAATTCTGTGACCAGCTAAACTGTCATTAAACTGGGATGGTTAAATAGATATTTTCAGCCATGAATCAGATTTTCAAAAACTTTACTGTGCTAAACTGAATTTCCTATTTTGCTTCTTTTCTCTGTTAGCCTCAAAGAGATGAAAATAAGTAATGAAGACTTCTATGTGGGGGCGGGGGAAAGAGGAAAAATAAATATTGAAGAAAGTGGATAATCCACAAATCAAAATATTTCTGAATTCATTGAGAGATTCCTTAGTATCTACCTCAGAGTAGTATGTGTCTAATCTTAATCTGATAGACTTGGAAGGTTATACTTAATCTTGTATCACTCAGAATTCCCTTTAGATTATGATAGAACATTTGTTCACAATGTATAGTTAAAATATTTCCATTGTATCGTAGAGGAGTCAGAAAAATGAATCAATTTCCTAGTTAAAAGTGTTTTAAAAGTTTGAAGTCATCAAAAAAAAGAAAACATTTGTAGTCCTCATTTCTAGGATGAGATTCTGAGACTTAAAATTCTAGTTTGCTATTAAGTGTAATTGGTGCCGACCTCCTGTGCAGTGTTGATGGCTAGCTCAGCTGCGCCAGGGAAGATGAGTTGTTTGAAGGGTAGATGTGTAGGTTCTAGCTGTATGATTGCGTCAGGCCAGCACTGCTGCCAGTCCTCGCTGTAAACTGTTGGTGAGCGGACTCCGTCCAGCCTCTTCTCTTTTATGCCTTGCCCAGTGGATACGTTAGGTTGGATGATGACCACAAAAGGGAAAACCACAACCTTGGAAGGTTGTTTATATGGTCAGTAAGGGTGCTCAGCAGCTAACAAGAGAAAATAATGCAAACCAGTGCTGTTATAGACTGAGCTTTTTCTTAGATCAGTTTTAACTGTCCACTTTTCACAAAGATAAGGCTTAAAAACTTTTATTTCCTTTTTTCTGTCTGATTTATATATTTCAGAAATTAGTAGTCTATATTGGGATAAATTTAAAGTGAGAATGTCAGGTGTGAGATAAGATCTCATTTAAGTACATTAATATAGCATGACCAATATTTTCTATTCCTATTTCTACTCTGTACAGAAAACCACTTTTAAGTCCCTATATCAGTTTAGTAGTTCTTTGGCTTTTTTCCTAATTGAATGTCAGCATCCCTTTGCTGATTTTCTTTTCTCTCCCTTTCCTTTCTCTGCATAGCCTGACCTGTTTCTCTTTCCTTAAGATATAGAACCCAGCCAGGCACAGTGGCTCATGCCTATAATTCCAGCACTTTGGGAGGCTGAGGCAGGCAGATCGTTTGAGACCAGCCTGGGCAACATGGCAAAACCCCATCTCTAAAAAATATATAAAAATTAGTCGTGTATGGTGGCTCGCACCTGTAGTCCCAGCTACTTGGGAAGCTAAGGCAGGAGGATCAGTTGAACCCAGAAGGTGGAGGTTGCAGTGAGCTAAGTTTGCTGTACTGCACTCCATCCTGGGCGACAGAGGGAGACCCTTACTCAAAAAAATTTTAAAAAGGTATAGAACCCATGTCATCTCTAGTGTAGCCTTCCCTGTCTCTTACCCATGCCTGTCTCCACTCCCGGAGACTCTTGCTGCGTGAGATGAGAGTCCTAAGAAAGTAAGAGAGGGGTGGGATTTGTATGGGTTCTCGCTTCTAATGAGAAGAAGAGAGGATGAGTATGATGCTAGAAAGGAAGTGATTTCACGTATGAAGTTGGGCTGCCTAGTTTTGAATTCCTAGTCTGCTGCTTACTGTGTGACCTTGGGCAACTAACTGAACGTCTCTACATTTAGCATCTTCGCGTCAGTTGGAGATAACGGTATTATCTGTTTCATAGAGTTATTGCAAGGGTTAAAGAAAATAATATATGTAAAGTACAATATAATGGTTAAGAACATGCACTTCAGGCCAGTCGCAGTGACTCACGCCTGTAATCCCAGCACTTTGGGAGGTCGAGGCAGGCGGATCATGAGGTCAGGAGATCAAGACCATGCTGGCTAACACGGTGAAACCCCGTCTCTACTAAAAAAATACAAAAAATTAGCCAGGCATGGTGGCGGGCACCTGTAGTCCCAGCTACTCAGGAGGCTGAGGCAGGAGAATGGCGTGAGCCTGGGAAACAGAGCTTGCAGTGAGCTGAGATTGTACCACTGCACTCTAGCCTAGGCAACAGAGCAAGACTCTGTCTCAAAAAAAAAAAAAAGTGCACTCTGGAGGCAGACTACCTGGGTTCAGATCCTTGCTTCATTACTTACTTAGGCACTCTTTCTATTCGTCAGACTCCTTATCTGAAATATGAGAATAAAAAGTAGTACCTACTATGTGCTTGCTTTTTGTTTTTTTTTTAAGTACCTACTCTGTAGGGTTGTTGAAATAATTACATTAATTAAAATGTAAAACACTTAGTTCAGAGTTTGGCAACTAGTAAACTATTTAATATTATTAAAAGACTTAGATCAGGGTCTGGCACTCAATAAATAGTTACTATTTTATAGAGATTCCCGTTTTTTAACCAAACTCTGTAAGTGGAAAGAATAAAAGGTCTGAGGTTTACAGAGAAGAAAGCAAGTTTGAAAAGGTATTTGTAGAAAATGGGAACTCTGGCTCACAGAAGAAATGTGGTAAGATTGCTAGACCCTTTTTGATTTGGTGACCATGCATCTATTGTGCTGTTTTAGTAGTTGAGTGATTTTCCTCCAGCAGCTGATACCTGCCCGGGTTCAAGCTTAGATAAAATTGGTTGAAGTCATTCAGGGTTGCAGTTTTTTAGTCAGATTCAACCAAGGAGATTGAAACGACAGGTTCTGAAACCTAAATTTGATAGAAAGGCAAAGAAACACCTACAGGTAAGGACTTGGAGACAGGGAATTGTAGAGTCAATGTTTGTTGCTTCCAGTGAGGTCAGACAATTGATATGGTGGGGATTTTTGAGCAAACTGAAAAGTTAAGAATATTGTCTGTTCAAAAATGAGGTGTTTGAACTAGCCATTTCAGTGGTAATGACACTAACAAGTTAAAAATTTGTGTCTATCTAAGAACTAGACTATAGCGCATAAAAAGATAATTGTTTGCAGTACGTCTATCCTAGGGCTCATATCCAAAATTCATAAAGAACTCCTACAAATCATAAGCAAAAAAAGTCAACCTAATTAGAAAGTGGGCAAAGAATTTGCAGACTTTTCACAAAACAGGATATCAAAATGTCTAGTAAACATATGAAGCAGTAACCAATTTCATTAATCATCAGAGAAATACAAATGAAAACCACAATATAATTCCACTAACCAGAAGAGTTAAAATGAAAATAATACTGAGAACAAGTAGAACTTAGCTGGACGGGATTACTCACACCTGTAATCTCAGCACTTTGGGAGGCCGAGATGGGCAGATCACTTGAGGTCAGGAGTTCGAGATCAACCTGGTCGACATGACTGAACCCCATCTCGACAAAAAAAATACAGAAATTAGCTGGGCATGATAGTGTATGCCTGTAATCCAAGCTACTTGGGAGGCTGAGGCACAAGAATCTCTTGAACCTGGGAGGCAGAGGTTGCAGTGAGCTGAGATTGTACCACTGGACTTCAGCCTGGGCACCAGAGCAAGACTCTGTCTCCAAAAAAAAAAGAGGGCGTGGAGAACAAGTAGAACTCTTACATACACTTGATGGGAGTATAAGTTAGTATAACCACTTTGGAAAAATGACAGTACTACTAAGGCTGAGCAGACACATATTCTTGCCTAGCAAATCCACTCATATATAAACATCATATATATATGTATATCTATCTGAAATACATGCTTGTGTGTACCAAAAGATATGTAAACAGGAATGTTCACAGGAATATTATTCTTAATATCCAAAACTGTAAGCAGCTCAAAATTTGTTTATACAATGGACTAAGAATGAATAAATTACAACAATATATGTGTGCATGTTACATTAATGTATAAAAGAAGTCAGACACAGAAGAGTACATATGGTATGATTCCATGTTTCTAATTAAGTTTACAAATGGCGAAACTAATCTAGAGAGTTAGAAGTCAGGATCGTCGTGACCCTTTGCCAGGGGAACCGTGACTGGAGTGGGCCCCTTGAGGTGCTCCTGGTATCTTGTTTCTTGATCTAATTTGGTGGTTACATGGGTGTACTTTCATTGTGAATATTCAGCTCTGTGCTTGTAATTTATGTATTTTTATCTATGTATGTAAAACTTCAGTTTAAAAATTGCAGTAGATCAGAAGTCTTGAGAATTTGGTAAATGATAAGTCACTTTTTCTACATGCTAGATCGACTTAGAATTAAAGATTTCATACTTAAAAAAAAAAAGCAGGGGGTGTTCACTACAAGCTGCAAAATTAACCAGTCTTGCTTCTGATCTTAAATTGTGTCTTCAGAGAAGCAAAGAACTATCAAGAGCTATAGATAAGCACCTTGGGCAGCATACTTTGAAGTAATCATTAGTTTTCATTTATCTTGCCACTTCACATACATTATGACAGATTACATGGACTACATATAAAGTTATATATAAAAGTGTAATTTGGAGTTTGTGGAATCAGTCTTTTTAACTTTCCTCAGAGTGATACATTGTCATCTTGCAGACCAGATCTGGTGGTTGTAAAGTTTGGTTGAAGACAAAGTTTTATGTGATCCAACTGTGAGATGTTAAGAGGCAAGTTTGAAGATGCTTGAATGAGCATTAGTTGTAATTGATGCTTGTTGCTTTGACTGCATGTTGGTTTGCTTGATGCTGTTTTAGTAACTTAGTGAGTTTCATCTTTAAATGGAATTTATGTTATTTAGTCTGCATTGTGCCAAGACTGATGATTGAAAACCATACACTTTCACAGAACATTGCTTCGTAGCTCTTCCCTTTTCTGCTATTTTTATATCACATGAATCATTGCACATTAAGCCATCTGCAAGGCCTGAATGGAATGAGATAAAAAGCTGCCATCACTTAAATTGACACTTGAAAAGCTGATATTCATTTGGAGTTTATTCCTGATTATCCTTTATATTTTGAAGTTTCAAACTTCATTTCAAGATGGTTGCCAACATCTCTGAGCCAAAAGTATCTCTGATTCACAGCTTCTTTTAGCCTGAAAGTCAAAGGGAGGGGATTCATCCTGTCACCTAGCAGAATCTGTTGGGGACTCACTTCTGTCTCATTTGAGATAATAAGAACAGCAAGTTCCACTCCTGTTTTAAAAGTATATTGGTTTAATCAGCTCAGCAAGCCATCCGGTTTTGCATGGACTTAATAGGAAATAGTAAAAACACAAGGCTCTTCAATTGCCAGATGAATACATCAAAATTGCATGCCTAGAATGTGTCACACCTGTTAGATATTTATCAAGAATTTTCTTAACATAACTTTTTTGAGGATTTAGTGAAAAACAATTAGATAAATGCATGCCTGGGATGTTGCAAAAGAGATTCATGATTAAAAATGAATATTAAGCTGGGTGTGATGGTGTGTACCTGTAGTGCCAGCCATTTGGGAGGCTGAGGTGGAAGGATCACTTGAACCCAGGAGGTTGAGGCTGCAGTGAGTTTTGATCTCGCTATTATACTCCAGCCTGGGTGGCAGAGTGAGACACTGTCTCAATTGAAAAATAAATAAATAACAAAATAAAAATAAATAAATGCTTGTCTGCCGTTTGCAAGAGGCCCTGAGTGGGATCGCGGCCCCTGTGGAGCAGGTCGCAGCCTCTGCCGCGGTCCTCGAACCCCGCCACTGCGCTGGCCTAGGAGCCTGCCCCACCACAGCGGCTGGCAGCTCAGCAATCCGCTGGCAGTAGTTGCAGCCCCCGGGCCCTCTCACGGCAAGCAGCCGTGGGCCTCCTGGGGCAGAAGCCTGTGGGCCACCAGTATGGCCCTCAAGATGGTGAAGGTCATCATCAACTGCATGTTTGACAAGAACCTGCAGGACTTGGTCCGCGGCATCCGAAACCACAAGGGGGATGAGATTGAAGAAGAATGGGGATAGTGGCCACCAAGCGTCTGTCTTCATTGAAGGATGCCCTTGCAGCCCTTGGGCAGTGGAAGCCTTAGAAGGTCTTCTACCTGAGTGACTGCCTGCCTGCCTCCCGGTGTGGATAGCAAGGCCGGCCTGAAGGAGAGCAGCCCTCTGATACCGCACCACTCCCAATACCAGAGGCTGTGTCGGGCATGAGGTGCCAGGAGGGCAGGGAAGTTAAGCAATTTGCCTGCGGGCACCAAGTCACCCTTAGCCCATGTCCCTCTCCCTGGGAACCTGAGTTCTTGCCTTATTGTTACACTTTTCCAGAAGTGGTGTGGCTTCACCTGCCTCTGGCTTAATGAGATCATTTTTGTTCATCTCCATCCCCTTTCCCTTGGTTTTCATCATCTCAGAAGCTCTCCCTAACTGCTTTGGTGACAGTGTGTAACTAACTTATGTATTCTTCAGATTCCTTTTGAGTTGAAGGCATAGCTGATTGGCCTGGATTTTATTCTACTGAGCGTGATTCACCAGATTGGAAATGTGGTTTGCTTCCTGGGAGGACTTTTTCTGCATAGGCAGGATCTCCCAGTGCCCGTCCCTGCCACTTTTAGTGCATGTCACTGAGCAGCCTGTTCTGGGATCCTGAGGACGGGCCACGGGGTCTGTCCAGTGGAGGACCATGCACTCTAGTCTGGGGCGTGGTTTTCAGGGAACTGTACCTGTCTTCACTGGGAAGCCCCTGAGCCTGGGTTTCTTCCTTTGGAATTGGTGTGAGTTGATAGTGCCTTCCCTACAGGCATGGGCCCATTCAAGTGTGTATTGGTGGTAGAAACATTTTTAGAGTAGTGCGGGGCCGTCCTTGAAATCCTAGGCTTCCTCGTGGGCCCTGCTATTGGCCAATTGGTGATTCCATGCAGGACACGTGGTGTCTGGGGGCCCTGGCTTTCTCATCAAAAGACCATCTTTATGGCCCAGAAGGTCCTGACTCAGGTGTTCGCTTCTGATTCTGGATGTTCTCTGCAGCTGCTGGAGTTTCCTGATTGGAGAGAAGCACATGACTGTTCAATGACAGTTCTAGTGGTTCCTCCCTCGCTGTGCCCCCCCAAACTCACTTTTGAAAAGCAGCTACCATGTAGACCACATGTTGTAGGTTCTTCTTCCCACCCACTGCACCCGAAATGCACACTCTTGACAGTGTGCTTTTTCTGCAGCAGTATAGTTTCCAAAAAAAGTTTTTATTTCGTAATAGATTTTCACTTAAAACTTGAGTGTGGCGTCATGGAAACAGCGCTTAGCAATGATTTTGAAAGCCACATGGAAATTCAGCATGATGGAGTGGAAATCGCATGAAGTTTGGGAGATCTGAGTCCAAGTGCTCCGACTGGCTTAATGGGGTGGCCCACGGAGAGCCCCTGTTCTGTCTCCTCCTGTGTATCGTGGGGTCATGGGATGCGTTGCCTCCCTCCTCGTGGAATGTGCTGAGGATGCTGCAGCAAAACGTGGTTTTCCGCAAGCGCCAGAGTGCTCAGAGAGGTTGTTTAGTTCACTGTTTTCCAGTCCACAGGCTGTGACCTCTTAGTGGGTTGTAAATTCAATTTACTGGGTTATGCTAGGTAAGAAAAAGGAAAACAAACTAGAAAATACCAGCGTGCAGGCACATACAGTAGCTGTCCTGTCTTGAAACTTTGATTTCTGCATATGATTCTTGTGTGCATGTGTGAGCATACTGGGTTACCATGCACAACCCATTAAACTGAGTCCAAAAAGTAAAAAATAAATATAAATAAATAAATGCATACCCACACTCATTTATACTCTTTAACTGTGGATATGTACAAATCTTGCATTTTTAGGTTGAGTAGCAGATGAGTCAGGGTCTCTAAAGCCTTTTCCTACAGTTAGATTCTCTCAATGCACTTTGCTCTGGGCTGCAGAAGGTTGGGTTCCCCTGGACTAAAGTTAGCCGGAATTACACAAGTTAGGGAGGAGAGTACAGATTTGTTTCAGAGTAAAAAGCTTCTTGGCCAGGTGCGGTGGCTCACGCCTGTAATCCCAACACTTTGGAAGGCCGAGGTGGGCAGATCACGAGGTCAGGAGATCAGGACCATCCTGGCTAACAGGGTGAAACCTCATCTCTACCAAAAATACAAAAAATTAGCCGAGTGCCTATATAGTCCAGCTACTCGGGAGGCTGAGGCAGGAGAATGGCGTGAACCTGGGAGGCGGAGCTTGCAGTGAGCCAAGATCGCGCCACTGTACTCCAGCCTGGGCGACAGAGCCAGACTCCGTCTCAAAAAAAAAAAAAAAAAAAAAAAAAGAAGCTTCTTCAGTTATTGCTAGGTTTTTCCTCTTCATAAATAACATCATTATAATACTTTGGCAACATAGTAGTAATAACTCTAGAGCTAATAGAGGGAATGAAATATAGAAATATTTCCCTATTTCATTTCCTTGAGAGAGCCTGAGATCATAGACCAAAAAATGAAGTGACCTCCATAACTAAGTATAACAGACTCTCTATTTTCAGAATAGAAATATCTTAAAAATAGAAAGTTCTAAAAGTCTAAGAATAAAGGAACTATTTTTGTATCTTCAGTTATCCTAATGCATCTTCATGTGATCTTGGGCAAGTCACTTAGTACTTCTGTGTACCTCAGCTCCCATTTTGCTAGCATACTGTAAATACTCAAAACACCAACATTTTGTTTGTAGATGGTAGCATTTAGAACATTAATAACATCTTTGTGTTTTTTGTTGTTGTTGTTTTTGTCTTTGAAGGGACTACTGTAATTTTTGCTTAAACATACCCTGTTTGGGGATGATTGCTGTGGGGGGAACATTAATTATTTTAGAGTAATTGTGTTTAGTTTTCATTCTTTATTATTTATTTCTTTGCTTAGCAGACAGAAGGTGGTGCACAGACAGATGGCCAGCAGTCACAGACACAAAGTAGTGAAAATTCAGAGAGTAAATCTACCCCGAAACGGCTGCATGTCTCTAATATTCCTTTCCGCTTCCGGGACCCTGACCTCCGGCAGATGTTTGGGGTAAGTCTCTGAAGTTTTTTTATGGATTTTACAATTAAAGTAGATTTTAATCCCCCAGGTGTGTTATTAGTCATTATTACTTTAGGCTTAAACTACAAATAGATTGAGAAAGATTCTGAGATAAATCGGTCTTTTCATCAGTCTTTAGAAACCTTTTTCTATCATCCAGTCTGCTCTAGACATAGTCTTGCAGGTTGCTGCACGCATAAGGTGGCCCTATGACCCAGTTTGCTGTGACTGAGGGGCTTCTTGTGATGGGAGACTTTCAGTGCTGAAACCAGCATGGTCACCCTACTCACCTACCGAACTCAGTAAACATACCAATAATATGCTTAGTTTCACCTGAAAGAGCAAACGTGCATATTCTTTTAGAGCAATGATTCCTAAACTTGTTTGCACACTGGAAATTACCTGGGAAGCTTAAAAAATATTGATGTCTATGTCTCACATTCTAGGGTTGTGATTTAATTGGCCTGGAGTGTGGCTTGGGCTTAGGTATGTTTACAAGATCCCCAGCTGATACTCATGTGCACTTAAGTTTGGGGACCACTGCTTATTCATCCTGTCGCCTTCTTAGTTTTTTCCTTTGCCTTCCATGTAAGCCCAGCTCAGTACTGCCTTCCTCTCCTCTTATCTGCCTCAACTGCAAGACCAAAGAAACTAGATTCAGGGATGCATTATTGCCACTCTCTACTTAGCTTTGTAATGTCTAAAAAGATTCACGATGTAGAGAATACAGGTTTAGAGGTGGCTCATTAAAGTGGAAAGAGTATAGATTTTGGAGTCAAAGAGTCTGGGTTCAGATTCTATTCGCGTGTGAACTTTGGGATTCATGTAACCTTTTTGAATTTAAATATCATATTTGTAAACATAGAGATAGTAATCTCTGCCTTTCAGAGTGTTATAAATTAAATGAAATAATATTTGTGAAAACAGTACCTCAGTATTTTGTTTTTATAATACTTCGTTGCTCGTACCCCACAGTGTCAAAACCAGTATCTAAAATCATTGTAGAGGATTGGTTTACTACCTCTGATGTATTCTTTAAACTGTTTATTTCCTCCTGAATCACCATCATGAAAAAAGTTAATTGCAAAGATTTAAGTTGTTGGGAAGTGAATGGCTGCTAAGGATCTTAATTTTTTCTGAGCCTGTGTGTTTTTGCTTTTTGAATTTGACCAAACTCTTAACCCAGAGATAATCAATAGGTTTTGTTTTGTTTTGTTTTGTTTTTCTAATTCCACTAGGATAGCTGCCTGGTACTTTATTAGAAAAGCAAATGCTCTTCTTTGAGTCTTTGTGCCCACTTCATGGTGACGAGACACTGGGGCAACATTCTGTCATTTTTAGCTGACTACCTGGATATATTTTCCACACTAAAGAGAAGGCCAGAGTTGATGTTCTTGAAGTATTTGGAGAGCTTTACACAGAAAGTGGTAACCAGATATTTTCCATTTCTTCAGAGAAGAGAACAACAGAAAATAAAGGGCAGCATAAAGGACTTGGGTTATGCAGAAGAAACTTCTCGGGAGCCTGAGTTATTAGGCTCTCTACTGAATTATCAGAACTTATATAAAATCTTAGTCTCTGGAGGTCTGTGAGAATGGAGTACATTCTCATCTGCCAGAGGTTTGTTTTCTCTTGAGTCAGAAAAATAGCGTCCATTGCAGATCTGCCTGGGCCAGTTAGTGATTTCTTGAAATGTATTATGCCCTTCTCATAAGGCATAAAGTGCAAAAGAAATAACTTTTTCCTTACCAGAGATACCTAGTTGCTTTATTTTCTTCCATATTGTGACTCTCTATTACTTAGAAGAACAGTAGCCATGGTAAAGAGCAGGCATTCCACGCTCCATTTCATTAGCTTCATAAACTTGACGAATAGCGTCTTTTAGCCTCATTCTCCTTAACCATAAAAGGAATGTGATCCTTACTCCAGAAGGATATTATAAGAATGCAGTAGAAAATATAAAACAAAACAAACTCCAAAGCACCATGCAAATCTTAGTTTTATAGGATAAGCATAAATGTCCTCCCATGTAAAATAAGACATTTTCCTTTTTCCATGGTTTTTCTATTAAACCAAACCAAGATGTCTTACTGTAGAAAACTTGGGTTATTAATACAAGTTTTTTGATAAAGATAGTAATGATTGAATCCAGTGGAACGGCATGATTTCTGTTTTGCTCTTTCCCTTTTTCAGTTTTTTTCACATTTCCCAAAGTCTGCTTTGAAACCCAAGTGAAGTAGATAATCAGGTATGACTCCAATACTCAGAGGGAAATATGAGCCAAAAAGATATCTGGAAATTTTCTGCATGTACCTTCAATTCATTTCATCCAAGCATTGATTAAAACAGTTTTGTCTCTTTTTATATACTTTCCCCCTAAATAATGATTGTGTGTTGTGTAACCCTCTAGTCGGCTATTTAGCTACATAACAATAGAGTTTAGGCTTTGTGTCTTTAGTTTTTGCTTGCTTTTCTGAATGTTAAAATGTTTAAAGAATTACTAAAGAGAGGTGTTATTTAAA
The DNA here is from genome assembly GCF_043159975.1 of Macaca nemestrina. NCBI lineage: Eukaryota > Metazoa > Chordata > Mammalia > Primates > Cercopithecidae > Macaca > Macaca nemestrina. Next base: position 103,426,024 of record NC_092139.1, on the reverse strand, counting down.
ATATTCTTGATGTTTGTTGTAGAAATATTAAAGTGGTGAATAGCATGTAGCCTATAGAAGTGGTAACACAGATATATATTGACTTAGATAGTTGTTCATAATCTATTGCTAAGTTAAAAAAATAAAAGCAATATATGCTTTGGGAGGCTGAGGCGGGCGGATCACATGAAGTCAGGAGTTCGAGACCAGGCTGGTCAACGTGGTGAAAGCCCCTCTCTACTAAAAATACAAAAATTAGCTGGGCGTGGTGGCGGGCACTCGTAATCCCAGCTACTCGGGAGGCTGAGGCAGGAGAATAGCTTGAACCCAGGAGGCACAGGTTACAGTGAGCCAAGATCGTGCCACTGGACTCCAGCCTGGGTGACAGTTCAAGACTCTTTTTTTTTTTTTTTTTTTTTAAATAACAAGCAAATTATAGAATGTATCTGATGTCTATGGTTACTTATCTCTACATGCCTGAGGGAAAGCCTGGAATGCTGTGTACTAAAACCTATCGATGATAGGATTGCATATGATTTTTATTTTTTTGTGACGGAGTTTCGCTCTTGTTGCCCAGGCTGGAGTGCAATGGCGCGATCTCGGCGCACTGCAACCTCCACCTCCCGGGTTCAAGCGATTCTCCTGCCTCAGCCTCCTGAGTAGCTGGGATTACAGGCACACGCCACCACGCCTGGCTAATTTTGTATTTTTAGTAGAGACGGAGTTTCTCCATGTTGGTCAGGCTGGTCTCGAACTCCTCACCTCAGCTGATCCGCCTGCCTCGGCCTCCCAAAGTGCTGGGATTACAGGCGTGAGCCACCGTGCCCGGCCGCAGATGATCTTTATTTTCTGTTTTCCCTTTTCCTTTTGTTTATGTTTTCTGCTTTTCATATAATGAATATACTTTGTATTAAAAAAAGGAGGGGAATAGCCTTCTATAGTATATTATTCTACTTACTAGGATTTGCTTTTCAAATGAGACTGTTTTAAAAAATAAAGAGATGTAGTTAGGAAAATTCCAAGTTCTTGTCCCCATACAACATCTAATGGGCTAACACTGTGAATAACTTTCAACAACAGCTTCCACACAGAGAGGTGGATAAATTGCCTGAGTGAGTGAACTGAGAAAGGAGAAACTGTCAGCTCAGCAATGAGGAAAAATCAGAAACTGCTATTGGAACTTACTAACAAATACAAACATAGAAGTTAAATAAGGAGTTTACAGAAGAAGAAAAATAAACTATTCCCCTTTCAGAAGAGAACAAAATATGTGGATAAAAACCTGACCATAAGTAAATGTTTTTATTTTTATCTCTGCAGCAGTTTGGCAAAATCCTAGATGTAGAAATAATCTTTAATGAACGTGGCTCTAAGGTAAGCTCCATTTCAGTGTCAAGTGTGCTTGATTTCTTTTTGAGTTTTGTGTTCTTTTAAATAGCAAGTATTCAGAAAACATAAACTGTTTTCAAGCCTGCATAAAAGTATCCTAAGTCCCCGTCTCTACTAAAAATACAGAAAAATTAGCCGGGCGTGGTAGCGGGCGCCTGTAGTCCCAGCTACTCTGGAGGCTGAGGCAGGAGAATGGCGTGAGCCCGGGAGGCGGAGCTTGCAGTGAGCTGAGATGGCGCCACTGCACTCTAGCCTGGGCAACACAGCGAGACTCTGTCTCAAAAAAAAAACAAAAAACAAAAGTATCCTAAGTGTCTACCTTAAGGTAGATTATCTCTAAAAATAAGCTACCACATGGCCAAACTTTATTCTGATACTTATACAGGGGTGGAGGGCTGATAAAGTAAGAAGCAGAGAAGGTTGAGGGAAGAGTGGGGCATAAAGAACACAGGATGTAGGAGATGACAGTGCTTTATGAGCCTTAAATTTGGCCTCAGCTTTCTCCATTTAAAGAAAGAGCACAAAGACTTTAAAAAAGTGAAATTCTATGAGAATTCTATTCTGAATTCTATCAGAACAATTCAGCCAAAATCCAACTTCAAAACAACATACTTAGAACAAGTTTAATGCTTTGATTATTCAGTTAACTTGCAGTCTCTTTTGAAAATTGTGATAACACTTAAACAGAGTGAGAAATAACTGAGGAATTTAGTATGAACTGATTTCCTCCTTTAAGTTCTACCCACATAGGCAATCCTCAGGATGTAGAGTCACCTAAATCACAAGTACAGTGAGTTAGATTTTTTTGCATAAGAATGAAAGTATGTGTGTACTTTTATGTGTGTATTTTCCTCTAAATGTGTTCTATATAAGAACTGAAGTTTTTAATTAAAATTTATTTCCCCTATTAGGCTGGGCGGGGTGGCTCACGCCTGTAATCCCAGCACTTTGGGAGGCCGAGGCGGGCGGATCACCTGAGGTCAAGAGTTCAAGACCAGCCTGGCCAACATGGTGAAACTCCGTCTCTACTTAAAATACAAAAATTAGCCGGGCACGGTGGCACACGCCTGTAATCCCAGCTACTCGGGAGACTGAGGCAGGAGAATCACTTGAACCCAGGAGGCAGAGGTTACAGTGAACCGAGATTATGCCACTACATTCCAACCTGGGCGACAGAGCAAGACTATCTCAAAATAAATAAATAAATAAAAATTATTTCCCCTATTTACTATTTTAAATTCCCAATCTGTATGATTTAGAATTTCCACGCATTAAAAGAAACAGCAATGTTTTTAGGAACAAGGGAATAGCGAAGTCTTATAGTGGTGTTATGAAAAAAAAAGTTTTTGATGAACTGAATTTTTGGACATGTTACTTGAGAGTTTTCTCACTGCTTATTAAATGAAATACATCCTACTGGAACCATCAGCCATAGCCAAGCCTATAAATATTTACCTTGCTGTTGCTACTTTGATTTGTTAGGTTAGAGCAATTTTTTACTTAATTTTCATTTGGTCATCACTGAACTTTGAAAATAGCTTTTGGTTATGGTTAAATCTCTTAAACATGTAATTTGAGGGAAAGCTAAATAAAGCCAATAAATGAGCTAATATTTACCTCTCCAATTTCATACTCCAAATTCACCATACTTTGGGAATTGATAACAGAGTTTATAAACCTCCTGCCCCCATCTGTACACATAAAAATGTATGTGCTGTTCTAATGCTACTTATTATTGCCTTCCTTTGTAGAATGTATCAACACTAAAAGTATTTAATTCTGACTATAATAATTATTTGTTAATTATTAAAGAGGTAATTATACTCTAAGCTTCCAGTTTTCAGTTAAAACAAAAATGATTAATATGCCTATACAGAACTTTCTCCAGCACTTGGTAAGTATTTTTTAAAGTGAAGTCTATTTAGAGTGCAACCAGTAAACTATTTATGCTTGTAATTTTTCTCACAATGGATTTCTGTTCCTTTGTTGCATTGTTTGTGTTTATTTTGTGTGATATTTTTTAGCTACAAGGTGGGAAAATGACAATGGTTTAGAGATAAGAAGCACATGAGTGTAAATAAATATATGGAGATTATTGGCCACTCTGTAAACTATCTGAAGTAGTAGTTTTAAATATTTTTACTTGTGAGTGTATGTACTTAAAATATTCTTAACTAGAGTCTAACAACTAGAAGGCCAGTGTAGCTTCATCAGGCATTGAGGACTTGTTCCTTACCAAGAAAATAATTTGAATTATTGTGAAGCAAGGGAAATTGATCTTTCTTGAGGCTTATTTCATTGACTTTAAGAATTTGCCTGCTATCAATTTCTTTTTCTTTTTCTTTTTTTTTGAGGTAGAGTCTCTGTTGCCCAGGCTAGAGTTGCAGTGGCACAGTCTTGACTCACTGCAACCTCCGCCTCCTGGGTTCAAGCGATTCTTGTGCCTCAGCCTCCAGAGTAGCTGGGATAACAGGCACGCACTACCACCCCTGGCTAATTTTTGATATTTTTAGTACAGACAGGGTTTCACCATGTTTGCCAGGCTGGTCTCAAACTCCTGGTCTCAAATGATCTGCCTGCCTTGGCCTCCCACAGTACTGGGATTACAGGTGTGAACCACCGCATCCTGGCCCCACTTTAACATTTACCTCATCCAGTTACTTCTCCCGTGTAATTTTCATTTGAAAGTAATGACATGAGCTTTCTTTTGGGAAATCTAAAAGCATAGGCTGCTTCTGTCAGCTTGATGCTGTATCCTCACTGCCCCATTTTTCTTTGGGCTGCTAAAGGGTTCACAGACTCTGTACTGATTGGTAAATGTTTTAAAAACAAAGCACAGAATTCAGAATTGCCCTGAATCTGCCTTCAAGGACTGATAAAAACCTTGTTTTTGTCCTTCAGAGCTTTCTTAACTGCTACCTAAAGTTCTTTGCTGGAATGGGTGCCCTTGGAACTGTTCTGAGGCTCCTAATAGAGATTTACTTTGGAATCAAACCCATGGATGCCTCCTCTGGGATCCACCTAAGATAAATTAATGAGCAGTTTCTGTTTTGTGAATTAAGTTTAGTGTCCTATTCCTTTTATATGTTTGAGGTTGACTGTAAAATTACAGAATATTTTGAAAATAACCAGAGAAAAGGAGGCTTTATATAGTCCTGTTGTGTAGTGAAGAGCTCCTCTAACTTTCAAACAGAGTGCTTTTCTGTATAGAAATTAGCTTTATTGAATTTTTTTAGAGCAGTAATGGAAAAACTCGTCACAAAATAACTCTAAGATAGCAATACTTACATGTAAAACCGTGTTTAATCAAATTGTTCCAAAACAAAAAGCAACTCCTTCCCGTATCTTATTTTGTATAATAAGACCATCACCCAGGGTTTTAGAATATACCCATTTGAAAACATGAGTAGACGGTGTTCCACTGCCATGATCACAGCCTCCTTGTCTGCCAGTATTCTTCTTTTTCCAGCTTGCCTTTAGAGTAGAATTACTCTATAGTAGTTTTTTCTTTGTTGTTGACTAGTTTTTCCTTTTTTCCTTCTTTTACCTTCATATTCTAGATTTGGTTTACTTAGATTATGGAATGAATATATATCATATTTGTGCACACACATGCATACATATATGTTTAAATTATTTCATGTGAATTTTAGTCTTTTTACTCCCTAATCCTTTGTAAAAACATAGAATCAGCCATCCTGGCTAACACAGTGAAACCCTGTCTCTACTAAAAATACAAAGCAAAAAAAAAAATTAACCGGGCGTGGTGGTGGGCTCCTGTGGTCCCAGCTACTCAGGAGGCTGAGGCAGGAGAATGGCATAAACCTGGGAGGTGGAGCTTGCAGTGAGCCGAGATGGCATCACTGCACTCCAGCCTGTGTGACAAAGTGAGACCCAATCTCAAAAAATAAAATAAATAAACAAACAAACAAACATAGAATCACCTGTATCTAAGTTTCTTTGATTAACTGAAACAGAGATAGACTAGCCTTTTGAAAATGTACTATTAAGATATAGGATGGAAAATTGTACTCCTGCCAAAAAATTAACCAATTTATTCAAATAGAACTTAGAAAATTATTATATGAGTTTATGTAGCTTTATTAATTCTCCAAGTTTCACCAGTAATGAAAGATTATTAACACAAATAATAAGATCATGCCTAGTTAGAGTGACCATATGTCCTGGCTTATCCAGGATAGCCCCGGTTTAAACCTATTATCTTTGCATAATTATTAATAAATGACCCCTTTCTCCCTCAAAGTGTCCCAGTTTGAATGATAAACTATTGTTTACTCTCCGTATATATCCTTTAGGTAGCATCTTAAAAAAGCAGTCTTTCAAAAGGAAAACATGATGCTTAATGAAAAGTATAAAGAAAAAGATACATAGTTTATTGAAGAGGAATGTTCACTACTGATATTCTCATGTATCCTTCTAGTCTTATTTTCTCATATAGAACCTTAAAACATAACCCAAAATGGTCACCTAGTTCAACCCCCTGTATTCTTGACCTTGCATTCTCTGCTAGAAATTTTTAGTGATTAAGAACTTGTTTTTTTCAAAAGTTATTCCATTGTGGATCAGACTTTCTACCATCTTATTCACCATCATCCAACCACAGAACAATTTTTGGTGATAATTATCAAACTTATTAAATAAAGAAATACACAGATTGTAACATTTATGTTTTCTATAAATTTTTGCCAGAATATTTTGGTATATCATCTCTTGCATGGATATGTATTAAGATATTGAATGTGTTGAAACTGTTCAGCTCTTCAGGTAGTGTTTATTAAGTCCACTAAAGAACTACAAATATTATACAGCCCAGAAGTAATTACTGAGATTTCTAGCAATTTTTTTTTCTTTTTTCTAAAATCAATAGATACTAGATGTACATATTTTCAGGGTATATGTGATAATCCGATACATTCATATAATCAAATCAGAGTAATTGGGATAGCTATCACCTTAAATATTTATCTTTTCTTTACACTAGGACCATAGCAAATATTTGCTTAACATGTTCTCATTACTTTTCTCAGGTGGATTTCTGGAATAATGGGGATCTAGGTTTAGGTTGGGCTTAAGTTTAGGCTGTAGTTAGGGGAGATAAAACGCCTATTCCCATTCCTTAGACACAAGTAATTTGCTATAATGTTTTTCCTATTATCATGGCTTTTAATTTCATGCAAAGGGAAATTAATTATTTCTTTCAAAGTATTATCAAAATACTTTTTTGGAAGTCACAGTAAGTAGGCCTTTGTGACTTTCAGTAGAACTTGATAGGTAATGTTGGAGTGAAATGGCTTTTTTTATTATATTTGAAACTGAATTAACAGTGCATGTGTTTCTGAAGGGCTTAATTTTTTGTTTTTGTTTTTTTTTTCTTTTGTTACCATTATGGGCTTTAGTTTTATATATTTTTTTTATTTTTTATTTTTTATTTCTGTGTTCTGGCCATACCCAGGAGATCCGTCTGCTTTTGATTTCTCCCTTAAAAGTTACATGGTAAATTTTCTTTCTCATTCTTCTGAGATCGAAAAATTCAAAAATTATACAAATTTTAATAATATTTTTACAATGTTCATTCTATTGCTTGTTATTTATTGCAGTCTGAGGCCAGACTAAAAAGGTGACAGTTACTTGGCTCCTATATGTCCTCGATGATGTCAAGGCAGGCTGTGAAATTGTTGTCACACTTTGTAGAAGTTTTGACTACAACCATACACCTAATAAATATACCATTCTTCAATTTCCAGAAGTCAGCTGGTAAATCACTCATGTAACACTGGTGTGTTTAAATGTTTAATTTAGAAGGACTTTGAGGACTGCGAACTTAGAGGAGTATAAAGTGTAAGAGACCTGCATTGCCCAGCACAGTGGTCACATTTAGCACTTGAAATTTGGAGAGTTTAAACTGAGGTGTGCCTATAAGGGTAAAATGGACACCATTTCAGAATTAGCACAAAAAAAGAATGCTAAGCATCTCACTAATAATGTTTTAATATTGATATCATATTGAAGTGTTATGTGTATATATTGGGTTAAATAAAATACATTGTTAAAATTAATCTCACCTGTTTCTACTTTTTAAATGTGATTATTAGAAAATTTTAAATTATATATGTGGTTTGTATTATATTTCTCTCTGTAGTGCTAGTGTAGACAGACATGTCAAAATCATTTTTTAATTAAAAAATAAAGTTTACTTTTTTAAAATCTGGTTTTATTAACAGGAGTTTAGATAACAAAAATTCTCCATCTGTTTACATAGCTGAAATATTTCCTCTTGTTCAGAATTTGAGATTAAATCTATTTGTTACAGATTATGTAATCTATTTGTTATATATATTATACCTGTGTAGACTGGTTCAGTGTTTGATAGGTTGTATGATCATTTAGAAGCTGTTCTACGATCATTTGGAAGTTGTTCTAAGGAAAATATTTAGATTTAGACATAATTTTACTAACTTTTTTTTTCCAAAGCAAGAGATCAGAATGACCAACTTAATTCGGTTTCTAAGAGCAAAGTGACAAAACATGAGTTCATGTAAGCAGGCTTTTCTACTGATGACTTTTAAACCTGGATAATCTGTGAACATCTTTAGCACAGTTTCTGGCACCTTTTCTAAAATGCTAAATTTTATTGAAGAAATAGTGTATTCTAAAAATGTTTTAAGATCTGAGTTCATGTTATTGAAACTAAATTGTGAGTGTGATAGATAAGGAAGCATGTTTGGGTTGATGGAAAATCACCTGTTTAAAGTTTAAACATGAGAGAAAAGTATTTAAGAACAGAACTTCAAAAAATTCTACTAATACCTCTCACCTTCCTAATCATGGACTTTAATTCTAAGAGGTATGTATTAATTCCCTATGACTTCTGAACAGATTACCACAAATTGGGTGGCTTAAAACCACACATTTATTATCTTACAGCCCTGGAGGTCAGAAGTCCAAAATGGGTCTCACAAGGCTAAAATCAGTGTGTTGGGTTCTTGAGGAGGCTCTAAGGGATCATCTGTTTTCTCACCTTTTCTAACTTCTAGAGGCTGCCCACATTTCTTGGACTATAGCTCCCTTCTGTCTTCAGAGCCAGCAATGGCCAGTCAAGTCTTTCTCAGGCTGCTTTACTCTGATTCGGACTCTCCTGTGTCTGCTTTTCACTTATAAGCACAGTACAGTGGCCACATTGGGCCACTGTATTATATTGGGCCCAACCGGATAATCCAGGATAATCTCTCTATCTCAAGATCATTAACTTAATCGCATCTGCAAAATCCCTTTTGCTGTGTAAGGTAACATATTCACTGGCTCTGGGGATTAGGATGTGGACAACTTTAGGAAGCCATTGTTTGCCCTATTGCAAGGTCTGTTTGTCTTCAAAGCAAATAAAGAAATCCTCTTACCTTTATGTTTCATACTAAGGAGTCCCAGCGCATCAACAAGGCCTTCTTCCTTCTATCACCCCAGGGAAAAGATGCTTATAAAGATTGCTTTATTTTTATATTTTTGGCATCTTGATTCGCATTTCCTTTGGTGTATAAGCATCTTTCTTTATGAAACACTTTTAAAACATTTGAAGGTGAAATTTTGTTCCAGAATGTTAAAGTCATTATTGAGAAAATCTTATCCAAGCAGACATTAATGTTAAACTTTGTCATTTGCTGACTGTAAAATTTCAGTGCTCATCATACCACCTTCCATTCTTTTGGATGCAGTTATCACTAATGTTCTTTCAACACATTTCAGAAAAGAAGGTTATGGAAGATATTTAGCAATTAGATTTGAAAAAAAATAAGGCTTTTAGGACTAATATCATTTAGTAAATAGAATACTGAACTGAGATTTGAAAAGGCTTAGAATTTTCTCACCATTAGCTGTATATCCTTGTGTATTTAATCTCAGTTTGACTCAGTTTCTTTACCTTCAACATGAAACCAACATGTCTATTCTTTTTACTTCATGGTTATATTTAAGAAGACAAACTAGTAAGTATATTTGTATGTGGGTGTGTAGATATAGTCATAATGCTAATATCAAAAACCTAGGTCTTAGTTTTCATATAACTTAATAGTAATCCAACTATTAATTTACAATGTATTAATTTAACCTAAGTCATAAAATATATGACTGTGAGGACCAGTTGAAATACAGCCAAAATTCTTCTAAAGTGTGATATTAAAATTCATTACTCTCTGTGACCTTTCTTTAAAAGTTTGACTTTCCTGTTGGAGGACTCACCAGGATTAGAGAACTGGCAGCTTGTCTTCAGCAGGTGCTAGTGTAGATGACAAATGGTGTAACTAATTATTAATGTGCGCCCTTTTATACCTTGTGGTGTCAAAGTGGCTATAAATGTTGATATCAACATTTCATTTATGAAAATATGTTCCTGTTGATATTTTCAACAAACTTATACATTCTTTAGGAGAATATTAACTGAAGTTACCAGTAGTAATTCTTTCCAAGCAACGTACGTTTTAAAATCTCCATCAGCTTAGCGTTGCACTTTCAAGGGTATTTGTGATGTCCAAATTGTGGGTAGAGATCATCCATTGGAATTCTCCAAAACGCCACCCACCCACATAATCACTTAGAATGCTGAGTTACCGGATCCTTCAAAACAATGGAGTTGCTTTTATAAAATCTTATTGAGCAACGTGCTTTGTTTACCGTGTCAGTTAAGAACATGGTTTATATAGAGAGAAGTATGCTCATGTTATTAAGCAGCTAGGCAGAACTTCAATTAAAATTAAAGGGTTCTGGGTTATCCCATAATGGAATGTTCAAAAAATGCTAGCAGGACAATGAAGTTATTGGCAAATGAAGACTTTGCAGAAAATCCTAAGACTTTACCACTTTGCAGATATAAGCAGCGTGGAAATTGTTTGTAAAATTACAGCTGCAGAGTAGAACAATAAGAACAGAGCAACTAGAATGAAGTGAATATGATGTTTTAGGAAAGTCTTATAAGTATATAGTAAACGCTCCTAGTGTTAAAATTGGTAGTACGTGAATGTCGGAGTGAAGGTAGTCAACTCCCTGGTGTCCTGGTTTGTCTACTTGATGAGTTAAAGCTCCACTCCATTTTTGTAGTATCTTGCAAGGAACAAATAAATTAATCCTAACTTACTGTACCAGCTGCACTGCTGTTTTCCGATATCCTTTTTCTACTGAATAGTGAACAACTGATGTCACTAATGTAGATCTCGTTCCCATTGCCTGTTGACTGTTCCTTTTTTCTCTCTATATAGAAAGTTACTACTACCTTTAATAGCAGATATAAAAATCAATAAGTGAGTAATTTAGGCGAATTTGGGTTAGCAGTTTTCTGAAATTCAATTGAACATATTTTTACTCTGAGTGTCAATCTGGTCATTTAAAATGGGCATTGAAGAAAAGTTATAATTGACCACTGCTTAGCGATATTTTTATTTGCTTAGAAGAGCATGAATGCTTTTCTCTTCCACACCCAGTACATACAAAATTATACAACAACTATGTCCTAAATTATCCTGTTCCCAAAGGAATAGTAGTGATATAAGCAGCCGGCAACATGGGGCTAAAATGATTAGACCTACTTTAAAAAAAATCTCATTGTGCAACGTTGAACCTGAATGTCAGATTTCATGTAGCAGTTACTGGGAAATAATGGATTTGGGATGTCAGAGAGTCAACTTAATTAAGTCTTTTTTGGTATTACATAAAGGGGCATATATATTAAATTAATAACATGAATTGAGAGAGAAAGGTAGAACGTTAAAAAATCTTCAGATTCTTGGTTGAATAGTTTGACCCAAGTAACTCTGTACCTTAATTTTGGTCTGGCCTCGTATGCTTTATGTTTTATTTTATTGTGACATTGCTGTTAATTATTATTATTATTACAGTTCTTTATTCTTTTATTGGATTTAATTTCCCTTCACAAATATGCATGGACCAAAAATGTGACTTTGGGAGACTATTGCTGAGTTGTTGCTGATGTCAGTTTCATACTATGATATTTTTTCTCTATTTACCAAGAGATCAGTATTTCAATATAACGATGTGCATGTTTTCCCCCCTTCTCCCGCTGCATGCAGGGATTCGGGTTCGTAACTTTCGAGAATAGTGCTGATGCAGACAGGGCCAGGGAGAAATTACACGGCACCGTGGTAGAGGGCCGTAAAATCGAGGTGCATGTCTTTAATAATTCAATTTCTGGTTTTATATTTTTATTTCTGTTTTTTCGTATTGCCTCACTTATTTCACATTTGGAACCCTGTCTTGTGTGTGCGTGTGCACATGTATGTGTGTTTGTATCTCTGTCTTCACCTTCTTGCACTAAAATGTATAAAAGTAACACTTCTATCTGCCTCCCTCCTCATTTATTGGTTGTTTGGGGGTTTTAATTTTGACTTTTTGTGTGTGCGTGTGTGTGTGTGTTTTTCATTTATGTTTTTCCTTCAAAATGTTCATCCTTCTGCTCTCTTGATTTTTTTCCTTTGCTTCAGTTTGCAGTACTCTGAATTCCTGTGATCAGGCCTAAGCAAAACTAATGTTAAATTGTCTAAAAACTATCCAGTTTATAACACTGTGTTCTATAATGAATCAAGGGGCCAGCCAATATCCTCTCTCTTGGGAGGCCAGTTCGCCTCTTTGTGCACATGATAAGCATGGAATAGAAGATTCTAGAGATTGTGGGGAGGGAGGAAATAATCCAAAACTCATGTAGTTTTTGAATATATCTAATATCAAGAATTTTGATATCTAAATTTTTATGGATAAAATTCTTAAACAGAGGGTTTGATGGCTGGCTGGCGAATGTACTGTGATGATGACTAAGTCTGCCACCTGTTATTCACCAGCCCTTTTTGATAACACGTCGAAGGTTAACTGGCTCCTTTCCCCTTTCCCAATTTTTTAAAGTATTAAATGTAAAAGCCACCATTTTGAGTAAGATGTCTGCATATTTTGCTTTTTTTCCCCTCCTTTCCAATGGTTTAGCATTTAGGGCCCTTCACTTGACTCACTCTTTCCATGGTAACTATACACAATGCTGGCGATGGTGCCCGTTGGCGGTAAGTGAAAAAAGCACTAGAGAAGAAGCTTTTAAAAATGTAATTACAAAACAATTAAATAAGAAAGAAAAAGTCCATCTGCCATCTCACATTAACACTACAAAATGTGATTTGACTTGTTGTTCCTCTTCCTTTTCCTTTCCCCCTTTTATTTTCAATGCTGTTGAGTAATGCCGCCTGGATTTTGGATGTACATATTGTTTTGTAGCAGTCTGAGCTGTTTGATTACTGACTTCATGGTGATTTTTTTCCCCTTGCACATCTTACTCAGAGTTACTGAACTCCAGTTTGGCTGGTTTTATTAATGCACTTCCTGCCCCTACATCCTTCCCTACTTTTCCTGTTTCCCAAATCCCCGTTTGTAGCTCTGATTGTTCTTTCTTTGCCCGTTACACCCTTCCTGACTTTCTCTTTTCTTTTTCCCTACCTTATTCTCTTTTTCCAAATCCTTGCTCCTGTCCTTTTCCCTATTCCTTTCCCATCCCTTCAGTTACACGCAGCTGTTGGTCTCTTTTGCTGACTGGTGGTTTCTGATTGGTTCTGGCCATTTTTCCTTTTAAGTGCTTGGTTGCTTTCTGCTCCAGCAGCTGGTTTCAGCTCTTGCTCCATTCTAATCCTTGTCTGTGAGAACCTTGCTTTTCACTTTCTCCCCTCTTTCCAAAATTTATTGTTTTTTCTTTCTTTTATTTGTGTGTGTGTGTTTTTTAACTGCATGCTCTCAGTCTCATCATTGTTGTATCCCATTCTTTCTTTTTAAATGTGAAATGTTTATATTATTTGGTGGATGAAACTAGAGTAAATGGAGTTTCAAGCTCTTTCCTCATGTAGGGGAAGTATCACTGTACAAATCTCAAAAGACATAGGAAGTTTTTTTAGTTCTAATTCTACCTAAAATTGGTCTTTTCATCACACAAATTTATTACCATACAAATTGAACACAATGTAAATTTGAAGAGGCAAAAATAAGACATTTCTACTTTATGCTGCTTTTTTCAATTGACATGTTTTATGACCTGACAACACAGTGTAAGTCAAGTTCTATGGTGGGACTTTACCCTCCTTGCAAGAGCTTTGAGGCTGGTTCTGTCACTGGGCTGCAGTATGCTGGCATCTCAGTTCCATTCATCTTTTCTTCAGCAGCACCGTCTTTGTAGCGCCTGCTTACTCTCGTACTGAGAATGCTTTAAAATACGCAGTTCTGTAATGAGGGTGGAGAGTGCCATAAAACAAAATAAATAAACACTTGATTTTCTCAATTCTTTTAAGTGCCTACTTTAAGGGCTTTTTTAAAAGTTTTGCCGGCCGGGCGCGGTGGCTCAAGCCTGTAATCCCAGCACTTTGGGAGGCCGAGACGGGTGGATCACGAGGTCAGAAGATCGAGACCATCCTGGCTAACACGGTGAAACCCCGTCTCTACTAAAAAATACAAAAAAAAACTAGCCGGGCGAGGTGGCGGGCGCCTGTAGTCCCAGCTACTCGGGAGGCTGAGGCAGGAGAATGGCGTGAACCCGGGAGGCGGGGCTTGCAGTGAGCTGAGATCCGGCCACTGCACTCCAGCCTGGGCGACAGAGCAAGACTCCGTCTCAAAAAAAAAAAAAAAAGTTTTGTTCCTGAGTTGATAGACCATATAGTCTAGAAAATTCAGAATGGTCCTGAAGGCTGTCAACATGGGAATCTTAGGTTTCTATATTTGTTTACTGACGTCAGACAGTAAAAATCTCGGACAGACGTATTTAAAATGCTGAACATTAGGACAGGTGAAATCAGATTTATTTTATCACCTTTCCATCAGTCTGTTTCATAACCCATGTGGCAAGCCTCTGTTTTATTAACAAACTTCAAAGTGAATTGCTAATATAGTTGTTTCCTATTTACTTTTTTCTATGTTTTCCTTAGTGCAGAGATTTCTCTGTTTAAAAGATGTCCAAAGATTTTGCAAATGTATTGTCTTTGGAGTACTGATATTTGGAAACCAAGAAACTCATTTTACTCTTGTTATCCTCATTTAATAAGAACTTTAATTAAAACACTATATATTAATATTTTATATTGCTGTGTTAATTATTTAAATCAATGCTCCCAGAAATTTGCATTTTAAACTAAGTACTATGTTACTGGATGTGCAACTTTATGTTCCCTAATGTGGTCCACTTCTTCCCCGCCCTTTTTTCTCCTTGTTATTTTTAGGTGAATAATGCTACAGCACGTGTAATGACCAATAAGAAGATGGTCACACCATATGCAAATGGTAAGAAATTATAAATCATCTTTGAAAGAGTGTTTATTCTTCTGTAAATATATTAAGTTTTTATAAACTTCTAAGAATCTTTATTTCAGTCTTAAGACAGTTTAATTTGCATTGAAGAGTCTCTTTACCTGGGAGAGTATTTTATGTTTACAACATAACTTTGTCATTACAATTGAGCTATGTTTTTTAGGTATTAAGGTGTTATGTTCTAAGTAAAGTTCATCTTTTACACAGTGCAAACATGCTATCTAGTTGCCTACTAACCCAAATTGGATCCCACCTGAGCACCTTCTTTTTCAGGTGCTGTAGCTCTTTGTAATATGTTAGACTTGTCCGTAATACCCCTGGATGCCCACTGACTCTCACTTCTACTTCTGACTCTCATTCATCTGAGCATAAGTGGAATAAGTTATGATTTTGGACCCATTGGTCTCCTTAGGCCTAGAGGTGACAGCCATGGGTATGGTTGTGTGTGTGCCATTTTCTATTTCATGATTACATATTATATAGTAAGGTTTATAAGTGTTTCTCATTGAGAAGGAAATTTTCTATGAATAATTTGTTACATCAGTTACCAAATTTAATCTAGACTCATGGTCTCTGAATAAGATGGAATATAAATTTAATCTGTAACCCAGTGGTGGTTTTGCAGACTGTGTTGTGCAGAGCCAGTTTGGGGGAGAAAAAGGAAACCAAATTGATTGAATCCTAAGGTCTCAGCTGTACTGTAATCTGAGCAATTTATGGTTCTGCATAAGATTTTACTAATATCTAGAATAAAGGGGAGAGTGTCTGCTGCTTTTGTAAAAAGTTTGAACCTACTGTTAGAGTGTGGCTGTATGTGCCACTAATGTCTTAAGAAGAAACGTATTGGTATTGACTATATCCCATAAAGTCTTCAATAAATATATTCAGCCCAGCTTTTCACAGAGATGATACAAATTTATCAGCATAATTTGCGTTTTTCCTACTCCTTTTATCGGTATGATACCACTGCCTCCCACTTTAACTTTTATTTTCTTTTCACTGTTCTTACAAAAACAAGTCTCTACAATTTTGATAAAAACTCAAAGTAAACAAAATAGAAAGGAGAGGCAAAGAATGTCAAATTTTCTTTACTTCTGGGAGAAATACTGTGACAGAAAGAGCCTCTGACTGGAATTCAGAAAACAGACATTCTGCTTCTAGGTTTGACACTTTATTTACTCCGTGACAGTGGACCAGTTTTTTAACCTGATTCTGTTTTCGTATTTATAAATTAAGACCACAGATTTTTGGCACCAGGATTTTTTTAGAAATTATTGAAACTCAACCCTCCCAGCTTATTATTAGGAAATGAGACCCAGAAAAGTATAATATTGACCTCAGATTGCAGATGTGGTATCTGTTTTACCTTCCTCCTTGGGTTTTGTGCAGGTCAAAAGACATTTGTGAAAATACATTATAATTGTCTAAAACTAAATATATTCAAAGTATTGCTAACAGCATATCAATATACATCCATTATATTAATTTTTGTTTTTGTTTTGGGAGAGAGTCTCTCTGTACTCCTAGGCTGGAGTACAGTGGTGCGATCTCAGCTCACTGCAACCTCCACTTCCTGGGTCCAAGCAATTCTCGTGCCTCAGCCTCCAGAGTAGCTGGGATTACAGGTGTGTGCCACCACACCCGGCTAATTTTTGTATTTTTAGTAGAGACGAGGTTTTGTCACGTTGGCCAGGCTGGTCTCGAACTTCTAGACTCAGGTGATCCGTCCACCTCAGCCTTCCGAAGTGCTGGGATTACAGGCTTGAGCCACGGTGCCCGCCCATTATGTGGATTTAAAGGGAATGCCCAGGAAATAGTGCCATTGGTAGGAAACAAATTTTTTTTTTTTTTTCTTTTTTTTTTGGAGACAGAGTCTGGCTCTGTCGCCCAGACTGGGGTGCAGTGGCGCTATCTCGGCCCACTGCAAACTCCGCCTCCCAGGTTCACGCCATTCTCGTGCCTCAGCCTCCTGGGTAGCTGGGACTACAGGCACCCGCCACCACACCCGGGTGATTTTTTGTGTTTTTAGTAGAGATGGGGTTTCACCGTGTTAGCCAGGATGGTCTCGATCTCCTGACCTCGTGATCCTCCCGCCTCAGCCTCCCAAAGTGCTGGGATTACAGGCGTGAGCCACCGCACCCTGCCAAAAAAAGTTCTGTTTTGAAATATTATTCTAAATTAATATTCAGGTTTAGTAGGCAAATATTATTCTAAATTAATATTCAGGTTTAGTAGGCAAATATTCGAAATTAATATTCAGGTTTAGTAGGCAAATATTATTTTAAATTAGTATTCAGGTTTAGTAGGCAAGAAACCTTCTGCTATTGTGTTAAAGGTCCTAAGGAGAATGTGTTGGGTTCGTCCTAATGAATTCTCAGTCAGCATTCTCATTTAGGTTGGTCGGAATCTCTTAATTTGTGCAGAAATGTTGCACAGTATTTGTGTAATTTGATATTGCAGAATATTTGTGCTCTTACAATTCAAGTGGTATTTGCGCCCAAATTTTGCCAAAATTTTATGTGGAATATTGAAGAGACATTGCATTTTATGAGCACATAAAATGATGAATAAGAGGTTGGATTGAATCAGAGTGAATGGATTTTCACTTGAATAATGTTTTGCTTACGGTCATTTAAATCTGGTAATTTCAGTAATTCTTTTGAAAAGACCAGTTGTGGCTGGGTGCAGTGGCTCACACCTGCAATCCCCAGCACTTTGGGAGGCCGAGGCGGGTGGATCACTTAAGGTCAGGAGTTCAAGACCAGCCTGGCCAACATGGTGAAACCCCATCTCTACTGAAAGTATAAAACTAGCCAGGCATGGTGGTGCGTGCCTGTAGTCCCAGCTACTTGGGAGGCTGAGGCATGAGAATCACTTGAACCCAGGAGGCGGAGGTTGTGGTGAGCTGAAATTGAGCCACTATACTCCAGCCTGGGCAACAAAGCAAGACTCTCTCTCAAAAAAAAAAAAAGAAGAAGAAGAAGAAGAGGCCAATTCTGGCCCTTTCCTTTTCATTCGTATATTTATAGAATAATGTGGCACAATGCTAGGGTCTTAATATAAAAGAAGACAAATGAGTCAGAAAAATAATGTAGAGTATTTTTGCTTATTATATGTAAAATTCAATTAATAAAGTTTTCATGTGGAATTCTACTTTTATTCAGTCTCAGTGAGCAATAATGCATTATTCCTTTTTAAAATATACTTGCCATATTCTTATAAATATAAAAAAGGGAAAGAAGAAATAAAGTTGACATTAAACATAATGTTATTTGGAAACTCTTAATATTTATAAATATTTAAGGTAACATTCCACAGTATTCTGGTGTTCTTTAACTAAAAAGTCTGATTAACTTAAAGGTGATTGTTACACATTAGAGCCTCAGAAAACATGCACTGAAGTTGGGAATGTACTTTGAATTTTATGATTTCATGTCTTTCATTTTTTAGTTGGTGAACCCTAATAAAATCCCAATGGTAAATCCCAGTGAAAGTGGATTTCAGTTTACCTGGAATACCAGCATTGACTCAAGCATGGAGTCAAAGATCTAGGTTAAATTTGAGTTCAGCCCATGGATACTTTTATTAAAACAGCTAGAGTAATAAGCAGGGTTAAGAAAGTGCATCACAGTGTGGTACAGAATGACATATAGTCGGCCTTCTTTCTTTTTTTAAATGAAGGATAGGTCATCCAGGGTAATTCTGTGAGAACACTGTACCAAACTCTAGGATTTATTTCTATTTATTTTTTCTCCTCTCATTCCCTCTCCATCTTCCTCCTCCTAACATCATGACCCCTGCCAAGCCCCCCAACCCCAACCCTTCATTATCTCTTCACTGTGTGCTAGTTCTACTATTGTTGCTCTCTCATGTAAACCCCAAGCTGGAATTCCAAAGAGAAGTTGGTAATAGGCAAAAATAGCCCCAGAGATGGCCGAAGCCAACTTGACATGCATTGATCATCCCTCTCCTCAAGTAGTCTTAAATGCTCACCCTCCTTTTTGTGTGTTTCAGGTTGGAAATTAAGCCCAGTAGTTGGAGCTGTATATGGTCCGGAGTTATATGCAGGTAGTATTTAAGTAAATGTTTCCACTTGTGCTATTTAATTGTAATAGCATCTGTTGTTTTTCAATTTGCTATTCCTTTTTAATCTTTTTGCATTTTTTAATTTTTTAAAAAATCCAATCAGCATCCAGCTTTCAAGCAGATGTGTCCCTAGGCAATGATGCAGCAGTGCCCCTGTCAGGAAGAGGGGGTATCAACACTTACATTCCTTTAATCAGTAAGTAGCCTATGTTGGCCTGGCATAGATTTTGACTATTGTGAGTGAACTGTCATGTACTGGGTTTTTTTTTGTTTGTTTGTTGTTGTTTTTCCTAGTATAGTACATAACTGAAATGGAAATTTCTTGAGAGGGATGTTAAATACTATCCCAGTGCCCTGTCCTGCTTTACCTGTGCTAGAATTTTCCTGACCAAATATTAAGATGGCACAAAGCAGAAATAGTTGGATAAAGGTAGAGGGGGTAAGGGCAATGAAGAATATTTTAGTCTGTACTTGATGATAAAGAAAACAAAAGAAGCAAGTATGTGTAGAGCATATTATACATTTCCTTGGCAAGTCAGCCACAGGTTCTCCAGCAGAGGATCACTTAGAAGTACCTTCAATATTATTGATTATTATCAGCTCCCTTGATCTCTCTAAAGTCATTTTGACCTGAGCCATTTTACTGCAGCAAGAGGTATAATTAAACAGGACTCAGTGGACATGGAATCAATGTCTCTGCATGCTTTCCAAAGGACAGCACACTTAAAATTGGCTCTTAGAAATTGTCTGCCTCTTTAAAGGACAGGGGAGGAGTGGTTTCCCCCACCTTACATTTGTGGATTAAAATTTTTTTTTTTTTTTTTTTTTTTTTTTGAGACGGAGTCTCGCTCTGTCGCCGGGGCTGGAGCGCAGTGGCCGGATCTCAGCTCACTGCAAGCTCCGCCTCCCGGGTTTACGCCATTCTCCTGCCTCAGCCTCCTGTGTAGCTGGGACTACAGGCGCCCGCCACCTCGCCCGGCTAGTTTTTTGTATTTTTTTAGTAGAGACGGAGTTTCACCGTGTTCGCCAGGATGGTCTCGATCTCCTGACCTCGTGATCCGCCCGTCTTGGCCTCCCAAAGTGCTGGGATTACAGGCTTGAGCCACCGCGCCCGGCCTAAAGTGTTTTAAATAAAAGAATGAAATTGACTAATGAAATGTCTAAAGACTATTATGTACCTTGGAGGTTGGTACCATATAAAAATCTCAAAAGAATGTTCTTTTGAGTAGTAATTATTATGTGCACATAGTAACATTTGGAAGCAGGGTTAATAACTGACCGGTTGAAGAGTTTATGTCAATCTGATTTAGACTGCCCACAGTAATTTGTCTCTTATGATGGCAGTCATTCTCAGAGCTTCTTGACCTGTTTCTCAGCAGCTTGCATTGTAAAGCCGAAATTGAGAAGGAACAGAGAAAGCTCACTCAAGATTTGTGATGAATGAGGCATGGAATCTTTTGCTTTTGCTTGTGGGGTCTCTCTTTCCATTTCTTCCCCACTGAGAGACCCAGGGTAGAAGGTTTATTGAATGCATGCCACCTTTTCAAAAAACATGTGGTTTGTATCTTTTCATCTTTTCTATCATTGGTTCATAGCAAGTTGTGACTATGTACCCTCTATTGAATGCAAGTTGAAATTTCTGTCATATTTTGGGTCTCCCTTTAGTTCCTGGCTTCCCTTACCCTACTGCAGCCACCACGGCAGCCGCTTTCAGAGGAGCCCATTTGAGGGGCAGAGGGCGGACAGTATATGGTGCAGTCCGAGCGGTACCTCCAACAGCCATCCCCGCCTATCCAGGGTAAGCATTAGATTCCAAAATCAATATGTTTCTGAAATAAGCAGTTGGACCAAAAAAGAATACCATGGCCCTCTCATAACTTCTGGGATGTTGCCGTGTCACAGAGTAGACATTCAATGAATATTTGCAAATTGACAGATTAGATGACAAAAACCAAAATATACCATCATCAGAATGTAACAAACTGTCAATTCATTATATAAGTCTTCATTTTGGCCACCTTAAGCCCTCATGGTAATGGCTTAAGACAGTAGCCAGAACTGTCTTGTGTTTACTAGCAGTGTGTTGGCATGAAGTTCACTCAGCAGCGCACGAATATGGATTAACATTACTGCAGAGAACCAAAAGAGGAGCTCGAGATTGTAGTACAAGCCTGCATCTGCTGTGTTCACCCCTTATCACCACCCCGTGTTGGGGCGGAGGCTGTCACATGTGTCCTCCCTTTGGTTTCACTGCCTGGGTGGTGAGCAGCAGAGCTAGTTACCCACAATGGATTTGCTTTCTTTGTAGGAAACGGATTAAAAGAGGTTAATTCTAAGATGAACCAAGTCCAATTGAATCAAGGGAGAAAGGGAGAAGTAGGAAGAATTAACTGCAGTTGGCTTCTGAATGATGGTAAAACGACGACTGTAGCTGAGCATCCTTCACCGTTTGATTTTTTTATGGAGGGTGTCTCATGCAGTGGAATGATTCCATAGCAACAAATAAATCCTTTGCTACTGAATGGGGAAAAGGAGTGAAGATGGCAGGTTTTGTTTTTAGGGGTTTCTCAGTGTCAGCCTAAAATGTAAATTTTTATAAAGAGTGGTCTTTCCTCAGTCAGTTGTACCAAGGACTTCCTCATCAAAGATGTGACATTTCTCTTCATCTTTTCTCTGCCAGATATGTCAATATGACAGATTTTTTTTTTTGTATTCTTACGGAGGAATAGGTAGCAGCAGAGAAGCTTGTTGGCTGCTACTTAGTTAAAATATAAAGGAAAGGAGCCGCCTTTGTATGTCCTTTTCTGACAGCAAAATTGGCTTAACCTTGAGGTGTACTAATTTAGCATTCATTCATTCATTAATAGACCAAATGGACGTACCATTAGAAGTTCTCCATTCCTCAGAGTTAAAACATTTTTATTAGACAAGGTATGTTGAAGTGGGCAGGCTCCAAAAGACACTGGAAGGGAACTGCTTCAGAAATTAACTTCTGTTTGGAGTTTGTAGACATTTAAATCACATGCATTCCATCATCTCCATCTTATGCCATTACTTACTTTTATTTTAATCCTTTTTCTCTCAACTTGACCTTTGACCTTCAACCTCTGACATCTCTTTAAAGAAGTGAATATGCAGTATTATTTCATCAAGAAGTATTCAAATGAAACATTAAAAGGAATCTTTTGGAAGTTTTACACGCTAGGAAAATTGTTTGTAAAATGTCTTCCATTGTAATCCAAGAGAGTTTACTGTCATGTTTGCAAAGAGAGACTACTCACCAGAAACATGGGACTTCCTTATTTTGTAACACTGCTGAACCACTTTTAGTCCTGTTCAATGTAGTCATTTCAGTATATTGGCCAAACTTGAGAACCCCTTCTCTACCAAGTCTGTGTCAGGTATATATTTGCTCAAAGATATTTTAATCTTTATGTCTAATCATATCAATTTCTGTGCATTACATTGAACACTGATTTCCCATGTTTTCTTTTTATTAACTAAACCACCTGTTTACATGGAAGATGGCAAGGAATAAGTCCAGTATTTCATGGGAATGGCCTAGAATTGCTTTTCAGCTTAGTAAACTAATTTCATCATTAATCATTATGTTCTAGCCTCCTTGTGGCATTTGATACGGAGAATATTGGAATTCTTCTAGAATGTGGATGAATATTCCCAATAAGTTATTTGACTTAGGGTAAAATGTATTTGTGTTTTTAATGCCAGCCCTTCTTTATAGAAGGCTTGTTTGTAAATCTTTACCTATATTTCCTTACTAAGATCTTTGAAGTTTAGTTAATCACCACTTGGCCTCAGTGCTTTCCATTTTATCAGCCTTCTCATTTTGAACAAGTTGTTTTTTTCACTAAAATGCAATTGAGAGGCAGATTACTTTCTAGTATCAGACTTTAACTGCAACTGGAGACTATGAAAATGAATGGGACTTAGCTAAATGAGCATTAGAGATGAGTTTGATTTGCCTGTTGTGTGATACAAGGGCATAGCATATTTGGGGCATTCCAAAATGTGACCATACTATCCTGTAAATACAACCAAATGTCATTGGAAATAGAATTAAGAAACATTACACCTACCTGTAAGAAACAAGTTATTTCATATTCAAGTTAAAAATATGATTTGATGACTTTACTTGTCAGCTTGTTTATTGTAACAGAGAAGGTAGTGGTGAAAATTTCCAGCTTTTTAGTTGAATAACCAATAAGCATGTAAATTAAAACAATCTGATCTTGACTTAACAGAGATGAAGAAGAAAGTTTTATCTTTTATCTCTACTGCTATTCCATGTCTTTTGGTCCCAAAATAATGTTTTTGGGGAAGTCTGTATGCACAAAAGTACCTCAAAAGGTTGGAAATCTGTATTTAAGAATATAGTGTTGCTTAGGTTTTTTTTTTTTTAAGAAAAAGTCATGCATTGTCTGTTTGCTACAAATTCATTATCTAAACAGGAAAATAAACCTTCTATTCTTAACCAGCTACCTTCTCAGTTTTATTCTTTTAAATAAGACAGGGCGATCTTTGGTCAAGCCCAGAACTTCAGTTATCAATTGTAGTTTTCAGAATTCCATGAATACTCTTATGGTCAAAAAAGAACCCTTAAAATCTTCCAGTTACTCCTTCCCACTCTGGATTATATTGTTACTATCTGGGATCCCCACTGCACCTTTCAATTCTTGGACCTTGGACCAATCACCTTAACCTTTAGCTCATTATCTCTGCTTGTGAAAGCAATGCATTGTGGGTATTTTTGGTTGTGTTTTTTTTTTTTAATTACATTTCTCTGTTTACTTTGGTCAGAATTGATTGACTTGTTTTTCTGAGGTGTTGCATTGGTTCTTAAAATGCTGAATAATAATACTTTGCATGCTTGTGTGATCAGCCAAATCTTATCGCATGTCTAATGTGCAGGGTAAAAAGCAGGTGATGTATGGATATCAGAAAAACATTTACGTATTATTACAATATTGAAAACAAAATACTTAAACGTAATTTAAAAACGTACTTTGCATACAGGCCCTGCCCTAGTGGAATTCTTTGGGTTCAGTTTTTCATGTTAAACTCCTCTTCACCCCCACCCTATTTTGTAAGCTCTTTAAAAAGAAACTTCCTCCTAGGGCAAGCTGATTTTTTAAAATACTCCATATACAAAAAGTTGTTTCCAAGCCAGCAGATTTTGGATAGATAAAATAGGCTCTTCCAGGAGTGCTTTTTATTGTGTGAATCCTACTTTAATTACCGAATATCCAGGTTGCGCATTCCAGTTTTGCACACCTTTCCCTCTCCTCGCATGTCCCGGAGCTGTGTAACCTTCGTGTGCACTTTCACATTTTCTCACCAACCTGCCGAGGCCCCAAGCCCAGGTTATGTATTCATACATCACCTGCCTGTGTAGAGCGCATGTGCATGCTGCCGTCCTCAATAACCGGAATGTGTTTCTGTTCTTTTGTTTTTTTTGTTTTTGTTTTTGTGTGGATTTTCTGCAGTGTGGTTTACCAGGACGGATTTTACGGTGCTGACCTCTATGTAAGTACACACACTGGGGCCTTCTCGACCCCATCCCCTGACAAGCCAGCCTTTTTTTTCTGTTCTTTGGTTTGGTTTGGTTTTTTTCCTTTTAATTTATTTAATTTTTATTTTCTTTTTCCTTGTGGATATATATATATATATATTTATATATTTAAGAATGCAAGCATGCTTCTCTGCCACTGCGCTTGCCCCTGGGTGCAAAAACTAAGCCTTTGGGTTTCCTGATCATTGCAAGGGTCAGTCTACTGGACATATTCTTTTCCCTTCCCTATACCCACAGATGTTCTGTGGATCATTAATTTACTTGTGAGATGATCAGCAGGTTTAAAGTCTTTTACGATTGTCGTGTCATTTGCATACATAAATAACAGGACCAGCTTAGCCTTAAACCAGCTCTCTCCCTTTTCTGCTTTTCTTCTCATTTCACATCCCTCTTTAGGTCATTAGAGCTGTGATTTATGTAGAGGTTAATAAGCTTTCTGAACTGTACATTTTCCTATTTTACATACTTTGAGAGAATATGACCTTGTGATAGCCAAATAAGGAACCGATGCCAGCAAAGAGTGTGTAGTAATGAGAAATCTCCAGATATTTAGTTATTAAGAGCCATTGGGGGAAATGAGTAGCATAATCAGCAACCCAGACTCTTCTTACAGCCATTTGACTATCATAGAAGATTTGCTGATTCTACTAGCCATATTAATATGTACTCCATTATTTAAACTGTCTAGCTATCACTAAAGTTCCGTGATTGGTTTGTCACGTATTATTTAAAATGTGGACAAAGTGATATAATTGACAAACTAGAAATTTTTGAGTTTTGAAGTATTTTATTATGACCTCTCCAGATGGACTTTTTCTGAATGCAAGCTTGATTTAGTCACTCAAGTCATCAAGGGAAAATTTTTTATAAGAAAAACTTGTCAGCATGAAATGATTGTGTGGGGATTGGTTAAAATTGTCTAGAAATGCTTTCTCCACCCTTACTTTCCAAAATCAGTAAGAGGACCTTTTTAGTGAACTGTTTGCACAGTCTACCAGAGATTCTCAAGCAACCTAAAAAAGTTAATGCACTTTCAGAATGCACTCAGAGGTTTTGTGTTTTGCAGGAAGTAGAGATGAGATAATACAGTTCTAGAGTAGGCCTGTAAGGTATGCCTTAATTTAATAACTACTTGAAGGAACCTTAGCCATGATTTGGTCCAACCTCCTAAATTATAGATATATTTCTCAGAGACTTACCCAGAACTACATAAATTATTAATACAGTCAGGCATAAAACCCAACCAGTCCATATTTCACTACCTCTCTTTGAACTTTAGTTAAAATCCACCTCTTTCCTCAAAATATTTTCAGCAAGTAATGAAAGATATCTTTTTTCCTATGTTCACAATGAAGCTTGAGAACTGGGGAATCTATCCTACTTTTACACCAGATTACACATTTCTAAATACACATACTTAAATATGATGGTCGCATGTACATCTCCCATATACATTAGTGTTCATATTCTCATGAAACTCATCTTTGTTATTTAACTTGTTTTCTTGAAATCTGATCTATTAGAGCAAGATTTTCCATTTGGATTATTTCTTAAATCAAGTTTTTTTCTCTAACGTGTTTCTTATTTGGGGATTTTTTTTTTTTCTTAAATACAATCTATTTCTGTCTTATTAAGACTTGCCTACTTTGGGCCGGGCACAGTGGCTCACGCCTATAATCCCAACACTTTGGGAGGCCAAGGCAGGCAGATCACGAGGTCAGGAGATCAAGACCATCCTGACTAACATGGTGAAACCCCATCTCTACTAAAAATACAAAAAATTAGCCGGGCGTGGTGGCAGACGCCTGTAGTCCCAGCTACTCGGGAGGCTGAGGCAGGAGAATGGCATGAACCCGGGAGGCAGAGCTTGCAGTGAGCCAAGATTGTGCCACTGCACTCCAGCCTGGGTGACAGAGCGAGACTCCGTCTCAAAAAAAAAAAAAAGACTTTCCTACTTTGGCCGGGCATGGTCGCTTATGTGTGTAATCCCAGCACTTTGGGAGGCCAAGGCGGGCAGATCACTTGAAGTCAGGAGTTCAAGACCAGCCTGGCCAACATGGCAAAACTCATCTCTACTAAAAATACAAAAGTTAGCCAGGCGTGGTGGCACACACTTGTAGTTTCAGCTACTTGGGGGACCGAGGCAGGAGAATCACTTGAACCCTGGAGGCAGAGGTTGCAGTGAGCCGAGATCACAACACTGCACTCCAGCCTGGGTGACAGAGCTAGACTTCGTCTCAAAAAAAAAAAAAAGACTTGTCTACTTCAACCTTGTTAAGTCAACCAACCCAATTTTTTTTTTAACAGTTCTCTTATTTCCTTACTTTACAATGTAAGATTTTGAGACACATGATTTTTCTGTTCTTGTTACTAAAATACTCGTTTTTATTTTTCTGGTTTTTTTTTTTAAATCTACTAACTGGATTACCTTGCTGAGCTAAACACAAGTAATTCCGTGATTTTGCTGAAATAATTTTTTTTGACCAGTGGCCCCTTGTTAATGAAAGTAATTAATAGTAATGTTATTATTTTTTAGTTCTTACCTTAAAGCAGAGTTACTTAGAGAAAAAAAGTTGGTCACTAGTGCTGAAATAACATCCACGCCCACACATGAGAAGCAAGAATATGAGGTAACTACTGAGTTAGGCCTAATACAACTGTCACTTTTAAAACTGCGTATTCTATATTCCACATGTGAGGGAGCAAAGAATACTTCTTCAGAAACACAGACAACAAAAAGCTGTCATTGTGCCTTTGAGTTTGTGCTACTTCTCTCCGTACATTTCTCATCTGTGGAAATCTGTCAGTATACATTTAGTTCTTATTTCCTCCGAAAGGCATCTTAGAAATAGAAGGAATAGAGAGTTTAGTATAAAAAGTGCACCGAATTGGAGCTTGAAGAGAAGACACGAGGGAAAAGATTTTAAATTGCTGGTTATGCTTAGTTAAGTGAATTTAGGCTATTAATTGTGCAAAGTTTTTGTGATCCCTTTCACTGTCCCATTCGTAGACAGTGATTCCTGCTAGCCATTTTCTTTCTGTTTCTTTTATGGCACATTCCTCTCTGGAGAACTGATCTAGCAATTGTGTTCCTAGTTTGTAAAGAGACCCACCGTGATAGGATTTGGGAGTGTGGCAGCTAGATTATGTATCCACCCCTCCCTCTTCTTTTTTGGCCAGTAGAAAAGGCATAGTTCGCCCTGATTCACTTTTTAAATGGGATAACAAACTGCTCCTAATTCACCTCCTGTGAAAAGCATGCTTGCATCCAAAGGAAAGAAAAGGCTGGTGGGCCCCTTAGCGGGCTTTTTGTATGATTGTTTTCCTTCCACAGCTGTGTTTTTTGAACTGCTCTTCCTGTGTTCTGTTATAGAATAGTCTTACAGGAACCAATCATTAGCGCTAAAATACCTCAGGTAGGAGTGCCAGTGTGACCTGCCAATCAATCAGATTGTGGATTGCAGTGAAAAAATTGAATTATACTAACCATTCCAGCTCCACGTTAGAGATGGGAACAGAGGCTTTTTTGGACAATCAAGACTTGTGAGCGTGTGATCTAAGCCCTGCTACCTCAGCAGTGCCCACAGTCACATTCCGTACATAATGGCACTTCCTCCAAAAGTGCTCCTGTCCTCTTGACACATATCCCAGCCAGTTGTGTAATATGCACTGTCCCATCACTGCCACCTCTTTTAATCTGTCAGTCACATTTACCTGTGGTATTTAAACTGTTTTTTTATATTTAGATCTTAGCAGTTAGGGACATTTTCTTACTACTATAAATTTAGAAAAGAGAAAAAAGAGGAAGTAGAACTGTACAAATAGGATTCCTGAATCCCACCTTGGGCCCTGTAGTGAAATATCAGTAGTAGTTGGACTGTGCTGCTATATAAGTTTGAAGTTGCCTTAAAAATCTAGACATACGGGACTCAAACAATGAGACATGCATTTCCCTTGGCCTCTTCTCCTTTCACCCGAGAAGATCAGTGAGTTCATTTTTATAATAGCATACTTGTTAGAAGGATTGCTGATAGCTGGATGCTAGGAGAAAGAAAATAGTCGATGGCTTTTCACAATCCAGTTTATTTATGTGGCTACCCAGCAAGATTTTGGAAATGAACTAATTTGGGGAGATGTGGAATAATAATGTTTGAAAGGTTTGATTTATTGAAAATCATCTCTCATCTACCATAGAAATAATAGGTGGAAGACATCAAGTTGATCATAGCAATTTTTCCCCTTAACCCCAATGTTAAATAATAATAAGATAAAATGTAAATACTTTAAAATTTTTTTCATAAGTACTTTTCAAAGGAGATAGACCTCAATCAAAAGCAGTGACAGTATCACCATTATTGTAAGTTTCTGTGTTACTCACATTTAATCAGTGATGCCATTTTGCCACCAAAGAACTCTATAATTTATAATCTCCTAGAACCATGGTTCTTAGCAGGGGTGGGGAGGTAGTGAGGAAAAAGAGGGAGTCAGAATCATCCAAGGATAAGTAAAGTGATTCCTGGAGGCCCAGCATTAAACCCACGCTAGTTGGAATACATCTCTGCTCTGCTGTAGTGATTTTAAGCATCACACCGGCCATTCCTTACCCACCCCACCTGCTGCCATCTCCCAACCCTCCTGCTCTATTGATCTATACACTACATGTAGGTAACAAGCTTTCATTTTGTCTGCTGGTCTTGAAATACACACTCTCCTCCTCAGTGTCACATAATGTCATTGTCTTCCGGGTAGAAAGAAGGTGTCTTGACATCACATGCTCACCAAAGTCCTGTTTTAATGTAAACCTAAAACAAAAATATAATAAAATTAAGGGCTAGGTTAAAATCAAGACAAGGCAAAAGTCTACCAGTGTGAGATTAAACTAATAAATATGCAGATACAGTTCAGATATAGGAGGGATTATATTCTATTGTATTTTGCTCTAGATTAAAACACAGCTACAAAACTGTGCCGAAAGATCATATGGTCAACGTGGCAACATCGTAAAGTTAATTAGGTGATAAAATTGGTTCAGAGCAGAGTAGAAAAGCCCTAGGAGATGACATTGAGCCATGAAAAATTGAGACTTTAACAACTGCAGAAAACACTGGAAAGGATCTTAAAGCCAACTTTTCAAAGGCATTTTCCTTTGAAGAAGCTGGAACTTGAAGTCAGAGATATGTTACAGATATGTGAAAAAGTAAAATTCCTAAACACAGGAAATATTTTAGAAGAATGCTGTGGACTAGAATATACGGTTGTTGACAGAGGACAAGCATACATGTGAGTGCTGTGGGTCAGGACTGAATTATATTGCCAGTGTCAGGCAGGTTGAATAGGGGAGCGATGGAGCATTGGACAGCCCCACTGGGGATACCAGGTGTCATTCAGAATGAATTGCGAAAGACTAAGAATAATTATTTTTAAAGGGGCATGTGTGTATCTGAATCAAGCTTAGCCAAGCCAAATTTATCCAGCTATCAGAGTTCCAAAAAGACGTCCGTGTGTGCCCTCCTACATTAGGGTGTGCTGTGGCCATGCTAATCCCCATTTTTTGTTTTATTTCAAATCACACACAGATAGAATCTGCAAACTGCTTCAGATCAAACAGGTCTGATTGTGTGTAAATACATATGTCCTTTTTAATTTTTATTATTAATGGTTGCTTCAGTTTTGCATCAGTGCATGGTTAAAAGCAATACACATCAGCTATTTCATGACTTCATATCTCCAAATGAATTATTTCTCCTCTTTTTTTGTTTGTTTGTTTGTGCAGTCAGCTGAAGAAATGTTAACATCTCACTCTAAATCTCTCAGTGGAGTCTCTGTTCCCTTCTCTGATATAACAGATGGGTTACTGCTTGTTATAATTATTAACATTGTGGTGTGGGCCAGGGCTAGGGTGGGCAAGATTGACTATTTCTTTGGGCTGGGGAGGGGCCAGTCGTTAGGGTATGGAATGTTAACTCAAGTGGTGACTGACTGTTTCCGTAATACCAGGTCGTTGTGGCTGCACGCTCTAGTAATTGAGGCTGTGTACTTCACCGAGCTTGTGGTAGAGCCTAGGGCAAACCGCTGTCCCAAGAGAATGCTGGGATAGATAGAGTTAGCCAATACGAGTCTGAACGTGGTGATTTTGCTGGTTGTTTTAGCTCCAGATGTTGGCATGCTTAGTTTTTAATGTGATTAATAAATGTGGCGCCATATCCCTCCCCACGCCTGAACCCTGTCTCTTCCTCCTCCTTCCCACCCTTGTTCTTTTTGAAAAACTTAAGAAACAGTAATGAAAACCTTGGTGTTTCAAACTGCACTTTGTTCTCATGTTTTATAAAAGCCTTTAGATTTGCTAGTAAGAGTGAAAGTTGAAAAAATGGTTTCTCAGCCTGAAATTTCTATGCACTTTGAAATCTGGAATAGAAATAAATATATCTGAATTTTCTTTGTCTTACATTTTATGATATGTTTTGTTGAATAAAGCAGCAGAAATACTTTCGAGTAAGCGTGTGTGTGTGTGTGTGTGTGTGAGAGAGAGAGAGAGAGAGAGAGGAATACATCCATGACACACAATTAATTTTTCTACTTTTGGAGTAGCCATTAGTGAATTACCAAGTTAGTTTAGTAGGATATTGCCTATTTATCCTAAAATAGTTGTTCTTTTAAAGATTTCTCTGTAATGCCGTTATTATAAAGTAATTAGGAGAATAATCATGTTAAAGTCATCTGCTTTAAAAAAAAAAAAAAACTATTAATGTGTTTTTTCTTAATGCTGATATTCTTCTCCAGCCTTTTGTTTTCAGTAAAATATTTGCAACCCTGTTCTGTTTTCTTCAGAACACAACTGTTCTGAAGAAACAGTTCTTCGCTGTTTTGAAAATCAGCGAACTTCATCAAGTTTAAACTTCAAAGTCAGAGTTGACTTATAAAAGAAGGAAACTGCTACAGATAGATTCTCTCCATCTCCTTCAGGATTGGAAGGAACATTCTTTTCCATAGTCTGATCCATTTGAATTGTTTTGGTTAGCAATAACATTACTCCTAAACCACCACGGTTCCGATGGCTTCCTGTAGGCCTAGGAAAATGAGGGGAAACTGACTCTGCCAGCAACCTCACTTAGAACCTGTTTTTTCCAGAATGGGTAGAATACAGCTCAAAGCCATGATTTGCTAGAATACTCAAGATCGTACCTCCAGTAGGACCTCACTCAGTCTTCCTGAGAGTCAGGTGTGAAACCTGCCCTTGGATGAGTACTTTTGAACCTCAATATCCCTTTGCAAGAATTCATACCTCTGCCGTATGGTGTAAGACTTCAGTTTTTAATGTTTTTACTTAGGTAAACACGAATTGGGCTGTAACTGCTTTTATTGCCTTAACTTTAAAAATTTTTTAATGTTACTCTGATGTTTGGAGTAATACTAAAGAGTATAATGCTTGCATTATAAAGAGTATAATGTTTGCAAAGAAGTTTTACTGAATAGCCCTGCTCTAACTTTACACTAGCAAACAAATTCTAAACTAATGGAACCACCTCTAGTTATAATGAAAAATTACTAGGGCTCATTTTAGTGTTAAAATTCCAACTGTAATTAACGTTTGCTTTGTTTAACAAATGCTTTAAAAAAAAAAAAAAGTAAAGAAATACTTTAGTTAGTTAAATTATGTTGTGGCCAGGATGTACAGCTTTGCCCAGATCTGTCTGGCCTGCCCATTTCCATAGACCTGGCTAGAATTCCGAGGAACCATGTTGATCAGAAATGGGCCCCAAGGGTGCTTCTTGCCATGTTCCCATTCATTACCATTTCATTGTCAGTGTTTGGCAATATTAATTAGTCTTCATATATCTCTAGAAGGGTTTGTGATTAGGAAGGAAATTTTACTTTCTAAGTCACTCATTTGAAAAACAAAGGAGGAATAATGTATAACCACTGAAAGCCAGTCAGGGATTTTTTAAAGTACATTTGAAACTATCCTGAGTTCAAGCAGCATACACTTGAAGAGCAGGAATAAATTTCCCCTCACAGTGCAGTTTCTTCATTTAGAGAAAGCATAAATTATATAAGAAAGAAGCAAAAGGCTTTAGAAGCTCATAAGAAATTATAGGTATTTCTAAATTAAGGTGTGACAGAAATAAAAGAAGCAAGCTAGCACCTGCCACATAAGATGGTGAAGAAGAGCAGGGATCCCATTAGAAAATAGTTGTTCTCAATCCCAAGAAATGATACAGAAGTAAATTTGAAATTTCTGTTGTAGATTTAGAAAAAAATCGAACATTTGAAAAAATAGAAAGTAGAAAACACAGGGCAAAAACCTTCAGATACCCATGAGAAATGGGCACATTTTATCCACAGAAATAAAATGTTCATGCTATTGTTCACTACTGAAATGATATTTAGTTGGGCCAGTTGAACATAGTTGTTTTTGATAGTGAAAGGCCAGTAATAAAAATTTGCGTCTGAATTAGGTTTAGGTAAAATAGATGAATTCTAGAAGGGAAAAGAAAAATAATAAAAAGTAGAGTTTGCCACTTTTTAAATTATCCTGTCTCATGTGGCATTTGTTGTTGTGATTGTCTCTTGAAATGCTTTCTGAAAGAATACATGGTTCTCTTTTGTGTATTTGAGTTACCTAAACTGAGGTGAAATAGAAGGATATGATGGTTTGAAATTCTTTAGGACTGAGAGGATATTTGGACCATTGGAAGAAAAGCTCAGAGTCTACTGTAAGATTAATATGTAAGAATCTCAAAACCTTTTAGGGAAGGAAAATGCAGTTAAATGCTAGAAGCAGGGTTCCTGATCTATTTGGATCCAGCCAAAGAATCCTCAGAAATCTGTAACTGATTTGCTCAAGTATGAAATGTACATCTGAGTTGGCAGACTTCCCATAAAGAGCCAAGTGGTCAATATTTTTGGCTTTGTAGGACATTGGTCTCTGTCACAAGTATTTTCAAAAACAGGTGGCAAGCTGCATTGGCTCACAGGCCAAAGTTTGCTGACCCCTGATCTACACTGTTTTTCCTTCTAAATATTGCCTGATTATCTTAGCTTCTTGGCAAACATGCTAGGCCGGATGGGGCAGAGGTTTCTGTTACATGCTGTGGTCTCTTAGTAATGAATCAATCCAAGAACACATTAGAGAATCTGAAGTCAACACATACAGATTTCATGTGTTTTAACTTCATAATTTATATTTCTTGTCAGAGTTCTCCCAACTTGCTGTAAATATTTTTGCTTTTGAAAGTTCCAACAAAGACTGTGAAGTAAGACAGATCCAAAATCGTATCTTCATTGCTTGTATTTAACAGGTACTACCAAAGTTTACTTTTAATACTGTCACAAATTGGAAAGCAAATCCTTGCATATCGTAGGGCTTAATTTTTTATTGGAGGAATAATAACATGCAGACTGATGCAGTTTGAAACATTTTTTTCCCATGTGTGTCTATGTTTGTGTCAGTCCTTGTGTCTACATGTATGTACGTCTGTGTGTGGGCGGGTGTGTGTTTTTTCTGTACACCTGGGGGGAGAGGTATCTGTAAAGTCAGTTCTCTTCTCTCCTGTAGGGTGGATATGCAGCCTACAGATATGCACAGCCTGCTACTGCAACCGCAGCCACCGCTGCTGCAGCCGCTGCAGCCGCTTACAGCGACGGGTATGTACAGAGGCAGAGATGAGCTTTGGGATGCATGAGAGCTGTTCCATCCCAAAATGTCACCCATTTCCCTCCCTTCACCGTTTCCACAGCAGCTCTTAGCACATCGGGCATCTTGCCAGCCTGGGCTTTCTGCAGACCTCTCGATGGCCTTTGTCATGCCTAAAGCACAAGGCACCAACTCTGTCCTCCGCTCCCTCTTTCTTGTTCTCATCTCTTCTTTGGCTTTGACTCCAGTCCCTCTCTTCCTCATCTCCAATTCCTTTCTTTTCCATTTTATAGAAGTACTTCAGATTTTTTCAGTTATTGCATTTGGGAGTAGAAATAGAAAGGTTTTTTCCTATTCCTTGTAATTCCAGTTTCCTTATGATAATCCAAGACCAAGTGACTCACAAGTCTTTAGCACAGTAATCCCTTTAATTTTTTTAGATCACACACTTTTCTTTATCTGTCTGATTGTGTTTCTTCTTTCCAGTTATGGCAGGGTGTACACAGCCGACCCCTACCATGCCCTTGCCCCTGCCGCTAGCTATGGAGTTGGCGCTGTGGTAAGTATATAATATACCATTGTTTTATAAAACCATTTCACCCCTTCTTTTACCCATAGACTACAGAAGATCTAGGGAGGTAGTAAACTTAGCCTTTCATCCTCCATCAAGGTATTAAAGCCACACAGATCTATTCATGGCACCCTCTTTATTTGTATGTTATTGTAATGTGAGCCACATGGCCTAGTTAAGGGCAGCAGAAAGGAATGACCACTGATAGTGTGCCCCGAGCAGTGGCATCATTTGTGAGAGTAATAGGGGAACTGGCGAGTGTTTTCTATTGGTTCAAATATTGAGTGCATACCTGTGGCATCGTTTCATTATCGGTGTTGGGAAAGGAGCATGGAGCATAAGGCTGTAGTATTCACAGTAAGCTTTTCAAAAACCTAAGTTTCAAATACAAATCTAAAGGATGTCTCTGCTCTTCCTGAGCCTTCTGGTAGATAGTACTAGAAATTCCCAAGTGAACGCTTTATAGGATATTTCATTGATTATTGATAACAACTGTGGCAAAATATAGTGTTTTTGATAAAGTATCGAAGAAGTCTGTAGAACTAGCATAATTTCTTCTGACCAACCACCTCACTGCAACATTATTGTGTTGGCTTCGGTGCCTCCAGTTTCAGTGATTAGGACTCACAGGCTGCAACAAAGGTAGGCCGTTCCACAGTGACACCTCTGCCAGCCTTGCTCTCTAATTCAAAATGCAACTGGGCAGCTGCCTCTGAACATGGCAGAGTTGTTTGAAAAGGAGACAGAATGAAGTGTAAAATGTAAGACCTAAAGGAATATGAGGAAGTTACTTCTCACACCAGATTTCTACTGATGAAGATTTGTGGAAGGAAGGAATAGGGGCCCTGAGGGAATGTATGTTTGTAAGGGAAGTAGAGCAGTACAATATAAAGGCAGTGGTGGAAGTTCCTGAGGTTTTATTTTGTCCTAAAATGATATAAGTCCTATGCTAAAAGAATGACCTGAGAAAGATGCATTCCTGGGAAACTTGTAATTGAAAGAGATAAGCCATTAGATAAAGTCATTTGATAACGGAATAAAGCCTAGTTAAAACCCCAACTAGATATATAAATGTGAATATGTCAAGAAACATCCTAGTTGGTGTGCTTTGTGGATGATAGAGGAACTAGACTTTATTAAAGACTGACTCAGGTTTAGATGCAGCACCATCTCAAACATGGGCTGTGACCGCACATGGCAGGGATCGTGTCGGAAGTAACGTGCACTGCGGATGGGTCATATGTGAGAAGGGGAAACTGGGGATGTGTTTTCCACCAGGATTATAGGCTGTATCAAGGTAAACAAAAACCTGTGCTTTTAAAAATCACACTCTTGGCAGAACTAGTTTTCAACTGTATATTGTTTCCCTTCTGTGCTAATTCATGTAAATGATGAAATGAAATGTTGTCATACTCTCTTTGAGAATATCAGGTCAGCAGTAAATGTGTTGGGCTCTGGTGTGAGCACCTCACAAGCAGAAGTTGGTTTCTGACTTTACTGCACAAGGCAATGCTTGATCAGTTGCTTTGAGGCTTTGAAGGAGGCTGTGTTTCCAAATCCCTCTCTGGACATTTTTCTTCACTGTTAATGCTTCTCTCATCAACCTTTTAATTATTTTTATCTCTTTAATTACTGCAGGCGAGTTTATACCGAGGTGGCTACAGCCGATTTGCCCCCTACTGAAGTGACGTGAGACCCCTGCAAATGGGACAGCCCCCCAGTTCATGAGGCCTGGCTATTGCAATATTTACTAGTAGAGGAACTCTATAGCAAGATGAAGAGGAAAAACAAACAAACAAAAAAAAAAACACAAAAAAAGAAAGAATACTTTTTTATACCTCACTATGTTCTTTGAATATGTATTTTTTCCTTTAAATTTCTGCCTTTAATTCTTTTGTTCCAAAGATTGTGCATTTTTTTCTTTTTTTTTTTAAACTGTGGTAAAAAAAAAAAAAAAATTAATGCATTTCCATGTCTGTACGTCCGTGCTTAGCTTATTCTATCAATCACGGAAGAGGCAGTCAAGGAGGGAGAGACATTAGGAGCTGATCAATGCATCTGATCAGAAATCAGCAGACAGAATTACCAAAGTGTACCTGGTGCTGAATGGCTGGGGGACAAGCAGAAGTGGGAGAGATCTTTCCGCAACAGGATGTTCTTCTCGTCTTCTGAGTTTCTGGTCTTTTGACAGGCAGTTCTGGTTGGCTGTGGCTGGAATCCACATGCTGATAGATAGGAATTTGTGCTTATAAAGCAGGAGAATTAAAAAGACGCTTTCCTCTCCTCTTCCCTCCTGTCTTCTCCATTCTTTTTACAATCATCTTACACGCACAGCCTGAGACAGTTGGCATCGTTTTTGGAATTATAGTATTGATATTTCCAAACGTGCTCTCAGACTGTGGATAATAAACACCTCATTAGGAAACCGATCTCGGAGTGAACTCTGGAGTATGAAAAAGATCATTTCTTTTTGTTCCTGCAACTTAGCATTCTTTCTGGGCTTCTTCTCCTTTAATTGAACCACAGCTTAGCTCATGTATTCTTTTATTAACATCCTGCTCTCATGTCCATAAGATTCAGGAATTCAGGACCCAGGGACAGAAAGATGAATAAGCCAGTGACCAGATTTCCCCCAGATGTCTGGGCACCGCTTGAGGATTAGAAGTACAAAGTGTTCACAGCCATTAAAGAGGGTGAGGAAGAGAAAAGGAGTATTAGAAGATCTGGTATTTCTTACTTTTTTCTTGCCTTAGAAAGTACAAAGTTTAAAAAACAGCATAAAGAATCTGCTGGGGAAAGATAGAGTACCAGGTCCTAGGTCAGCAGTCCCTGAAAGTTTTGGTGATGAGGACATGGAAGGGCAGGCAGAGGCACTTTGTACTTGCTCCAAAGCCATAGGAATTTTCATCTTCCAGAGCCTTTATGAGTCACTTCTCTATCCACAGTCTTGAGCCCTGTGGCTGTCCTGCCAAGCTTCTCACTGTCCTCCAAAAACACCCAGCTGAGCACCCGGACCACTTTGTGTACATTAACACTACAGGACATAAAACGCGGAGGCCCTGAGATTGCTGCCCTCCCATATTGGAAGGAGGGTCTGAAATGGCAAGGGTCTTCTGTATCGCCAGGAAGAGTCATGCAGTGAGTCACTGCCGTTGCCATCTGGCTGTAATTTTCTGTGTTATCAACGTAGGAGAGAGAGTTTCTCTTCTAGCTATTAGATAGAACTGATCAAAGCAAGTGTCCTACAGCATTTCCCAAATGAAGGCATTAGGAAATAGAAAAGCACGGTCTTTTTGGCTCCCTGGTCTATTCACATTGGTACTAGGGTGACCTTTCACCCAAGGGACAGCTGCTAAAGGGAGTAATTCAGAGACATGGAGCTTCTGGTTTGTTATGGGTTTGTTTTGGGTTTGTTTTTTAACTCCTGCCTCCACATGTTCTTGACTGATAACTGACTCATGTCCCTGAATTAAAATGACTGACCTACGACAGCATCAAGCATTCTTTGTAAGCAGAGTGATGCGTCTAAGAGGGCATTGGCCTGTCGCGTAGAATACATATCCTCTCCCCCTTCGGAATCCTGTCTCGCCTCATAACTGGGAGAGAGGCTGTGCCTGAAACTAGGGGCGATGTCAAGGAAGCTAGAGGCCTCGATGCAATTATTACTCATCCTGGGGAGGAGGACGGAGACTAAGGGGACACCAACGGCCCAGTCCATTGGGCATTTTTAAGGATCCCCCCACCCCAAGCCAAAGTTTGGTTTGTTGCTGTTAAGACAATTTTTGTTGTATGTATATAAATATTTTAGTTAGAGGAGTGGGGAATGGGATGCGGGCTTTCACAGTTCTAGGGAAAGGGGGCAGGGAGGATTTTGCTTTTGCTTTTGCTTTGAGGGAGAACTTTAGCTGACTGAAAAAACAAAAGTTTGAGGTCATGATCACAAAGGGGCCATTCCCAAAAGATGGCAAGCCACGTACTCAATGGAGACTAGGCCAAATTCTAAATGGTTGTATCCCTAGCAGGGGAGAATAGGAGAATGAGTTTAAGTGTTTTTCTCTTCTTTTTTCCTAGAAAGAGGTAAGGATAATAGGAAAGGTAGAGAAGGCAGCTCCCACAGACCTTTTAAGAGAGGCAGAATCTTGAGCTTGAGGCACCTTGAGTGCATCTCAGTTCAGCTGGTTCTGGCTGAGGCCTCCAAAGGCAAGCTCTGTGCTTTCCAGTGGTTTGTGCTGCATTTCCAGGGATGGTGTTTGACCCCGCTTCCTCCAGCTCCCTTTTCTAAGAAAGAATAGATGGAGTTCTGCTTTTTATGAAAGGGTCTTTGGTTTTCAGTGTCAACACTGAGAATTGGGGCTCTTACAAGCATCTAGATGTCACAGCATCAACCTCGCCATCACCATTTGAACTTTGAGACTCCGTACAGATTTGAACTTTGAGAGTCAACTTCACCAGAGGCAGGTTGCTCAAAGCAGCACTGCTTGTCTGTTCTTGACTCTGGTTCTCACTGTATTGAGAGAGTCAGAGGAGTCTGGCATTTCGTGAGTTTGTTAGAGGATGCTGGCTGATAATTCCGGAAAACTCACCGATGCTGAATCACATGCATGATTCTTCCTCAACTTTACTATAGTTCATGACCTGGACTTTCTGTACTCTTGGAAGCTGGGCTCCTTAAAGGAGACCTCTAGTGAAAACCTTTATCTCCACGTCCCTCTTTTAGCCCAGAGAGCTGCCCAAAGGCATTTTCCAGAATTCCTTGTGTCTCTTAGTTCAATTTCCATTAACTCAGATCAGCCATTGTGATTCACCATTTGTCAGCCTCTCGGGTTTCACAAAACCTACTACCACCATCATCCTCCAACAGCCACAGTCTGAATTGAGCCAACATTTTTTTTTTTTCTTTGAGAAAGAAGTGGACTGGGGCACAACTTTTAGTCTGAGGGGAGCTAGTGGAAATCTAGACGATCGAAATCATCGATAGCAGCTTTTCCTCAAATGTGTGACTCCTCAGGGGCTGAACTGCTCTTAGCTTAGAATTATGCTTTACTAGAGATCCAGCAGAGAAGTGTGTTAATCACTACCATCCCGTGACTAGTTACATAGCTTCCAGACATGAGGGAGACTGATATCAAACAGGGACGGAAGCAACCCCAAGGATATGCAAGAAGGGCATGATGAGCCCCCTTCCCTCTGGCAGGAGAACAAGGCCAACCAAGGGACAGACTGGAAAGCGCTTAGATGTTTAAGGAGGGAAAAGGGGAAGCTTTGGCGAGCCCTCCCCTTCTGCCAAGTTCAGCCAGTTCTCTGCTGCTTGCAACCCTCTAGCACAGTGACATTTGCAGAATTGCAGATTTTTTCCCCCAGATACTAGGAGGAAAGGGACTTTGGGGGGTGGGGAAGGGGTCGTGGTGTTTTAAAAGCATAAGTTACCTGTTTGCACTGTTTTAAGATAGGAAAAAAATA
Organism: Macaca nemestrina; assembly: GCF_043159975.1. Taxonomy (NCBI): domain Eukaryota; kingdom Metazoa; phylum Chordata; class Mammalia; order Primates; family Cercopithecidae; genus Macaca; species Macaca nemestrina. The sequence goes on along the minus strand of NC_092139.1, from coordinate 103,385,971 downwards.
GTGGGCAAGGTGAACATCAGACGTAAATTTGTGTGTTTTTATTTTGTCATGCTCTTGAAAATGTTTGACCATTTGTAGTATACACAGTGAAACTTGATTCTCTGTTGCATAAAACACTATATTTTTTTGGAAATGTTACTGTCCAAAAGCCTCTTCCCTCCCTTTCCTTTTCCTGTGTACTTCCTTCATACTTGCTTTACTGATCGGCCAGGCAATAGCCATCCAAGAGCTAGAGCATGAAACAGGGCCCTTTCCAAGTAGGCTCTGGGTGTCCTAAGCCAGCGTGTGCCCTCTGGTTCGGTGAGCGTAGTAGAGTCCCTGGCACCTTTCTTTGCAAACAAGGCTTACAGACCAGACTGCAGCAAGGTGTCAAATTCCTCGATCGGATGCACTAGGAGTGAGGAGCCCAGGGATGGAGGGGATTCCTGAAGTGTTGCAGTTGGCTGTGGTAGCTGAGTTCTTTTCCATGTTACCGAAACTGTAGCCAGTTACAGTTTACTCAGGAAAACGGTAGATCAATTCAGCCATGGTAGTGCTGGTCGGCAGGGATTGGTAACGGAGAGAACTGCTTAGCAGCCAAAACTCAAGCCTTGCCTTTTAGGAGGCCACCGGCAGAGGGACTTGGTCCTCCTTGTCTGGCACTTGCGTCCATGCCAGCGACCTGAGGACTGCACTCACACTGGCGAGCAAGAAGGGAACAGTGATTCTCTTTTCTCTCCCCACCCCCTGCCCTTTGTCACCAACACCAGTTTCCCAGGGGGCACATGAGTTTTTGAATTTTTAAAACATGTGTTTTGGTTTGGTTTTTCCGGGGACTGATAAGTGCTTTAAGCAATGTCCATAACCCGTCAAGACTCCCAGCTTAGTCATTTTCTTGTATTTTTCTGTTCACAGTATTTGTGTGTGTGCTTGTTTTGGCAGCTCATTTTGGCTGTATTATATATCGAGTGATGAATTGATCCTCTTTTTTTCCCTAAGGGATATGAATTGTTTTTCTTGTGTTATATTCTGCTTGTGAATAGCTGGAGCAAACCTGGGGCTGACACACGTAAACTAGGGCTGCAAAGCGAGAAGAGAGCCGGTGGAGTGTACTTGTCCCTGACAGGCTGACCTGCCTGAGTCTCTGAGCTTTTCAGTCCAAATCTTTGCAAGGCTCAAAATGCCACAGAATCTCTCCTCTTCTCCCCACTCCTTCCCCATGGCAGGAACCGGACCATCCCTACATGCAACATGCTGTTCCTCCAGCCCCTCCCACTGCCATGGCAAAACAGGTACCTTGGGGCAGGGGGGCATTACATGGGATGCTTGTGTAATCGACCACCCAGCCTTCTCTGTCCCCTCCCGGCCTCCCCCAGAATCACTTCCTAGGACACCCGAGCTGCTTGCCCAGGGTCCTGTTTCCCTGCTAACTCCAGAGAAGCATCCCAGGGCTTTGTGACAGTCTCTAATTCCCTTCCCTTCTCGTTAAGAATCATATTGTATAGTAGCTTTCAGACCATACAGTATTCATTGGGTTACTCCTATTATTATCAAGTAGCTGGAATTGTGAAGGTCGGAGTAGTTAGATCTTTAGCTTTTATTCCTTATTTTTTTGTATTACTCTCCATGTGTATAAATTATTGATCATGTTGCTGGCTTTTATAAACTCTAAGCGAAGGAGGAGCACTGCCTCAGCCTTTGCACATGGTAATGAAGCACTGTTTTTAAATAAAAGAGAGAAACACCATTCTTTGGCCTGTGTGTATTAATCCTCGTTCCCTGTTGCCTCTGCCTGAGGCTCCAAAGATACAACTTGGATTTGACTTTTTAAGTGGGGGTCGAGGGTATAAGAAGGAACAGTGCCAGGCGTTCTAAGGTGAGACATTCTAAATGGTGACGATAAGCCAGAAGGTAAACGAGGCCAGCAGCTGGGTCCGTGTCACTGCTCTCAGCTTCCCCAACTGCTGAACTCCAATCTGTCCAAAAGCCGATTTTGTGCCTCTGCTTCTGCAATCTTTCAGCTTCACTTCTTCACCGTCCACCCTCCCCTAGACTCAACTGCTGCCTTTACTGCACCACAGACACTGTCCTTATCACTTGACCTTATCAAAGTGTCATTTTCCTGCCTTGCCTCCTCTGTCCCTGCTGCCCCTAGCTCTCCGGCTGCCACCCAGGCTCCCTCACTTTTTGTTCAGCCATAAAAAATATGTCCTGCCTCGCCCTTTCCTTCCTGTTTCTTTTCTTTTTTTCCCCTTAAGACAGGGGCTCACTGTGTCGCCCAGGCTGGAGTGCAGTGGTGTGATCAAGGCTCACGGTAGCCTCAAACTCCTGGGCTCAAGTGATCCTCCCACCTCAGCCTCCCAAGAAGTTGGAACTACAGGCACACACCACCACACCTGGCTATTTTTTGAATTTTTTTGTACAGATGGGGCTCCACTGTGCTGCCCAGGCAGGTCTCGAACTGCTGGCTTCAAGTGATCCTCCAACCTCAGCCTCCCGAAGTGCTGGTATTACAGGCGTGAGCCACCACACCTGGCCTCTTTTCTTTCTTTCTTGTGCTTTTCACCCATCCCTTGCTGCGTTTGTTTTGTTTCTCAGCCAATAATTCCCAAATCTCTGAAATTCTCCATAATCCATAAATCTGTAACTCCCTTCCCTTAACCATATGAGATCATCATGCTTCCGGTTTCACAGAGAATATGGAGGTTGTCAGACACAGTCTCCCGGAATGAGTGTTCACTACCAGATCTATAAACCGACTTGCATCCCACACCGGGTGTCCTTCCCCTTCTCTCTCTCATTCTGTTAAGGGCATTCTTCACATCACTGTGAACCCCACACCTGCGCTCTGCATCCCAGCCTTTCCCACCTCCTCGGTGCTTTGCTTCAGTTTCCTCCCTTGCCTGGTTTGCCTCTTCCTCTCAATAGTCCCTTTGCCACTTAAGCGTGCTTAAATCTTAAAAAGTTTTTTAAAAAATTGGAAAATCTCAAGTTATTCCTTGAACTTTTTTTTCTTGTTTTGGGGTTTTTGTTTGTTTTGTTTTTTGAGATAGGGTCTCACTCTGTTGCCCAGGCTGCAGTGCAATGGCGCTATCTTGACTCACTGCAACCTCCGCTTCCCAGGTTCAAGCAATTCTCCTTCGTCAGCCTCCTGAGTAGCTGGGATTGATTATAGGCACGCACCACCAAGCCTGGCTAATTTTTGTATTTTTGGTAGAGACAGAATTTCACCATGTTGGCCAGGCTGGCCTCAAACTCCTGACCTCAAGGATTCACCCGCCTCGGCCACCCAAAGTCCTGGAATTATAGGCGTGAGCCACCACACCCGGCCCTAAGTTGTTTCTTTTGTGGCAAACTTCTGGAATAAGTTTCTACCAGCTGATTCCAATTACTTGATCTTCACCCCGTGGCTGCCTGGCTTCTACCTCCAGTACCTGGAAGCAGCCCGAGGATGACGGTTAACGGATGCTCCTCTGTGCACTTACTTGACTGCCGAGTGTTCCCAAGGCTTCTTCCCTTGTGTGTTGGACTGTGACAGGCCAAAGTAGGCAAGTACCTCCCCACCACCACCCACTCCAAGCTGGCATGCCCTTGCCTGGCTTCGTCTTAGCTTCTAAACTGGTCTCCTTGCCTCTACCTTTTCTCCGACAGCACTCCATCTCTGAAGTGTGTTCTCTCAACAGCCTGTTCAATCGGATTGTGACATGTTTTTGTGCAAACTTCCTTAGGCTTCCCATCCCGTAGGCAGTTCCAAATCCTTATTTTGGTCTACAAGGCCCTGTACAGTGTGCTCCCCTGGTAGTTTATTTGGTGTCTGTCTGTCTGTACTAAAACGTAAGCACCTGGAGGTCAAAGACTTTGTTCTGTTGGCTGCTGTATCGCCATTGCCTGGTGCGTTGAAAGTATTCAGTACATATTTGTTGAATTACTGTTTTCCATTTGGGATGTAAGTGATGCAGTTTTCAGCCCTGCCTTCCTCCACATTGCCACGCCTAGTAACAACAGTGGACATGTGTGCAGAGCACTGTTGGTGGCACTTGCCCATTTTCACTCCTTTCATCTTCCCAGCAGCTCTGTGAGGCGGGTGCCCCCGAGGCACTTCTCTCTGCTCCTGCTCCTGCTCCTGCCTTCCTGCTGGGTTTGACAAGCATGCAAAGCCTGGATTGCCCCTTCCCCAGGCCCTTTCTGGGGGTTGTGTTTGCAACAAGGAAACTTGTATCCCCTCAGGACAAAGAGCAAGCTTGCTTACTACCTGTTATAAAACAGGTGGATCCTCTAAGCTTAGTGCCCCTCAGCTCAGTGCAAACCTACTGCCTGCACCACATCTATCCAGGCCTGTGGGACTCGGGGGCTCATGCTGCCTGCTGCACCGTGAGGAATAAAGTCCTTTGCCTCTCGCCGAGTCTTGTGTCTTCCACCAATATCCATGAAACTGTAACAGGCGAATGCATCAGCTTCTAAGGCGGGAGAAATCAAAGCCCATACCTGACAGTATTGTTATTCCTCTGTTAAAAGATGAAGCTGGAAGCATAGAGAGATTAAATAACTTTGCCAAAGTCACATAAAGTAGGAAGTGGCAGAACCAGGATGCAAACCCAGGCAGTTGCTCCCAAGTCTGTGCCTTTAACCTCTGACTGCTAGTGTTTCTAAGTGCTGCTCTTGTAGAAACCCCACAGAAATCAGAGCCAGCACTGCACTCCTATCTCTGGCTGCCTCTCTGCCTCTTGTAGGCTCCTCTTCCTCCAGCTCTCTTTTAAACCTTGTTATTCCTCTAGGGCTCAGCTGTAGGCCACCTTCTTCCCATACTCCACTGAAAAGATCACTGTTGAGACCAATGTCTGCCTGTAAGCTAATGACTCTTAAATCCAAACTGGAGTTCATAGAGCTTTCCTAGAGTCTAGACTAACATCCAGCTGCAGCCCCATAGGCTCCTAAAATTCAATGTGCTTGAAATAAACCCTTTTTCTACTCAAAACCTATGTTCCTGTCTCTAGTCCCTTTGAGCTGATAACAAAATACCATAAACAGTAATTTTTAAATAACAGAAGTTGACCAGGCTCTGTGGCTCACGCCTGTAATCCCAGCACTTTGAGAGGCCAAAGGGGGTGGATCTCCTGAGGTCAGGAGTTTGAGACCAGCCTGGCCAACATAGTGAAACCCCGACTCTACTAAAAATACAAAAATTAGCTGGGCATGGTGGCGCATGCCTGTAATCCCAGCTACTCAGGAGGCTGAGGCAGGAGAATCGCTTGAACCTGGCAGGCAGGGGTGGCCGAGGCGGGTGAATCCTTGAGGTCAGGAGTTTGAGGCCAGCCTGGCCAACATGGTGAAATTCTGTCTCTACCAAAAATACAAAAATTAGCCAGGCTTGGTGGTGCGTGCCTATAATCAATCCCAGCTACTCAGGAGGCTGACGAAGGAGAATTGCTTGAACCTGGGAAGCGGAGGTTGCAGTGAGTCAAGATAGCGAGATAGTGAGCCGAGATTGGGCCATTGCACTCCAGCCTGAGCAACAAGAGTGAAACTCCATCTCAAAAAAAAAAAGAAAATTACAGAAGTTTATTTCTCACAGTTCCAGATGCTGGGAAGTCCAGGGTCAAGGCTCCAGCAGATTCTATGGCTGGTGTGGGCCCATTTCCTGGTTTAGAGCTCCTTCTCACTATTCTTCAAATGGTGGAAGAAGCTAGCGAGTTCTGTGGGGCCTCTGATAAGGGCACTAATCCCATTCATGAGGGCACCATCCTAATGATCTCATCACCTCCTGAAAGGCCCCATCTCCTAACACCATCACACTGGGGGTTACGATATCAACATAGGAATGGGATGTGGGGGAGACAATCACACCAAGCAGTAAGTTGGACAACAATTGGCAATCACCATGTCAAAACCCTAAGGAGGAAAGAGAGAAAATGATGTAAAGAAAAATAGTTTGCTAAAGGTGGGTGTGTTTCTACTTTCATCTTGGGTGGCCGCCGGTCCTCAGTGAGGACCTCTCTCCACTTGCAAACAGCAAGTCGAGCTGATTCCTTGGTCTCCACCCATAGTCCTCAGGTGTAGCACGTGGCTGTCTGACCTTTTATCAGGCAATGACCTCTGGACCAACTAGATGGACAGCATCCAAAGATAAGTCATCTTTGTCTAGCACGTAGTAGATGCTTTATACATTTGATTTTTTTTTTTTTTTTTTTTTTTTTGGCTCAAACCCCTTCCACTTACATAATTCTTCCTGTTTTGACAGGCTTTAGCAATGATGTGTTTTTCTCTGACTCAAGCTCAGCCCCAGTCCGCAGCCTCCATTCATCACATGAACATTGATTGGTGACGTGCAGCCATATATTGGTGCCATTTGGAAACAAAGCCTGGAGAAACTGGATTTTCTCTTAGGTAATTCTGTACATGTCTCTCCCCGCCACCAGACTGAGCTTCCAGAGGGCAAAGGACCAGATTAATCATGTCCAGCTTCCTAACACCTCACTGAGGCACCTGCTGGAGCTCCCATCATATAAACCATACTGACAGTTCCACAAAGAGACACAGACTCAAATGCACAGCCAGGAATATGACAAGCACAGGCAGAGTGTCTGAGAATGAAATCACACATAATTCTCTGAGACTTTATTTAAAACACAAGGTGAATTTACAAAAAGTTCAAGATGAATCAAAAGGTGGCCCTGGCCTCAGGCTTCCATGTCTGTGCCTCTGTTGAGGACAAGGAGTGCTCAGAGCAGCTGCCTCTCCATGCTCCCAAGTAGCCAGTGGCCCCTGTGATGGCAACCAATGATGCAGGTTTGTTTTTGATTGTTTGAAAAGAAAACTGAATTTCAAGGAGCCAAGTTTCTCTTTCTCCCTGAGCCATAGTAAGCTATGTGGTCTCAGTCAAATCTCTGCCCATCTGCCCCACAGCTTCCCCATCTGTAGGATGTCAGGACAAATCAGCTATTCTGGCCGGGCGCGGTGGCTCATGCCTGTAACCACAGCACTTTGGGAGGCCGAGGCAGGTGGATCCTCTGAGGTCAGGAGTTCGAGACCAGCCTGGTCAACATGGTGGAACCCGGTCTCTACTAAAAACACAAAAATTAGCCGGTCATGATGCTGTGCGCCTGTAACCCCAGCTACTCAGGAGGCTAAGGCAGGAGAATTGCTTGAACCCAGGAGGCGGAGGTTGCATGAGCTGAGATCGTGCCACTACACTCCAGCCTGGGTGACAGAGTGAGACTCCGTCTCAAAAAAAAAAAAAAAAAAGATAAGCTATTCTGTGGGCCCCTCCCAAGGCGGAAGTGCTGACTCTGTATTGTTGATAACAGAACTTGTCTCTCCAGGTGAAAATCAAGCCTAAACAAATGCTCAGTCCCAGGGACAGGGCTGATCCCATCACGCACTCCCACGCTCCGCCTTCCCCTGGGAGCTCAGTTCCTTCTACCTCACAGCTCGTAAAATGCCTGTGCATTCACTAAGTCCCGTCAGAAACTGCACAGGAGCAATTGTGACCAAGTAGTCACAAAAGCTGGCACCACACAGCGGCATGTCGGGAAAACGATGCCTCCATGTTGGAGACTGCCTGACCCAGTTCTAGGCCGAATATCGGAGGTTCTCAACCAAAGGAGCAAATCAGAGCCCCATTTACACGCCCAGGCTGCAGACCCGCAGGTTCCAACTCATTGGGTCCAAGTGGGGTCTGAGCATCTGGATTTTGTGAAGAGGCCAAAGATGATCCTAATGTGCACGCTGGTTGGAATCTGCCACTACAGGATTTTGGATCCTGCCGTCTTCTCAAAGCGTGCCGAGAGACAGAGAACAGAAAAGTTCTTTTTTTTTTTTTTTTTTGGAGACAGAGTTTCGCTCTTATTGCCCAGGCTGAAGTGTAAGTTGTGATCTTGGCTCACTGCCACCTCCGCCTCCTGGGTTCAAATGATTCTCCTGCCTCAGCCTCCCAAGTAGCTGGGATTACAGGTGTGCGCCACCATGCCTGACTAATATTGTATTTTTTTTTTTTTTTTTTTTTTTTTTTTACTGGAGACAAAGTTTCACCATGTTGATCAGGCTGGTCTCAAACTCCTGACCTCAAGTGATCCACCCACCTTGGCCTCCCAAAGTGCTGGGATTACAGGCGGGAGCCACCGTACCGGGCTGAAAAGCTTGTTTTTAAAAAGGCTGGGACTGATGTCTCTACGAAGGTTCATCGGTGGTGACAAATGTTACCACACGGTCTGGATGATGATGGTCTAGGGTGAGGGGAGAGGGTGTGGGGGAGCGCTCTGTGCTTTCCACTCAATTTACTCTAAAACATAATTCACGTTAAAGCCTATTGATTTAAATGCAGGGAAGAGGCAGCCAGGGTATGACGGAGTCAATGGAAATATTCAAGGATCGTGGTTCTGTCCCTCTCAGCCAGATCACTCTTCCTGAACACCTTTGTTCTCAGATGAGCTCCTGCTCCATCTCCATGGACGGCTTCTGCTGTCTGTGGGCAAAATTCTAAACTCCTCAGCCCGGCATTGACGGCACCTCCCGGTCCTGGTCTCAGACCGTCTTTCAAGCTTAGAATCAATAACCAGGAGCCCAAACTGAAAGGGACCTCAAAGACCATCCCCACCAGATTGTAAGTCCCACAAGGGGGGCCGTCCTTGTCTGTTCACCACAAGGAACTAGGACGTGACCAGGGTCTGCAAGGGCAGAGACCTACACCCGGATCTGGCTCCAGGTAGGAGTACATGCCCTGGCCCAGCCACCAGCCATTGCATTCCAGCCCAGCCCCCCCGCTCTTTTTTTTTGAGAGGGACTCTCACTCTGTCACCCAGGCCGGAGTGCGGGTGGCGCGATCTTGGTTCACTGCAACCTCCACCCCCCAGGTTCAATTGATTTCCTGCCTCAGCCTCCCGAATAGCATGGATTATAGGTGCCTGCTATCACGCCTGGCTAGTTTTTGTATTTTTAATAGAGATGGGATTTCACCATGTTGGCCAAGCTGATCTCAAACTCCTAACCTCAGGTGATCTGCCCGCCTCAGCCTCCCAAAGCACTGGGATTATAGGCGTGAGCCACCATGCCTGGCCAGAAATCCCCTTTTTCTTTCTCCCACACAGCCTGTCCTTCCACCTCATTTTGCCTCAAGCCCATTTCTCTGAACATTTCCGACATACTCCAGCCCCCTTAATCTCACTTGCCTCTGAGCTCTCTGCAGCATGACTTTATTCTTGCCATACTTGGCTTCGTGCTGCGTTATTTGGAATTATTTGAGGCCAGGCCTCTTTTGTATTCAGCTCTGTCTCCAGTGCCAGAGCCCTGGAGCTGCCATGCATCCCTCAGTGTCTGTGGGACCTGCCAGGCCAGCTGTGGGAGTCAGGACTAGGATTGATCTGAGCAGAGCCTTCGTGTGGGTTTGTTTTGTTTTGTTTTGTTTTGTTTTTTGAGATGGAGTCTCACTCTGTCGCCAGGCTGGAGTGCAGTGGCACGATCTCGGCTCACTGTAACCTCTGCCTCCCGGGTTCAAGAGATTCTCCTGCCTCAGCCTCCCAAGTAGCTGGGATCACAGGCAGGTGCCACCTGCTCCTCTGCTCTAAGAAAGCCTTATTCTTTTAGGATGTAAAGCATGGGCTCCAGATCCCAGCCGTCTAAACTTGAAATCCGGCTCTGCCACTTCCTGAACGTGTGCCCTTGCAGGAGTTGCTTAGTGTGCCTCAGCGTTTCCATCTGTCAAATGGAGATAGTATTAGTCTGTACTTGAGAGTAAGGATTTTAAAAGTTCATATAGGGGCTGGGTGCGGTGGCTCATGCCTGTAATCCCAGCACTTTGGGAGGCCAAGGCGGGTGGATCACCTGACGTCAGGAGTTCAAGACCAGCCTGGCCAACATGGTGAAATCCTGTCTCTACTAAAAATACAAATAAAAAAAAAAACTAGCCGGGCGTGGTGGCGGGCACCTGTAATCCCAGCTACTCAGGAAGCTGAGTCAGGAGAATCACTTGAACCCGAGAGGCAAAGGTTACAGTGAGCCAGGAACATGCCACTGCACTCCAGCCTGGGCAACAAGAATGAAACTCTGTCTCAAAAAAAAAAAAAGAAAAGAAAAGAAAATTCATATACGTAAAATGCTTAGAAATACATGGCACATAGTATTCACTCAATACATGTTTTATTATTATTATTAATCGTGTGATCCACAGGGATGAGCCAAGCACTCTGGACAACCATCCCAGGCTCCAAAGACAGGACAATGACATGGGTTCTGAGCCTTAAGTTCCAACATCCCCTTGACCTCCCAGTTCTAATTGGTCAGGTCCTATCTTCCCTGCTGAATTATTTGCTTCTTGTGTCCTCAGGAAACTGAGGCACAGAGAGGTCATAGAGCAAGGCCTCAAACCCCAGCAAGAACCCAGGCAGCTCTCCTGGGGCCGTGTCCCTAGGCCCCCTACAGACCCTGGCACCCAGTGGTCATGGGGGCTCCATGAGCCTTTCTTCACTGAGTGGAGGCCCTTCCACTCCTTCCCCCCGTCTTATTCTCTTCATCTGTTCGTACAGTCAAGGTTGTGGAATTGTAGAGTCGGGCACAAGCCTTGACGTTCAAATAGTTCAAGCCTCTATTTGATCAATAGGAGCAAAAGGTCCAGAGAGGCTAAACACAAGAGCATACAGCCAGTTATTGGCAGGAGTCGGGGCTGAGGAGCCTCCCTTTTTCCAAATGTTGCCTTGCTGGTGTTTGAAAGTGTTTGCCTGATAGAATAAACAGGAGCATAAAATGGTTTTTCCAGCAGAATGCTAAGTTCTCCAAAGTTGGGGTCTTCTGTGCTAGCTCGGGGTCCCTGCCAGGGTTCTCTTCATCCAGAGCAGTCAGTAAATGCTTCCCCAGTCTCCTGTCGTGCTTTCTGGAAGCACGGCATTGGCTGAACGTCTGTCAGGTACCGGGGGTGGCCTTAGGTGCCTTCGCATATGAGATCTCATTGAATTTTCACTTCAAAATGAAACTGAGTTCTTCATAAGAACTCCTCATTCTCATCCCCATTTTGTGAGAAAGTCAAAACAGTGGCAGGAGGAGCCTTGCACAGTTTCACACAGGTGGAATGTTTTCTGAGCCTGGATCCACGGGTCTTGCACAGTTTCACACAGGTGGAATGTTTTCTAAGCCTGGATCCACGGGTCTTGCACAGTTTCACACAGGTGGAATGTTTTCTGAGCCTGGATCCACGGGTCTTGCACAGTTTCACACAGGTGGAATGTTTTCTGAGCCTGGATCCACGGGTCTTGCACAGTTTCACACAGGTGGAATGTTTTCTGAGCCTGGATCCACGGGTCTTGCACAGTTTCACACAGGTGGAATGTTTTCTGAGCCTGGATCCACAGGTCTTGCACAGTTTCACACAGGTGGAATGTTTTCTGAGCCTGGATCCGTGGGTCTTGCAGTTTCACACAGGTGGAATGGTTTCTGTGCCTGGATCCACAGGTAAGCTGAGGAGTAGTGCAGAGAGAACTGGTCTGCCGGCGGAGAAACAGGTCAGGTGGAAAGTGGGGCAGTGAGCTCCTTGGGGGCGGGAGGGGCAGGGACAGGGAAGACTGCCCAGCGCCAGGCCTCTCCTGAGGGCGGCACTGATCCTACCCCCAACCTTTCACCTTTCACACTTGAGGGCTCCCTTGTCTTATATATTGTGTTAGCACCATGAAGTACACTGATTTTTCAGTAGATAAGCATGTGGGCTAAGATTTTACTTTTTTGAAAAATATTTTATCATGTTACCACGTTTGTACTGTGTGAGAAGGAATGCATATGATCTAGTTCCACCACGTTTTAACCCATCAGGAACTCCGTCATAAACTCTATTAAGAGACAGAATTTCATTCTTGTTGCCCATGCTGGAGTGCAATGGCATGATCTCAGTTCACTGCAACCTCTACCTCCAGGGTTCAAGCGATTCTCCAGCCTCAGCCTCCCAAGTAGCTGGGACTACAGGTGCGTGCCACCCCACCCAGATAATTTTTTGTATTTTTAAAAGAGATGGGGTTTCACCGTGTTGGCCAGGCTGGTCTCGGACTCCTGATCTAGTGATCTGCCTGCCTCGGCCTCCCAAAGTGCTGAGATTACAGATGTGAGCCACTGCGCCTGGTCGAGTTTGTCCTGTGTTTAAACATTTTATTTTAGATTTGCTGTAAATATTTATTATCTATATTCCTTCTATTTTATAAAACAGTAATGTGCATAACTGAAAACTTGAAAAACACAGAAAGGCAGAAAGAAGAGGGGAACACATCACCAAATTTACCCCTGAACAGCCACACTGTGACCTTGCTGTACTCCTTTGAAGGGTTTTGTTTTCCTATGCACAAGTTTGAGAGATGTGCTTTCCTTAGGTAAAAGGTAAGAAAGTCCCTGCTCTTTTCCACTGAATAATACAAGTAGCACTTTCCCCGTGAACCCAGTCATTGAAGGAGCATCATTTCTGACAGCTACCTAGTGTTTTATCAAGTGGATGAATATTTTGTATGTAACCAGTTCCCTAGCATTGGAACATTTTAATGGCTTCACATTTTTCATGATTATAAATTATGCTACAGTAAAGGGATGATTTTCTCCCAATAACAGCTTTTCTCAAATCATTAACTTGTCATTGCAAGACCCTGGGAATGGAGAATGGATCTTAGCTTGAGCAACAGTCTCCACGCAAAGGTGCTGACTGCAGAGTCATGACAGATGACAGGAGGGAAGAGGGGGAGGAGGGGCAGGTGATAGTTTAAAAAGTTTTTCATTTTCATTATGAAGGTACTATGTAGTTACATACAATTTGGAAAATACGTGAGTTTGGAATGTGTTCCAGCTCCAGTTTTAATTAACATGAACATGTAGGTCTTCTCGGCCTCCAACTCCATCTGTACCCACAAAAAACCTGGTCTCTTGCAAATGTGTCTTCCACCCCAGGTATTTCTGGAGTCCCCAAGGGTGACCACAAACCATTGCAGGTTTGTCTTCTATTATCATTGCTGCTGGTTTTATCATTGCCACTAGAAGCTGTACCCTTATTCTTCATCAAAGACTTGCATTTTGCCTCTGTTAAATGAAGGTTCAATGGTGACAGGGTGACCGACTAGGGTAAAAAAAAAAAAGAAAGGAAATAGTTTACTTACTTCTGCAGCCTCTTAGGGATCCCAGAGTGGGTTCACTTGAGCTCCCAGAAATTACAGGGCGGGGCGAGGTCATTCTTCACTTTGCACACCTAGCCCTTCTCTGTCTTATTCACTGCTAGGCCTGGCATGATGCCTGGCACAGAGGTGTGCCCAATTGAGATTTGTGCATTAACCTCATGAATGAGCGAATGGCCCATCTGGCAGGAAGTACAGAGAGAGCTCCGTGAGATGACTGGCAAAGGCACCAGGTGGCGTGGCAGGGGCTGGATGGAAAGCTAGCAGCAGCCCCTCTTCCCGTTAGGCCCTCCCTTCCCTTCTCCGAGGCCCGCCCACCCAAGGAGGGGTTACTTCACTGTCAGGGGTTCCCACAGCTCCTGGCTTGCTTGCATCCCACTTACCTCTTCTCGCTGTCGGTGTCTTCCCGGGGCCTGGTGCTGGTGGGGCTGGCTGGTGGCCAAGTGTCCTTGGGGCAGAGACTGTCCTCTTTGGTATTCTCGGTGTCCCGCCAGGGCCCAGACTAGGCTGGTGCTCCATGACAGGCCAGGGGAGAGGTGAGCGAGACCCTGTGGAACATGAGTCTCTGCATCTCACAGCTTCCAAGAAAGTGATTTCTCTACATAGGAAAGTCTAGAACTATAAACTATCTTTCAAATAAAAATCCTTTCCCAACTCATTGCAAGTGTCATTTTTATCACGCAATGCCACATTCATGTCATTCAACACGTATTTCTGGCACACTGGCTATATGCCAAGCACTGCTAGGTGCTGGGGATACTGGTATGGACAAGAGGGACACAATGGCCCAGCCGTCGCCACCCAGACTGATAAACTGGCTCATCTGGTCTTGTCGCCTCTACCCAGGAACCGGCTCAGTGCAAGAGGGTGACTTCGACTTCCTATGATGTCATCTCCAATCCGAGCAACCAGCACTCCTCACTCCCCGGACCCCTGTTCACCAAATTATCCTTCCCTGCTGGAGCCTGCAGACCACAGGAGAGGCAGACAGGAAGCACCCCCACAAACACACACATATGGGATTTCAAGAATTTATGGTTATTTATGGTCAGGGCTTTGAGAGAAGAGAATGCAATCCTGGGAAGAACTGAGGGCAGCTAGTTAATGTCAGGGGTGTGGGGCAAGTCCTCTCTTTGAAGAAAGGACAGCTGTAGTTATGCATTGATGTGTCCGTTTGTTTAGCATTCCTCACCCCCACCCCCAGGCTAAGCTTTTAGAAGAGCAAGACCACATCTGTGTTATTTGCTGCCTTCCTACCTTCTGGTTTAACCACACGGGATCCTCGAACAGCCCTTCCCCGGCAGCTGGAACAGGTCCGGCTTGCCTTCTGCAGCAGGTGCCGGTGGCGCTCAGTGAGCTAGTCCAGGTCCTGCTCCAGCTTCTTAGCAAGTGTCCTCAGTTCCTCTGCTGTCTCTGTCCTTGCCCCATCCTCCAGGTGCTTCCAGCTCTGCAGGAAGCTGCTCATGTCTTTCAGAAGTAAGAAGCCAGCCCCAGCAGCACCCATCACCCGGGCACCATTGGTCATGGCCAGAGTTGTGCCCTCAAAGGCTCTCTGCACCCCTCTAGCCCTCCAGAAAGGGATGTGTCTTGTGACCACAAAATTCTTGACCATAGCCATGAACCCAGAGTTGGCTTTGGCCATCTGGTAGGCACGAAGGTCCCTGATGCCCTTGATGGCTTTTACACACTTGTCAACACAAAAGCCAGCAGCCCCAATTTCAGACCAATTTATTTCTCCAAAAGCCTCATGTGATGTCGTCAGAGGCCCCAGTCGGCTGGCTTTGTCTCTTGCTGCTGAATCGCTCCTATTTTCTAAAACATTTGTTACTATGTTGGTGATGGCAGCTGCTGCCCCCAACCCTGTCGCAGCTGTTGAGAGCACGAGACTGCCTCCTGCTGTCACAGGTGCTAGGGCCAAACCCAGGATGCTCATGACCCCAGAAACAGTCCCGGAATAGCTGGCCACCGGGCTGGTCTTGGTCAGCAACTTGTGAGTGGTGTCAGCTTGGTCCGCAAGGATGTTAAGTTCTTTGATGTTCTGTTCTAGCTCAAATTTGTGCAAAGGAAAATACGAGAGAAACAGTCTTTCCTCCTCTGACAGCCAGCCGTCTGGCATGGAATCTTTGTCACATCGCATCAGTTCTTCAAACAGAACACAGGACAGCACAGCAGCCTCATCACTGTGGACAGCTGACATCAAATTGTTAATTTTCCAGCTCGGCACAGGTTCACCAGTGAGGCTAAAGACATCGAGGTAATCTGGGTACTAAAATGTGTGCAGGAGGCAGAGCCCTGGGAATCGAGGTATAATGTCAAAACCACCTTTGCAGAAATTCTAACAGTGGGGAAATTATGGCAGTGAAAGGGGTCTGACCTAGCCGGCTTCATCTTGCTTCTAACCTCCAAGCTGTTCTTGTTCTTTCTTCTGGGCATAGGCTCAACTAACTTTGGGAGGAACTTAGTTTATAGTTTAACTTTGAAACAAAGATGACAACAGCCCCTTCCCGAAACAAACCCCCTTCTTGCCTAGGGACCAGACTGCCTTTACAGGACTAAAAAATTAGCCATAATATTAGAAATTATAATTTAGGTGTTATTCAACCAGAGGCCACAAGATTCTAAACCTCCCCACTTACTCCTCGACATAACATCACTATTGGAAAACCTAACACGAGTGCTTGAGGTATTTTTCAGACCCTGCACTCAGTGGTTCAGCTGTCGCCACCCAGACTGATCAACTGGCTCATCTGGTCTTGTGGCCTCTACCCAGACACCGGCTCAGTGCAAGACGGTGACTTCGACTTCCTATGATTTCATCTCCAACCCCAGCGATCAGTACTCCTCACTCCCTGGACCCCTACCACCAAATTATCCTTTAAAAAAAACCCGTCCTGGCCAGGCGTGGTGTCTCATACCTGTAATCCCAGCATTCTGGGAGGCCCAGGTGAGCGGATCACAGGGTCAGGAGTTCAAAACCAGCCTGGCCAATATGGTAAAACCCCGTCTCTACTAAAAATACAAAAGTTAGCTGGTTGTGGTGGTGGGCGCCTGTAGTCCCAGCTACTCCAGAGGCTGTGGCAGGAGAATTGCTTGAACCTGGGAAGCGGAGGTTGCAGTGAGCTGAGATCACGCCACTGCACTCCAGCCTGGGCGACAGAGTGAGACTTTGTCTCAAAAAAAAAAAAACAGGCCGGGCGCGGTGGCTCAAGCCTGTAATCCCAGCACTTTGGGAGGCCAAGACGGGCGGATCACGAGGTCAGCAGATCGAGACCATCCTGGCTAACCCAGTGAAACCCCATCTCTACTAAAAAATACAAAAAAAAAAACTAGCCGGGCGAGGTGGTGGGCGCCTGTAGTCCCAGCTACTCGGGAGGCTGAGGCAGGAGAATGGCGTAAACCCGGGAGGCGGAGCTTGCAGTGAGCTGAGATCCGGCCACTGCACTCCAGCCTGGGTGACAGAGTGAGACTCCGTCTCAAAAAAAAAAAAAAAAAAAAAACAACAACAACAACAGCAAAACCCACTCCTCAAATCTTTGGAGAAACTGACTTGAGTAATAATAAAACTCCAGTCTCCCATTCATCTGGCTCTGCATGAATTAAACTCTTGATTGCAATTCCCCTGTCTTGATAAATCAACTCTATCTGGGCAGAGGGCAAAATGAACCCACTGGGCTGTTACAGTGTGGGTGGCAGACAGACAGACAGACAGAAGGTCCACTCTGGCCTGGAGCCCTGGGTGGGGGTGGCCATGTGTTTTGAGCAGGAGCACAGCTTGAACTACCCCTATGCAGGCCCAGGCTGGTGGCTTACTATTCCATTCATCCACAAACAGCTCTCTTCCAAATGTATGTGGATACCAGCCCAGGCACAGTGGCTTGTGTCTGTAATCCCAGCACTTTGGGACACCGAGGTGGATGGATCACCTGAGGTGGATGGATCACCTGAGGTGAGGAGTTCGAGACCAGCCTGGCCAACATGGTGAAATCCCATCTCTACTAAAAATACAAAAATTAGCCAGGCATGGTAGTGGGTGCCTGTAGTCCCAGATACTCAGGAGGCTGAGGCAGGAGAATTGCTTGATCCTAGGAGGCACAGGTTGCACTGAGCTGAGATCATACCATAGCACTCCAGCCTGGGCAACAACAGTGAAACTCTGTCTCAAAAATAATAATAATAATAATAAAATAAATGTATGGGGATACTGACGTTATGAATAAAATGTAACTTAAAAGCTTTACTGACTTTTGTCACCAATTCTTTTCCTAAAAAAGACATATGTACATGTATACATTTATAATTTATACATATATAAGTTGTGACTAATTTGATTAAGAAACAGTACCAAAAGTATACAGAGCAGATGCCTTGATCTTCTTTCTTTTTCTTTTTTTTTTTTTTTAAAAACATGTTTGCTTGAAAATTGTGGTTGCTTCTGGGCAGGGAACCTGGGACATCTGGAAATAGGATTTAAGGGGAGACTCTTTTTTTTGTTTTTGAGACGGGGTCTCACTATATTGCCCAGGCTGGCCTCAAACTCCTGGGTTCAAGTGATGCTCCCCAGCAGCTGGGACTACAGGCACATGCAACCACACCTAGTGACACTTACTTTTTACTGTTTGCCCTTTTGTTCCTCTTAGCTTTTGTGTCATATGCATGTATGATCATTTTTAAAAATTAGTAAAAGAGTCTACACTTCCAAAGCAAAAGTTTGGGGATCTCCAAGAAGACAACCACATATCCCCCTTCCACGGGAGAGGGCTCACTGTCGTTCAGTTGGACAGTGTTGAATATTTTGAAAACAAAGTAGATTTTTTTTGTTTGTTTTGAGACGGAGTCTCACTCTATTGTCCAGGCTAGAGTGCAGCGGCGCGATCTCGGCTCACTGCAACCTCTGCCTCGAGTTCAAGCCATTCTCCTGCCTCAGCCTCCCAAGTAGTCAGGCATGAGGCACCACCATGCTGGGCTAATTTCTGTATTTTTAGTAGAGACAGGGTTTTGCCATGTTGGCCAGGCTGGTCTCGAACTCCTGACCTCAAGTGATCCACCCCCTCTCGGCCTCCCAAAGTTTTGAGATTACAGGTATGAGCCACCGCGCCCGGCCCAAAGTAGACTTCTAACAAAAGTGTGGTCATACTTAGAAATAGTGAGATCTACTCTGACCACTTGTTAACGGGCAAGTGACTGAAGCTTGTAAATCTTAAGAAAAAATGAGGAAAAGGGAAAAAAGGCATAACTGGGAAAATTCTCTCCACTCAAACCTTTCCTGTAATTTTAAAAAAGAATCACCATTCAGTTTTCCTGTTGAATCATTTTGGCTCAGTATCTGGAACTTCAGGGTTATGCAGGACCTTTGAGAATCACTGTTCTTAAGAACCTTTATCTTACGGAATTTGGGACTCCCAGCGTGGGTATTGCTGGACTATGGACTGTGTGTGTGACTTTCTACAGCACGTAACACGGTCTGACTTGTATGTTCCCTAGGTTGGTTCTGGCCTGTCTCCTAATGGAGCATCTACAATAGACTTGGCTTGGGTTTGATGGATAGTGAGAGAGGGTCTATGGGAAAGGATGCAAGGCTGTGGGCAAACTGTACTTGGACCAAGGAACCCCAAGGCCTGAAAGGAACTGTGGACAATGGACTTAGAATCCTCTGCTCCCTAGCCAAGGCCATTAGCAGCCTCAAGTGGACCAGCCCTGGGTCCCTCCCTCCTCCCTCCTGGGGGAAGCGGGAGGGGCCTTCTGACATCCTTCCTCGTCTTCAAGTCACTCTTTTAAGAAAGGACTTCATCGGGGTTTAAAGTGAACATCTCTGTAAACCTAGTGTTTCAGTGCCCCCTCTCCAACCTAAGTTTTAGAACTATGAGATGTTAGAGCTGGAAGCCCTTCCAGGTCGCCTGGTACACAGATGGCAGAGGCATAACCTCCCCACTATTGTTAGTGAGGGTGTCTAAAGCACAGGAGAATCGCGGTGCCGCATCTAGGCTCTTTGGGAAAGAGTGCTGCTGTGACCTAGTGGGCGCCGTCTAGGCGCAACACAGAAGATAAACAGTCATCTGCCACATTTTTGCCATCAATGAGCCCAGTCCCTCATTTACAGAGGAGCAAACCGGCTCCAAAAAGGAGGGACATTCCCTGATTACAACTGAGTTAGTGGTGGAGTTAGGCTAAGAACCTAGGGCCGGCCGGGCGCGGTGGCTCAAGCCTGTAATCCCAGCACTTTGGGAGGCCGAGACGGGCGGATCACGAGGTCAGGAGATCGAGACCATCCTGGCTGACACGGTGAAACCCCATCTCTACTAAAAAAAAATACAAAAAAAAACTAGCCGGGCGAGGTGGCGGGCGCCTGTAGTCCCAGCTACTCAGGAGGCTGAGGCAGGAGAATGGCGTGAACCCGGAAGGCAGAGCTTGCAGTGAGCCGAGATCTGGCCACTGCACTCCAGCCTGGGTGGCAGAGCGAGACTCCGTCTCAAAAAAAAAAAAAAAAAAAGAACCTAGGGCCGGGCACAGTGGCTCAGTCTGTAATCCCAGCACTTTGGGAGGCCTAGGTGGGCGGATCACTTGAGGTCAGGAGTTCGAGACCAGCCTGACCAACATGGTGAAACCCCATCGCTACTAAAAATACAAAAATTATCCAGGTGTGGTGGTAGGCACCTGTAATCCCAGCTACTTGGGAGGCTGAGGCAGGAGAATCGCATGAACCTGGGAGGCAGAGGTTGCAGTGAGCCAAGATCGCACCATCGCACTCCAGGCTGGGCGACAAGAGGGAAACTCCGTCTCCTGAAGCCTCTAGTCTGCCTCAACCACTGGCTGATTTTCCCCGAGATACAAAAAATCATCCCTCTCCCTTTACCAAAGGAGGAGAGGTGAACATTGTACAAGCACATAGGAAGGGCTCCCGTTAACTCCGGTCCACGCAGCATGCGTCGGCCAGTAGCCAAAGTCAAGGACACGGATAAGTAAAATGGTTGTGCCTGTGCCTGAAAAGTCAATGCCTTTTTTGGGAGCTTTCCCAGACTTAACGAGAGCCTTAGGGGGAAATCTTGACAGCAGAGGTGGGAGAGAGAACAGTAGAGGGAGGTTGGGCCAAGGACACAGAGAAGTGAATGACTGTACCTGTGCCTGAAAGCGCAGGCAACCCATTTGCATGACGCATGAAGATTTTATCTTTAGGCGCTTGGCTGCTATAAATTGCGGGAGCATTGCAACCCACTTTAGAGAACCTTATGGACACTTTGGCAAGAGTTAAGTGCAGCCTCTGTTAGGCAGCAGAGTCTGTTGTGAGTCTACTGCTGCAGCCGAGCTCTGTGGGAGAGTCTGAACGCCCAGGCCAAGGCAATAGAAAGGCACGTCCCAGGAGCTTGGATCTCAAGGCAAGACTCAGACACTGTCATGGGTTGGGAAAGGGTGAAGGCAGACCCAGGAAGGAATATTCCTGGATTGGGAGAAAACCAGCAAATTCTGCTTCTAGGATTCCATTGCCCTCTAAGCCATGTGTCTGGGCATCTATCCGTATACAATGTACTTACCATTACCAAAAGATTTTTTTTTTTTTTTGATGAAGTCTTGCTCTGTCGCCCAGGCTAGAGTGCAGTAGTGGTGCGATCTTGGCTCACTGCAACCTCTGCCTCACGGGTTCAAGCAATTCTCCTGCCTCAGCCCCCCATGTAGCTGGGATTACAGGCATGCTCCACCACACCTAGCTAATTTCTGTATTTTTAGTAGAGACAAGGTTTCACCAGGTTGGCCAGTCTGGTCTTGAACTCCTGACCTCAAGTGATCCGCCCACCTCGGCCTCCCAAAATTCTGAGATTACAAGCATGAGCCACCGTGCCTGCACTTACCAAAGGTTTTACATTTTTTTTTATGCGGATGTGTACGTTTTTCCCCTTTTTTGCATATCTCTAATTGCACATGAGACAACACGAGCAACGCGTCAGCCAACTTGGTTGGAAACCATTTGTAGTTTCATCCTATGAAGGTGGCTACAGATCTGGATATTAACAATCAAATTTTATTCCTTCATTCAAATACTCACTGACAGCTAGGCGTGGTGGCTCACACCTGTAATCCCAGCACATTGGGAGGCCGAGGTGGGTGAAGCATTTGAGGTCATGAGTTCAAGACCAGCCTGGCCAACATGGCAAAACTCCGTCTCTACAAACAATATAAAACTTAGCCAGGCGTGGTGGCAGGCGTCTGTAATCCCAGCTACTCAGGAGGCTGAGGCAGGAGAATCACTTGAACCAGGGAGGCAGAGGCTGTAGTGAGCTGAGATCGTGCCACTGCACTCCAACCTGGGTGACAGAGAAGAGACTCTGTCTCAAAACAAAACAAAACCAAACCCAAATACTCATTGAGTGCCGGGTCTGTGCCAGACACCGTTTTAGATGCTGGGATTGTGGCCATAAGCATAACAGTCCGTTCTCTGCCCTTACAGAACTCAGGTTCTGGGGACTTCCCCCAGACCTCACCTCCGTAGATTACCTTTGGAAGCCACGTTTCTTCACAACCTTCTCCCAAGCCTGGAGATGGACGAAGATTAGGGACATTTCTTCTTGAGTTATCTCAGTCCAAAAAGACATAACAGCGCTCCGGGAAAGTCGGCTGTCTAATTATAATATTGGAGAATTAGAAAAAAAAAAAAGTTAGAATACAACAAAAATCTTAATGTCTCAGAAATGTCACATGATTTTTGTCTGATTTTAACCGAACAAACCATGGGAATGCCCAAGGCTGACTAGGATGCAATAAAACTGAAAATCTCTTAGGCTTCTGGTGGCAAAGTAGATTGGTAAAGCACTTTTGAAATGTTGACATTATACATTAATGAAATGGGAGTGGGCAGGGAAGTGCTGCATAGAGAAGGGCATGGTCCCTGGTGAGTGTTCCACCCTCCGGCCTGGGCCCATGGATCTAAGTGAGGACAAGCATTTCTGTTTTCGTTCCCAAATGTTGCATTTTCCAAGACCTCTCTGGCTCGCCATGTCCCCACCTAGCAGGCAGAAACACACAAGCAGCTGGACATCGAGAGGAACACACAGGCAGAACACACCAACAGATGCTGACAGGTCATACACGGCTGGATGACATGGAATTCAGCCAAAGGCAGTTGGAGGAGAACCCGGCCGCTGAGTGGCCCAACTCCAGGGGAAGACCACCTTCCCACTCCATCCCCTTTCTGGCTCCCCATCCATCTGCTGAGAGCTACATTCAATAAAACCTTGCACTCATTCTCCAAGCCCACGTGTGATCCAATTTTTCCGGCATACTAGGGCAAGAACCCTGGAATACAGAAATTAGACCAGAGCTCTGCCTTATCCTTCCGATAAGCTCCCTGGGGCTTCGGGAGCTGCAAACACTGAACCCTAGATGGCACTGCTGTGGGGTCGGAGCCCATGCTCCTCACGACCTGCAAGTCCGTATGCTGCCCCTAGGGGTTTGAGCTGCAGGGCACCGAAGAAGTGAGCCACAGCCTGTTTTATACCGTGCAAGGGGGATAAGGGAAACTTTTCCCATTCCATTAAGTCACAAAAATCTTCTGAGAATCATCCAATAACACAATGATAGGCACCAAGACAATCGGGGCCATGTTATTGATAACACTGTTAACTTGGGAGCAAGTGAACGATCATTCTGTCCAGTGCCTATCATCTATAATCCTGAGAGAGGCACAGTCTGGTCCCTGCTGAATGACACCCGCCTGATGACAAGGCTCGTGGGCGGGATGGTGGTTGGTTTTGCCCAGGCAGGCAACACGGCAGAGTCCACCTTGTTCAGACACTCTTTCTCACATTGCAGCTTCTTTTGTTGCTCAAAAATCACTTTAAATGTATTTTCAATATAATTTGACAAAAAAATTGTCAAATTTGACAAAAAATATAATTTGACAAAAATCACCGCTAGTTCCATTACTATTGATTTTATTCTCTACTTCCAGTAATTTTTCAAATCCGTATTATTTCTTGCATGGTTTTTATACTTATAATGGTGTGTCCTGTTTTTATTATTATTATTATTTTTTTTTTTGAGATGGTCTCACTGTCACCCAGGTTGGAATGCAGCGGTGCGATCTCGGCTCACTGCAACCTCCACCTCCTGGGTTCAAGTGATTGTCCTGTCTCAGCCTCCCGAGTCATTGGAATTATAGGTGTGCACCACCATGCCCAGCTAATTCTTGTATTTGTAGTAGAGATGAGGGTTTCACCATGTTGGCCAGGCTGGTCTCAAACTCCCAACCTCAGGTGATCCATCTGCCTCAGCCTCCCAAAGTGCTGGGATTACAGGTATGAGCCGATGTGGCCAGCCACGTGCCCTGTTTTTAAAATGTAATGTTATACAAGTATTTTCCATCTTGCTATGCAGTTGTTATAATGATTATTTTTGATGACTCTATGCTGTTTCCTTAACAGAAGATGTATTGTCCTGTTTATAGAAACACTCCCTTATCACGGCACTTTGGCATCTTTTTTTTTTTTTTTTGAGACGGGGTCTTGCTCTGTTGTCCAGGCTGCAGTGCAGTAGCACTATCTCCCGGTTCAAGTAATTCTCCTGCCTCAGCCTCCCAAGTAGCTGGGACTACAGGTGCGCACTACCAACCTGGCTAATTTTTTGTATTTTTAGAAGAGACAGGGTTTCAACATGTTGGCCAGGCTAATCTCAAACTCCTGGCCTCAAGTGATCTGCCCACGTTGGCCTCCCAAAGTGTTGGGATTACAGGCGTGAGCCACCGTGCCCAACCATGCTTTGGGGTCTTAACACTTTTGTTATCCAGATGAGTTCTTTGATAATGTTGCCACCTTGTCCTGCCTGCTGCCTCTACTGTAACCAGTGATGGAACCAGTGATTGGCCCCTTCCCCCCTGCCACACTGCTTCATGCAGGGGCCTGAGGAGCTGCTTATGTTTTTAGTTAAACTTTACATTTTTAGTTAACCTTTACAAAGGAAGTTATTTGATGTAGTGTTTTCAAACACGAGCAGTTGAGAGGGTCTCAGGATAACTCCCTCATTAAGGCTAAGGATCTGCTATATCTCCACCCAGCAATAGCATATGGCTTCCCAGGGAGTCATGGCTTCCATTTTCTTTCACATAAGACTTGTTGATTCTTTACATTTGTTGCTAACGTGTATTTCTTTGATGTTGTACATTGTTTTGATGCAATTACGAATAGTGGTCTTTTAATGTAATGTTTTCTAACTTGTCTTGTTACTTATAGAAATGTTACCCATTTTTAATACTCTTGTGCTTGACTACATGTTTATTACTGTAGTAGTTATTGAATGAATAATTCATGAATGAATAATGCTGGACTTTTATTTCTGTTTTTAGTATTTTGTTTTCTTATGTTGGTTTCATGCCTTATTGGGTTTCCTTGGATCCTTATTTTCTATTATGATATTGACTCTAGTATTTCACAGTTGGCAGTTGGTTTTCATCATGATAAGGCAGTGTGTTTTATTCCTATACTTAGACATTTTTATTAGGACTAAGTGTGGAATTTTCAAACTCCAATGAGATGATTATTCTTTTCCTTTTTTGTTTATCCCATGAATGTGGTGCATTCTTAGCATAGATTTCCATATATTGAATTACCCATACATTCCATGAAAACCCCCAACTTGGTCATTGCATATTTTTGAATCAGAATGTTATAGATTTATATCCTCTAGTATTTTATTCCTATATTCATCATAGAGAAATACATGATATTGAGTCATAGTTTTCTTGTGATCACAGTTTATCATTGGTGTTATATTTGCTTCACAGAATGTATTCAATAGCGTATTTTTTCTATTTCTGGGACAATTTGTACAACATGAGAATTGTTTGTTTTCTGAAAGCTTAAGAGAACTTACCAGGTAACACCTTGGAACCAGAAACTTGCAAATTTCCTCATTTGCCACATGGGATGCTTTAGATTTTTTTAAATTTAAGCTTATAATATGATTAATAAATGTGACTCTCTTCCCCATTCCTGAAACCTGTCTCTCCCAGTCCTCACCTAAGTCTATTTTTTTCTTTTCTTTTTTTTTTTTTTTTTTTTTTTTGAGACGGAGTCGCGCTCTGCCGTTCAGGCTGGAGTGCAGTGGCCGGATCTCAGCTCACTGCAAGCTCCGCCTCCCGGGTTGACGCCATTCTCCTGCCTCAGCCTCCCGAGTAGCTGGGACTACAGGCGCCCGCCACCACGCCCGGCTAGTTTTTTGTATTTTTTTAGTAGAGATGGGGTTTCACCGTGTTAGTCAGGATGGTCTCGATCTCCTGACCTCGTGATCCGCCCGTCTCGGCCTCCCAAAGTGCTGGGATTACAGGCTTGAGCCACCGCGCCCGGCCTCTTTTCTTTTTTCTTTTTTTTTTTTCTTTTGCAATAGAGGTTCTCTGTCGCCCAGGCTGGAGTGCAGTGGTGTGATCTCAGTCACTGCAACCTCTGCCACCTAGGTTCAAGTGACTCTCCTGCCTCAGCCTTCTGAGTAGCTGGGATTACAGGTGCCTGCCACCATGCCTGGCTAAGTTTTGTATTTTTAGTAGAGACAGGGTTTCACCATGATGGTCAGGCTGGTCTTGAACTCCTGACCTCAGGTGATCTGCCCGCCTCAGACTCAAAATGCTGGGATTACAGGCACAAGCCACCGCACCCGGCCTGCCTATTCTTTTTTGAAGAGACTTAAAAAACCCTAACAAAGTCCGTGGTCTTTCAAACTGCACCTGGTTCTAATTTTCTATGTACAATTATTTCTTATGTTCTTTGAATAGGTGTTTCACAAAAGAAGTACTGTGGCCAGTAAATATGGGACAAGGCGCTTGACATCACTAGTCGCCCCAAAACACAAATTTAGACCATGGCCAGCTACTGTTTCATTGATTAGTTTGGCATCCTGTGTGGGCGAAAAAGAGATAGGAGAACACGTACACTTGGTTGAGACATAAGATACTTGGCTGAGCATAAGATTACATTGCTTTTGTTTTTTTTTTTTTTGTTTTTTGAGAGCGAGTCTCGCTTTGTCACCCAGGCTGGAGTGTGGTGGCATGATCTTGGCTCACTACCTCTGCCTGCCGGGTTCAGGTGATTCTCCCACCTCAGCCTCCCAAGTAGCTGGGATTACATGCACCCACCACCACGCCAGGCTAACTTTTATATTTTAAGTAGAGATAGGGTTTCGCCCTGTTGGCCAGGCTGGTCTCGAACTCCTGACCTCAGGTGATCCACCCATCTTGGCTTCACAAAGTGCCGGGATTACAGGTGTGAGCCACTGTACTCGGCCGCTATGGCTTTTGGAAGGATGATTTAGGGTATCTTTCTTTTTTTGTTTTGGAGATGGTCTCATTTTGGCAACTAGGCTGGAGTGCAGTGACACAATCTCGGCTCACCGCAGTAACCTCCCAGGCTCAAGTGATCCTCCTGTCTTACCCCCCCAAGTGGCTGGGACTACAGGTGTGTGCCACCATGCCCAGCTAATAAATATATAAAAATATATATATGGAGATGGGAATTCGCCATGTTGCCCAGGCTGATCTCTAACTCCTGAGCTCAAACAATCCACCCTCCTTGACCTCCCAAAGTGCCAGGATTACAGGCGTAAGCCACTGCACCTGGCCTTCTCAGGGTGTCTCTTAACATGAGAAGTACACATGCCTGACACTCAGCATCCCACCTCTAGAAACTCACCCACCACAGACACAACACAACAGCAGGTACACAGACAAATGTGTACAGATGTTCATCCAGTTATTTGAAGTTGTATAAAGGAAATGGAAACAATTTGAAAAATCCATGTCTGGGACTGTTTACATGAAAATAGAGCAATACAAAATAAAGGCTTATGGATGTGAAAAGGAACGAGGCAAATCTATGTAAAACTGACCTAGAAAGATGTCTAGGATATATTAAGCAAAATAAAATAGGTTGAAGAAAATGTTCTTTATATTCTTTTCTCATTTTTTTTAAAGTACTATATATGTGATGTAGGAGTAGGGGAATATTCTCGAAGGAGATACACCAAATGTGAACAGGCTTAGGGAGTGAGATTTAGGGCTGGGGTGACAAAATACTTTTGCACTTTTCACTCATCTATGTTATTGAGCTTTGTTACCATAGTAACATGTTAGTTTTATAATAAAAGCCAATAGAAGCCAGGCATGGTGGCTCACGCCTGTAATCCCAGCACTTTGGGAGGCTGAGGCAGGCAGATCACCTGAGGTCAGGAGTTTGAGACCAGCCTGGCCAACACGGTGAAACGCTGTCTCCACTAAAAATACAAAAATTAGCCGGGCACGGTGGGGGCACCTGTAGTCCCAGCTACTCGGGAGGCTGAGGCAGGAGAATCTCTTGAACCCAGGAGGTGGAGGTTGCAGTGAGCTGAGATTGCACCACTGCACTCCAGGCTGGGTGACAGAGCGAGACTCCGCCTCAACAACAACAAAAGCCAACAGAATAAAAAGAGTTTAATAATGAGATTTATTATTCATTTTTTATCATTATAAAATCTCCAGCTTGTACAGTAATGCATGGGGTGCTGGGAATGCTGCCAAGCACATGGTAAGACAAAGAAAGTCTGACAAATTCATACTATTAAATATTCATATTGTCTTCTTTGTTTGTTTGTTCTGTGTAAGTTTTTCTAACTTGTTATTTTGGCCTTTTGTGTCCTATTTATTTCAGGCTATCTCTTAGATGTAGAAAATTACTCAAATCTGATTTTGATACTCTTCTTCATGTTATTCATATTCATATTAATTTTCTGTTATAATTGTTCAACTTTGATTTGTCGCATGATTTTAGGCATTCTGCTTTGTATTTCTTTGCTCTCCTCTATGCTCTACATAGATAGGTACGGTGCAGAGGTTTCAGCTGATGCAGCGAGTGGTTTATTGTGGCAGCCCGGAGCTTCACCTTGAAGGTAGAGATGTGTCTTATCTGTGCTTTCCTGCCTATTCTGTGTATGACCAGTAAATGGCAGATACTGAACAACACTTAGAATAAGACTTCATTGTTCATGACACTAAGTTTTGTTTCCTTATGTATGTATGTGTGTATGTATTTAATTTTTGATACACAGTCTTGCTCTGCGGCCCAGGCTGGAGTGCAGTGGCATGATCTCAGCTTTGCAACCTCTGCCTTCCTGGTTCAAGCGATTCTCCTGACTCAGCCTCCCGAGTAGCTGGGATTATGGGTGTGCACCACCATGCCCAGTTAATTTTTGTATTCTTAATAGAGACGGGGTTTCACCACGTTGACCAGGCTGTCGACCTCCTGGCCTCAGGTGATCCATCCGGCCACTTCAGCCTCCCAAAGTGCTGGGATTAAAGTTCTGAGCCAGTGAGCCCAGCTGACACTAAGTTTTTTATGTTTAAAATATTGCTCAGCCCTCCCTGCTGTACCAGGCTAGAATAGATCTTGGGAGATGACTCTATTACACTTTATTTTGGGGAGGAGGCAAGAAGGGAGTGAGCAGGCCTGAGACCCAGCAAAGGCAGAGGATGATCAAATAGCGGGAGTGGGAGAACCACTGGACGGGTTCTGGGTCTGTCCATGAAACGGGCTCATAGTTTCCTTCCAGTTAAAATCATCTCCTATGCAACTTTTGTGCTTTATACATAGGATGAGAGGTCAAACAACGCCAACTTGTGCTTGATTATGTACACAGCTATTTCACGAACCATCATATTTCATAATCGATCCATTTCTGATAATTTAAAAATGCGTCTTCCACTGAGAAAGCTCAGAATATCACACTGAGGGGTGAGAAAGAACTGCCCTTCTCCCCCTGCTTTGCCTCACATCTCCCAAAGAGGGCGTTAGACTCTTCTGAGTGGTTTTCATTACAAGACACGTGTCCCAGGGGGTCACCTTTAGTGGACACTGTGGCCACTGTGCTCAGCGATCACACACAGATGCAAGGAGCCTGCTCCTCGCTCCTGCCTCCTCTCTTAACATGGAGTTTGAGTTCATTTATCTTGCTTTCTCACCTCTTCTCAACCAGGCACCCTGCACTCATCGCTGGAGGACAGAGTGGTCCTGAACTTGGAGTCTGGTTTTAGAGAGAGGGAGAGGCTCGTATAGACCTAAGCCATGCAGTTCAGTCCATTCTGCCAGAGAGCTCCGCTCTGGAGAGTCGGCCCCATGCCAGAAGGTAAAATGAGGCATTGTCCTTTTCTGCTGCTACTGTTTGCCATTGTCCCTCATGCTAACGTGCCCCTCGGGGACCGTGTAGTGAGAAGGCATGGCTGGGCCAAAAACAAATCTGGAATTCTCGACCACACAATCAGATAACAGTGCCTGGACTGACCACAAAACTGAACCCATTAAGAGTTGCAGGCGTGGCCGGGCGTGGTGGCTCATGCCTGTAATCCCAGCACTTTGGGAGGCCGAGGTGGGTGGATCACAAGGTCAGGAGATCGAGACCATCCTGGCAAACACAGTGAAACGCCGTTTCTACTAAAAATACAAAAAATTAGCCGGGCGTGGTGGTGGGCGCCTGTAGTCCCAGCTACTCGGGAGGCTGAGGCAGGAGAATGGTGTGAACCTAGCAGGCGGAGGTTGCAGTGTGCCGAGACCGCGCCACTGCACTCCAGCCTGGGCGACAGAGCCAGACTTTGTCTCAAAAAAAAAAAAAAAGAGTTGCAGGCGCAGGAGGGATAACACAGATTTTTTTTTTTTTTTTTTTTTGGAGACAGAATCTTGCTCTGTCACCCAGGCTGGAATGCAGTGGCGTGGTCTCAGTTCACTGCAACCTCCGCCTCCCAGGTTCAAGCGATTCTCCTGCCTCAGCTTTCCGAGTAGCTGGGATTACAGGTGTGCACCACCATGCCTGGCTAATTTTTGTATCTTTAGTAGAGATGGGGTTTTACCATGTTGGCCAGGCTGGTCTTAAACTCCTGACCTCAAGTGATCCACCTGCCTCAGCCTCCCAAAGTGCTGGGATTACAGGCTTGGCCAGTACGGCCAACACAGATGTTGTATTCTGACTTGAGTATGTATCCGCATCTGAGGTCCGTGAAGTATAGTCACCATAGCTAAGGAAACCAGGATGACAGGTCTCTAATTGTAGGAGGAGCGTGAGCAGAATCTCATGGGAAATAGGGCAGGAAAGGGACTTTAGTTCCTCACCTTCACTTTCGGACCCGGGAACAGCCACATCCAGTACCTCAAGTCACTTCATAATCTCTAGCATCTCCCATCGTAGGTGGGGACAGTGAGCTGGGGTCAAGAGAACTTACTGAACAGGGGAGGATTACCTGGGTGGATTTTGGTTGGCGCTGCCGTCATGGTGTCTCTGAGGATCCCTTGGCGCTTCTCTCTCTGCAGGTGACAATGGATCCTGGGCTGGAAGAGATGCAGCTTCCCCTCCTAAAGAAGAAAACCAACCCCACAGTCATTCAGAGAGGCAATGAGTGGCTGGGCGCCATATGGAGCTGAGGCCTGGTGACTCCAAGATGGGAATTTGTAAACATAAAATCCATGGAGGATGGAGAGCTTGAAGAGGAGAAGAGCACTGAGGCTGGAGCTGGGAAACACCAATGGTAGGTGGAGGGGTCGAGGAATAACTCAGAGGAAGCTGCCCCAGAGAGGGTGCAGGGAGGGACCCCAGCATCTGTTTCTTTTGCTGTCAAGCCTCTCACTGTCTCCATCATAATACAGTAACTCTCAGAAGTGCTTGCAAAGACTTCTGGTTTGAACATGAATGGATCACATTCTCAATTTCTCTTCTTTCAAAAATTACCCATAAGCAGCAAGGAAAATGAAACAGATACCATCTATTAGAGACTAGGGGAAATAGATAAACTAGATTAAAAGGATGCCGAAAGCAATGGGAATGAGCAGGGCTTTGGGAGGAAGAGGAGAGAGGATGTTGATAAATGCAAATTTCAGGTGAGGGGTATCCCCAAAGTGCAACAATAAAACTCTGTGTTCAAAATAGTAAGACTAAGGTGTACAGGTTGGCAGTGAATCCGGATTGGTTTCACAAAGCAGTGAAAAGATATGACTAAATGAGGAAACACAGTGAGACAAGCCATATTTGTAGGAAGCAGTTTGTTTTTGAGGCAGAGAGGGGAAAACACCTCACATTGTGAACAATCTGAAAACTGCCAATTCCATTGCTGGGGAGAAATATATACTAGAAATTCAGGTGGAAGGCGTAGGTCATAAAGAACAGTTCTGCTATCCTAGAACACAGTCCTGGCATTTTTCTGTTTAATTTTCCCTAAGTAACTGGCCTATGAAAAGAAGAAAAGCCATCAACACAAGGTCTACACAAAAAAAACATTAATAACAAAAAACCTCAATTTTTAAAATGGACAAAGGACGTGAATAGGTATTTCTCCCAATACGTGTCAATGAGCATGTGAAAAGATGCCCAGCGTCTCTAATCATTAGGAAAATGCGAATCAAAACCACAATGAGGTTAGGCACGGTGGCTTATGCCTGTAATCCCAATATGTTGGGAGGCTAAGGTGGGAGGATCGCTTGAGGCTAGGAGTTCAAGACCAAGCTGGGCAACAACGGCAACACTCTGTCTCCACAAAAAATTAAAAAATAATAATTATTTTGAAAACCACATGAGATACCACTTCACGCTTATGCGGATGACTCTTACCAAAAAATAAAAATGAGCCGGGTGTGGTGGCTCACGTCTGTAATCCCAGCACTTTGGGAGGCTGAGGTGGGTAGATCACCTGAGTTCAGGAGTTCAAGACCACCCTGGCCAACATGGCCAAACCCCGTCTCTACTAAAATACAAAAATTAACCAGGTGTGGTGGTGACGCCTGTAAACCCAGCTACTCGGGAGGCTGAGGCAGGGGAATCACTTGAACCTGGGAGGCAGAGGTTGCAGTAAGCTGAGATCACACCACTGCACTCCAGCCTGGGCGACAAGAGCAAAACTCCGTGAGGGAGGGAAGGAAGGAAAGAAGGGAAGGAGGGAGGGAGGGAGGGAGGGAGGGAAAGAAAGAAAGAAAAACATGGTGAGATATATATTGTGGAGAAGTTGGAATGCTTGTGAATTGCCGGTTGGAGTGGAAAATAATGCAGCTGCTGTGTAAGATAGCTGGTCCATAAAAAACAACACGTTTTTCACCCTGTGTGAACCAACAGTGTGGTTCCTCAAAAAATTAAAAATAAAACTAACATATGATCCAGCAATTCCACTTCTCCATATATATATATACCCAAAAGAATTGAAAGCAGGGTCTCAAAGAGATATTTGTATACCAATGGTTATAGAAGAATTATTCACAATAGCCAAAATGTGGAAACAAGTCAACTGTCCATTGATGGATGAATGGATGAACAAAAGATGATACATATACACCATGAACTATTATTCCTCCTCAAGAAAGAAGGACATCTTTTTTTTTTTTTTTTTTTTTTTTTTTGAGACGGAGTCTCGGCCTGTCGCCCAGGCTGGAGTGCAGTGGCGTGGTCATGGCTCACTACAAGCTCCACCTCCCTGGTTCACAGCATTCTCCTGCCTCAGCCTCCCGAGTAGCTGGGACTACAGGCACCTGCCACCACGCTCGGCTAATTTTTTGTATTTTTAGTAGATACGGGATTTCACCGTGTTAGCCGGGATGGTCTCAATCTCATGACCTCATGATCCAACCGACTCGGCCTCCCAAAGTGCTGGGATTACAGGCGTGAGCCACCACGCCCGGCCTGTTGTTGTTTGAGACAGAGTTCCACTATTGTTGCCCAGGCTGGAGTGCAATGGCACGATCTCGGCTCACTGCAACCTCCCCCACCCGGCTTCAAGCGATTCTCCTGCCTCAGCCTCTCGAGTAGCTGAGATTACAGGCATGTGCCACCATGCCCGGCTAATTATCTTTTTATTTTTAGTAGAGACGGGGTTTCACCATGTTGGCCAGTCTGGCCTTGAACTTCTGACCTCAGGTTATCCACCCACCTTGGCCTCCCAAAGTGTTGGGATTACAGGCCTGAGCCACAGTGCCTGGCCAGAAGGAAGTTCTGACCTATGCTACAGCATGGATGAACCTTAAAGACATTCTGCTAGGTGAAATAAGCCACTCACAAAAGGACACATGCTGTAGGATTCCCCTCATATGGGATTCTTAGGGTAGTCAAATTCATGAAGCTAGGGAGAGGAGTGGTGGTTGCCAGGGGCTGGGGGAGGGGAATGAGGAGTTATGTTTACTTGGGGCAAAGTTTCAGTTTTGCAAGAGTTCTGTGGATGGTGGTGGCCATGGCTGCACAACAATGTGAGTGCACCTAATGCCACTGACCTGTACACTTAACAATGCTTGAGCCGGGCGCGGTGGCTCACGCCTGTAATCCCAGCACTTTGGGAGGCCGAGGCGGGCGGATCACAAGGTCAGGAGATCGAGACCACGGTGAAACCCCGTCTCTACTAAAAATACAAAAAATTAGCCGGGCGCGGTTGTGGGCGCCTGTAGTCCCAGCTACTCGGGAGGCTGAGGCAGGAGAATGGCGTGAACCCGGGAGGCGGAGCTTGCAGTGAGCCGAGATCGCGCCACTGCACTCCAGCCTGGGCGACAGAGCGAGACTCCGTCTCAAAAAAAAAAAAAAAAAAAAAACAATGCTTGAAATAGAAAACTTTAGGTTATATATATTTCACTATAATTAAAATGAATATATATATATATACATACACACACACACACACATTTATAGGCATTTAAGTATATAGACAAAAAGGGATTGGGTGAGGTGGCTCACACCTGTGATGCTAACACTTCAAGAGGCCAAAGCGGGAGGATCACTTGAGCCCAGAAGTTCAAGACCAACCTGGGCAACAAAGTGAGATCCTGTCTCTATTTAAAAAAAAAAAAAAAAAAAAAGAATAAAAAAGAAAAAAATTAGCCAGGTGTAGTGGTGCACACCTGTAGCCCAGCTACTTGGGAGATTGAAGTAGGAGGATTGTTTGAGCCTGGGAGATTGAGGCTGCAGTGAGCCGCAATTACAGCACTGCACTCCAGCCTGGGCAACAGAGCAAGACCCTGTCTCAAAAAAAAAAAACAAAAAAAAACCAGAAAGACCTAAAGACAGACAGCAACAACAGCAAAAACAAAGGGCAGATAAAGAACACTCACCAGGGCCGGGCGCGGTGGCTCACGCCTGTAATCCCAGCACTTTGGGAGGCCGAGACGGGCGGATCACGAGGTCAGGAGATCGAGACCATCCTGGCTAACAGGGCGAAACCCTGTATCTACTAAAAAATACAAAAAACTAGCCGGGCGAGGTGGCGGGCGCCTGTAGTCCCAGCTACTCGGGAGGCTGAGGCAGGAGAATGGCGTAAACCCGGGAGGCGGAGCTTGCAGTGAGCTGAGATCCGGCCACTGCGCTCCAGCCCGGGTGACAGAGCCAGACTCCGTCTCAAAAAAAAAAAAAGAACACTCACCAGAAATGTGCTGCCAGCAAGCTGATGGAAACTATCATTCTTCTATAATTAATTTTATTAAAGTTGGTGAAGCAATTTCCCCTACAATGTAAGAGCATAAAACAGAGACGTGAGGGCTCAGAAGAAACATGGCAAGGTAACAGGAGGAAAGTAAATGGAAGCTGGTGGAGTTTAGGAAAGAAGAGAACAGAAAAATAAACTCATTACAAAAAATCAATGCTCATTGGATTTTATACAAGAGAAAATAGACACTATTAAGAAAAAGACATAGAAGACAGGGATGAAGTTAAAATAAAGTACTGAGAAAAAGTTTAACAAAAACATATGGAAAAGGTAGGAATTTTGCTAATGCCAACATAAGGTCCTTGGAATCCTCAAAGAAGAAAACTGGAAAATGTGAACAGAACAAATATTTAAAGATAAAATTCAAGAAATATTTCTAGATATAAGAGAGCACAGTAGGTCCCAGGAAAAATGGTTGCTGAATGGTGGCAGCAGGCAAAATGTAATGAAGTTACTAGATTTCAGATACAACAAAGGAATTTCTTGAGCAATGAAGCATGTTGGTGTCAGACTTTCCAGAACATTTAGCACAGAAACAACAGACTGGCACCTACAATAGCCGTGAAAATAGAAACTCTCAGAAGTGTGTGTGTGTGAAAATTTTGTGTGTTTTATACCTTAGTATAATTTTTTTGACATGCTAGTAGTTCTTCAGAGCATAGAAGAAAAGACATTTTGATTCATAATACTATCTTAGTTTTGTTTTTTAGAATCTAGATACTGATAAAGATGATATCTTTTTAGCTTTTTATTCGAAACCTGCATACACATGTTTTGCATGTTCTTGATAACAAATGTCAACACTTTGATAAGCAAAAGGAAGTGAACACAGGTCATTTCAAGTCCACCACCCGTGGTAACCACCATCCACACTAATCTTTTGACTGACATATCATTTAACAAAAAAAAAAAGACTTGACATCCATTTTCTCATGTACCACTCAAAATAACATTGAAGGTAAGCACATTTGTTACTCGCATTGTGTAGCCAAGGAAATTAAAGTTCATCTGGTTGAAGTACTTACCTGGGTCACCCCCTGTTGTCACAGTCTGTAGGCGCAGGGTAGCTACCTCGAGAGATCCACATTTTGTTCCTGTATGGGTCTGCACGTGACAGTAACTGGAATTTCAGGCAGATGAGCTGAGGCAGCTTTGAGCAAGGAGTCCAAGGGTTCGGGCCACTGTTGACCACTGCCTGCCCCTATAAATATATAACCACTCAAGGGAGTTGCATAAATATTCTGGTCTTCTCATCAGAAAAAATCAGCACAGAGGAAAGCGTATATTTACCTTGGAACAGAACCATGACCATGGACAGCTCTGCCCCTTCTGCCCTTTTTAATCCAAGCAATGTTTGTGAAGAGCACAGATGTGACCCTGAAGGTTCTTGACAAACCAGCACTGCCCAGACCACCGTGTAAATGATTCCCTGGAGACCTTATCAAATTGCTGATTGTGTTTCAGGAGGTCTTGGACAGGACAGGGCCTGGAATTCTTTTTTTTTTTTTGAGATGGAGTTTCACTCTTGCTGCCCACGCTGGAGTGCAGTGTTGCAATCTCGGCTCACTGCAACCTCCACGTCTCAGGTTCAAGCGATTCTCCTGCCTCAGCCTCCCAAGTAGCTGGGACTACAGGTGCATGCCACCACTCCCAGCTAATTTTTGTATTTTTAGTAGAGACAGGGTTTCACCATGTTGGCCAGGCTGGTCTCGATTTCTTTTTTTTTTTCTTTTTGAGATGGAGTCTTGTTCTGTCTCCCAGGCTGGAGTGCAGTGGTGCGATCTTGGCTCACTGCTACCTCTGTCTCCTGGGTTCAAGCAATTCTCCTGCCTCAGCCTCCCAAGTAGCTAGGACTACAACTGCGTGCCACCATGCCCAACTAATTTTTTTGTATTTTCAGTAGAGATGGGATTTCACTGTTGCTCAGGTTGGCCTCGAACTCTTAACCTCAAATGATCCACCTGCCTTGGCCTCCCAAACTGTTGGGATTACAGGCATGAGCCACCGCGTCCAGCCGGAATTCTGTATTTTTAACCGAACTCCCAAATGACATGGATGCTGTCAGTCTTGAAGAGAACAGAATAGTCAGGTGGTAAGAAACCCTCCTCCAGGGCACCGTGGCTCTCAGGCTAAGGCCAAGGGCTTTTTCTGTGGTTTCCATGGCTTGATGAGAGGCCCCCCACCACTCTCTACCCTCCTCCTTCACTCTCGTTACTGAACAGTCCCTTGATCAACAAAAGGCCCATTTCCAGCAAACATGAAGAACTCCTATAATTATTAAGAAGAAGATAAATAGTTCAATAGAAAAGTGATTGAGAAACTTGAATAGGTACTTGACAAAAGATATCCAATGGCCAGTAAATATTTGAAAAGATGCTCAACCTCATTAGTGCAGTCATTCATCACCTAACGAAGGGGACACATTCTGAGAAACGCATCCTTAGGCAATTTCATCATTGCACAAACATCACAGAGTGTATTTACACAAACCTAGGTGGTCTGGCCTATTCCATGCCTAGGCTACGTGGTATGGACCATTGCTCCCAGGCTACAGGCCTGTACAGCACGCGCTTGTACCGAATATTGCAGGCAACTGTAACACAATGGTAAGTATTTGTGTCTCTAAACATCTCTAAATATAGAAAAGGGACAGTAAAAATATGATATAAAAGATTAAAATGGGCTGGGCAAGGTGGCTTACACCTGTAACCCCAGGACTTTGGGAGGTCGAGGCTGGCGGATCACCTGAGGTCAGGAGTTTGAGACAAACCTGGCCAACATGATGAAACCCTGTCTGTACTAAAATAAAAAATTAGCTGGGTGTGGTAGCGCATGTCTGTAATCCCAGCTACTTGGGAGGCTGAGGCGGGAGAATCATTTGAACCCAGGAGGCAGAGGTTGCAGTGAGCTGAGATCGTACCACTGCACTCCAGCTCGGGTGACAGAGTGAGACTCAATCTCAGAAAGAAAAAAAACTGCATTATAATTTTATGGGAGCACTATTGTATATGCAGTTCATCTTTGACCAAAACGCCGTTATGCAGTGTGTGACTGTAATTTGTATTTCTTTTTTTTCTTTTTTTTTTTTTTTTTGCTTAAAGACTAGTGTGATAGTATGTAATTTACAATTAGGCAAGTGCAAATTAAAAGCGCAATGATAGACACGCCCTTCCCA
The DNA here is from genome assembly GCF_043159975.1 of Macaca nemestrina. Classification (NCBI taxonomy): domain Eukaryota; kingdom Metazoa; phylum Chordata; class Mammalia; order Primates; family Cercopithecidae; genus Macaca; species Macaca nemestrina. The sequence continues at coordinate 103,348,260 of NC_092139.1, read as the reverse complement.
GGCTGTGAAGCGTCATCACTTGGTGAAGACCTGCCCTCTGCACACCAGGGAGACCCCAGACCTTCCAGGCCAGTGTCTGACAGCACTCACAGGCCTGACTCTTCGTCAAAGTCCTACAGAGCCCTAAGATCTCATTGCAATGAAAAATGCCTTACATCATCAGCTCCCAGGCCAGACAACCCGGAGGAGTCTGAAACGGGAGGAGTCTGAAAGGGGAAAAGGGGATGTGTTGCGGGAAGTCAGGGACCCTGAACGGAGGGACCGGCTGAAGCCGCGGCAGAAGAACATAAATTGTGAAGATTTCATGGACATTTATTAGTTCCCCAAATTAATACTTTTATAATTTCTTATGCCTGTCTTTACTGTAATCTCTGAACATAAATTGTGAAGATTTCATGGACACTTACCACTTCCCCAATGAATATCCTTGTGATTTCCTATGCCTGTCTTTACTTCAATCTCTTAATCCCGAAATCTTCTTTGTAAGCTGAGGAGGATGAATGTCGCCTCAGGACCCTGTGATTGTATGAACTGCACAAATTGTTTGTAGAGCATGTGTGTTTGAGCAATATGAAATCTGGGCATCTTAAAAAAAGAACAGGATAACAGCGATGTTCAGGGAACAAGAGTGGTAACTTTGAACTGGCCGTCAGTGAGCCAGACGGAACAGAGCTATATTCCTCCTCTTTCATAAGCAAATAGGAGAAATATCGCTGAATTCTTTTTCTCAGCAAGGAACATCCCTGAGAAAGAGAATGCACCCTGAAGGTAGGCTTATAGTATGGCCCCTTTTTAAGGCTACCTTTTTAAGGCGACCCGTCAAAGCCGAAGCCGATGGGATGAAATAAGCCCCGGTCTCCTACAGTGCTCCCAGGCTTATCAGGTGGACAAAAATTCCCACCTAATAAATTTTGGTCAGACAGGTTATCTGCTCTCAAACCCTGTTTCCTGGTAAGATGTTATCAGTGACAATGCGTGCCCCAAACTTCATTAGCAATTTTAATTTCACCTCATCCCGTGGTCCTGTGATCTCACCCTGCCTCCACTTGCTTTGTGGTATTTTATTATCTTGTGAAGTATGTGATCTCTGTGACCCACACCCTATTCGTGCACTCCCCCCCCTTTTGAAAATCGCTAATAAAAACTTGCTGGTTTTACCGCTCGGGGAGCATCACGGATCCTGCCGACATGTGATGTCTCCCCCGGACACCCAGCCTTACATTTATCTCTCTTGTGCTCTTTCCCTTTATTTCTCAACCCAGCCAAGACACTTGGGAAATAGAGAAGAACCCACGTTAAACACTGGGAGCGGGTTCTCCCGATAGGTAGTGATGCCCAGGAGAAACCCACGGAGTTGCATCACCTGGGGGTGCTGGCCCATCCTCAGCGGGGTTTCTTTACTGAGACCCTCTCTGGGCTGGAGATGCTCATGTCCAAACTGGGACCTGCAGGTGCCTCTCCAGAGGCTTCAAAGTCTCCTTGAAGAGGCCGGGCGCAGTGGCTCACACCTGTAATCTCAGCACTTGGGGAGACGGAAACAGGCACATCACTTGACATCAGGAGTTCGAGACCAGTCTGGCTAACATGGTGAAATCCCGTTTCTACCCAAAAATACAAAAATTAGCTGGGCATGGTGGTGCAAGCCTGTAGTCCCAGCTAATCAGGAAGCTGAGGCAGGAGAATCACTTGAACCTGGGAGGTGGAGGTTTCACTGAGCCAAGATCACGCCACTGCACTCCAGCCTGGGCGACAAAGTGAGTGAGACACTCTCTCAGAAAAAAAAATTAGCCAGGCGTGGTGGCGGGTGCCTGTAGTCCCAGCTGCTGGGGAGGCTGAGGCAGGAGAATGGCGTGAACCCAGGAGGCAGAGCTTGCAGTGAGCCGAGGTCGCACCACTGTACTCGAGCTTGAGTGACAGAGTGAAACTCCGTCTCAAAAAAAAAAAAAAAAAAAAAAGTCTGGAAGCAAGCAGCAACAAAACTGTGGAGCTTGATGACCCCAGAATTTGAGATGGTTGGTAACTGTTCTCAGAACATGAAACCCAGAAAATAAGTTGGAACATCGATAAGGCTTTATAACCTCCTGTATAAATTTCCCTTATCTGGCCGGGCACGGTGGCTCACACCTGTCATCCCAGCACTTTGGGAGGCCAAGATGGGTGGATCACCTGAGGTCGGGAGTTCAAGACCAGCCTGGCCAACATGGTGAAACCTCACCTCTACTAAAAATACAAAAATCAGCTGGGCGTGGTGGTGGGCTCCTGTAATCCAGTTACTAGGGAGGCTGAGGCAGGAGGATCACTTGAACCCAGGAGGTGGAGGTTGCAGTGAGGTGTGATCATGCCACTGCATCCCAGCCTGGGTAGCAGAGCGAGACCCTGCCTCAATAAATAAGTAAATAACTACATTTCTCATATCTTCATCATATGCTGGAATTTGAAATCTATATTATCCAGAGTGTGCACTCCAACCATGAGTCATGCTTGTGGCTGGAGAATCCTGCAGTTCTGCTGGAGCAGGAAATGTGGTATTTTGCTTCTGCACAACTAGTCATTTATACTGCCAGACTCAAGATACCCACACATGACTCGATCATTGACATTCTACATGAATTCTTGAAAAGTCCCCATTCTTTGCTCATCTTTTCCCTCTACGGACAACATAATATGCTGGGAAGGGCTTTTCAGGTAGGCTTACTGGGGTCTGAATCCTGTATTGCAGGGCAAGTTTTCACCTCTAAGCCTCAGCTTCTCCATCTGTAAAATGGAGCTAACCCTACCTGCCTTTATGATATCTCATAATCCTCACAAATAACCTTGCGTGTAAAAGGCCTCAGATCTATGTAAGTGCTTTGCAATATTCATTTTCTTCCAGCTTCTCGTTTGTTTTGAGACAAGGTCTCCCTCTATCGCCCAGGCTGGAGTACAGTGGTGTGATCTTGGTTCACTGCAGCCTCAACCTCCCAAACTCAAGTGACCCTCCTGCCTCAGCCTCCCAGGTAGCTGGGACCACAGGCGTGCACCACCACCCTCAGCTAATTTTTGTATTTTTTTGTACGTATTAGAAAAACATCAAAGTTCAACCATGAATCCAGCACATTATCAAATGAATAGACAACAATTCTACCAACAAACTTAAGAAAATATCATTATCTATGAAATTCAAGTACTACTGCCTGAAGGGCATTTACAGAACTCTCACCTCAAGGTTTCCCTGCAAAACAAGGTGAAATGCATACTCAAGACTCTTTAAGAATGAGCCACTGATAAAAACAATATACTTGCAACTTGTGTAACATTTCATACATTTTTTTCAAGCACTGCACGATAATCAATTCACATCAGGCTTTCCAAATTAGAAAAGCTTCATTTATAGAACTTCTTTCCAGTGGGAGTTTTCACATGACTTCAAGTAAATGTTAAAACTGAAAGTATTCTTGCAGTTTCTAAACTATTAAGAGTTTTAATCCTGTGTACGTTCTTGTATTTACAAGGTCCAGCCAGCTACAGTGTGCATTTTCATATGTCCTTGAGTGGGTATGAGAGAAATGAAGCATTCCCATGTTTTGGACATTCATAGGGTTTTTCTCAGGAATGAGCTGATGTCTTCAAATGGGACTAACACAACTGAAGGCCTTACCACAAATTTAGATTCAAAAGGCTTTTCTCCACTCTGAGTCCTCCCAAATCTTCAAAAACAGGAAAATCTGAAGGCTTGACCACATTTCCTACATTCTTAAGGTTTTTCTGCAGTGTGAGCTCTTTCGTGTTTACGAGGGAATGGGAAAGAGTAAATGTTTTACCACATTTCTTACATTCAAGGGGCTTTATTTATTTACTTATTTATTTTTGAGATGGAGTCTCACTCTGTCGCCAGGCTGGAATGCAGTGGCACAATCTCGGCACACTGCAACTTCCGCCTCCTGGGTTCAAGTGATTCTCCTGCCTCAGCCTCCTGAGTAGCTGGGATTACAAGCATATGCTACCACACCCAGCTAATCTATGTACTTTTAGTAGAGACAAGGTTTCACCATGTTGGCCAGGATGGTCTCGATCTCCTGACCTTGTGATCCTCATGCACAGGGCTTCCCCCCAACCCCCCGTGGCTTTTTATGTCCTTGAAAAAGAACTAAGACAACTGAAATGTGCCACCATGCCCAGCTAATTATTATTATTATTTTTTTTTTGAGACGGAGTCTCGCTCTGTCGCCCAGGCTGGAGTGCAGTGGTGCAATCTCGGCTCACTGCAAGCTCCGCCTCCCGGGTTCCCGCCATTCTCCTGCCTCAGCCTCCCGAGTAGCTGGCATGAGCCACCGCACTCGGCATTATTTTATTTTTTGTAGAGACAGGGTTTCACCATGTTGCCCAGGTTGTTTCACATTGTTTTAATCCAGGCTGGTTATGAACTCCTGGGCTCAATACACACACACCTTGGCCTCCCAAAGTGCTGGGATTATAGGCTGAGTCACTACACCCAGCCTCTATATCATGACTTCTTTCATGGCGAGTAAGGTGACTGGAACAAGTGTAGGCTTTACCGCATCTCTTACATTCGTAGGGTTTTTCTCCAGTATGAATTCGTTCGTGGAGGTGAAGGGAACTGAGGCGACTGAAGGCTTGGTCACACTGTTTACATTCATAGGGTTTCTCTCCAGTGTGAACGCTTCCATGGTCATGAAGGGAAGTGGAACAGCTGAAGGCTTCATCACATATGGTACATTTATAGGGTCTTTCTCCAGTGTGAGTCCTTTCACGCATCTTAAAAGAACAAGAAAATCTGAATGTTTTCCCACATTCCTTACATTCCTAGGGTTTCTCTCCAGTGTGAGTTCGTTCATGTATTAGACAAGAACTGGAAACAGTGAAAGCTTCACCACATTGTTTACATTTATAGGGTTTTTCTCCTGTGTGAGTTCTCTGATGTCTTTCAACTGAATTGAGAAAATAAAAAGCTTTCCTACATATTGTACATTTATAACTGGATTTCCACGGTGCATTATCATGTGTCTTCTAACACCTGGACTGTACACATTTATATTGCTTCTCTCCATATGGTTTGTATCCTGAGTGAACCAGGATGTGCCTATTAAGGCCTATTAAGGAGGGAATGACGTACAAAGACTTTTCCACAAATACTGCATTCACATTGTTTTCATCCAGTAGAAATGTTCTCATTCAGATCAAGATTTGGAATTTGGCTGACAACTTATCCATACTGACTACCTTCTTTGCTTTCACACAATCTCTGTACCATATGATTTCTATAAAAAAATGACAAGCACATTATTATTGGTTTAATAACTTTCTACTTATTAATAGGTCTTGGACTTACACTGCTACCAATACCAGGGAAAACGCATTTTTTTTTTCCATGACTGAATTATTTGAAAGTAAATAGGTTACTACTGAAAACACAGCTACCACCTGCATGGCCATGACCAAAATAGTAACATTCATATACACTTTTGTAGTACTATTTTCAAGTAAACTGTTTTCCAAACACTGACTGCTACACTAAAGTACGTTACATTTTGGGTGAAATTTTTCTAAAAAGAAAGAAACTTCAAGTGACCCTTACTTGTTTTGACTGCTTGTTTTTAAGTTCATGACATGCTAAGATTCCTTCAGAGGACTTTATTTCCTCTTCTCAGTGCAAATTATCTTATATCTTTCCCAGGTTTTTCGAAGTGATCTTCAATATTCTGGTCTTTCCATTTGTTTCCTAAAATGCAGACTCACAAAATTATCATGAATTATTACAAACTATAGAAACATTACTAGATTTCATGTTCATTGTACACCGTGCCCATGCCTGATTTATTCACCAAATCATTCCCTTGCCACATTCCAAATCACAAATAGCACTGATGATAGGGAAATACTTCTGTAATTAAGTGAAATGTGTTGTCATTCTTACCTACAGAAGCCAGGTTCCTGCAGGTTTCCTGCATCACTTCTCTGTAGAGATTCTTCTGAGAAGAATCTAGCAAAGCCCATTCCTCCTGGGAAAAGTTCACAGCCACATCCTCAAAAGCCACGGAGTCCTAGAACATTCCACACATGTGGATAGAAGGATGGGTGAGACTGACAGCACTGGGAATCTATACTCAATTCATAAGCTGTTTACATGATTCTAAAATTTCCAAGCATTTATTCTATGACTTGATTGTCACAACTCTTACTCTGTTCACACATACTCCCTCCCACACAGCAGTACTTATGCTAGAATTGAACTATTCAAAAAGGCAACAGCAAAGGAGAAACAACCATCTCATTAGAGAATCCAGGGAGTAAGATGTGCTGCTAGGAGTTACCTTTTAACTTCACTTTGTACATTTCTGGTATCTGTCATAATAAAGTCCTACCTGATGTGCATAAGGGAGTTAATATTATCAGTCCTGAGACTACTTGTTAATAAAAATGCCTGGTCCCAAAGTTCAATCTCTGTTTGTGTTAGTAACTTACATTTTGAAAGGGATTCCACCAACCTAGGTAATAAGAACAACTCACTGTCTCTAAATGGCTTACACAATATATTTGCCAAAACTTTTTCTGCTGAAGGTCTATTATTTTGTGTCACTGCAGTGGTGCTTAGGGAACCAGACACCAAAATACAGTCTGAAAGTAAGTGTTCAGTGAATTTCCCTGGTAGACAATATTGTACATGTGCTGTCACTTGTTAACTGGGGAGTTGAACCCATTCCATGTGATTACACCAAAAGAGAACAGGCTTATTAAATTTAATTGACTAGTAAATAAAACAAATAATTGATATTTAACAATACTAATACAACAATTTTTTCAAGTTCTATTGCACAGTGTCAAGGCAGAAAGGAATAAAAGGAAATATGACACATGTTTTTTAAAATGACATTAATGTCACCACTTCCAGATGCTATTCCTATGAAATCACATAAATTCCCAAATCAGGTTTTTTAAGGCAAGAAAAACTACTTTTTCATACATAGTAAAAATGACAAATGTCTAATGATTTTTAGTCGTCTAAAAAAAGAGCGATGGCTTGTCTAACATACTTCTAAGATTTTCAAATGAAAATATTCAGGACAGCACAGTATTAGCAGAGATGAGCAAGCAGACCAAGGGAAAAAAAAGTCTTAATGACCCAGCATTTATATGGAAAGTTGAGGAATGATAGAGTAGGCACTGTAGAATAGAAAAAGAAATCACATGCACTTTAAAATATGAGGCAAACCAGGCTGGCATCTACTTGGGAAAATGCATTGCATCCTTCTCTATTCCATGATCCATAATCAACTTATTATATATCAAATATGAAAGATAAAACCAGAACACTTTCAGAAGTCACAGGAAGATTTTTTTTATGAAGGATTAGGCAGAATTTTTTTTTATGTAAGAAAAAAGTGATAAAGGAACAGACAAACTCAAACATATTAAAATTTAGGGAATAAAAAGAAAATAGAGTGGGCCGGGCGTGGTGGCTCACGCCTGTAATCCCAGCACCTTGGGAGGCTGAGGCGGGGGATCACCTGAGGTCAGGAGGTTGAGACCAGCCTGGCCAACATGGCAAAACCCCGTCTTTTTGTTGTTTGTTTGTCTGTTTTTTGAGACGGAGTCTCGCGTTGTCGCTTGGGCTGGGGTGCAGTGGCAAGATCTTGGCTCACTGCAACCTCCACCTCCTGGGTTCAAGCAATTCTCTTGCCTCAACCTCGCGAGTAGCTGGGATTACAGGTGCCTGCCACCACACTCAGCTAATTTTTTTGTATTTTTAGTAGAGACAGGGTTTCACCATGTTGGCCAGGCTGGTCTGGAACTCCTGACCTCGTGATGCGCCCACCTTGGCCTCCCAAAGTGCTGGGATTACAGGCATGAGCCACCCTGCCAGGCCTAAAACCCCGTGTTTACTAAAAATACAAAAATTAGCTGGGTGTGGTGGTGGGTGCCTATAATCCCAGTTACGCGGGAGGCTGACACAGGAGAATCACTTGAACCCGGGAGGCGGAGGTTGCAGTAAGCAAAGATGGCGCCACTGCACTCCAGCCGGGCTACAGAGCAAGACAGTGTCTCCAAAAAAACAAAAAACAACAAAAAAGACCCTCAGATATCCAGATAAGAGGATACAGATGTGTCCAGTGTCATAAATTCTTCACCATGCTACAAGAGGGGAACTGACATTTTGGTGAATCTTTGTAAATCATCAATTTATCTATCACACTTTTATTTCACCAGTAGCATTTACAAAGCTAAGTCCTACAATTCCATTTGAAATTACCCTTAAAAAGAACAGACCTTTAAAACTTACTACACTCACTCTGGGGAAGAAATAAATACGAATTTCTTTTTTTTTTTTTTTTTTTTGAGACAGAGTCTTGCTCTGTCGCCCAGGCTGGGGTGCAGTGGCCGGATCTCAGCTCACTGCAAGCTCCGCCTCCCGGGTTTAGACCATTCTCCTGCCTCAGCCTCCCGAGTAGCTGGGACTACAGGCGCCCGCCACCTCGCCCGGCTAGTTTTTTGTATTTTTTTAGTAGAGACGGGGTTTCACCGTGTTAGCCAGGATGGTCTCGATCTCCTGACCTCGTGATCCGCCCATCTCGGCCTCCCAAAGTGCTGGGATTACAGGCTTGAGCCACCGCGCCCGGCCATAAATACGAATTTCTAGCAAATAAAATACATCCTTTTACCTTGCCTCTTTGGAAATAGTATTTTTACCTTTCAAGCTGTACTGACAAAATGTATCTTACAGTCAATGAAAAACTGAAAGGCCAATAAGCGGACAAGCCTTTTCAAGGTAACAAACTCAGGGAGAGGCAGTGCTGACCCCAACACAGACCTTTCTAAGTGTCACGGCAGGCCATTCTATTCCTCTTCCTCGGGACACCCATCCTGTTCAGTAAAGTACTCAGTGACCTCCTAGGAGGCACTGGCACTGCTCTTTGTCCTCCTGTGTGCCTTTAAGTGCATTTTAATATTCAGGTTCTTGCACATCCTCTCTGGGGCGGGTTTTCCTTGTCCTTTGGGACAGTTTTTCTCTCTTCACAAGTCTGAGACTATCTAGAGAGCAGAAATCATTTCTGCCTTTTCCTCTCAGTATCAGCATCCCATTGGCAAACCATCAATGTGTCTCCGAGGAATAAAAACTCCAGCTGAAGCAACAGTTTTAATGACCTAACTTTCATGACATTACATTGTATTGTCCATTAATTTTAATATCCTAAAATTTTAATGACCCTAAGGGATCACCATTTTAGATGAAACTATACCAGGAGATTCCTCTAAGGCCAAGAGCATCCAGCTGCTCCCCTGAGGGACTCTACCCCCTATCTCAGGCTGTCCCTGGCGATGAGATGACCCCGGGGCTGATACTCACTAGACCCTCCAACAGACATGGCCACTGTGGGTATCCTGGGTCATCCCCAGACAGTTCTAAAATACCAGGACTAGGAAAAAGACAGGAGGGTGGCTGAGGACACAACACCCTGTAAAGTTTTCACCGGGGGACCTCAACCTAAAGACATTTTGGTAATATGTACACTTAGGAAAGATGAAGAGAGGCACAAAGATTTTTTTTTACAGTACAGTGTCAGATGATTTATTCCCTGCTTTCCTCTCATGTAAAATGTTTGGAAACAGAAACATTTTGGCCAAGGTGGCTCACGCCTGTAATCCCAGCGCTTTAGGAGGCCGAGACGGGCGATCAATTAAGGTCAGGAGTTCGAGATCAACCTAGCCAACATGGCAAAACCCTGTCTCTACCAAAAATACAAAAATTAGCTGGACGTGGTGGTGGGCGCCTGTAAGCTCAGCTACTTGGGAGGCTGAGGCAGAAGAATCGCTTGAACCCGGGAGTCAGAGGTTGCAGTGAGCTGAGACTGTACCATTGCACTCCAGCCTGACGACAGGGCAAGACTCCGTCTCAAAAAATATATATATATAAAATATATATAATATGTTATATATACTATACAATATAAGATATTATATTATATATTATATGCAATATATGTATTGTGTAATATATATTATATATATATGGTTTGCTTCCTCATTAACCTTATTAAAGCCTCTCATTTAGCCTCTCATTAGCTTCCTCATTAACCTTATCAAAGCCTCTCATTTACGCCCCTCCTGTGGACCCCAAACCACAAACCATGACTGCGGTACCCGGTTTATGATTCGCTGTTTGCTCAAACACACCGTTTAACGTTTTAACAAAACCTCAGGTTAATTTCAGGGGGAGAAAGTAGGACTGGAAGCTCCATGAACCACAGCTCCTCCCACGCTGGAACCCCGCACACCAAGTCGGGGCTCTCCCGGATCACCCTCTGGTGGTCACCGCACTACCTGGGTGGGGGAGGCGCGGGGTTCCCGAGAGGGCTCCGGCCGGCGGAAGTGGCGCCCACAGGTACAGACAGGACGCAGGGGTCCCGCTGCCCGCCCCGCCCGGCTCTGCACAGAAGGGGACTGAGGCCCGGCTGCACCCCGCGACTCGGTCCGCAGGTTCCGCAGCCGATGGCTGGTTCCAGGAGGTTTCAAGTAGCCTTCTTCCCCACTTCGGGAAGCCAGGCGCAGTCCACTCACCATTCCTCTGCTTCCCGGGTGTCCTGGCGTCAGCTAGGGATGTCCCAATACCCGCAGGTCACAGGGTGGCAGAGGCTGCTGCAGAGCCACCCGGGCCTCCCAGAGTCAAGAAGTAGCAGCGGAGACTAACAGGAAGAGCCTACTGCGGCGAAAGCGAGACAAAACGCCCGCCAGCCAGAGCCCGGAAGCCGCCCTCTCCTTTCCGGCGGCGCGCCTGATTGAAGGGTCCCCACCCCAGCGCGCCTGATTGTACGGGGCTTCAGGCCCCGCCCCCTCAGGCCCTGAGTGACGGGAGATTGCTATCTCACGTGAGGCTGGATGAGGCCAGAATGACCGTTTTGGCCTAGCAGTTTGTAGGGGGTGCGTCCTTCCTGCGCTGGGATCTGACCATGCAAGGAGGACATTCATATTTAACCTTGTATACAAGGTTATAGCAAGCAATGTAATGACAATTCTGTAACTGCCCAGTGGGTTCACCTTGCCCGCTACCTAGACAGATCCAATTTCTCAAGACGGAGAAATAGCAATAGAGAAAGAGTAATTCACGCAAGAGTCGGCTGTGCGGGAGACCGGAGTATTTTATTAGTTTATTTTATTTTATTTTTCTGAAACGGAGTCTTGCTCTGTCGCCCAGGCTGGAGTGCAGCCTCGGGGTTTTATGATTATTCAAATCAGTCTCCCTGAGCATTTGGGGATACGAGTATTTAGCAAGTTTATTTTGCCAAGGTTGGGGATACTTGTGCATGACACAGCCTCAGGATGTCCTGATGACAGCTGCCCAAGGTGGTCAGAGCACAGCTTGGTTTTGCTGGAGATAAATGCTCGGTGCCGCAAAGTGAAACCAGCACTCAAGCGAAAGTTTTCTCAGCAACGCAATTTACTTCCGCGGAAGCCTGCTGCTCGCATCCATCACAATCCCAAGAGCACACTGAACAAAGGAAAGCAGGGGTTTTTATTCCTAACGCAATCCCTACCTCTGGCATGGGCTGGGGCCAGACCTCAAGATCTAAACTGACCCGTTTGGCTATTTGTGAATATTTTCCCAAATAAGGAAGGGGAAAGGGGGATGTGAGTTACAACGGTGGGACGTGTGGTTTCGAAGGGAGAAATGGGTGCAGAGCAGGTAACCAAGGGAACAGATGTGAGTTATTGATTAGAACTGACTGGAAGGTTGTTTACAGTAACCAAGGGCAAGCAGGCATGGAGAACAAGAAAGTTGAGTTCCAGAACAAAAAACAAGAACGTTAACATGCCAAACCTTGGAAGCGAAACTGACTGTATCTGACAGTTTTATACATTTTAGGGAGACAGAAGACATCAATCAACATATGTAAGAGGAACATTGGTTTGATCCGGTACAACCTGAAGCAAAAGTGGGTCAAATCGAAGCCAGGAGGGGGCTTCCAGGTCACAGGTAGGTGAGAGACGAACGGTTGCATTCTTCCGAGTTTCTCATGAGCCTTTCCAAAGGAGGCAATAAGATATGCATTCTTCTCAGTGAGCAGGGGATGACTTTGAATACAATGGGAGGCAGGTTTGCCCTAAGCAGTTCCCAGATTGACTTTTCCCTTAATCTTAGTGATTTGGGGGGCCCAAAATATTTTCCTTTCCAATTTCCCCCTTTTGTTTTAAAAATATTTTGGAGAAAGCATTTTAGAAGAAAATCAGTCTCTGGTGCCAGGTTTTGTCTGATTTCTCATGGAGTAGCTGGGATTACAGGCGCGCGACACCACACCTGGCTTTTTTTTTTTTTTTTTTTTTTTTTTTTTTTGGTAGAAACAGGGGTCTCCCTCGTTTGCCCAGGCTGCTCTCTGGTGCCCAAAGCGGGGCTCCCCGTTATCTCTACAAATAATCCAGTGAAGGAACACTAGAGCGTGGAAAGCGGAGGACGACCGACAAAGGACTCCCGAGTAGGTTTTCACTTCAAGCTCTAGGCTAAGTAGGGCGCTCGGAGAATTCCAGGGAAACCTGGGGAAAATATGGGTCAGGCTGAGAGTAAGTTCGCTAATTACTTAAGCTTTGTGCAGCAGTTACTGCGCCGCGAAGGGGTAATTGTGAGTACCCAAAATCTCACATCTTTGTTCCATCTGGTAGACAAGTATTCTCCTTGGTTCCCGGAATATGGAACCATGAACGTAAAAGATTGGGACAAGGTCGGATCAGACTTAAAACGAGCACAAGAGGGCCGCGGTATTCCCGTCTCTGCTTGGTCTGTGTGGTCTGCAATTAAAACGGCACTGGAGCCCTTCCACACTGAGGAGGAGAAGGAGGAGTTTCAGGATGATATAGGAAAGTTGAATAATCAGGAGTCTAAGTATCAGCAAATTGAACCATGACAGTCTAGTTTTAAAAAGGGCGAGAAACCGGAAGGTATGTGTGCTAATCTCCAAAAACTTATAGAAGAAACGGTGCCACCTACCGCGCCTTTAGGGGAAGGTCTGGAATGGCCACTCCCAGGTCAGCCTTGGGAATTTTTGGAAGGGGAGCCTGAGACGCGCCTTGGGGCTCCCATTGTTGCAGGCGCCGCCAGTAACTATGGCGAAGGGAAACTTCAGGCTTCTCCAACAGCCAATTAGGATGAGGGAATGATCCAGGCCTGCCCACCTGTTAATTATGGTAGAGGAATGCTACGAGCCGGTCCAAATACAAATGATGGCACAGGGACAATCCAGGCATCCATTCGCCAGGCACAAGAAATGGGGGATTTGAATGCTTGGCAGTTTCTGGTAATTATTTCGCCAGCTGAGGAGCCCAGAGAACTTGCTCAAGCATGCTGGGAGCCATTTCCTTTTAAAATATTAAAAGACTTAAAGCAAGCAATTGGACAATATGGGCCAAATTCTCCTTATGTTCATTCCTTGTTACAATATGTGGCTTATAACAGACGTTGAATACCTACGGATTGGGAGGCACTAGCCCGATCCACCCTGTGCTCCTCTGAATTTCTCCAATTTAAAACCTGGTGGAGGGATGAAGCAACAAATCAGGCACGCAGAAATGCTCAAGCCCAACGTCCCGTTAATATCACATCTGATCAACTGCTTGGAATCGGACAGGCATGGGGTACTCTAAATTAACAGATGGTAATGGGTGATGAGGCTGTTGATCAGCTCAGAACTATATGCCGAAGAGTCTGGGAAAAAATTCACGACCCTGCTACTGCTTATTCTTCTTTTCACACAGTTCAACAGAGTCCAAGGGAGCCTTATCCAGATTCTATCGTCCGTTTGCAGGATGCGGCTCAAAAGGCTATTTCCGATTCTTATGCCAAGAAAGTGATAGTTCAGCTGCTTGCTCATGAAAATGCTAATACAGAATGTCGGGCAGCAATTAGATCTGTTAAGGGAAAGGCAGATCTAAATAAGGAAAAAACTTTAAGTGAATACATTAAAGCCTGCGATGGCATTGGGGGACACTTATATAAGGCCAGCCTCCTTATATAAGGCCAGGGGGAGAGAGGAGGATCCTATTACTCCCCATATCGCGTGGGGTGCCTCACCCCCCTGTGATGTGGATCCTAACAGCAAGGGGGAGAGAGGGGGTTGCTATTACTCCCCATTACGATGTGGATCGTAATAATTACTCCCCCCTGCAATGTGTATCCATTATTAGCAGTCTCTTTTGTTCAGGATATTAGGAACAATTTCACAGGTTGTGTGTACACAGCCTGCAATAGGAGAACGAACACCATCCTCTGCACCTCCGGATATTAGGAAGCATATCACACAATGGGTGTACACTTTTTGGGAGATTTGGGGTAATGTGGTCCTGTGTTTCCCTGAATATTCGGAGACATATCACAGGGCGGCTGTACATCCACTACTCTCTTGGCAGGAACATCATACTTTACCTACTGGAAATTAGGAGCAATATCACAGACTGGGTGTCAAGCCAGTGTCATATTGGAAGTAATATCATGCTCTCCCCCACAAGTTATGAGGAACAATATCACAGGGAGGTGTGTACCTTCTCCGGTAGTGGCAGTAGTATCATCATCTCTTCCTTTAGATGGTGGGAACAGTATCACAGGGTGGGTGTACACCCCGTGTATTTTTGGAAGCAATGTCATTCTCTCTTCCTCTAGGTTTTACGATTCATATCACAGGCGGGGTGTACACCCCTTGTTATATTGGATGGAATCTCATCCTCTTTCAACCTGTATCTTTACAACAATATCCCATGGGGACTGTATATCGCTTCAATATTGGTAGTAATACCATCTTATCCTTTCCTGGATATCAGAAACAATATCACAGAAGGGGTGTACACCCCTTGCAATATTGGTAGTAATATCACCTCTCCCCTGTGGTTATTAAGGACAAAATCCCAGGGTGGCTATACGGTTCCTACTTTATTGGGAGTAGTATCATCCACTCACCCCCTGGATATCAGGAACCATATCACAGAAGAGGTGTCCACCCCCTTCGATATTGTCAGCAATGTCATCTTCTCACCTAGATATTAGGAACGATACCCCGGGGTTGGGGGCCGTGTACACCCACTGTGATATCGTAAGTAAAATCAGCCTCTTTCCCCCTGGATATTAGGAACTGTATCACAGGTGTGTGTGCACCTTCTGGGATATTGGGAGTACTATCAGCCTTCACCCCGCTGCATATTAGGAACAATATACGTGAGGCAGGGTGGTTACATCCCCTGCGATATTGAGAGTAATATTCTTCCCTTGTCCCTGTACAGTAGGAACTATATCACAGGGGTCTGTACAACTTCTGCGATATTGGGATTAATGTTATCCTCTCCCCCACTGAATGTCAAAACTAATATCACAGAAGGGTGTACACCCCCTGCGATATGGCCAGTAATATCATCATCTCTACCTTCGGATACTAGGAACAACATCACAAAGGGTGTGTACAGTCCCCTGCGGTATTGGGCATAATGTTATCCTCTCTTCCCCTGGATATTAGGAACGATATCCCTCGTGGTGGGAGGTGGAGTACATTAAGAACAATATCACTGGGTGGGTGTACATCCCCTATTGGGTGTAGTATCATCCTCTCTTCCCTAGGATATTAAGAACAGTATCACAGGAGGGGTGTACAGCCACAGCCCCTGCGTTATTGGGAGTCATAGCATCTTCTCCCCCTCTTGATAGAAGGAACAATATCCCAGGGTGGGTGTACATCCCCTGCGATATTAGGCGTGATGTCATCGTCTCCCAATGTGGATATTGGGCATAGTATCACAGGGGGGTGTACACCTTCTTCGATATTGGGAGTAATATCATCCTCTGCCCTCAGGATTGTAGGCAAAATATCGAAGGGGTTTTACAACTCATGCGCTATGGGCAGTAATATCATCCTCTCCCCACCTCAATGTTAGGAAGTATATCACAGGCGGCTGTATTACTCCCAATATCGCAGAGAGTGAACAACCCTTCTGCGATATTGTTGCTAATATCCGGAGGGGGAGAGGATGATATTACTTTCAAAATCGCAGGCTGTGTACACCCACCCTGTGATACTGTTCCTAAAATCCAGGAAAGGAGAGGACAGTATTACTTTCCATAGAGTAGGAGCTGTACACCCACTCTGGGATTTTGTTCCTAATATCAAGGTGTGGAGAGCGTAATATCATTCCCAATATGGCAGGGGGTGTACATCCCCCCTGAGATATTGTTCTTGCCATTCAAAACAGGAGAGGATAACATGACTCCAGATATCGAAGAAAGTATAAACCCCCATGTGATATTCTTTCTCATATCCAGAAAGGAAGAAGAGGATATTAATCCCCATATCGCAGGAGGTGTACACACACTCTGATCTTTTTCCAAATATGCAGAGGGGGAAGAGGATAATCCTATTCCCAGTATCGCAGCAAGGGTTGTACACCCTTGTGTGAGATGGTCCTTCATACTATTCCAAGGCAGAGGAGATTATATGACTACATATATGGCAGAAAGTGTACACCCCCCAGGGATATTGTTCCCATGATCCTGGAGGGAAGATGATGATATTACTTTAAAGATCACAGAAGGTGTACACACCCCCAGTGATCTAGTTTCTAATTTTGACGTGGGAGAGGAGGATATGACACCCCATATCGTAGGGAATAGAAACACTCCTGGGATACTGCTCTTAATATTCAGGGAGGAAGAGGATGATATGACTCCCAATAAGGACGGGTGTACACCCTCAGAGGGTGTACACCCGTCTGTGAAACAGTTCATAATTTCCAGACAGGGAGATGATATTACTCACAACACTATAAACAGGCTGTGAGTCCACCATGGACCGTAATAGCCAGGAGGGGAGATGGGGTGGCTATGACTCCCCACATCGCGGGGAGTACACCCCCTGCAGTACAAGGAATAATATTATCTTCTCTTCCTTTACCCCTTGAGAACAATATCACATGGCGGGGGGTACACCCCCTGCACTATTGGGAGTAATATCATTCTCTCTTATTCTGGATAGTAGGAAAAATATCACAGGTGGGATGGACAACCCCTGTGATATTGAGAGTAATATCATCCTCTCCCAACATGGATATTAGGAACCATATCACAGGGGGCGTGTACACTTCTTCGATATTAGTAGCAACATCATCCTCTCCTCCCTGGGTATAAGAAACAATGTGACAGGCGGGGTGGACACCCCCCGCGACTTGGGGAGTACTATCCCTCCCTGGATATTAGGATCCACGGTGGACACACAGCGTGTTTACGATTTTGTGAGTAATATCATCTCCCCCTCTAGACATTACGAACAGTATCAAAGACGGGTGTACACCCTCTGCAATATAGGGAGGAATATCATCATCCTCTCCCCTCCCCGGGATATTAGGAACAATATCAAAGGAGTGTTTATAACCTCTGCGATATTGGGAGTAGTATCATCCTCTTCCACGTGGAAATTAGGAACAGTATCACTGGTGGCGTATACACCCCCTGCCATTTCGAAAGTAGTATCATCCTCTTCCCTTCCGGATCATGGGAACAACATCACTGTGGGGTGTACACTTTCTGTGATATTGGGAGTAACATCGTCTTCTCTGCCTTGGAATATTAAGGACAATATTGCGCGGGGGCGTGTACATCTTCTGCAATATTGGGAATAATATTATCCTCTCTTCCCCTGCATATGAGGAAAGATATCACAGAGTGGGTGTTCACCTCCTGCGATAGGGGGATTAATATCATCTTCTCCCCTTCCGGATATCAGGAAGAGTATCACACGGGAATGTACACTGTCTGCCATACTGAGAGTAATATCAACCTCTTGGCCTTGGAATATTAAGAAGAATGTCACAGGGTGGATGTACACTCTGCCGTATTGGAAGTAATATCAGCCTGTGCCCTCCATGGATATTAGGAACAATATCCCAGGCTGTGTGTACGCTTCCTGCTGTACGGAGTGTAATATCACCCTCTCCCTTCCAGGATATTAATAACAATATCACAGGGCCGGTGAACACAGCCTGCAAATTATTATCATCCTCTCCCCCTCCGGATACTAGGAACAATATCACAGAAGAGCTGCACACTCCCTGCGATATTGGGAGTCATAGAATAGACTTCTTCCGGGAATATTAGGAGTGATATCACCAGGTGGCTGTCCAGTCATTGCTATGTTGTTAGTCATGTCATACTCTACCCCCTGAATATTAGGATCGATGTCACAGGGTGAGTGTACACCGACGGCGATATTAAAACTAAAATCATGCTCTCCATCCCTGGATATTAGGAACAACGTCACAGGTAGGTGTAATGACATTATTAATTATTAAACATCAATGATTGATTTTAATAATTATCAATGATAATATTAATTAATAGTATGACATCATTAATTATTGATAATATTTTAAAGATATGATTATGATTAATAATATTAATGTCATTTAACAATATTAGTTCTTAATATTAATTATTATTTTATCACTAACATCACTTAGTATTGATTTAAGTAACAATAATTGCTGATATCATTATTTTTTTATTAATAGTGATATTACTATTAATACTAATCATTAACATTTTTAACCAGTATTAATTTTTACTATCTTCATTGTGATTATTAATATCGATTATTACTATTAATTTTTATATTTATTAATATTAGTAATTAATAGACTTGTTCCTGATATCCGGGGGGGAGAGGATGATATGACTCCCAATATCACTGAAAGTGTACACCCCTGTATGTTGTTATTCCTAGTAGCCAGGGGGTAGAGGATGACATTCTTGAAACTATCGCAGTGGGTGTACATCCCTTCGATCGTCTGGTTCCTTATATCCTGGGTGGGAGAGGATGATATGACTTCCAATATCGTAGGGGGCATAGACCTCCCCCGTGATATGTTTCCTAATATCCAGGGGGCGAGAGGATGATATTAGTCTCAATATCATCCTCTTTCGCAGGAGGTGTACACTCCCTAGTGATATTGTCCCTAATATCCAGGGACAGAGAGGATGATATCACTACCAATAGAGCAGGGGGTGTACACCCCTTCTGTGACATTGTTCCTCATAGCCAGTGGGGGAGAGGAAGATCTTACCCCCAATATCGCAGGGGGTGTACACCCCCTTGTGATATTGTTCCTTATATCCCGGGAGGGAGACGATGATACTGGTGGCAATATCGCAGGGGGTGTACACACCCACTGTGATATTGTTCCGAATATCCAGAGGGGGAGAAAATGGTATGACTCCCAATATCACAGGGGGTGTACATCCTCCTGTGATATTGTTTCTTACATTCAGGGGGAGAGGATGATATTACTCCCAATATCACAGGGATTGTACACACCTCCTGCGATATTGTTCCTAATATCCCGAAGGGGAGAGCATAATCTTACTCTCAATACCGCAGGGGGTGTGCACCTCCTTTGTAATATTGTTCTTAATATCCATGATGGGAGAGGATGATATTACTCCCAAGACTGCAAGAAGTGTACACTGGGGTTTCACCGAAGCAAATCTCACCATGGGAACTTGTACTACCTTGAGCATTCAGACACTGCTTGCTCGTGTGTTATCAGCTCGTTTTTATTTTTAAAAGATGGGATCTCACTCTGTTACCCAGGCTGGAATGTACCAGGCTCGAATTCCTGGGCTCAAACGCTCCTCCTGCCTCAGTCTCCCCAGTAGCTGGAACTACAGAGGAGTGCCACCACACCCTCCATCAACTCTTCATTGCTGCTGTAGGCCACGTGGCTCCACCTTCACTTCCTCCCACCTCAAACACTTGACCCTTCTGTCTGCAATGCAGTGCACTGTGTAGTAAGAGGGAGCCTTTACCTCCTTAATTTATTAGAATCCTTGGACATGGGCTGTCTCTAAGCTGCTGTTCTAAAAATGAGCCAACAATGGCCTGGGCCTATGGACCCATGGGGTTGTTTATTTCTTCACTACAGATTCACATCTGTTAGCTCAAAAGCCCACTGCTGCCAAACTCAAATTTGTGCACATCCAGTTATTGTAAAAAATAGTCCCAACAATTAAACTGTTAGCCATTTAGAGCTTGCCTGCTTTGCATGCCCTGTGAAACCTCACGGGACAAGTGTTATCTATGGATGAGCTGGAGCCTCAAAATTCTAAGGCCCCCAAGCTGCTGCCACCCTTGGGAGCTCTCTGACCCGAGACCCTGTGAGACACCACTAGACAAGTAAGCCCCTCTTCCCTCCCCTTCTCCTCCCGAGATCCCTTCCACTCCTCACTTCCCCTTCTAGCCATAAACCTCTACAGAACAAATACTCAAAGTCATTTAACAAAATCCAAATAAAAACTTCCATTAAGCTAGAAATATGAGCAGTAATTATCACATCAAAGCCAACTCTCAGAAACCAACAGCAAAATCATACTTTGTTAAAAAGAAAATCAGATCAAATTTAAGAATTTTTAAGGTGATTGCGCATGCAAAAGAATAATTTGTGAACATGGTAAGAAGCAGCCCAGCAGTTACAGCGCAGCTTACAAAGCAAGAATGAGGAGGCACCTTCACCTCTGTCTTGCAAACAGAGCTGCACAAGCTTATTTGTATCGGCTTCATGTTTCCAGGTTGGCAAGGAAGAAAAGCTTAATTTTTATTTGTGGGTAGAGCCAGCATTTGAGGGGAAATCAGGATCAATTTAGTTTCAGTTACATGGCCATAGCTAGTTGGTTCAGGGCCTCTTTCCCTCCCTTCCTTCCTTCCTTCTTCCTTCCTTCCTTCCTTCCTTCCTTCCTTCCTTCCTTCCTTCCTTCCTTCCTTCTTTCTTTCTTTCTTTCTCTCTTTCTCTCTTCCTTTCTTTCTTCTTTCTTTCAACAGGGTATCATACTCCAGGCTGGAGTGCAATGGCGCGATCTCAGCTCACTGCAACCTCTGCCTCCAGGGTTCCAGTGATTCTCATGCCTCAGCCTCCTGAGTATGTGGGATTACAGGCTCACACCACCACACAAGGCTAATTCTTTTGTACTTTTTGTAGAGAAGGGGTTTCACCATGTTGGCCAAGTGATCCACCCGCCTCGGCCTCCAGAAGTTCTGGGATTACAGGCCTGAGCCACCACACCTGGCCATCTATTTTCTTGTTTCTTTTTAACAATTGCCCAATTCGGGTCATTCTCTCAGTCGGACTCAGGGTGTGACCCACTGCTTAGCGCTACGCTCGGTTTCCACATGACTTGGTCTCCATGCTGTCTGAAGATCATGAAGCAGAGTTTCAGTAGGTTTTTTCTTTTTTTGACAATTCCAGTTGAAGCAGTTTTCGTTGCTCCATCCTCCTGAGATCACGTGATGAGTCAGTGGCTGCTGACAAGCACTGAAGACTCCTGAGAGAAGCAACAGATAGGAAATGTTATCAGTAGGACTAATGAGAGGATAATGCCAAGAGTTTGGAAAGTACCCCGAAACTAGGGTCCCCAAGAGCCAAGATTTAATCTCTTGATTTAACTAGATCAGTTGATGATGTTTTCCACATCTGCTGGAGAACCTGGACCTAGCCTTTTATATCTCTAAAGATCGAAGATTTGGGCATCTATTCCTGTCATACTTACATAGAAATAGCATTTGTTTTTTTCTTCTTCTGGTGCGGCAGTTTCAATCCAATGAGTTTTCCTGGTTTGCAGCTTGGATGTCTCTGGTGATATCATCAGGTTTCTGGTGAACTTTCTGTGTGGCCAACACAGCCTCAGGCACCGAGGTTGTCCAGGTATAACCTGTTGTAACTATTTCTCTGAAGTCTCTATCAAGTCATCCAGCTCCCATTCGCAGGGCTGTAAGGCTTAAGAACAACTCCGGTTTAATGGGTTCAACAGTGTGAATTAAAAGTTATCAGACACCTACACCTGAGTCTTTTTTTATGAATCTCTTGAAATTTTGTGTCATAGCGATTTGCAAGTGCTTTCAGGAAAGCATCAGAGTAAATGATAACCGCCTGGGGTATGACAAAAAAAAATTAAAATGGCCATGGTTAATGATCTCATGAGAGTTCATTTGAATTTTCATAAGAAAATTTAGTTATTCATGTGATATATGACATTTTAAAATAACAACTGGAATTATAACTGATAACATTATCCCAGGACATATCAGATTTTAGAAATTTCATACAATTTCTGGAACACTTACATTAATAACATATATCTATACAAACATAACATGATACTATGTAACAAATAGCATCCTTTCTTATTTGATAACATAAAACATAAAAGTATAAAATACCAGGAGAAAATGTAGGACATTTTCATAATGTAAAAAATAAACGACAAGGAAAGTTAAATGGCAAATGACTGACTGAAGAATATATTTGCAGTACATGTGACAGACCACAGGTTAATATGCAAGAGTGTCTACAAATTAAGAAAAAAGTATAGGCAGATAGAAAGAAAATGGACCACAGATCTGAAAAGGTGTGAGGTATGGTAGGGCACGGCCAGGCTTGCTGCACTGAAACTTCAAGTGGGTGCGATGGTACAGTAAGTAGTGGGATGTGGTGGGATGTACCTGTGATATAGAAGCATTCCCTTACATGTCACAGGAATGAATCTTTTTTTTTTTTTTTTTTTTTTTTTTTTGAGACAGAGTCTCGCTCTGTCACTCAGGCTGGAGTGCAGTGACGTGATCTTGTCTCACTGCACCCTCCGCCTCCCGGGTTCAAGTGATTCTCCTGCTTTAGCCACACCACCACACTTGACTAATATTTTTATATTTTTGGTAGAGATGGGGTTTCACCATGTTGGTCAGGCTGGTCGTGAACTTTTGAGCTCAAGAGATCCACCCCCCCTCAGCCTCCCAAAGTGCTGGGATGACAGGTGTGAGCCACCACTCCCGGCCCAAGAATGAATCTTGAATGCCAATCAACCCTTGACCCCAAACTAAAATACTGTAAAAGCCACAAGTTCTGGCTTGCTCTGATCTCCTCTGAAATAATGCATTCTTCACTCCATAGGGGCTGCTGAGAGCACCATACTTCAGGCAACCTCCTCAGGAAACCAAGAGAGATAGGCAAGCTACATCCCCTTCCTGGCATCCTTGATTTTGCCAAGTACACGTGCAGGCAATGACATCAAATGTTTCACCTCTCAGATGGCAAAAATGCAAATGATTGAGTACCTCGAATTTTGATGACAGTGTACTGCAAAAGGCCTGCCCATACACTACTGGTAGAAATGAGAATATGGCAATATCTATAGACATTTTGAATGTGAA